>NC_133540.1:130415454-131046363 GCF_048773025.1 Camelus bactrianus | reverse complement strand
TGCAGGTGGAGTGGGGACCCCAGCACATGACACAAAATGGTGCAAGAGAATGGTTTGAACTCACAGCCCTCGTGGTCTGACAGCTCACAAGGGCAGGAAGGGCCACGGGGCCAAGGCACAGTAGGGCCTGGTGATTCTGGGGTGGACAGCTCTGGGATGGAAGCCTGGCCCACTGACCAACTGTGGGACCGTGAGTCCACCTGCAGACTCCTCAACAGTGGGCTCTGACCCAGGCCTCTTCGTCTGTTTTCTGATACCCAGCACAGAGCCTTGTACGTAGGATGGTAGACGGATGACTGAATAGACGAAAGAAGAGATGGATGGAAGGATGGATGGAAGGATGGGAAGGATGGATGTATGGATGGATGGAGGATGAGTGGATGCAACGATGCGTGGGTGGATACATGAATGGATGATGGATGGAAGGATGGATGTGTGGATGTGTTGCTGGGTAGACAGAATTCAGAACTAAGAGGGGCTGATCAGCTCAATATACCTCTTCATCTTCAAGTGTATAGAGGCCTAAAGTGGGATGTGACTTGTTCAAGACCACACAATTAATTGGGCCCAGGGCTGAGGACTCCCCCCTTTATCCCACTCCCCCCCTTTAAGTCTCCTAGTGTGCTTTATCACTTGGGCAGGATTTAACTTGAAGCAGAGAATCTGGATCATATCACCCAGGGTCCCTGGCCCGTTCCCCCGTTTCTGGCCTGAGCTACGTATGGTGTTGCCTCATTCGGTCTTCATGAGGAACACCCTCCTCAATCTCTTCTGAAGGTCATGTTCTCCCCTCTCCTCCAGGGCAGCCTCCCCATCTAGGGGACCAAGGAGCCACTTCCAGGTTCAAGGGCAACAGTAATCATCATTGCTCTCAGTTCCTGAGCCTTTACTTGATGTCGTATTTAAATTAACCTTCGCGGAGGTGATAACAGTGACAACAAAGTCAGTAACAGTTGCAGCTAACATTTCTGGGGTTCATCCTGCCCCAGACATTGTGCTTAGTGCTCCAACTCAACTCGGTGGGATCAGCATCATCATTTTACAGATGGGGCAACTTAGGCACAGAGAGGTTAAGCGAGTTGCCCAAGATCACACAGCCCAGAACGTGAGAAACCTGGACTTGAACGTGGGAGTGTCTGTCTCCAGGCTTGAGCACCCAACCTCTTTCTCACACTGGCTTCCAGATCACACAGACCAAAAAAACCCCTGATCATGACCAACTGCACCTTTATGGGAGATTTCATATCATTTTCTACTCAATTTCTCATTAATCTTTAAAAAGGTAGGAAGGTGGGTCCAGGTGAGCCCTGCCCTCATCTGGACCCTAAAACTCTCTCATATACCCAGATGCTAGAAGATTTGAAGTCAGCAAACCTGGCTGCTCTCCCTAATTCTGCCACTAATTTGACTGTGCAGCTTAAGGAAGGTCGCTTAACCTCTCTGAGCATCCTAAATAAATAACATGTAAAGGTCGTTCTATCTTTTAGGTTAGTGGTTGTTGGGGAGAGAGAGCAACTTCCTGGGTCAAGGTCTTTCAGAGCCATCCTAGGGGCTCAGATGCCTCGACACTTAAGTCAATTCAAAAGGGAGCTGCCTGCATAAAGGGGAAGGGGCAGTGAGCCCTGAAGTCCCCTGGAAGATTCCCCACCTATAAAACTTCTGCAGGAGCTGAGGCGAACGATGGACTGTCAGGCTGTCCGGCCACAAGAGAGGCAACCAGACAAGGATGCAATTCCACCACGGCTCTTATTCAAACAGCAGAAGAAATTGTCTAAACATTGGCCCTGCTGCCAAGGCCACTGGGGCCTCCTGCAGTCTTGTCATTCCACGAGCTGAGAAGAGTGAACCACACAGCCCCGCGAGGGCAGCAGCTCTGCCAGCCGGCACACTCCAAAGGTGCCTGTGTGTCCTTGGCCAGAGGGCCCTGACGGCTCCCGCAGCCTGCCCAGACGGGACTTCTTACCCTCGAGGGGCTGCTTCAGAAGAAGCAAAGGAAGGATGAGTTGGAGCCGAGTGCGAGCAAGGTCTGGGAACTGGGGGAAGCCCCCAGGGCCAAGGTCACGGCTGAGGATGACCAAGGAAAATCCGTGAGGCGGAATCCACCAATCCCTGAAGCTGATCAGCAATAAGTGCTGGGGCAAGAGGGGGTTCTCCTAGGGATCCATTTAATTCCCACAGGAGCTCTGCAGTGTGGGTCCTGTTATCCCGTCTTATGCATGAGGGCCGTGAGACTTAGGGGATAAGGAAATTGCTCAGTCACACGGCTGCGGAGCTGCGATTTCAGGTTTTAAATCCAGGTCTCTTGGACTCAAAGCCAGCGAGCTCTTGCCTCAGTGTGCACCATGCCTGCTGCTGGGCCCTCAGTGAGCCAGAGGAGCAGGACACGCCCTCCCACTGCCCCCCAGACAGATGGAGAAGTCAGGCTCCCACAGGTGGGTTGCACCCAAGGGACGGTGTCCCAGCCTTTGAGACAGCAGAGGCAGCCCCTGAAGCAGGTGCCATCAATGCCCACCCATAGTGCCTCACCTGCACCCTGGAGGCCACTGCAGACATTAGCAGACAAGCCCCAGGGCTCCTGCCCCTCTGGCTGCAGGAGCTCATCTGGCTTGGCCAGCGGGGTGGCCGGAGCACTACCAAGTGGACATTCCAGGAGCCACCCTCGACCCGTGCCGGCCAGGAGCTGGAGGACCAATCCCCCCGGTTCCCCTCCTCCGTGGGCCAGCTCTGGGGTGTGTTCTGCACACTCTCTGGATCCTCTGGGGCACTGAGCCTGGAGCTGCCCACAGCAGGGACCTGCCCACTTCACCCGCTTTATTGCCTCTCCTCTTCCTGCCTCACGTCCCTTCTCTGGGTTCATCGCCCACATATGTTAACTTGAACCACATCCTTATCACAGGATCAGCTTTGGGGGGACCTGCGCATCGACACGACCCTGGAAGTAACAGGTGCCATGGAAAGGGGAGCTCCAGGCCACGCCCCTCCGACTCACAGCCTCAGTCCTGAGTCATTCTCAACTCCTCTGTCCCTGGATTCTCCTCAATCTGAGTAGGACTCCTCCTCATTTCTACTCGGACTCCCCCTCGTCGTTAATTATCTGGGTACTCACCTGGCCCTGTTGTCACTTCCATCCTTACCTCGCCGTGGGCATTAGACTTGGGGTCGTTCTCCAGGCTCCCCGTATCATGTTGTCTACCCACGTAGGCACTGTTCCCCGGACCCTGGGCCCTGGCATCTCCCTCCCCAGGCCGCCCTTCTGGTGACAGGATGGCCAAGTCTGCCCCGTTCTCGCTGACTCTCACTTTCACGGATTCTCTGCGGTGCAGCAGCCCCATGAACGAGGCAAGACCAAGAAGGGGGAGCCAATGATGGCCCTCCTGAGTCTGGTTTGGGCCAACAGGTGGACAGTGAGGGCAGTCAATCAAAGAGGACCCCCAGGGTGAAGGGAGGCTGGGAGAAAAAGCAAGTGTTGAGTTTACAGTGCCAGGGGGACAGCCCGGGGGTGGTATCCAGCAAGAGGGTAGAGCTACGGAGCTCAGGCTTGGTGGACGGTGTGTTGCTGAGAGATTTCCACCATTAGTTGGAGAACTAAGCCTTCGAGTGGGTGAGACTCCCCAGAGCCAGGGTCTGATCCAGGTTTTTAGGAGCCATAAGCTTATATAATTTTGGATGGGGGTGCTTATTAAGAAAAAAAATACAATTATGAAAACAAAATTGTAAGGGGGAAGGGTGTAGCTCAGTGGTGGAGCATGTGCTTAGCGTGCACAGCGTCCTGGTTTCAATCTCCAGCACCTCCATTATAAATAAATAAGCCTAATTACCTCCTCCATCCCCCCCCCCAAAAAGAATTCAAAATTGCAAGGCCTTTCTTGGACCCTTGGAAGAAATTCATACAAGTGAGAGATGTTGAAGCCTAAGCTTGTCAGCTTCACAGTCAGCTGCTCTGAGGAGGGGGTAAGAGCCAGGCACATTGTAGTGAAAGAACTTCCTAATGTTCCGTCTCCATCACTAGACGGTGGGCACCCTGAGGTCTGGATTACGTCAGGTTCACCTGTGGCCCCGAGGCCTTAAGCAGTGAATGGTTGCATCAGCAGAGTTCAGTGCAGGAAACAGAAACGTGTCTAGGTATTTTTGGCAGAAAGGTATTCAGTCTGGAGGAATCAGCACTTACAAAACTGTTGGACAGGCTGGATGAAAAGAAGTTATGGGGCTGCTGCTGGGTTTCCGGCTTCAAGGTTGCCTCACCACTGTTTCAGTTTTGAGCTCAGCAAACAGCTGGAACTCCCTGCTGATGCCCCAGCAGCCCCACACCCAGGAATGGATAAGTAGAGAGTGGTGCATGGAGCGCGGCCACTGCAAAGGCTCACATTTGCCAGAACCTGATCATCAGCTGCCACAGCAAAAAGCCTGCCTTCCAGATCTCGCACGAGCTCACCGCACTTGCAGAACCTAAGTTACATCCAGAAGCATAGCAGTGAGGGAGGCTGGGTAATGCCGGTTTTATCCTTTCAACCCCTGTGAGACCACAGGGTGGGGAGGCCATGGAAGCAGCCACAAATGAATTCAAAGTGCCCAGAGAAGGCAATGGCACTGAGCGAGTGCTGTGTTTGTCATCTGCTGCTACACAGCAAGTCACGCCAAAGCTTAGTTTGAAACAACTGCATTTATCATCTCACAGTTCCTGGGGGTCAGGAGTGCTTAGCTGGGTGCTCTGCTTCCCGCTTTCTGCCTCAACGCCAACCAGGTGCAGCCCAGGGGCGGTGACCTCATCCAAAGGCTCCCCTGGGGAAGGATCAGCCCACTCAGTGGTTTTTGGCCACATTCAGCTCCTGGTGGCGATTGGCTGGGCCTCAACATCTCACTGGTTGTTGGCTGGAAGCCACCTTCACTTCCTGGCCACGTGGCCTCTCCCACAAGCAGCCAACATCATCAAAGGCACAAGCCCAGAAGTCAACAGAAAGAATCTGCTAGCAAGAGGAGATCAGACTTTTGGAGCCTGACGACAGATGTGACTTCACGTCCTTTCAGCCATGTTCTCAGGTTAGCAGTGAGTCGGTGGGTCCAGTCCACGCTCGAGGGGAGGGGCTTCTCCAGGGCGTGACTACCAGGAGGAGGTGATCATCACTGGCCGTCTACTACAGGTGTGACAAACATCTGGTGAGCTCCTGACGAAGGAGGAAAAGGAAGCGGGAGGGAGACTGATGTCCCTGAGGGAGGCCATCCAGCTGCCCACACACAGCTTCACATGGTCCTGGGATCCTAGGGGAATCTCCTGGCTTGGAGTTCCCAAAGGTGATCAGCCTGGACGAGGCCGGAGGACAGAGTGGAGACCACCTCGCTGAGACCCACTCATAGGACACGGATGGATGAGCTGCACGCTGTGACCTTTACAGTGAGAAAGGGGACTGCCAGTTGGGCCGGCGGTTTGAGTCAGCTGGTGCATGTAGCACCAAGTCTGACCTAATTTTGTCCGCTTCTTTCCTAAACTTTTGATCTTCTTATGTCTCCTTTTCCATTTTTCAGCCCCCAAACCCACATGGTCGCCTGCGGAGATGCATTCACTTGGACACACTCACGTGCTGACCATGTCCCAGGCACCATGCTGGGCAAGGGGAGGCAGAGCGGGAACGACAGGCCTCTTCCTTTCAAAGTCTTTGCAGACCCAGGGTGGGGACATGAGCATAGACACTGATGACTGCGTGTGACCAGGGACAAGACTGAGGAGGGGGCCCTGAACTCCAACACAGAGAGACAAGAAAACTTCCCACAGAAAGTGATTCCTAAGATGTGTCTCAAGCGTGGTTCCCCAGCCTGCCCTCTTGGAATATTTTTATAAAGAATACAATGTTTGGGGGCTCCTGATTTCAGTCTTTGTTTAGACTAAATAGAAAAGTGACCGAGGCACTCATCCTTAATGAAGTTTTGTGAGCCCCAGACATCAGCCAGCTGGAAAGAAAAAGTCGCTTCTTTTTACTTTCAGATCATATACTGCACCTTAGGAGAAGCAAACAGGGTCTCTGCGTCTCAGTGTGTCCATCTGTAAATGGGGCTGACTGTATTTTATACCTACTCACGTGATGGAATTGCTGGGAATCGCTAAAACCTGAGTTCCCAGGCAAAGTCAATTTCCAAGGAGGGAGCCCCTCCTTTTAAGGGCTTTGAGGCCCTTTGGATGAAAGAAAATATAGATGTAAAACTCTGTGATTCTCTAAGAACAAAGTGCTTAAGGAATAGGTGACTCACTGGAAGGAAGAGCTAGGAAAGCAATGCAAAGCCAGGGAGGAGGGAACACAGTGAAACTGATGAATTGATGAGAACACAAGGGTGACTTATAAAGGCAGGAATTAGGATGGGACGATAAATAACACTCCAGACAAAGACATATGCAGCTGTCAATGAAACTGGTGTTTTTACAAAGCAGCTTTCAGAACACGAGAATATGCATGAGAGAATACGAAGAAAAGGAAAAAAAAAAACAAGCTACAAAATTGCATGCATAGCAGTACGATAATTATCCAAAGGAAATACACGCGCAGAGGAAAAGGAGTGGAAAGAACTTTGCTTAAAGCAAATATCCAGGTAATGGAATCATAGCTTTTTATTTTACACGTGAGTCTTCAAATTTGCCGAATTTTCTAGGGAGGGCATGTTATGCTTTGAACTCGGAAAAGAAAATTGTTCAGAAAGGAAGAAAGAAGAACAGGAGGAGGCAGAGGAGAAGGAGAGTGGATGAAAGCTGGAAAAGTACACTGGGAAAGAAGAAATTCACACTGCCTGACCACACACTGCGTGCTGGGCGCAGCGCAACACCTCGTGTAAACAGGAAAAAAAAGAGATGAGGACACACGCTCCGAGGAGCTTCTGTCTGGGGAGAGGCTGAAACGTAGCAGCTGGCCTTAGTGCCTGTGATGTGTGCTAGAGCCTAAGGGAACACAAGGGCTGCGGGTGAGTCCTCAGCCCAGGGAGACCCAGGAAGTCTTCCTGGAGGAGGCAACTCTGGAGCTGAGACTTGAATGAGTGGTAGATGTCCTAATAGAGGGAGGGTGATGGGGAGGAGTGAGTAAGAGGAGACAGACATACCAGAGAAGGTCAATTTTTTTTAACTGCATCATAAGAGACAGTTGAAAAGTGTCTTTCCAACTCAGCCAGCTAACATATGGTTCTAAACATCAGTCTGCACATCCTCATTTCTGGGGGTGATGGAGGCACATTTTTTAACAACCTCATATTTGAATGGTGTTCTGTTGTTTTAAAAAGCCCTTACACGTCGTCTCACTTTATGTTCTGATGACTTTCCCATGTAGATGCCATTACCGTTATCCTTCTGTATGTGATAACATTGAGACGTAGAAATGTGAGATGGGGTGAGGGGAAGGGAGTGTAAGAACCCAGAAACTGGAGCAGACTGTGTGTGGTCTGTCATGGACTGAATCATGTCCCCCCAGCAAATTCACATGTGGAAGCCCTACCCCAAGGGGACTGTGTTTGGAGACAGGACCTTTAAGAAGGAATTAAGGTTAAATGAGGTCATAAGGGTGGGGCCCTGATCCCGCAGGACTGGTGTCCTTGAAAGAAGAGGAAGAGGTACCAGCAGCAGGATGTACAGAGAAAAGGCCACGTGAGGACACAGGGAGAAGACCGGGGTCTACAAGCCAAGGAGACAGGCCTCAGGAGAAACCAACCCTGCCGACACCTTGGCCTTGGATTCCCTAGCTCCAGAACCATGAGAGGATAAATTCTGTTGTTAAAGCCATCCGGTCTGGGGCATGTTGCTACAGTGATCCCAGATGACTAACACAGCTTCCTACACCAGCTCTGCCCATATTTGCTGTGTGCCCTTGGACTTGTTGCTTAACCTCTCTGTGCCCCCATTTCCCCAATTGTAAAACGGGAATAGGAATAGTAGCCTAGTTCCCAGGGCTGTCATGAAGGGCACCTGAGTTAGTATAGCATTAGAACACTCCTGGCACATAGTGGGCACTCGGAAGCATTGTTTATTGTTTTAGTGACCTGTCTGTGGTCACACAACTGTTAATCTATGGAGGAGAAACACAGACCCAACCCTGGGAGGACCACTGCTCCCTATCACCCCCTCTAGGGAGGCGGGCGTCGTGAAACCCCTTTGTTTTACAAGCACGGAAGGCGAGTCTGGCCGAGGGCATCTATCCGGACGTTCCCCACTTACCTGAGTGGAGAAATGCACCTGAGCCCTGACGCAGGTCCTGCCTGAAGCACCTGCCACCCACCTCACCCAGGCCTCCATCGCGGTGGGTCCAGGCCAACGAATGCTGAGAAGTAAACTCTCAGGCGGCCGGAGGTTTGGACCACCACACATTTCATCCATTTTCTCAGCAAGTGCCGTAACCGTCTACCATGTGTCCATGCCCCGGGGACGACAGTGAGCAACGCAGACAGAACCCTGCCCTCAGGGAGCAGAGGCTGTGATGAGTGACACGTGGTAATTCAAGAAAGATGCATGTTAGTGTAAAATCATGTAACCAGGGTGCTGAACATCGGGAAAATCAGAAAAAATTTGTGTGTCTGTTCCTCGCGGTCCCTTCCTACCCGCTCTTTCTCTCCTGTGAGTGAAAACTCAGATCGTCTCCAGACTTTCCTGCTCCACTGTCAGCCCGTAATAAGATCTGGATTTGAGCCCACATCTAGCTAACATAAACACTTTCTGCCACATCACTGTACCAACGTTTTAATTAGAAGAACTATAGCCTGAAGTTGGTGACTTCTTTTTAACCAAGTTTTGTTTGCTTTTTTTAATTCTGAAAGGGTTAAGGTAGGAATAATATGATTAACTCATGTCTCAGTGGGGAATTAATTCAGATTTTTTTTTCTCAAAGAACCTGGCTTAGCTGTGCCTCAGAAACTGAATCTGGAGTGGAGGGGATGGGATGGATCATGGTTTTAATGAGACAAGAAGGAAGAGCAGGAAGGAGGCAGGGCCAGGTTTGGAAGGAACCTTTACCACTTGGCAGCATTTTGAGATGGGATGCCCACTTCTTTGGTTGCCTCCTAGCTTTGCCTGTTGTGGACTCTGGCTGTGCATAATGATACAACTGCATTTGGGTAAACCTGATTCCTTCCTTAGAAGGCCCAAGCTCTGAGAGACTGTCATGGGACTGCAAAATCCCATTCAAGTTAAGTCTACAAGTAAGACAAGGAATCTGCACAAAATATAACTTTCCTTTTTCTTAATTGTGGTCAGAAGTAATTTCGCCAAGAGTAAGCAGGGCCTGATTTTGAAATACTTTTACTAAAAGCTACCCCACAAAACACCCTGCAATTCTCGGGGTCTTGTGCAGTGGGATACCGAAGCGCCCTCTTGTGTGGAACCTGAGAACTACAAGCCCACCCCAGAGTCACCCGCCAAAGACACCCCCCACCTCTTGCAAGGGGAAGTACCTGTTTGGCAAAGCATGTTTCCTAAGACCTTTTCTTTTGTTGTCAACCACAGGCATCTCAAACTCGATGTAGAATGGCGAACAGATATGCATTAGCATGGGATTCTTAGGAGTATGGTAGGAGGTTGCTATAAACTGAGCCATGGGGCTGACAATTACGTGTCCACAGTAATGAAGCTACCCTGATATTTTCAGTAATCACAGCCTTCCCTAACCACCAGCTCGACGGGTACGATGGACAAGGAGGAAGAATCTCTTGTTTTTAAGGAAAAGAGAAGGCGCACGTACGTGGAATGGGACCGACGTCAGGGGCAGGGGTGGGGGTGGGAGGGTTAATTCGGCACAGACATTTTTGCTTCGAGAATCTAAAGAATTCAGCTGAGAGACTTTTCCAAAGGGAATAAGCATGTTTTAAAGTGATCTGTGATTTCACCCCCTTTTTGGTTCTCAAAAGCCTGACCGAGAAGCGTACTCAGGTAAGGCATTCACATTGCAGCCTGTGGACTTCCTGCCTCTGGAGATCCAGTTCTGCAGACTTTCCTGCTTGTGGCTCTGAAGCACTGACATCAGAGCAGGAGCTTTTGAACCTCAAAGGCCAGGCGTCCCTGGCACTTTTAGTGGCTTCATTCTTGAGGCCAATTTAAATGTAAATTTCCCCTCAGGAGAATGCTCCCACCTCAGGCAGAGAGGGAGCCCTCTCCAGCCAATGAGTTCTGCTGAATGAGGGTCAAATGCCAAGGAAATTCTTATCAAGTCAGAGCTTCTTTCTGTGGGGAGGGAGGCAGGACCTTTGGAATGACTTGAGACAGACAGATATGACCCCAGTCATAAAGAACCCATAATTACCAGTAACATTTACTTAAGAATTTAAGAATGGGAGGAGAGAGAGGAGAAAAGAGGGAATTAAAACAACCACAACTAAACAGGACATTCAAGAGTGCAGTTGAGAAGGGGAGGAGGGAGACCGACGTGAAAACTCTAACCATAATACACGTGTCTTTCTCCAGCACGAGGCCCTGCCCAGGATGTCCCACAGGTGAGGACAGCTGTGACACTTGGCTCCCGTGGAAGATGCCTAACTTTCGCTCTGGGAAGAATGTGGCTCCTCCGGAGAAGGAAAGGCTGTAAGAATCCTCTGAATGGGTCAGCTCAGAGCCTTTCTAGAATGTTCTGCTGAAGCAGTGTCTCCCCTATGGGATCAGGGGAAGATGTGAGCTCCCAGAGGACAAATACTGTCCCATCCTAATCCCCCTCCTCTTTTCCCAAATGTTATTTGAAAAGAGAAAATTCGGATCGACTCAATCATGTTTTAATTTCTGGGGTCAGAGGGCACGAAAGACAGAAACAGCCCTAGGAAATCGCGATGACAACCGTGTATTTAGGAAAGGGAGCGGTACAGGCAGCAGGGTTGTTCCTCAGAGAGGAGCACGCCGCTGCCAGCCTCCCGGACGCGCGGATGCGCGGCCTCTCGGGAAGGGGAGGTGGTGGCGCGGACTCCCCGTGGCAGTTTGAAGCCTGAAGGTTTGAGCGCGGACACACACGGCTACTGTTTCCCAGGCTGAGTCTCTGCCCACAGAATGGTGTTTTTGGCTTAGTCCGGAGCTCAATTTTATGAAAAGGCTTCTCTCTAAAGTGCCCGTTGGACGGATACCGAAAAATTTGCCCTCAAAGTAAACAACTGGGGAAGTGGTGGAGCTACTATAAAAGGTGGTGGCCAGACCCACCCGAGTCTGCAAGCCCCTGGCCCCCTGCTTAGAAGGACCACCTGAGGGAACCTGGGATCCACGAGCTGGACCACAGCCTCCATCCATCTTTGATATTGCCTGCTTTTTAATGTGGACATCACCTCTATGACAGTAAACTCTTCATTTTGTTTTTAGCTGAGAATCTAGTTTTTTAAATTTTTTAATTGATTTTTTAATTGAGGTATAGTCAATTTATAATGTTGTGTCAGTTTCTGGTGTACAGCACAATGCTTCAGTCATACATGAACATACATATATTCATTTTCATATTCTTTTTCACCATAAGCTACTACAAGATACTGAATATATTTCCCTGTGCTATAAATTTTAAATTAATTTTTAAATTAATTTTTAAAATTATGTGTTAAGCCAACTTTGGAGTCCGCTTGTCATCTCTGACTTTTTTTTTTAATCTCTGACTTCTTTAAGATGTCAGTTAGACCTAATTCTAAAATGTTTTTTTCCTCCTCAATTTATATATTCTATTTATTTGAGAAACCCTCTCTTTCTGTGTCTATTTTAGGGTGATTTCTAGGGAATCAATAGACCAACAAATAATATGGCTGTTTTCTGTTTTTTCATAGAAATGCTCCCATTCGATACACCTCTCATTTGTGTTTGCATTATGATGTAAACACAAACCCCCAGACCTCCCCTGACAAATTCCAGGGCTCAGTGGGAACACAGCATGATGTACAATTAGCTTTAAATCATCGTAAATACCTCCTAACTCGCTTAGCTCCAGGCCCAAGATGCTATCTGCTCGGGGAGATATCTCAGAGCTTAGGGAATCCTCTGCAGAAAAACACTCCCACTAAGAGCCACCCCAGAGTCACAGGCAGCCGCCTCACCAACCCACCTGCTTGGTAAAGAGTGAAAGTAGAGGCTGCACGTTGGTGAAACCGACACTCCGTTTTGACAATCGAACATGCTTCCGTAACACGGTGGAGACTGAGCGGTGAGTGGAGAGAGGGGAGTTTACTCTCCACTGAAAAGGTTCGGTGGAGAATTTCAGTGAGACCAGGGGCCAGGGGTAGGGAGCTGGGTGATGGCTTAGAACTAATAATAGCCAACTCAGATAGCCCTGGCAGAATAAAAGGCAGAGAGAGACAGATCCTTAGATACCCTTATCTTTGTATTCTGGCATTGGTTTGTTATTGGAAACAAATATGGGAATAGCTCCCAGGAATTCAGAACAGGAAATAACAAGACGGATGGATGGATGGATGGATGGATAGGTGAGTGGGTTGGTAGATGCATGGATGGATAGATGGGTGGATAGACAAGTAGACAGGTGAGAGGGTAGGTAGACAGGTGAACAGGTGGATGGGTGGATATACAGGTGGGTGGGTATGGGGATGAGTGGATAGGTGGGTAAACAGAATAAGCCTTTTCCCATTTTTATATGTAAGTTCATTATAGCAGTCCCTCTTCAACATTCACAGATCTTTTACTTTAAAAATTGCCATCAAGCACTGAATATAGTAAAACAGGGACTCTATGTCCACTGCTAGTGGACATATAAACTGGTACAGCATTTCCAGATGTAAAGCTTGTGGAGAATATTGAAAAGATTGGTGCACAACGTTTACACTGGCGCTACAGTAGCCAAGAGGGGGAAGCAGCCCAAACAGCCGACGGAGAAGCAAAATGTGGTCCATACATACAACGGAAAATTCAGCCTTAAAAGGGAAGGAAGTTCTTTTTTTAAACGATTTTTAATAGTTCAACTAAAAACAGAATAATATTGATCAGACTTGCTGCCGATCTAATGCTGACCGCGGATCCTCCCCGTGGGAACACAGAGCAGCTGAGAGAGAACTGTTCTTCCATGAATGTGCTGGATTGGTAGAGCGTCACCCATGTGCCCTTTTCATTCCTTGTTGTGCCAAGGGCATGGCTTTGGTTTCTGTCTTGTTTTGTTTTTCCAGCTTTATTGAAGTATATTTGACAAAGAACACTGTACATATTTAAAGTGATGATTTGATATGTATACATCTCAATTTAATTAACAAATCCTCACGTCACATGGCTACTTTTTACCTTTTGACCAGCATCTCCCCATCTTTCCCACACACACACCTCCCCCCTCCCCAGCCCCTAGTAACCACCATTCAACACTCTGTTTCTGTAAGCTTAACTCTTTTTTTCCCCCCCGGATTCCATATATAAGTGATACCATACGGTATCTGTCTTTCTCTGCCTGGCTTGATTCACTTAGCATAATGCCCTCCAGTTTCATCCACCTTAATGCAAACAGCAGAATTTCCTTCTTTTTTGTGGCTGAATATTATTCCAGCGTGTGTGTACATATGTTTTCTTTATCCATTCATCCATCAATGGACATTAAGTTGTTTCCACATGTTGGCTACTGTGAATAATTCTGCAATGAAATGGGGGTGCAGAGATCTGATAATCACTGCTTTTGTTTCAGATCTATACCTAGAAGTAGGATTGCTGGGTCTTACGATAGTTCTATTTTCAATATTTTGAGCAGTCTCCATACTGTCTTCCATAATGGCTATAGCAATTTACATTCCTGCCCACAGTGTACACATGTTCTCTTTTCTCCACATAAAAGGAAGGAAATTCTGGTACGTGCTACAACATGGATGAACTTTGAGGACACTATGCTAAGTGAAGTAAGCCAGCACAAAAGGACAAACGCTATATGATTCTACTTACATGAGATACCAGAGTAGTCAAATCTATAGAGACAGAAAGTAGAGCGGCTGATTGCCAGGAGTAGGGTAGGGGGTAATGGGCATCAGTATTTAATGGACAGAGTTTCTGTTTGGGAAGATGAAAAAGTTCTCAGTGATGGTGATGGTTGCATAACAATGTGAATTGCCTTAATGCCACTGAACTGTATGTACACTTAAAAAAAACAATTAAAATGATTTAACTTTCATGTTGATCTATATTTCCCCACAATTAAAAAATAAAAAGATTGATGCTCTCTGACCCACAGTAAAGCTACTTAGAGCCATCAATCCTTAGGAAATACAGTAAAAGGCAGGCAAAAAATTATATGCAGTTATGTTCACCACCCGATTATTTACTGGAAACAAACTAAATGTCCAGAAATTGAGGACTGGTTGAGAAATGATGGTACATCTATGTGAAAGATTATCATGCATCCATTAAAAATGAGATTTACAAAATTGTTTTAAAGAAATGGATAATATGTAAGATCATTTTTATATTATAAAAACAGAACACAAAATTGTATATGTAAATTATTAATAAGCTCATGAAGAAAAAAAATAGCTAGAGAGACGACTATAAAGAAATTGGCCAAAACATGACTTCCAGCCCTCTGAGTAGTGGGATGATGGATAGCTTTTTGACTTTGTATGTGTTTATGTTCTCTCCAAATTTCCCACAGCATTCACGTGTTCTGGTGGGTGGAGTTAGGCGATTGGATAGGAGCAAGAAGTAAGGGTAATCTTCTCTCCCCTGGAGCAAAGTCATTTTCAGATTTACTTAGTGGTGAGGGAACTTGGTCTAAATTGACATCAGGATGGTGTATGCAGAGAAATACATTAGCGGCAACCAGAAAGGAAACTTCCAAAAGCGCACGCAGGAGAGTGGGAGCCAGTGAGTGGAAGATGAGGTGGGCGTGGCAGTGACGGTGGTGGGCGTGACCTGAAGGATGTGGGCGTGGTCTGGAAGGAGGATGGGTGTGGTCCCGGCTGGTCTCCTGACAAGAGATGCTTTAGTGAGCACTTCAACAGACCTCAGAGAGTGAAAAATACAGATTCCTTTTCCTGGGGTGAACAAGCCAGGCAGGACATTTAAAGAAAGTCGAAGGAAAACTGCTCAGGGAAGAGGCAGTGTCAATTAAGGGCTTTTCAGAACTAAATACATTATTGAAATAGCCAAGGGGGCTTTTTATACTAGGTTAGGATGAAGAACAGTTGTTCCGGGAAATGTTTTAAATGAGAGGACCAGACACAAACATTTTATTCCGGAAAGTTGCCCATTAGTTATTATTAAAATTACTCATTAATTCTGCAAATACTTACTGACGCCTACTGTGCCAGCACTGCTCTGGGTTCTGGGGACACCTCCGTGAACAAAACAGACAAAATCCCTGCTCTCATGGCACTTACGTTCTAAGAGGAACAAATGACAATAAACGTCATAAACATGGCCAAAGGAAGCTGTGCACCTACTGCGTGCCAGGTGCCATCCCCATGCTGCGGATGAAAAAACTCGAACATCTGTTGGCTCCCTCTCCACTACATCTTCGCCCCTGTCTGTAATGACCTCGCTGGACTCAGGGCAACATGCAAATGATAAATAAAGAGCCCGATACATGGAACATTGCCCACAGCCTAATCCAGAGCCAGCACAGGGCAGGCACACAGTGAACTTTCGCTGAATAAATCAGTGCATTGAAAGGTAGATGAATGAATGCATCAATTAATCAGTTAATGACCACTTTCACTCGGAGGGTGGAAGGATGAGGGTTCTAGGAAGATAGCTGAACCAGGACAGAGGGGCTTGCCAGTATGAGGATCTACTATGTGCCTGGCACTCCCTGTCCATGTAAGACCCATCCCCGACCCTGAGCACTCAGAGTCACGGCCAAAGGTTACATGCCCTGCCCACAGTCCTACACGAGTATGTGGGGAACCAGGGCTCACATCCAGGTCTGTCTGCCCCTTCCAGTCCCCTCCTCCGGGAATCCCTGTGAAACTCCTGAGCTGCTAACTTCTTGAAAACACCATTGTTTTTTGCCCCAGGTAAGTGCCCTCTGGAGAATTTCCCCAGGAATCTAGCTGGGTTTGCCGCAATGGTGGCTCAGGGCGGTGCCTCAGCCTGGCTCTTTGTGCATCTTTATCTAACAAGTTCCTTCTAATTGGGATTGTTTGTGGGGGTTCTCCTCAGCCCTACAAATTGCTGTCAATAAATTCAGGGCCCGAGGCTGTCCTGGGGGCTGACTCGGTTTAAATCTCATCTCAGTTGGAAGTTGATAAGAAGGGCCTGAGGTCTTCTGGAGGGGCTGGAAGGTACTGGGAGCCTCGCAGGCCCCGCCCCGCCCCCACCTCTAAGCAGCCCTCCCTCTCCAGGCTCAGCTGACGGCAGGTATTTACTCTCCGGGACCTGGAGACGCTGTTCTTGTAATGACCTGATGGCTGGTGAGCCGCTGCTGTTTGGAGAGGCCATAAATTAAACCTGGAATTCCCAGGATAAACATCGTCAGGATTTATTCCTGTGGCTGCTCTCCAGAGCGCTGGCTTCAGGGCCAGCACCAGGCACGTTTTTTGCGGAGCCAGGGCGCAGGGAGGAGCCCCAGCCCCTCCTCAACACCAGAGAGAAGGCTCCCTCCCCAGTGAGTGGAAACGTCCGCTCTGGGAGGGAGGAGGGCGCTCTGAGGAGGCGGGACTTGGGAAGCAGCGTGGACTATTCCCCTGGTCCAGCTTCCCAGCAAAGGCTATCTTTCTGCCCCTTCTGCAGCAGGTCTTAGCTCCAGCAATGCCTGGTACAGTGCAAAGGACATGTTTTTGGAAGCGGGAGGTGGGCTTGGAGGCCCGCCGTGGGATACAGAGCAGCTTCCGCAGCTCCCTGAGCCTCGGGGTCTTCATCCATAAAGTGGGAGATCAGCCCACTCATGTGTGGGGTGTGTATGCGACAGCTTGGCCACCATAACCAAATTCAAGACCCGGGCCACGCAAACAAGAGGGACTTACGTTCTCACAGTTCTGGAGGTGGAAGTCCGAGATCAAGATGTCAGCAGGGTTGGTACCTTCTGAGGCCTCTCTCTTTGGTGTGTAGATGCCCATCTCCTCCCTGTGTCCTCACGTGGTCACCCCTTTGTGCGCCTCTGTGTCCTCAACTCCTCTTCTCGTAAGGACACCAGTCCCGTTGGATTGGGCCCACCCGTGAGACCTCATTTTACCCTAATTAGCTCTTTAAAGACACTATCTCGAAATGCAGTCACATTCTGAGGTCCTGGGAGTTAAAGTGTCAACATGCGGATTTTGGGGGACACAGATCAGCCCATAGCAGTACGCACGGAACTGACTTGTCTCCAGGGCCTTGGGTCATCCTTCCTGAGAAGCTGCATCCACCAGATGCTCAGAGACACATCTCCTGTGAAAGGGAAAGAGGAACCCGTACATGCTGAGCACCGGCTACGCGTCAGACAGTGTGCTCCGGGCTTCCCGTACAGATCTTTGTGTGGAACCCGGTGTGTTAAGGGATTGTGCATGTTTGTGTGTGTGCATTTTGTTTCCTACTGGGAACTGGGGGTAGAAATTCTACCATGGGGTAGGGACTTACATGAGCTCTGGGGCCCCTAGAGTTTTGAAAAAGTGACTGTTGTTTACACTTATTCATTCATCCAGTAAATTTAAACTGATTTTCTATTCTGGCCAGGCATTGTTTTGGGCAAACAACATGCAAAAATCTCTGTCCCAGTGGAGACTGCATTCTAGTGGAGGGAGACAGATCATCAGTAGACATAGTAAGGGAGTCAGATAATAAGTTAGGGGAGCAGGTGCTGAGGGGAAACAGGGGCAGTGCCTCCCAAAGGGGCAGGGGGAAGCCATACTGTCAATATAAGGTAGTCCTGACAGGAGATGAGCTGAGCAAGGATTTGAAGGAGGGAAGGGAGTTAGCTGTGCAGATGTTCAAAGGAAGTATATTCCTGGCACAGGGAACAGCCAGTGCAAAGGCCCTGTGGCTGGTGTGATAGGCGCAGTGGAGGCCAGTGGGGCTGGACAGTCAGCACAGGGGAGTTGAGGGAGAAGAGACCAGAAGTTAATGAGGCCCATGTCAGGTCAGGCTCTATGGCCTTGCTTTTTCCCTCAGGGAAATGGGAGTTGTTGGAGGGTGAGAATTAGTGAGAGGAAGAATCAGGGTGAATTCAGGAAAACCATGGGATGAAATACCACTTCAAGCAACCCCCCATGACCCAGACCATGGGCTGGCAGATCAACGAGAGCTGGCTGCAGGCAATGTCAGGTCTCTGACCCCCAACTCCTGGGGAAGCCAGGTGCCAATTTCCCAGCTGGAACATCAGCATTTAAGATCTCACGCAGTATAAAATGGTATCAACCATTAGGAATGGCGGTATTGATGTGGGTGAGCACAGAGAGTCCTGATAAATCATTTACTGGAAAAAAAAAAAAAAAAAGCCCCAAACCGCAGGTGGGAAGCAGCATAATAAGTGGTTAAACGTTGGGGTTCTGGAGGCTGACTGCTGGGTTCGAACCCCAAGGCTGCAGCTTGCCCTGTAGGCTCAGGCCTACTTCAGTCTGTGTGGCATCACATGTATGGTCTCGTTCCTGCTTTGTAAAGGGGGATTTGCGCGTGCATGTACATCCCTGTGCACAGAACCGAAGGTGAGGAAGGATGCTTGCCAAACCACGGAGGAAGTCATCTGGGACGGAGGGTAACTAGGAATATGTTGGCCTCAGCCTCCTCTCGGCTTAGGGATTGCAGAGCCTCTGGAGCAACGGCCTCCCGGCTCCCTGACACACCCCACCCCCACCCCTGCCGCTGATCCTCTGGGAAGAGATAAGTAGGCTTCATTCTCCTGATGCTTCCAGGGAGAGGTGGGCAGTAAATGGCTGATTTACAGGAACTTTTCCAGCTACGAGGTCCCTAAGATCCAGCAGGATTGTTTCAGAGGACCTGAGGCTGTGGAGTCAGACGGGTGATGATGGGAGAGCCAGGCACAGATATGAAGCAGCCTGGGGCGGGAGGCGGGAGGCGGCCTCCATCAAGGCCCCCCCACCCCGTGCATGGGATAAGGACCCGGCGGCAGCGGAGAGAGGAAAGGCAGCCCTCCTAACCCCACCCAGAGCGGGAGCCGGCAGGCAGCGCCTTCAGCCCACCAGGCCGTGACTTCTAGGAGAAAGTGGGACATTGACAGGAGGAAAAGCGCACCAGGAATTGATTTTCTGTGTCTGGACCTCAGGACCCAGAAGGACACGTCCCCAGGAAGCCGTCTCAGACAGGAGCCGCAGATCCTGGTGTGCGGCTCAGGCCGGGCATCCAAAAGCACGTGTGTTAGTGGCTGTCGTGTCCCTCCCCGAAGTCATATGTGGGTGTCCTCACTCTCAACACCTCAAATGTGACTGTATTTGAAGGTAGGGTGTTTAAAGAGGCATTTAAGGTTTGATAAGGTCACTGGGGTGGGCACTGATCCAATCTGACTGGTGGCCACGTGAGAGGAGAGGGGGACACGGAGACAAGCAGGGGACAGCTCATGCGAGGGGCCAGGGGGAAGGTGCCGTCTTCGCCAGACGAGGGGACTCAGGAGAAATCACTGCTGCAGACACCTTGCTCGTGGGCCTTCAGCCCCTGGAACTGTGAGAGAATACATTTCTGTTGTTTCAGCCACTCATGCAGTGGCTAATTTTTAAAAATCGGGAGATGGCAAGCGGAAATCCAAATTTCCACGTCCTCTTTAAAACCAGAAGTTGTGCCTCCCTGGGCTCATTCCCTCCGGGCTGCAGCTGGCGGCGACCATCCCCTTCGACAGGCCATCGGCCCCGTCCAGCCTCACTCCCTGGCCCTTGTTTTCTGGCCCCAGTTGGCATTTGTGTCTACAGCTCCTAAATGTGACTGCTAATCCTGGACACAGGCCTTGGGACAGAGATTTTATTAAATGTAAAGGCCAAGGCCGTTCAGCTGGGGACTTAGCGTCCCTGCTCCCTGCAGGTGCAGGAGAGTTGCTTTGATCGGCAGTAATAATTTCCCTATTGTTGCTGTGAACCGGGCGCTTGTCATAGGCCCACCGGTGCTGCTTGTGTTGTTCAATCCTCAAAACAACTCAATAAAAGCGTAGTGCTACCCCCATTTTACAGATGGGGTAACTGAGGCCCACACCCAGTAAGTGACGTGTCACAGGTACACTGCTGTGAAATGAGAGGACAGTCATTCAAGGCCACTTCTGTTTGATTTTCTCACCATGTTCTCCTTTGTAAAGAAGAGCTACCTTTGACCTAAGGAAGTGGTCTGGGTGGGAGAAAGAAGCCGGAGGTGGGAGTCAGGAACCCTCCATTTAGGGAGGTCCCAGCTCGCAGTGAACATGGGTGCCCACAAGGCGCTGGCTGTCCTGCGTCCCATCGCCCCATCCACCCCAGAATTGGCCACAACAATGACTTTGGGCTTCCGCTTACACGTTGATAAGGAGGATCAGCTACAACCAGACATTTTCAAAAGGAAATACCTTTCCAAAGGGAAAAGTTTATTAGGGAAAGGATGTTATGCTGCAGCTCCCAAACCAAGCAAACCCAGAACAACAGTGTTGCAGGAAAATGGGACGCCAAAGGATGGCCATGCCCCAGGGCTCGGGCAAGTCCTTGGGACTCGCCCCATCAAGCGAGGGTCCTTGCCTTCACACAGGAAAGAATTCAAGAGCGAGTCACGGTGGAGTGAAGGCAGATTTATTCAGAGATGCACACTCCATAGACAGAGTGCGGGCCCCTCTGCAGGCGAGAGGGGGAGAGGTGGGAGGCCGCCAGGTGCAGGGTTGTTAATTTTTATGGGCTCGGTAATTTCATAGGCTAACAAGTGGAAGGACTAGTCCAGCTATTTTGAGGAAGAGGTGGGGATTCCCAGGAATTGGGCCCCACCCACTTTATGACATGGTCGGCCTTGGCACGGTCGGGGCACCTGTGGGTGTGTCACTTCGTATGCTAATGTATTACAATGAGCGTTTAATGAGGCTCCCATTCCACTGCGAGTTGACTCTTCCACCATCTTGGTTCTGACCAATTAACCTGTCCTCAAAGGCTGTGTCATTCTTTTCATGGTTGTGCCCTGTCCCCTTCCCTCCTGTCTCATTAGGAAAAACAAACTTGAATGTTAGTTTTTAATACAAAATAACCTGGGAATGTTCAGGCTTTTTACATTGGGGCTTCTCTCTCCATTTCACAAACCAGCACCACCCCCCCCCACACCTCAACCCCTGGCCTCAGGACGTCACCGCCTAGCCTCCATACATGCAAATATAGGTAAACTCTAGCTGAACGGGTCGGGCAGGGGGCAGAGCGCCAGAGCCCAGGTGTGGCCCAGGTGTGGGCCTCTCTGGGCCTCAGCTTCCTCACCTGTAAAATGGAGCTCTTGCCTGCTGTGAGAAGGTTCCTTCTGATTCTACAAGCTCAAAGCCCCTTTCTGAGCCAGGATGCTGTGGTTTTCCTGACAGTTCAAGAGCCACAAGGGAGGGTCATTGGAAGCCAAGTGTCCTCCCGGGTGACCAGGCGCAGGACACTCCTGGTGTGTGAGTAGGGTTCCCGGCGGGAATAGAGAGGGCCTTCCTCGCCTTTCTAGGAGGGAGGGTCACTCTGTGGTCTGGCAGGACACCTGTCCTGTGCTGCCCCTAAACCCAGCATGAGCTACCACGGCTGCCTTCCTGAAGTTCCAGGAATCTGCCCGCACTGGTTCACCCACCATGATAACAATGAAGACCTCTAACGTGTATTGAGTGCTCACTAGAGTGAACCCCCACTTCACAAAGCAGGACACTGAGGTGCAGCAAGGTCACACGGCTGGTGAGTGACAGGGCCAGGATTTGAACCCAGACACTCTGGCCCCAGTGCCTGCACTTGGGCTCTGGCTAGGGTACTGTCTTCTGCCCCATCTACTTAGGGATCCCTTAAGCTCAAGTCCAAGGCCAACCTCCTGTCAGAAGCCTCTCCTGGCCACCTTCTAACCACAACAAAATGAGAATCTAGCCCTCTTTGTGCCGCTCTGTAGCCCCGGGCACCCACGCCCACACACCAGGCGCTTTACATCCCTGCTGGCTGCCCCCACAGCACACGAGCAAGGTGGCCATTGTCATCGCTGTTTAACGATGAGGTCCTGAGGCTCAGGACATTTAAGTAACTCAACCAGGCTGCAATGCTGATGAGTGCTGGACGCAGGATTTGAACTCATGTCCACTGGACTTCAGAGCTCCTGGGTTTCCACTTGCCTCTCAAACACAGCAGCTGTCACTTGTCACCCTGACGTGCAGTTCTGCCTTTACAGGGCTGCCTCTGGGGTGGGGCTCATACCTGACACATCCCTGATGCCAGGAGCCAGCCCTGGGTCTGGAAGGAGCTGGCTCTCAGGACCCGGGTGCCAGTTGCCCATGGCAGGGGTGTGGATTGGGAAGATGCTTCATTCCCCTGACACACATTTATGAATGCCTGCAAGAGGCCGGGTGCTGTTCTAGCCACTGGGGAAACAGTGGAGAACAAAATAGAAATGTTCCTGCCCTCATGAAGCTTGAATTCTACTGGGCAGAGACAAACAACCAAAAAAAAAAAGTCCAGTGTCAGCTGGACGGTCGTGAGTTCTGTGAAGAGAAAGACAGCAGTGGGGGTGATGGAGACAGCGGTGGGGCTCACTGTTTCATATCGGGTGATCAGGGAAGGCCTTCTGGTCAGGATGTTTGAGCAGAGACTTGAAGGAAGGGAGAAACTGGGGAGGTGGGGAGATCCAGGTGGAGAACAGCAGCTGTGAAGGCTGAATGAAGATGGAGCTGGCTACTGGATCAGACGAAGGGGGCGGGGCCAGGCTCCAGCGATGCCCAGCAGTGCAGGGGAAAAAGGAGGCCACCAGACGAGGTCTGATGATAAAGTGAGGCAGGTTTCTCCAACCAGGGACATTGGGGGGCATTGACAAGCCTTCTGGCAGCGCAGGTATGGAAGAGCACACATGGTACCCCTAAGCGTATGTGACCCCAAAAAGAACATCCAGGATAAACATTCCCCAGAAAATGTGTTGGAAGGCTGGAGAGCGATTTGCTGCAGGGGCTGTGTTCTGAGCTTGAAAGGAGAATGTGTCCTGACACCCTTGAGATGTGATCCTGGAGGAAACAGACACAATCTCCTGGTAGGTGCTCCCCACAGCTGCCCTGGGAGGTGACGAGGTGAAAAAAAAACCCTGTGGGAACGTTGGCAAGTGTCTCAACCTCTCCAAGCCTCTACTTGAGATTGCTTCCTGCCCTGGAGTTTTGCGAGAACTAAATGACTCAACTTGTGGGGAAAGGTCAACCGTGAAGTGCTGAATAATTCTGAGTCATCAAGTCTCTTAACAACGGTTTAAGAAATTAACTGTCCCAAAATACACTTGCATGTCAACAGGGGCCTTCCTGAAAGGCAAAACCTGAGTCAAAAGAGTGGCATTAAGGATAAAAATACTGACTCGCCCCCAAAGGCACAAATAAGGATGAATAATAAAAACAACAACAACAAAAGCGAAGATTTACCACTCATCTCTGCCATTTGCCTTTTACAAATATTACCTCTTTTAGTGGTGACCCTATGGGATAGACATATTATTTTACAGATGGGGAAACCAAGCCTCAGAGAGGTTAAGTAATCTGCCCAAGGACACACAGCAGGTAAGGATGCTCCTGGGAAGAAATTTATTCACTCATTCATCTATGAAATATCTGCTTCCTGCTTCCTCTGTCCTGCTCTCTGATGTTTCCCAGGGGACTGATCTCCCCACTGCAGAAATGGAATAAGTGATGATAGAGATGCAGGAGGTACTCAGAGAGCAAATTTAGGCCCTAAAGAAAGGAGGGCTGCCTGGAGGAGGTGATGCCTACATTGAGCTTTGAACCTGAGGAATTCAAGGAAGGAGGCGAAGCAGGGGATTCCAGAGCAAGGGAGTGGCTTATTGCCCAGCAGAGAAACAGCAGCCTAGGTGCTTTGAACCACACCCTGTACTCTGTCCTCAAGCAGACTCATTGCTAGTGCCTGGACGGTGAGGGATCCCCTTAGGAGGACGGGCTCCCTTCTTCTAGTGGTCCTGCCCTTGGCTGTGGATACAGGAGGAAGCACTGGACCGCATGACCTTGGGAAGATCATTCTGGGCATTTTGGACAGTGGTTTTCAAAGTGTGGTCCTGAAACGAGCAGCATCAGCCTCACCTTATCAGAAACAGATTCTGAGGTCTCACCCCCGACCTGCCGAATCAGGAACCCTGATGATGGGGCCAGCAATCTGCGTCTTAACAAAAAAAAACCTTCCGGGGATGCTGATGCCTGGGAGAGAAGGAGGCTCGCTCTGCCACCCAAAGCATGGCCCGGGGACCAGCTGTGCAGACATTCCTGGGGAGTGCTGGAAATGCAGACTCTCAGGCCCCAGCCTGGGCCTACAGAATCAGAATCTGCATTTTCCACAAGGGCCCCGGAGGGTCGACCGCATATTGACATTCTGAAAAGAGCAGTCCCAGACTCAGAGCTGGATGACACCCGGATTCTGAGTGACACCTCCTGGCAGCTGACAGACTCGATTAGATCTTGGGAAAATCACCCAACCTTTTATTTCTCTTTCTGCCAAAAATCCAAGGCAGGAGGGAGCCCGTTGGGCTCAATTAGGGCCTGGAGTCCCTTTGATCCTTTCCAATCTCTGATAAGACCTGGGGGCGAGGGGCGCTGGGGGCAGCCCTCTGGCAGGACTGGGAAAGTGCTTTCCTCCAGGAGGCAGGAAACTGAACCACACTCCCCCGCCAGCTCGGCCAAGGAATGTCCCCTCTCGGAGCCTCTGGAATTGGGAAGAAATTCTGTGTAAATTCCACGGCCATCCCAAGTCAGTGCGAATTCGTCAGAGCTACCCAATGCGGGGCGGCCCGATCGAAATCCAGTTCAAAACAATTACCAGCCGACATGTGTTTCCTATGAACGGTGCAAGTGTTAAAACGGATTTAATTTTCTTTTGTAAATAAAGGGGCCCATCCAGACCAGCCAGTTTATCTCCCTGGGAGAGATGAAAGTGTTTCATCGGCCAGTAGCCTCTGCCCGCCGCGGAGGTGGGGGGCAGCTATCTGGACCCCATGTGTTCTCTATCTTGTAATTCAGAATCATCTTTCCCATGTGGGACTGTTTCGGCACCACAGGGTCTTTGCTGGAAGACTGATTTTTCCTTATCTAAAATGGTACTCCCTTTTTTTTTTTCTCCCTTAAGCATATTAGTGATTCATAAACAGTAAAATTAGTCTGCTAGAGGCTAGTGGAGGTATTCATCCTGGTGGCGCCTGCTTTCCTGGGTTAGTAGTTAAAATAAATCATGGCTGTCACAATGGAATTCAGGCCTAAAAATCACCTGTAGGAATACCCTCCCCCTCCCCAGGCCCCCAGGGCACCCAGGATCAAAGCTGTCTTCCCCACTCCGACTGAGGGGGTAAAGGAGGGAGGCGGAGGCGGTGGCCCAGGCAGAAAGCTCCAGAAGCTACACCAAACCAGGAAATTAATGTCTCTGCTCTATTGTTAGAGCTGGAAGCACGAAAGTATGAGGCCAATTTATGATATTAGTGTTTCTAAAGCGAAATATGATTAACCACTTCATTATGGAAAGTTATGTTTCCACTTAACCTCCTTGTGCTGGCGTCCAGAACTTGGGGTTTTGTATATGTGTGTGTGTGCGCTTTTTTTTTTTTTACTGCAAATTTAATAAATTCCAACATGCCCAAACTTCCTGACTTCCACTGTCCACCGCTGGTCTCTTTGGAAACTTCAAGAGTGGGAGATAACCCTCACAGTCTGCTCTGCCTACCTTCGTGGCCGATGCCATAATCCGGGATCAGGAAAATCAGCTTTCATCTTCGGAGCACTTAAGTTAATTACATGGAGGCCGGTGGAGGCCCCGGAGCTGGTTCTGCGCACAGCCTTCCTGAAGCCAAACATCATAGGATCCAGATGCAAGCCCTTGGCAGCTTAAGCCCAACAAATTTCCTTTGTCAAGAAATGCAAACAGCCAAACATTGCCACGGAGGCTACTTCAGTAAGTCGGCCTCCTTCTGGGACGCTGGGCCCAGGGGCCAGAAACACCGACAAGAAACCATGAAAAAGTGAGCCTCGCTGCTTTGGAAAAGTGGTCAGGGCCTCGCTGTCTCCCCAGAGTGCGAAGGACTGCTCTGTTTTATTTTGGATGGGCTGCTGATCAAAATGGCTGGCTGCCTCCTTTAATCCAGCCCAAGTGTTTGGATGATTTAGGACTCTGTCCCAGGAGTGGGAACACAGGGAAAATGCACGGGGGCTGCTCCCACCCGCTGACGGCCCCCTGCCCACTCCCTTCTAACTTCGCCTCTGCGCCCTGCCCTCAGGTTCCCTTCAGTCTGTCCCGCTTGCATCGTCCCTCTTCTTGGACACTCCGCGGATATCCCATCCCTCCTCTGCTGTCTGTCCCCCAGGACCTGTGTTGTCGAGCAAACTTCCTCCCTGATTTCACGTTCCATGTGTCACCAGAGTGACCTGTGTGGCCCTCTCCATGTCCCCTGCTCTACCGGGGAGCCTTGGACCAGGTGGGTGAATCTGCCTGATTCTGGAGGCAACCAGAGGAAGCCCACTGGGGCAGCATGAGGAAGACATGTTTAGCTGGAATTTTGACTCTGTCCACCTGACTTTGGTGATTCAGAGCCCAGGTGGGGAGTGGAGGGGCATGCTTGGTTAGCTTCCTGTTGTGGGTGAAATTGTGTCCCCGCAAAAGACAGGTTCAAGTCTCAACCCCCAGTAGCTATGAACTCAACATTACTTATTATTACTTGGAAATAGGGTCTTCCAGGTAAAGCAAGAGCGTGATGGGTCGAGTGGACCCAAATCCGATGACTGGTATGCCTAGATGAAGACAAAAATTTGCACACAGAGAGGAGAGGGAAGGTCATATGAAGAAGGAGGCAGAAACTAGGCTGATGCTAACACAAGACAGGAACCAAGGGCTGCCAGCAGCTGCCGGGACCTGGGAGAGGCAGAGAGATCCTCCTCTGAGCTTTCAGAGGGAGGGTGGCCCTGTGATACATAGATACAGAACTTCCAGCCTCCAGAACTGTAGAGAAGAAAGGTCTGGTCTGCTGTTTTAAACCACCCAGTTAGTGGTATTTCATTTTGCAGCCCCGGGAAATGAAGACACCTCTTAAAACCTCAGCACTAATCACCTGTCTCTGTTTACCTAAGTGGACCCAAGCATCTGAACCGGATGGTGGTGCCGTGTCTTCCACAGCTTTGCCTGTCCTCTTGGCCAGCACATGGGGCCCTGCCCCGCCCAGGGACACCCTGCCGGCCCCTCGGATTTCACCCCTGGCCACCCAGGTCCCCTTCTCTGTGCCTTGGCTACCCTGGGGCTTTGCAGCTCCCTGAACTGGAACTGTGACAGCCTGGCTGGCCCCCAGCCCGCCACCCCCCAAGCTTTGCCCCCTCCCTGGAGCCCACCCCTCTGCTAGTCTGGCCGACTCCCTCAACTCTCAGGACCCAAGTCCACAGTCCCTTCTCCACGGCTCCCAGAGCGCTCCCTGATTCCCGTCCTGCCCCTGGGTCCCCACAGCCCCTCACACAGCACCTGTCACCCTCTACTGTCATTTTCCATTTGCAGAATCCACCACCAACCGAGGGCAGGCGTCACAGCAGCCGCTTTGAGCACACAGCTCTCTGCGCGCCCACTAGGCTCGATGTGGGTGGAATGAATCCCGGTGCCCTCCCCAAACGTGTCTCCACACGAAACTCAGCGTCCCCTTGAAGGTCATGGCGCCCATGGGGAAGCAGACATAGTAAGGAAGGAACACCCCAACAGGACTGGCTCTCCCCTAGAAGGGAAAGAGAAATAAAGAGAAAAACCTTCTGAATTCCCTAAGTTGGCTCCTTGAAGCTGGACCTGAGACGTGTGGTTTCAGCTCTTGCTCTCGGTGCATGCGTGTGGAAGAAAAGTCTATTCTGTCTGGCGGGGGACCGCTTCTCCCTTGGTGAGCTTCCAAACCCACCTCATCAGCGTGTGATTTGGACCATTTGCTTCCTCCCGAGGGAGAGTCGTGACTGGCGAGAACAGAGATACACTTCGTTCCCTGAAGGCAATTAACTTGGAAGGACCAAGAGCGACCCATCACTGGAGAACGTCCCCACGTTGAAGCTGGGAAGAAAGTTCCAGATGCAGGTTGGCGTTTCATTTAGGGGAAAATCTCTGAATCAAGAAAGAATCTTTCTAAACGTTCAACAGCCAATAACTTAATATTTCCCCAACGGCCACAATCCAGCAGGAGAGCTGGAGCAGGCTGTGTTCTCTCAGGGAAAAGTCTCACTTCCACCCTGAACTTCTTGCCGAGCCGCAAATATAGTGCTCTCTGTTGTTCCCTCTGCCTGAAGCTCCGCTCCCCACGTGCCTTGGCCCGAACACCCGCTCCTCTGAGCAGGGCTCCACTTAAATGTCACCTTCTCAGGAAGGCCTTCTGTTTCATCCAGCTCAGCGCCTCCTGCAGGCCCCATGTGTGCGAGGGTCCCTGGGCGAGGTACCTCTCTCTGCCCCGGCCACACTGTAACCCAGCACCCAGCACTTGGCCCAAAGGGGGTTCTTAATATCCTCTGGAAAGATGAACAGCTTGGCCGTCTCCCTGCAGCCTTGTTTTAGTAAAGGACACAAACCAGGATAAGCAGCCACTCAGATCTGGTAAGTGTAACAGAGACCCTGAATAATAGTAGCTTAACAAGACAGAGACCCATTTCTCTCTTATCAGGCATGTAAACTCCTCCTCTCTTCTTCCTCTGCCTTAATAGCAAACTTCTACCTCATGGCCCAAGATGACACCTCCAGCTCCTGCCCTCTCATCCACACTCCAGCCAGTTAAATAAAAGGGGATCAAGGAAGGTATGCTCCTGCATTTAAGGGTATGCCCTGGAAGTTGCACATATCACTTCTGCTTGCCTGTGCTATACAGAAGAAATTTGGTTTTTTATCTATCTTTAAATATAATGGTTAACATTTGCAAATCTCAAACTCCCAAATTTATCCCTTCCCACCCCCTTTCCCCTGGAAACCATAAAATTGTTTACTATGTCTACTAGTCTGTTTCTGTTTTGCAGATGAGTTCACTAGTGTCCTCTTTTTTTCTTTTTTTTAGATTCCACATATGAGCGATAGCATATGGTATTTTTCTCTGTCTGATTTACTTCACTTAGAATGATGATCTCTAGGTCCATCCATGTTGCTGCAAATGGCATTATTTTATTCTTTTTCGTGGCTTAGTAGTATTCTGTTGTACACCACAAAAATGAAATTAAAATATGCAGGGGAGGGTATAGCTCAGTGGTAGAGTACCTGCTTAGCATGCACAAGGTCCTGGGTTCAATCCCCAATACTACCATCAGATAAATAAGCAAACAAACAAACCTAATTACCTCCCCCACCAAAAAATAAATAAATAAAATTAAAAATGTATATACAATGTATATTTTAATTAAAAGCTTTCTAAAAATAATATAAAACCGGCACATATAACATGCTTACAAGTGCTTTAAACATAAGTTTTAAGAAAGATGAGGAAAGGGAAATAGATGTTACAGGGTGATGAAGTCACAGGTGCACTGTTTTCCTTTAATGTCCTTTCATAGCACTCATTTCCCCTGACTTTTCTCAGTGTTTAAGAAGTAACAAAGCTAAAATGATGCGGGGCAGTGAGGAACGGCCAGGAAGTGGAGGTTTGTCAGGCATGTGAAGTTTCAGCCAGTTTGTTCCCGTTACCACATCTTGTCCACAACCCAGTAAAGTATTGTGAGCCTCCTTCTACAGAGAAGGACCTTGAGATTTGGAGAGAGGAAATAATTGACCCAAGTTAGGTGAGTGGAGCTGGCAGAATTCATACCCACATCTGGCAGGCTCCTGGGTTGGAGCGTGCTCTTCTAATCCACATCCAGCCAATTGCGTCCAGCTCAGCCCATCTGTGCAAGGCACACAGAGAAAAGGATGTGACTGGGGGCACACAGGTCCGTGCATCAGCCAACACCCCCTCAGAGGACGCCAAGCCGGGAGCCTCCATGTCCTCCTCACCCAACAGCAATTTTTTTCTTTCATCAAAACTTTGTGAGCATCTGTTCTAGGTGCTGGGGATGCAATACCGCCCTCTGGGAGGCTGTCATTCTGGTGGAGAAGGATGAACAGTGCACAAGTGAGCAAAGACAGCATGAAGCAAGGGTGATGGGGTGAGGGCTGTAATGGGGAGTGGAGCAGGGTCAGGAGGGATGGGTGGGGCATGTCCATGTCGGGTGGCGGGGAAAGCGCCTCTGGAGCCATGACCCGGAGCAGAGGCCACCATTGCTGAGAGCAATGCAGGTCTCTGGGAATGACCATCCCATGCAGTTGGAAGAGCATGTGCAAAGGCCCTGAGGCAAGAATGGGTTTGGTGTGTTTGATGAGGACCAGACAAAGCCAAACAGCCAGAGCAGAGTGGTGGGAGGTGGGAAAGAGAGGGAACCAGGATCTAAACCCACCCCCCGAGGCCATGGTTGGGAGCCTGGATTTTATCTATGTGACAGGGGAGCCATTGGGTTTTGAGCACAAAAGCGACAAGTGTTGAGAATTGGCTGAAGGAGAATCTATTAGCCTTCCAAGGCTGCCATAAGAGACTACCACAAAACTGGGTGAGGGGTGCTTAAAACAACAGAAATTCATCCTCCTCAGTTCTGGAGGCCAGAAGTCCAAAGTCAAGATGTCAGCAGGGTTTGTTCCCTTTGAAGGCTCCCGGGGTGATCCCTTCCAGGCCCCTCTCCTAGCTTCTGGTGGTTTCCCGCAATCCCTGGTGCCCCGTGGCTTATAGACACGTCTCTCCAACCTCAGCCACCATCTTCACATGGCCTCTCTATGTATCTTTTCTCTTCTTTTCTGCGGATACTTGTCATTGGCTTTGGAGCCCACCTCGGTCCCCTAGGAGGATCTCATCTCAAGACCCTTTGCTTAATTCATCTGCAAAGGCCCTTGTTACAAGTGAGGCCACCTTCACAGGTCCTGGGGAGACATATCTTTTGGAGGCCAACATTCAACCCACTACGGGGGTCAGGGGGACACAGAGAGATCAGTTAAGAGGCTACTGCTGTCACTCAGGTGAGTGATGACGATGCCCTGAACTAGGCAGGGGAAGCTGAGTCATGGCAGGTTTAAGAGGTATCAGGAGATGAATATATAGGACACAATGAATGACCAGGTGCAGAGAACTGAGGAAGAGGGAGTGGTTAAGGGTAACTGTTAGGTTTTGGTTTAAACAACAAGGTGGATCATGAATTTTCCTTTTAAATCTTTATTTCATCCAATTCTGTACCACAAAACTTAGCCTTGTCTCCAGAACCAATTACCCCAGTTCCTAAAAGGAGTGAACCCAATCTCTTAAAGCTGGTCTGGTTCCCCACAGACATTTTTTAAGGCTGCCAAGCTCCAGGAAACACAAGAAGACCTTCCTGTGATTGCTAAGTAATTGCTTTTCAACTATAAAAGTAATTAAGAAATGGCACCAATTTCCCTAAGTGTAATGTAATTAAATCCACCGGCTTGGAAAATCATTTGCGATAAACTGAAACAGCGAAAGATCAGGGGAATTAGGGAAGCATCTGACATGGGGGACAGAGTGTTCTCTGGGGCTTTTCCCCTGGAGGGGTGGCCTTGGCAGGTGCAGGACGTGGTTGGCAAAGGAGGGGAGGGTGGAGGATGGGGAGATGGCCGGGTAGGGTTACCTGCAGGGGGAGGGGCTTAGGCCAAGGAGGGAGCCCAGGGACCAGGTCGGGTTGGGTAGAGCCCTTACCCCAGGAGGTCAACGGCAGTTTCAATTTTGGTTAAGAAGGTGGCTAAGGAAGCTGGATGAATGATCCAGCTTGAGGAAGGAATCTGGCCCATAAACAGAAGCCAGTGAAATCAGGGTCTTGTTGGTCTAAGAAATGCAGACAGGTCAGGTGAGCAGCTCAAGACTAAGACTCTAGCCAAAAAGCAGGGCATCAAAGGTCTCTTCTTAAATGATTCTAGCTGCAGTTACAGAATCTGATGGCTTCAGGGAGCCAAGAGGGCCAAATAGCCAGATTTCCAGTATTTACTGAAACTAGCACCTTTTTTGGCAGGGTGTGGTAGGGAGATTAGAAAGAAATTTTGAGCCAGGCAGAGAGCTCCAGGTTCAAATCCTGACTCACACACTTTGTTATCTTGAGCAATTTGCTAAGCCCGCTGAGCCTCTGTTTCCTCTTCCATAAGAGAATAACCGCCGTACCTGACACGCGCATAGTAGGGAAGGAGGCACACGATGTGCTTTAGAAGCTGTCGGGACCCGTACTGACATGCACCACGATTACTGAGAAAGGGCCACTTGTTACCGAGTCCAAGCTCACACTGCTCACTTCACAACAGGCCAGTAAACTGAGAAACAAGCTGTTGGGGCAAGGAATAGTGACTTTATTCAGAAAACCAGCAAAACAAGAAGATGGTGGACTAGTGTCCCAAAGAACCATCTATCCTGAGTTAGCATTCAGGCTTCTTTATCCTAAAAGGGGAGCGAGTAAAGTCAGACATTTCCTGGGTCCCGTCAGCCTCCAGAGGGGATGTGTTAATTTCTTCCTTCCGGCAGTCAGTCACAGGTGGCCTGGTCAGGGTGTTTCCTGTGAGCTACGCAAAGGTATTTTAGCTTAATGTTCAAAGCTTAAAGCTGGGAGGCAGGGTTCCCAGAGATGGGCAATTATGTATCATTTAAGCTTATGGGCAACATCACTTTAGTGATTAACTTGTAGCAAAAGCAATGGAAGACAAAGGGTAGAGTAAAAGAAACAGACCCAATACAGAGTCAGATTTGTTCTTCCCATTCCTCCCACCTCTTCATCTCCTCTCCTCTCTGGCTCTGGGAGGCCACTCCAGCTGGGACTTCTGCTCCCTCACCACATCAGCCCCCTCTCTCCACTGCTTCCTTTCCTTTGACCAAGGCCCATACTGTCTGCTCCCCCTCCCCACACCCCATTTCCTCAAATACAATAAGAGGAAAATTAAAGGCTCTCCCTCATGGGGTATTGGGAGGATTGAAAGAGTTGATGCATGAAAAAATGGATGCATGAAAAGATGGAACCACGTACAGACCTCTGTGAGCCTGCCGGAGAGCTCAGCTATTATTATTATTATTAACCATTTAGAAAACAGCAAGCAAAAAGAAGAAACAAAAATCAACCCCAAATCCTCCCACCTAGCAGGAACTATTGTTAACCATTGGAGAATAACCTTGTTGGCTTTTTTAAAAATGCATATAGGTTTTTTTTTTTTTTAACTTTCAGGAACTGCTTATCTTCTTGCATGCTGTTTGGGGGACCTGTTTTTGCCATAGAACAGCTCATCATGAGTAACTTCATGTGTTATCACACTTTCTTGTCCATCATTAAATTATCTGTAGTATTATCACACCATTGTTCAGTCAATTAACTAGTCCATGGACCATTGGAACAGCTGGTCTCCATACCTCCTTCCCAACCAATTCCCACCCCCAACAGCCTGGGCTCACCTCTCTCCAGTTCTTCCTATAGATCTCCCTAAAGGGAAGACACAGTTCTGAACACGTCACTCTTCTACTCAAACACCTGCAGTGGTGCCCCAGTGCCTAACAACTGAAATTGTATCTTCTCTCCTTGGCATTCAAGGCTCTTTCCAAAATCTTGCTCCAACCCTGTTAGCTCCTAAGTCCCCCTATCATACTCCACACAGTGCCCCAAGGACCCTCCTCACTCTTACTGTTCCCAAGCCCTTAAGGAACTTCTTTTCCCATCACCACATGTCTTGGTCCTACCCATCTTTCAAAACCCAACCCAAGTTCATTTTCTTCCTCAAAGCCTTATCTGTCGCCCATTGTATCAATCAGGATCCAGTTTAGCCAGAGGAAACAAGACAATATAACAGTGGCCGAAACAAGATAAAAGCTCAGTCTCTCTTTCATAAGGATGACCTGAGGCAGATGACCCCAGGACAAGTATGGTAGCTGCAATTCCTGGTGCGTACACTTGTCCTCATGGGCTAATATGATTGCCAGAGCTCCAGACATTGCATCTGCTTTCCTGACAGAAAAATTTTAAAGAAGATGGGAAGAAGAATGTATGCTCTCTTTTTCAGGAGGGTTTCCAGAAATACCACACAAGACTTCCGTTTGCATCTTACTATCCAGAACTTGGTCTCTTGGTCACCCAGGTGCAAAAGCAGCTGGGGAATGGAGTAATGTGCCCATCACTAAGAAAGAAGGGGGAATGGATACTGAGAGACAGCCCAACATCCCACAACTAGGAATAACAGCTCCTTTCTCTGAGCACCACACTCTTACTCCAGGAGGGAGCAGGATCTAAGAAAAGACAGAGGCTTTGGAACGAAACAGATCTGGATTTAGATCCTGGCTAGTTACTTTCTAGCAAGACAATAAGACAATTTAGGAACATTACTTAAACATTCTCATTCTCTGTGTCATCATCATCATCATCATCATCATCATCATCATCATCATCATCATCATCATCATCATCATCATCATAAAAGCATTTGTGAGGTCATGGAAGAGTCTTGTGTACATAAAGTACCCGAGAAAGTGTCCCATAAGAGCCTGATAAATAGTTATTGGCTGCCAAGCCCTCCTCATTTGCATTATGTCAACTTCATCCTGTGCTCCATCTTCTACAAGACTGAGGGCTGTTAAGCCCAGGCATCTGGCACATGGTAAGGGCTATCAGTAACATTTGCTGCATTCAGTTGAACCCAGCTGACCTGTCCCTTCTCCTGGGCTTGATCTGACCCTGCCTTAGTCAGTGAATTCATAGCCATTGGGATGCTGGGCATGAAGCTGACTCAGCAGGTTTGGGATGGGACCTGGAAACCTACATTTTTCATCTCCCTGGGGTAGAGAATCTCTGGTCCAGAAATAAAGTAGCTTCCACCTCGGACTCTATAAACTCTTAACAGAATATGAAGCAGGCAGCAAGTGCTCAGGACACATCAGCTCCTCTCACCATGGATGCTGCTGAGTAACAAACAAACCCTAAAACGCAGTGGCATTAAACAAGCATCTTGGCATGCTCATGGTTCTGTAGGTTGGGAATTTGGGCAGGGTTTGTCTCTGTTCCCACACTCTGGGCCTCAGCCAGGAGACCCAAATGGATGGTGGGCTTGAAGGCTGGAATCATCTTTAGGCATCTTCACTCCCATGTCTCGTGGTTGATGCTACCTGTCAGCTGGGTTGTTGGTTGGGACACATGGGGCCTCTCCCCGTGGGCTGGGTTGGGCTTACTGACAGCATGGTGGTTGGCTTCCAAGAGACAGTGACCCAAGAGAGCAAGGCAGACACACATGGCATTTTCATGATCTAATGATCTAGCCTTGGAAGTCACATAGGGTCCCTTTCACAAAAGTCACAAGCCTGCCCAGGTTCAAAGGGAGAAAACAGAGACCCCATCATTCAGTGTGAGGGGTGTCGATGTCACGTATCAGAAGGACATGTGGAATGGGAGATACTGAGGCAGCCGTCTTCAGAAAGTACTGTCTACTACAATAGAATAATAGTAATAAAAATAATAAATAATAATAATAAAAGAAGAAGAAGAGGTCATCTTCACCATTGCATCATCTAGGACCACCCAGGCCAATACCACCCGGGGTGACGGAACCAGCTTTGGAAATGGACAATCTCAGATCTACCACTTACCAGCCTCTTGACCTTGAATGGGCCCCTTCTCTGCACTTACGTTCTGAATTTACAATATGGGGATGAGAACTCTTCCCTCCCAGGACTCTAAGGAATCTTAAATATATAGAGAACACATAGAGAGTTCCTAGGGCCTGGTGCTGGCTTTCTCCGTGGTGAGATGCCGGTTTTCTGTTCAGGGCTGAATTAGAGCCCCCCTACCCCACGGACACCTCTGCCGTCCCATGGGGCAGTCGGACAGGGTCAGGGTCAGGGACCCTGGGGGCCGGGCCAGTGATGTGTCCAGGCCACCTTTTCCAATGGACTCATCATGGGCCTTTTAAACTTCAGCTTCCTGGATGACTAGGCTTTGAAGTGACCCGCGGCAGTTTGAGTCTCTTTGGGAGTCCTCTTGACTTTCCCCCAGTGAGATATCTGGCTGGTGATGTGGCTGGAAAGATCCACGGGAGAGACATGCAATATCTTTCTTCCCAAACTTCCCGGTCCTCCAAGGAAGGGCCGTGTTTGGTTTGAAAACAGAATGGCTTTATCACCAACCAGAGCTCTGGAAGAAATCTCTCCCCCTAAAGCTGAACAAACAGCCCGGGCTCCACTCACACCCTGCTCTTAGCTCTTGAAACCCATTTGGGCTTATCTAGGGCCTGCCTTCACCCTGGAGCTGCCCAGACGCCCTATTCTCAGAGGTGTGTCCTGAGCCCCAGACCCCTCCATGGGCTGGGAGATCTGCCTTCCGCCCCATCTCCTCCTTGTAGGGGGAAGAGGCGCCTGCATTCAGGTCTCTTCCTGCTCTGAGCCTCAGTGTCCTCACCTGCAAAGTGGAGACGAGACTGCTTGCCTCACCCAAATGAGCCAGGGGTGAGGGAGACAACTTTAACAGGAAGAGCGGGCATAGGAGGTGCTCGGAGAGCCCTGGCTTGGTCTGAAAAGAATACAGCAGGGGGTTGGTTTGAAACATACTGCTTAGGTGCTGGGTGACCTTGGGCAAATTCATTAACCTCTCTGAGATTCAGCAGCTTCAGCTTGTAAGTCACCTGGTGATAATACGATTGCTACAAAGCACTGCTCCCAATGCTCAGACATCTAATTCATAGGTAGTTATTTATTATTATTATCAATCATTATGATCAAGTTATTACGTTCCTTTAGGCAAGAACTGCTTATTTATTTATTCCCAACACTTTGCATATACTAAATGGAGCTCCTCAATATGACTGTGGATAAAATCCTATCATTTTTAGATCATTTCTATTTTTTAAAAATCTTGTTTTAAATTTTGTGGGTTTTTTGGGGGGTTTTGTTTTGATTTTTGTGGGAGAAAGGGTAATTAGGTTTATTTATTTATGTATTCATAGAGGAGGGACTGGGGATTGAACCCAGAACCTCGTGCATGCTAAGCAGGTGCTCTACCTCTGAGTTACACCCTCCCTCCATCATTTTTATTTTTAAATAGAACTTTTTATTGAGAGGACTATAGATCCATGTGCAGTTGTAGGAAAACACATAGACTCCCTTGTACACTTCCACCCCTACAGTCACATTTTACAAAACAGAGGGAGGGTATAGCTCAAGTGGTAGGGCACATGCTTAGCATGTAGGAGGTCCTGGGTTCAATCCCCAGTCCCTGCTCTAAGAATACAAAAATAAATAAACCTATTTACTCCCCCCTCTGCCAAAAAAAAAAATCTGTATTCATTGTGGAAAATAAAGAATAGTATTTAAAAAATTTTACAAAATGATAGCATATAACATTTTACAATAATTTTTATATTCACAACCAGGATAATAACTGATCCAATCCACCAATCTTATTCTGGTTTTCCAGTTTTATTTGTTCTTACCTCTGTGTGTGTGTGTGAAGTTCTGTGCAAACCTGTGTCTCCACCACAGTCAAGGTAACACCACAAAAACCCCTTGTGCTGGAATCCTGTCGTCTTAAAACTAGAAGGTCCCCCAGTTTGATTTTCTGTCAACATAGCAGATACACTAAGAGGCGCTCAGTGATCTGCCCCCCTTGATTCAAGCCCCAGCTCTACAGTTCAGCGCTGCGTAACCCTGGGCAGCCTCTTCAGTCTCATTTCCTCATCTGCAAAGTGGGGAAACGACAGCCTCCAGCACTCAACAAAGCATTCCAGAAACACAAGCTGTTAGTATGGCTTCCGGAAGTTAGCGATGGAAAAACTGAGGCCCTAGAAGCAAAGATGCTTAATCAGAATCACACCCCGAGCTGGAGGCCCAGCCAAGGAGGGAGCCCAGGCAGACCAGGGCAGCAAGAGGCCCCGTGACCCACAAGCCTGGGCTGGCCATGTGGACCAGCCAGACCTCTTTCCGGGGCTGACTGCACAGCCTCTGGAGGCTGCCTGCCTGTGCAAGTATCCCCACCATTGGCATCTGACTGAGACAAGTGACCTAAATTTCCTCGTGCCTCAACTGTCCCATCTGCAAAATGGGAATGGCAGTTGGCTGCAGTAAAGGATTTGTCAATGGAATCCACGTAAATCAAAAACTAAGGGCTGGTATGTGTGTGGTTATATTAACAGAAAGCCATTAATATGACTAGTGAGTGGCATGGTCTTAACTGATTTTTTTTTTTTTAAATTATTGTAGGGAACCTGCTGGGCTAGGAAGAGAAGGTGAGCAAACTTGACAAAGCCCGGAATTGTTCAGGCAGTTCTCTGCATCTGTGAATGTGGAACCCACAGGTACTCAAGGCCTCCTGTAGGACACCATTTTATTTAAGGGACTTGAGCAGCTGCAGATTTGGGTATTGAGCGTGAGTGTGATGGGAAGGTTAGGGACTATTTAGCACAAAAGCAGTTAAGCAAGTTAAACAGAGATGGGGGGTTGTCAAAGAAAAGAGAAAAACAAGTTGCAAGAATTCTAAGTCAGAGGGAATCAGCAAACAGCTTTAGCATCAGGGAAGCCATTTTGTTAGTTAGTTTCCTACCCTTAGATGTGGGGTTCCTGGAACCACTCCCCCACGGGTACCAGGGGGCAACCGAATGAGAGGAGCGTGGAACATTATTACGGAATCCGGCTATATTCTGTGAGAACCGTAATAAACCATCAAAACTAAAGACCTGGAACAACTGAGCCAGTCTGATCCTCTCCAGTTTACAGGGAAAGCACAACTTCTCATTCCTCCTGACAGAATTTCCTTCTTTTTGCCGCTGGATTAGCTCTTCAATACAAAAAACTTCTGATCCTGTACTTGGAGCCTGCTGTTAAAATGTCATTGCCAAACAAACACACACAGGTTACAATCTTTTCTTCTCTCTCTCTCTTCCCCAAGATCAAAGGAGGCATTTGGGCCTTTAAGATAACATTCATTTGGAGAGAGATGGTAATATATAAGATTAATGAAAATTAACGTAAACCCTCTGAATAGAAGAGAGCTTTTGTTCAATCGTTTGTCCTGCTGTTAATTATGCGTTAGGTGGTGATAAATGCTTTAAATCAAGCGATGCCTTGAAAGCCATTTAAATGATTTTCACCTAATTAGGTTCCCTGCCTTGTTCTGAGCCTGGGGGATGCCTCCCTGCCGCTCCTGCTCCTCTGCAAACGTAAGGTGCCAGGTATCCGGGAGCCCCCAGCTCCAGAACCAAGTTTCCCCGCTGCCACCGGCTCTGACTCACCCCGGCGCGCTCAGGGCTGTGACTGACTTCGCCGGCGCGGCTTCGCAAACCAGAGATCAAAAGGAAATTTATCTGTTTCTGTCTCCCTTCGGCCTGTTACAACCAGACTTTATGACAAGACCCTATCAGCCTTAAAGCTGAGAAGGCCCCTGCACCGAGGGAAACAGAGAGCCCGGGAGAGGCCGAGCGAACGGTCACTGTCAGATCTGGGGCGCGAATCGCTGCGCGACCCCCAGTCGGCCCGGAAGGGGGTGGGGCAGCGGCGGGACAGGGAGGGGTGCCGGTTCGTGCAACCCCCAGGGGTCACTGACGTGCAAAGTCTCCCTTGCCCGCCGCCGGCTCTGTGCGTCTTAAAGAAACTGCCTAAAGGCGAACCGATGCTCTGGAAGGGGCGAGTCGGGGTGAGGAGGTTCTCCAAACCTCGCAGAGTAGCAGGATCCTTCACCCCGAGGTTCCGGGGGCCTAGAATTCTTCCCGCCACTGTACAAGTTTTGAAATCAAATGACCTCCTCCTCCCGGAGTTCCCCAGGATTGAAATTCAGCCCGTTCTCGCTCAAGCGGGACCCGGTGCACCTTCAGTGGTCGCCGCCCTGCCTTCCTGCCTGGAAATGCCCACGTTAGCAGACAATTCGTTTGGTGGCAAATCGCCCTCATCCCTCAGCCTGTAAAGCGCTGCGAAGTGCTGACCTGGCATTCTGACACCACATGATCTCTGATCTGAAGATGAATCCCAGTCAAGACCCAGTATCGCCATCACTTTTGTAGATTCCTGGTACCCTTCTGTCTCCAACAGCTGAAAAATCACAAGGGCAGCAGCTCCCACTGGGTTTTCACCTCTTGCCACCCCCTCGGAAGCCAGAAGATACAAGGAAAACGAAACAAAAATTCCTTCAATAGACACCTCTTCTAGCTTAAAAGGAAAGAAAAAAAAAAAGAGCCAGTTCACATTAGAAGCTGGAATCTTTGTCGCAGGGTTTCCCTCCTTTCATCCTGAACAATTCTTCCATTTACCATGCAGAGGGTTTCAGAACCCCCTGAAGTTGCAATTATTTGGACATTTTTGGAACATGTCTGTTAATGATTTGTGATCCTAAGGACTTATTTTGAATTAATTCCTCTTTTAAAGGGCAGTTTGGTCTCCCAATAAGGGGCAGACCCCCGAACGCCACAGCCCCTGCCTTTGTGCTAAATGAACTTTTTAGAGGTTCCAGATGACGCCTGGCACCGGACAGAAGGAAGCCAGCCAGAGAGGTCAACGCTCTGGGCCAGCTTCCCGGGACGCCCCCCCACTCTCCTATCCCCCCACCTCCCCATCACTGGGCAGGAAACGGTGGCCCCCCAGAGTGAGGCATTTCAGAAATGCCTTTGAGACAACAGACCGGGCCAGCAAGGCCTCCGTGAGCTCTCAGCAGGGGCAAAAATGGGCGATGGAGTCCCAAAGCCAGTGCTCCGCAGACACCCGCCTCAGCATCCCCACACCCTCCTGCTGCAAAGCGAAGCACATGGCTTCCCAGAGGCCCTTAATCACCGACCCTCTCCTCACCGACTTTTTTGTATCACGGCAAAATTCTGAACTCCCAGTCTATCCCTCCCCTAGTTTGTAGATACACACTACTATATGCAAAATAGATAAACCACAAGGGCCTACTGTAGAGCACAGGGAACTATATTCAATATATTGTAATACATGCCTATAATGAAAAAGAATATGAAAAGGAATGTATATAATATATATATATATATATATGTATAACTGAATCGCTATGCTGTATACCAGAAACTAACACAATGTTGTAAATCGACTATACATCAATGAAAAAGGAAAAAATGGTTAAAAATATACACAACATAAAATTTATCATTTAACGATTATCAAGTGGCATTAGGTACATTCACACTGTTGTGCAGCCATCTCCACCATCCATCTCCAGAACTCTTAGTCTTGGCAAAACTGAAACTCTGTCCCCATTAAACTCTAACCCCCATTCTCCCCTCCCCCAGCCCCTGGCCTCCTCCCTTCTACTTTCTGTCTCTGTGGATTTGACCACTCTAGGGACCTCATATAAGAGTAGAATTATACACTGTTTGATTTTTGTGACTTTTTTTGTGGCTGGCTTATTTCACTTAGCATGATGTCCTCACAGTCCCATCCCTGTTACAGCAGGTGTCAGAATTTCATTCCTTTTTAAGCCTGAATTCTGTTCCATTTTTAGGCAGAGACCACATTGTGTTTATCTGTTCATCCATCTTTGGATACATGTGAAATAGGAGGCAAGAGGGCAGGGCACAACCACTGAAGGAATGACACAGGAACTGAAGACAGGACACACTGGGTAGAACCAAGATGGCGGAATATTCGACTTCCAGTAGACCTTGAGCCTCCTGGCACAGCCACAGGCGCCAGGACAGTTCCTAAACTGACCGTGAAAGGCCAGAAAGTGGTTTCCTAGAAACCCTCACCCCTTCCCCAAAGTGGTTGTGATCATCCCCCTACTCATTAGTATATGAAATTACCTTGCCCATAAAACCTAGCAACCCCACACCCGATAGTCGCTCTCTCTCCGGCCTTCTGAGACGGCCCGCACTCTGTGGAGTGTGTATCTACTCTTACTTTAAGCTAACCCCCCTGCCCCACCGCCTGGTCTCTCTCTTTCTCACCTTTCTGAGACGGCCTGCATTCTGCCTATGGAGTGTGTATTTCCTAAGCCATTTCCCTTCTGCGTGAGACAGACCCTGCTCTGTCTCTGGGGTGTGCATCTCTCTAAGTAAACTTACTCTCTCTTTACTACGCCTCGCTCTTGAATTTTTTCCTGCATGTTTCCTCGTACAACACATGTGTCACTTCCACCTTCCGCCTGTCGTGAATAATGCTGCTGTGCGCATGGATGTGCAATCTCTCTTCAAGTCCCTGCTTTCTGTTCTTTGGGGGTATCTACCAAGAAGTAGAATTGCTGGATCATGTAGTAGCTTCGTTTTTAATTTTTTTGAGGAGCTGCCAGGCTATTTTGCATAGAAGCTGAACCACTGTGTGTTCTCACCCACTGGGAACAAGGCTTCCAATTCCTCCGCATCCTCCCCAACACTTGTTATTTCCAGTTTGTTTGATAGCAGCCATCCTGATGGCTGTCAAGTGACATCTCCTTTTGGCGTTGGTTTGCATTTCCTTGATGATCAGCAACATCGAACATCTTTTCATGTGCTTGTTCACCATTTATATCTCTTTTTTGGAGAAATGGCTACTCACATTCATTGCCCATTTTTTTTTAATCAGATTGTTTGTCTTTTTTTTTTTTGTGGTTGAGTCATAGTTATTTATATAGTCTGGATATTAACCCATTATCAGATACATGACGTGCAAATACTTTCTTCCATTCATAGGTTGCCTTTTCACTCTGTTGACAGTGTCCTTTTACACGCAAACGGTTTTAATTTTGATGGAGATCAATTTATCTGTTTTTCCCTTGGTTGCTCCTTTATCATCCTTACCTCTAAGTCTTTACCTGTTCCCTCTGCCTGGAATGCTGTTCCTTCACTTCTTAGCTGGGCAAACTCCTAGTAACTGTCAAGTCTCAATTTAAGGGCCACCTCCTGCAGGAAGTCTTCTCTGATAGCCCCAGACTGGGATAGTTGCCCTTCCTCTTGGGTTCCTGGGATGAGGGACATCTTTCAATCAGAACACTTACCCAGTTATGTTATAATTGGCCCTCCCACCAGTATACGCATTTACCACTAGACTGTGAATTCCTTTAGGGTAAGATGTATTTTCTAGTTCAGTAACCAAGTGCTGTGTTTGGCACATGAAAGACTCTCAATGAATATTTGTTCATAGAAATAAGCTAATTCAGTGGCTCCAGATATTTTTCCTTATAAAGGCCTCTTACATAAGGAAGTATTTCATAAATCTGCACCTGATAGAAATGATATGTCCATGTTTGTGTTAATTGAGAATATTCATGACAAAAACAATGAGTTTTTCAAATAAATGTTTCTTCTTAGTCCCAGTAGTTTCAACAATCATTCCATTTACCATCATGCTAAGTGTGCTTAGAGATTCCAAGACTCAGAGCAACTGCTCAGTTTCTGGCCCCCTTCCTGGGATCCACAGCCCACAGACTGGGAACCACCACCAATTTTATTGATAGGAAAATTAAGTCTCAGAAGGGGAAAGCATACTGTCTCAGTGATTCCATCAATGATATGTCCTAACATACCAACTGCAAAATCCTGCTCTGTTCTCTCAGAGGATACCTACCATTACTGGACTCTGATCCAGATACAGGATTGGAGAAAACATGGTGGCTGTGGCATACACAAGGCTGTGGGTCCACCACCCCATTTCTTCTGCTCAGACACATCCTGGTCTACATTTCCCAGGCTCCCCTGTGGTTCAGCTGGGGACCATAGGACAGAGTTATGGACAGTGGAATATGGGCAGAGAGGGTGGAAGCTGCGCTCAGCCTGGTCCTTGAAACATCCTTTCCCTTCTCCTTCCAAGGTGGCCTTGGCAGCCACGTGTTTAAGATAATGACATCCCGAGACACACGAAGCCTGGATCCCCAGTTACCACTTGCAGGAGAGCACCGGAGTGTGACACCAACTGCTACATACCTTCACTGTGTCAAGCTGCAGGGTTCCTGGTTAACTTGTTGCCCGGCACTGCCCAGTCTCTCCTGGCTAACACGGCTTCTCTGGAGATGAGTAAAGCCACGAAAACTGGCTGCGAAGGTGCCTCATGTGCTGGCGGGGTTCAGACTTCCAGCCCGGTGTTCTTTGCAACACACAACCTCTCTGGGTTTTATCTCATTGATTTGATGGGACGCGGAGATGAGTGACACCTCCCTTGGTCCCCATCGGACTCCCTTCACAGTCCAGTGGTGGGGACAGGGGCTGATAAGCAAAGCCAAGGTTCAGGCCGGGGACACAGGTGAGCCAGAAGTCAGCATCAGAGCCACACGTGACACACTACCAGGAGATTAGCACAACCCACTATCTCTACAGGAAAGGTAAGTTACAAGCGACAAATCACAAGGGGAAAAATATCGCAAAAAACTTGGGTTCTGGAGTCCAGCAAATCTGGGCTCAGTTCCTGCTTTGGCTACCTGAGAAGCACTTCGAGTCACTGAGCCTCAGGTTCCTCATTTGTAGAATAATAATTAGCAATACTAAATCAATCAATAGCCTTCTGTGTTTGCTGGAAGAGCCGAATGAGTTGAGTTGAAGCTCTTGTACAGTGGGTGTGGAATAACTGTTACCACTATTACCACTTTATTATAAAAAGCTTTGTAAATTCTGAAGTTCTGTATATAGTCGTCTCAGCCCACTGGGGCTGCTATACCGGATTACCACAGACTGGTGGCTTAGAAACAACATTTATTTCTCAGTGTTCCAGAGGCTGGGAAGCCCAAGGTCAAGATGCTGGCAGACTCAGTGTCTGGTCAGGACCCGCTTCCTGCTTCATAGACAGCTGTCCTCTTCCTGGTCCTCACGTGGGGAAGGTGGCCAGCTCTCTTCCCCTCACCTGCTTCATCTCTGTGACATTTATCATCACCTTGTGTATTACAAGGGCTTACTTTCTGATTCCTTTTCCTCCATTTCAATATAAGCACCTTCGGAGTAGAGGGTTTGGGTCTGTTCTGTTCACTGCTATTTCTGTAATAGTGCTTGATGTGGGCGGTAGACATGCAAGAAATGTTTTTTGAATGAACGAATGGAGAAAGTAAAGAATGAATGGGCCACTAGAGAAAGACCCTTGTCACTGGGCAGATTCTGAGTTGCCTTCACAAGTGAGAAATGAGGCAGACTCGGAGCTAGCCTGTCTCCGAAAGGAATGGAAAATTCCTCCTCTCTGCGTGTGGCAAACACAGTGGACCTCCTGACTGCCTCTGGCTGGTGAGCTTGGTTCTAGGTTCATCTGATGGCTCACTCCCAAATGAGCTTTAAATTCGCATCTCTCATGGCATGAAAATAAATGCCCCAAAGTATTGTGAAGTCCCATGTCCGAGAAGCTAGGTGGCTGTTGTGTTTGGACTTGAATATGCTAGAGGCATCATGTCACATTACCTGCAGCCCAGAAGGAGAAAAACTAGATGCAGAGATCGCATCTTTTCAGAAAGGACTTGCACCATGGATGCAGCAACTGATTCGAGGCTGGTGACAGTGTTAAGTGAACAAACTCCATCTACCACCATAAAGTAGTAGTTTAATGTGCAAATAAAATATTTCATAACCTTGTGCAATGATGGATGTGCTTCAAGACTGATGGTGACATATTCTGGAGAGATTTAGCAGGGATTCTGTATTTAACAGAGATGAGAACCCAGGATGGATTTGTAGTTACCACTTTTTTTCTGGGAAGTTTTTGCTGCATCTCAAAAAACATGGACAAAGGAAGAAAAAAAAAATAAACATGGACAAAAGGCCTTCTATAAAATTAAATTTAAGTTGATCATTTCCCTTCCTGTCCAGGGAAACTGTCTCTATTTTCTGGGTTCCCTTGGCTGCGGAATGTAAACAGCCTCACCTCACCAGCAAGATATTTTGAAATTGTAAAGTGCTCATCAATTCAAATTAAATTGTGCCTATTTTTTTCTTTTTAACCAAATCTGAATCAAAATGTTGGTTCTTAATTTCTATTTCTGCCTTTGGGAAGATCATTTTCATGAGCACTGGAGAGTACAACAAAGCTGATGCTTAAACAAACTCAAAGGACAGACTCTGTTAGCAATGGCGTAACCAGTAGTTAGCAGGAGTTGGGAAATTAAGTTGCATTTATACGGATTGATCCTGGCATCCAGGAGCCTCCCTGTGTCTAGTGGGTCCTCGTGAGCATTCAGCAGAAAGGGAGAGAGCTTGTCACATGCTGGTGGGGGGGAGGGGTTCGTGGTGGTGTCCATTCCTCCGTCAGCCTGTCCAGTACAGTGTAGTCACCTGCACCTTGTAAAGTGGATTTGCAGCTTTATATTATCTTGCTAGTTGTACAAATTCTAACAAGGACACACAGCTGAACAGAATTCCTGCAAATAAACCACAGGTTGAAGACAACACAAAACAGATAAGCCAGAGCAGGCCAGAAGACGGCAGATCTGACACTTCTGTAAGTACGAGCTCTCTGTTGTCTCTTGGGTAAAAACCCTGACATCTAATCAGAGGCAATGGAAATGTGAGAGAGAAACAGAGAGAGAGAGAATTTCATCACGAAAACAAGCTATGGACCCACACTTGCTATCATTAACAATAAACTTCTCTGAATGATTGTGTATTGTGCCTGGAGATACTGGCTACAGATTTCATGGAGTAAGAGATCTTTTTGAAAAAGCACACAAAACATTAATAATTTTTCTTTTAGTACTGGGAATGAAGAGAGTAAAAATATATTTTTAAGAAATCTTGTTTAATATTTTTTTAAAAAGCCATCTTGAAATTTCTATTCTTGTGTAAGGGTCATAATATAGTTATAGTTCATAATTCATAACTTATTCATAACATATTTATGTTATTATGTAGTTATTACACGTGTATCATTTTTAAATTTATATGGAATGCTGGCTCTATTTGCCTGGAGTGTGTTCTTTGTGGGGTAAGTAATTTTTTTAAATGGAGACTAGAGTGATGGGGATGACACGTATGTCAACCATGAAGATGATGCAATGCTGCAGGCACCAGTTGAGCGACGCCAGCTACCTACTCTGTCTGCTCTCTTCTTTGCTGAGAGAACTCTGACTTTCCTCTCTAGGTGTCAATGTGCCTGCTAAAAAGTCTACCTTGTCCTGACTCTTTTGCAGTGAGACGTCCCCATGTGACAGCCTTCTGGCCAATGGCATGTGTTCTGATGATCTATTGCAGTGCTAAATAAATAAATAAATAACCAACCAACCCAAACCTGGTGACTTAGCTCAGCAACCATTATCTAGTTCCTTTATAATCCGAATGTGGGCAGGGCTCATCTTTCCTCTGCAGTGGTGTCAGCGGGGCAGCTCAGCTGGGCCTGGGGGATCCGTTTCCAAGATGGCACGTGCACACATGGCTGGCTGGTTGGCGCTGGCTGTAGGCTGGGGGCTTCAGTTCCTCTCCACATGGGCTTCTCCACAGGGTGACGTGGGCTTCCTCCCATCATGGCTACCTGGTTCTGAGAGAGAAGAGTCCAAAAGAAAGAGATAGGAACCGGAGGCTGCCTCTTCCTTACAGCCTCGCTCTGGAAAACCAGCTCAGCACCACTCCTGCTGCAGTCTACTGCTCAAGCAGTCCCTGAGCCCCCTCGTATTCAAGGTGACAGCACAGAGACTCCACCCCTCAATGACAGGAGTGGCAAAGAATTCATGGCCATCTTTAATCTACCAGTGCACGTAAGCAGAGCTTGCTAGGATTCCTAGGAAAGCCTGTACATCCTTCTCTACTGCGGCTTCTGGCTTCCATTTCCTGGAACTCAGGTGGGAGATTTGGGGTGGAACACCCATCCTGGAACCAGGGAGTAAGCATGTGAATGATCCACATGCTAGAGATGGTGAAGCAGAAGGAGCCACGGTCCTGGGAACATCACGGAGCTGCTGTACCCACCACAACTGCCCATGTTGAGACTCCTTGTGGAACAAAAAGACATGAACTTCTTCTCGGTTCAGCCCCTCTAGTGACATCTCAGTGACAGGGAGCCAAACACCGTCCCTAAGTCAGAGCTCAGAGCTCAAGGGGCACAGAGGAGAGAAGGATGAGATGTCAAAGGAAATGATGTTGGAGTCGAGGCTTGAGAAGTGATTAGGTGGCCAAAGCTTTCCCGTGGCAAAGGCTCAAAGGGCACCCTCTCCTCTCCCTGCCAGCCAGGGCTCCCCTGCCTGAGTTGCAGCCCCCAGGTGGCACCATCTTTTAGGATCTCTCCCTTCTTCTCAGCCCCCTGGGACCACCTCCTCCCCCAAGGCCACTGGGTTCACTCTCCCTACATCTCCTCACCCCTGAGACTGTTTTAGCAGAATATGCACTAGACAAGGAACACTGAACGCTTGCAACCACCCTGAGATAAGGACACACATCCCCACCTCATAGGTGCAGGGGGAGCCAAGGCTCAGAGAGGTTAGCAATGTAACCAAGGTCACACAGTTGCTAAGGGAGGTAGCTTGGCTTTGAGTTCAGGCCACCTCTGTCCCTTCAACATACAGATTCATTCCAGTCCAAAATATACCCCATGTACATTCGGGAGCCTTGAATTCAACTCTTAGCCCAGACCCCCACACTCTACGTGGCTTAATTTCACCTCCTTGAGCCTCAGTTTCCTCATCCCTAAGATGAGAGGGTTCTGAGGGCTGAATAGGAGCTCTCAAAGGAGGTATCAACATCCTTTGATCTTATGCAACTTTGGATAACATCAAGGTTTCTAAAAACAAAATATCATCAAACGAGCTTGTAATAAAATTCCAAAGCAATATGTAGAGGGAAAAAGGGCTGTAAATCCACAGGATGTCAATTCCAAGTTGAATGCAATTTACAAGAATATGGTTCAAATATCACAAGGTCAAAACAATTTTGAGCTTTCCAGTATTTACAAACATACCTCACTTCATAAACCTTTCCAATCCAAGCTGTGCAATATATACAGGACCATTTTTAAACGAGTCTAGTTAATTTGATGTGGCTTTAAGTGAGGTCTGTTGGAAATGTGCTACTAATTTTGGACTTTTGTGTTTAGGGGAAAATGCGATTGAAGCTTAATCCAATTTTCTAACACCCGAAAACAGCTACGAGGAAATAGACAAGCATGAAGAAACAATGGCAGAGTTTGCCTCAGAAAAGGCTCCCCTCACCACTATTTGCCCTGCTGGAATGTTCCATACCAATAAAATGTTAGCCCTTCAGTCAAGAGGGAGAGCCAAGCCATGAAGGTAGCTCATAACGGGGCAGGGAGCTTCGGGAGAAAAGTCAGCTTGGCTCATACAACTGCCTGGGGAAACTCTTTCTGGAGGACATTCTGCTCTGGGGAGCTGCACACAGGATTCTTGGTCTTAGAACTAGATACCTGATGACAATAAGCTTATCATTTGTCGAGCTGCCCTCAATGCAATACTTAGGGTTGCCTAGCTAACTGCAGTTTCCCGTTTCTTCCATATCAGCCGAGGCCTTGCTGCATCACTACGCTAACAAATCCAGATAGTTCTGAGCCCAGCTTGGCGATCTCATCCTCTTGTTACTGACTACTTAATAGGTAAGCACGTGAGGCAAACTGCATTTTCCAAAGAGGGCTGCACTAGTGTCTACCTACCCGACATGCTCTTCCAATTATATGACTTTGACCCTCTTCCCATTGACAGGCAGGGGTCTGGGTACCCTGCCTCTGAATTTGGGTGGGATCATGTCTGTGGCAGAAAAATAGTTGCTTTATGATTTTCAGGTATACAGCAAAACGATTCAGTTATATATTATATATATATTCTTTTTCAGATTCTTATCCATTATAGGTTATTACAAGATATTGAATATAGTTCCCTGTGCTATACAGTAGGTCCTTGTTGCTTATCTCTTTTATATATAGTAGTGTGTATCTGTTAATCCTAAACTCCCAACTTATCCATTCCCTACTTTCCCTTTTGGTAACCGTAAATTTGTTTTCTATGTCTATGAGTCTATTTCTGTTTTGTAAATAAGTTCATTTCTATCATTTTTTAGATTCCACATATAAGTGGTATCATGATATTTGTCTTTTTCTATCTGACATATTTCACTTAGAATGATAATCTCTAGGTCCATCCATGTTGCTGCAAATGGCATTACTTCATTCTTTTTTATCTTTATCTTTTTCATCTTCTTTATCAAGTCATCTGTTGATGGACATTTGGGTTGCTTCTATGTCTTGGCTATTGTAAAAGTGCCACTGTGAATATTAGGGTACATGTATCTTTTTGAATTAGAGTTTTTGCCTTTTCTGGAGACAACATGCCTAGGAGTGGGATTGCTGGATCATATGGTAAGTCTATTTTTAGTTTTTTAAGGAATCTCCACACTGTTTTCCATAGTGGCTGCACCAATTTACATTCCCACCAACAGTGTAGGAGGGTTCCCTTTTCCCCACACCCTCTCCAGCATTTATTATTTGTAGGTATTTTGGTGATGGCCATTCTGATCAGTGTGAGGGGGTACCTCACTGTAGTTTTGATTTGCATTTCTCTAGTAATTAGTGATGTTGAACATCTTTTCATATGCTTTTTAGCCATTTGTCTGTTTTCTTTAGAGAAATGTCTATTTAGGTCTTCTGCCCATTTCTGATTGGGTTGTTTAGTTGTCGCTTTTTCTGTTTTGTTTTTATATTGAGCTGTATAAGCTGTTTGTATATTTTGGAAATTAAGCCCTTGTCAGTTGCATCATTTGCAAATGTTTTCTCCCATTCCATAGGTTGTCTAGAAATGTGACTTCTAAGGCTAAGTCATTGGTAATAGAGTTTCCACCTGGTTGTCTTGGGATGCTCATTCTCAGAACGCAGCCACCACACTGTGAGGACACCCAAGCAACCCATGGAGAGGTCTACACGGAGAGGAACCAAGGTCCCTGGTCCACAGCCCCAGATGAGCTCCCAGCCAAGAGCCAGCACCAACTTGCCAGCTGTGTGAAGGAGCTATCTTGAAGCTGGATTCTCTACCCACCCCCAGTGGAGCCACCCCAGCTTATGCATGGAGCAAAGTCAAGTTGCCCTTCCCAAAATGCAGATTTGTAAGCCAAATGAATGATTGTTGTGTTCATAAGTCACTAAATTTTGAGATGATTTCATATGCAGCTGTAAGTACTCAGAGTAATGTGTGATCTGTTCTGGCAGATGAAACATAAATGGAAGACTGATGGAGAGCATCTGGGAAAGATTTCCTTACTCTTCCAAAGACATACACAGGGAAGAAAAAATGTCCTTCCTCTGCCTCTGGACATGTGAAAGTCTGATGTCTGGAACAGCAGCAGCCATCTTGCAACCATGAGGAGAGCAAGTGAAAGCACTGAGGATGGTTGGCAAAGAGGCAAGATGGAGAGAACCCAGTCCTTGCTGACATTATTGAACTGCTGAATTAGCCAACCTGGTACAACCCTATCCCCAGACTCCCCTTCATGTGAGATAATAAGTTAATTATTGATTAAGCCAGTTGAGGAGGGTATTCTTTTACTTGTAGCCAAATGCATCCTAAATACTCATGTAGCCTGTATGTTACATCATTTTTTTATTTGTGTCAACAAAACTATAAGTTAAGAATTAATACCATCAATTTTAGACTGAAGAAACAGGCTTAGTGAAGTTAAGTAAGTTCCCCAAGGTCATTTACCAGAATGGGGGGACCAGAATTCATACCTAGGTCTGTCCGACTCCAGAGTCTGTGTCCTCCTTGACACCCTATATCTCTTTGTCACTGGCTAATGGAATAAGCATTGACCTGGGAGTCAGGGTCCGAGGGTTGAATTCAGACTCTTCACCAATTCTCCATGTGACTTTGAGAAATCACCTCACCTCTCTAAGCCCATTCCCTTATCTTTAAGACTTACAGGGCTACTAAGATGCCCAAAGGTTCATTTCATTTACCATAACATGAATAATATTTGAATAAATTATGCAGATATCTATTTTCATCTCCTCTACCTTACAATGAATCTCATTTTCTGTTAGCCACTCTGCTCTAGGGTCCCAGGAAATAGGAGAATGAGAATGCCACCTTGGAATGAAGAGGGCTTGGCAGAGGGAAGTTCCTACTAGACAGGAAGGAGAGTGAAATAAAATCCATCTGGATCTCAAAGAGAAGGGAGAAGGAGGGGGGACAGAGAAGTGATGTGCCCATGACCTTGATGTAGAAATGTCCACACAATTTGGAGGAACTGGAGAGCTTCGGGTTCCTGACCTGCTTGCCCAGGCAGACCCAGAGGAGGCTGCAATTCTCTGGGAGAAGCTGCACCTTACATTTGGTCCAGCAACCAACCTGGTGGTCAAGGGCAACAGGGAAGCATCGACAGAGGACATGTCTAGACACATGACCTTAAGGAAGCACTGCTCATTGTCCAAGATTGACAGAGAACCCAGAGGTTCCCAAATACCTTGGTGAGGTACAAAAAGGATGAGGGGACCAGAGGAGGCTCAAGTCGGAAGGAAGGGGCCACATGCTGCAGAGACTGAGAGCAGAAGCACATGAGAAAGACTATTTGCAGTGAGCACCCAGATAATACCCCGGAGGTCAGCTGACCCTCAGTGGATCCCACACGGGGGCCCAGGGACCAGATCAGCCCATACTGGACCCGCCACTAAAGAGCCAAGAAGGCCCAGGGGACAGCCTAACCACCTGCCTCCATCGGGTCATGGAGGCCCACCCCTAATCCTTGCAGAAGCCAAGAAAGGAAGAGGCTGAAAAGTCTGAGCACATACCTGAAAGAGACTCTGTTACCCTTAAGGAGACTAGTAATGGTGGAAGAGACTGAGACTGTAGGTTCCTCTCTTCTTTCTGCGGTTACCCCGCAGCACAGGTTAGATCATTTATGGAAAATACAGAAGCTTCATTTTCTTACCTGTTAGAGGAGTGGTGAGTAAATCTGCCCCCCACTCCACTCGTTAGTATTAGACTGGTCTCTGTTTCGTCATAAAGTCGTGTCTCTAAAAGGATGGCTCCTATGAAATCTCATTCTAAAAATTGTTCCAATTGGAGGAGAGATGTAGCTGAGGAACTGAGTTTTCTCCTGAGGCCAGTGGGGACTCATTGGTCTTTTAAGCAGGGGAATGGCTAAAGAAGTTTGTAGTTTAGGAAAATCTGGAGGCAGCAAGGAGAAGGGGCAAGATTTGAGGTCCAGAGCCTAGGATGTGAAACAGTCCAGAAGAAAGATGGCAAGAATCCTGGACTCAGGCAGGGGCCGTGCAGAAAACAGCGAAGGAGGGCAAGAGCCAAGATATATTCAAACAGCAAGTCTTGCCGCTGTCACTTACTTAGCATCTGCCCTTGGGCAGGAGCCATATCCTCTCTGAACCTGTCTCTTCTTCAGTCAACAGGGGAGAGTAATATCTCTCCAGCAGAGATGTCAGGAGCATTCCATGAGATCACAGCAGAAACACAGCACAATATTTCTCCCGCTACCATTGCTATCCGCCCCACCCCCGCCCCGCTGTGGAATGATTCATTTTCAAGCAGCAATGAAGATGTCTAAGAGACGTACACCTGTCTCTACTGCTGGTAGGAAAACAAACAGAAAGCCTCTGCCTTCCGGTAGGAGAAGGAATTATCTTCACAGCAGCAAACTGGGATCTGCAAAGCACAAGCAAATTTCATTACAAGTCTATAAAAAGGCCCTCGGAAAGAAAACCCTCTGTGTGAGGGGCCCTTGCCAACCACATCCAGATGTATCATGAGAACAACGTGCCCCTGAGGGATAAGGTGAGGCCCAGAGCCCTGAACTGGTGCATTCTCTGCTTCTGCTTACCCTGAGATGTCGGGCAGCCGCCTGACTTCTCAAGCTCTCAGTTTCCCCACCTGGAAAGGGCATAACCCCCTGCTGTTAGAGGGTTGCTGTGAGGCCTGTAAGGCAGCAGAGGCGAAGGGAAGAAATCCCTGGTGTGGAATCACCCAGATGACCTGGGTGGATAATCATCCCAAACCTCAGTTTCCTCATCTGTTAAATGGGCAGAGCACCCCCGTCCTGTAGCCCAAAGTTCATTCATCCTTCCAAGTCTGATGAATGAAGCCTGTCTCTGCCAGGTGTCAGGCTCAGACGGGGTACTAGGATGCCACCAAATACAGAAGATGCAGCAGCTGCTGTCATGGGTCTTAAAAACTCAGGTCAAGGTTATCCCTGAGAACAGTGCAGACTCTTCAGTACAGAGGCAGTTGGGCCAAGAGCCTCTGGAACATGTCTGCCTGGGCTGAAATTTTCATTCTACAGCTAACCAGCCGGGCCACTTCTAGGGAGTTACTTAACCTTTCTATACCTCAATTTTCTCATCTGTACTATGGCCGTAATGCTAGTTCACCCCACTGTACGGACTCATTGAGGTAAAATGTGGAAGGCTCTCAGAAGGGTTATCCATGTGTCCTCTCTCTGGGTCTTTTTTTTAGTGAAAGGGTCTACACAACCTGGCCCCCATCCCCTTCCAGTCTCATCCCCTAATAGTGATGTGCAATCACCCAAAATCTAGAGACACCGAGGTGCTCCCAGCCTCCAGCCTTGCCAGCACCTTGATCTCAGACGTCTAGCTTCCAGAACAATGAGAAAGTCCACGTCTGTGGTTTAAGCCACACAGCTGTGGTGCTTTGTTAAGGCGGAGCAGGCAGACTCATACAGAAGCACATGTAGGACTTTCTCATTCATTGTCTACGCCATTGCAGAAGCCACGTTACTGGTCAAATTGTAGTTTTCGTCTGCTGGTGGGTTGGTTTTTTACTTAACAATAGATAAAGGACCGCACTCCAGATAACTATGTAGAAACCTAATTTTTAAAAGATTGGTATTCCAAAATGATGTGTATCATAACTTACCCAAACTTTCCAGTCCCGATGGACTTTCCAATTGCTTCCAGGTTTTCGCCACCGCAAACACGGGACAGTAAACATCCTGTTCTCATGGCCTTCCGTTCTCGGGTTTTCATTTCTGCAGGGTAGCTTCCCCGTGTGGGACTGCAGGATTGAAGGAAATGTGTGTCTCTAAATGTTAATAGATTCTTACAGGTTACATTCCCAAGAGGCCTTGGCAGTTCACAAGGACCCAAACAGTAACTCCTGGTCCTGAAAACAAAATACAGTATCAGAAAAGACCTTCCTTTCCGTCATGTTCATAGTTGGTCCAGTGTCTGTAGAGAGCCCGCCTCCTTTGAGGCCAGCTGGCTGGGTGGCACGGAAGCCTGGGTATTGGCTGAGTGTCCGGGGGCAGCTCGCTCAGCCTCTCTGAGCCCAGATCCTCAGATCCTCGTCCAGAAGAGACTCAAACCAGGCCCAACGCTCTGGCAAGCACTTGGCTGGAGACAGCAGACACAGAGGGCTGTGTGACACGCTGGGGACGATTCTCTCATTCCCTGAGTGATTTTCCTGACCACACTGCCCCGGAGGGCTATGCAGTCGAGCCCCATCTGTCTGTCCTTCCTCCCCGCTCACTCAGCATGCCCTGCCCTTCCCTTCCCTTCCCCAGGTCAGGCCCCCTTGAGCCCCACTTCTTCTCCGCTCCTCTTTTCCCTTCCCATCCACACCTCGCTGCATCCTCCCGGGGCCTGGTCTACACCCTGGGCGTGGGTCTCCACTTACAAACCACGCTGCTCACCTTCCGGCCACAAGTTTGGCCGTTCTACCTCATCCACTCTACATCATCATCATCATCATCATCATCATCATCATCATCATCATCATCATAATAATGGCTAATATTTGCTGAATGCCTACCAGGTGCCAAGCCCTGAGCTAAGTACTTGAGCTTGACATGTGTTGGTTCATGCATTCCTCGCAGTGATCATCACTTAGCCCGGTTTACAGGTGAGGAAATAAAGGGTCACCAGAGGGCGTGGGGACTTTGCCTTCTGCTGACTCGTGGTCTCCTGTGCATTCCACAGGACCTACCTAGTCCAGGCATCCTTGTGCCTTGGGGAAGTTCTCACAGGGAGGCCCCATGTTCCAGGCAACCAGGGGCCCCACCTTGTCTGTCCCAGGGGTTCCCCTCTGGCCCCCAAGTTCCAAATAGAATCTGTCTGCTGCAGGTTTGGCCACAGCGGATGCCTTCAGCAAAACACCTGCATGCTATGCTCATTCATCATCCATTGATTCAGTCCTCACCTGGAGCGCCCGACTATGTGCCGGGCACTGGGGATGCAGAGATGGAGTTGAGCCAGTGCCTGCCCCCCAGGGGACCAAAATGTGCTCAGAGCTTCAAGAGCCCAGTGGGACCCTGCCCCTGCCCTGGAGCAGTCAGGGAAGACTTCCTGCAACAATGGTCCCAACACCTCTTCTCTTGAACTTCACTTCCCTAGGAAGTCTTCCCTGACCTGCAAGAGCAAGGGCTCAGAGGCCTTCAGAAGAAGGCCACGTCCAAGTGGCTGCCCAGCACCGGACGCACTGCTAAGGCCCGAAGTTCTGAGACAGGCGCTGGGATTCCTGGTCCTGGACGCTTCCCACTTCCAGCGTCCAGAATTAGAATTACAGTCACGGCTGCGTCTGACATCTGCTCAAACCAATTCGTTATCATTAGGAAATGAATCCCTAATGAATTTCTGCCACCATTAAGCCTGATTTACAGTAAGGGTAATCACCCTTGGAAGCACACGCTTTATCCCTTTAATTAATAATCCCTGCTTATCAGCAAACCTAGTGATTATGGGACAAAAAACTGGAAGAAAGCCTCCTAACTCCAGCATCGGCTTTCCCATCACAACTTTGGGGCTGGGGAGGAGGGTCGTGTCTCTGGAGAGGGTCCAGGGACCACACTGTCTTCCTGTCAGGCCATTAACAACCCAGATCCTCTAGCTGAAATTTGTAAGTTGACTGTACAGTTGTGCTTGGACCCCGCAGCCTGCAGGTCATGGCCAGCCCCCCGCCCCCGCTGCCGGGGTCCCTGTTTCTCTGCAGGCTCACCCACACTGGGGCATCGCCACCTGCAGCCAGGGGTCCCGTCTAGACTTTAGCAAATCTGAACAAGTCACCTGTTGCTCAAAACCCTGCAGGGGGGAGTTGTGTCCAGCTCTCTGCACCCTAAAATCCCCACTTGCACCTTCCTCGCATGCAACCAGCACCACTGCCCGTTCCTTTCCTCTCCTCCTCGACACCCTGGGTGCCTCTTGCTGAAATGACCTTCCCTCCTTCCTTCTGTCGCCTCACACATGTCTACTGCCCCCCTCCCATCCCTCTGCAACTACCCTAAGCAGTTTGTACCAAAAGGATCTGCCTGTGCACCTGGGAGGCAGGTGGACCAGTCAGCAAGTAGCGCAAACCTGATGTAAGGAGCCATCATCAGCTCGTGTGAGTCACAGAGGGGACTGAGGGGGACAGCCAGGGAGAGCTTTTGAGCTGAGGGTGTGCCTGAGCTAGGCACTGATGAAACTATTCTGTGTTAATGCTCCACCCACCATCATTAACCGCTCAGCAGGCACCAGCCAATTTACTACGGCCTCTCACATAAATGTCACGTCGATGCTGAGAGGTATTATTGCCCCCATTTTTCAGGTGAGAAGACAGGTCCTGAGACATCAGATATGCCTGAGGTTATGCAGAGCCCGTGAGTGGCAGAGCTGGATCCCAGTCACAACCACACAGATCGTACTGGCTGACTCGCTGGGGTCCACCCCGACCCAGAAGCAACCAGCTGGTGTACATGTGCAGCCCTTCCAAGGGCAATTTGGCCCAGTATCCTGGCACATTCTGCCTTGCCTCAGGCCGCCATAGCAGACGCCATAGCCTGGGAGGCTTAGGCAGCAGACCTCGCTCCCCGCCGCTCTGGAGGCTGGAAGGCTATGGCTGGGCTGGCAGCACAGTCAGCTTCTTGGTGCGGGTTCTCTTCCTAGATTGTAGATGGCTTCCTACTCTCTGTGTCCTCACACGATATGGAAAGGGAACAAGCTCTCTGTTTTTCTGCTTATGAAGGCACTAATCCCAACATGGGCCCCACCCTCACGACCTCATCCAGTCCTATATACCTCCCAAAGGCCCCGTCTTTAAATACCATCACATTGCAGGGGGGCAGGTAGGGCTTCAACCCATGAATTCTGGGGGGACGCAGTTTATCCATAGCACACCTGAAGCCCATTAATGGTGTGGCTTGCTGTCGGGAAATCCCATTCATAGCAGGATGATGGAGCCAGATAACGGAGCCAGATAACAGAGCCAGTTGCTGGGTTCAGATCCAGGCTCAGCCTCTTACAGGGTCATAATGCTGAGGAAACTCTCTGGGCCTCCGATTTTCCCATCTGAAAATGGGGATACCAATAGCACCTGCCTCCTCGAGTCCTGGCAAGGATTCAAGGAGCTGAAATGTAAAATATGTGCAACGGTGCTTGGTGTCCAAGAAGTATTTAGAAATGTTCGTTGATATTATTATCAGCAGGAACATCCTACCCTCAGCAAAAAACTGGTAAGATTCAGCGCTTTGGGGCTGAAAGATGAAATGGATACAAATACATCTAATGAGAGAGGAAGACAACAGGCTGGATGGAATTTTGAGACAGTATCTTATATTTTTCCCCCTCTATATTCCTTTTTTCTCCCCAGTCCTGAAATGAATAGCCAGGTGACGTGTCCTGAAATACTCCAGACTTGTGTGTCGTTCTCCTCCTTAAAACCCTGATCCAGGCCTCTCTTCCTTCATGTGCGGGAGAACCTCCAAGATCATCAGGGCAGCTTCCATGCTGCTCCCCAAGGTGACCCCGGCCCACTTCTCTGGATTCGTCTCTTGATGCTCCCTCGCCTGGGATGTGGCTCCACCCACGTGTGCACACATATCTCCATTTCTAAGCTCGGGGACTGTGCTCACTCGTCCCCTCTCTCCTTCATCAGCCCTGGCTCCAAGTCCCTGCAAGGACGGCCCTCCAAGAAGCCTTCACTGGACCTCCCAACTGTGCCCCCCTCCAGGGGGCTTCTACAGCCCCTGGGCTGACCCCGTAGCGCTGAATGTACCTCACTGCATGGCAACTCTCGGAGGCAGTTGCCCAGGACAGTGGGTAAGAGCATGAACTCTGGACCCCAACTTCCTTGGATATGAACCCTGACTTCCACGTGCCAGCTGCACGCACGAGGGCAGGCAAATCACCTGGTCCTCTCTGTACCTCTAGTGTCCCCTCTGTCATGAGCCTCCCCCCTGGGGCCCTGTTAGGATATCAGGGTACACAGCCACCTAGAACAGTGCCCAACAGGCACCCGGTCAAAAGCTCATTATTTCTTACAAAACTGAAGCCCTCACTGATGTTGTCTGTGTCTCCCCACCGCCCGGCGCGGCGCCGGGACTTAGAAGGTACTCCATAAATATTTGTTGAGATGAATTTCCCCCACAGAATGGAAACAGAGCTTGGCTCACAAAGAGGGTGATTGCTCATATTACACATTAGGCGATTTTTCCAGAGTGCATCATGCCAAATATTGTACATTCTTTATTACAATGAGGGCAGGGAGATTCATTAAAGGGTAGCGCCGTTTCATTAGAAACCCTTATTTTCGGAATTTTATAACTTGGCCACAAAAATTCACTCCAGGCAAAACGCTAACTTTCGTCTGGAAGTAAATGGGTTTATTTTATAACTTTTTTATGCATTTTCCACACATAAACAAATGGCTAGATAAACCATTCTTTAATGGAAGGATTGCAAGAGGAAAACTTGGTATTTTGGCATATGAGACATAGACACTCAAAAGGAGGGGTGGGGGCGGGGGAGGAGGGCTTGCTTGGTCAGGACGCGGGCTTCGGTGGGCATTTGTGCATAATCTTTCCTGGGAGCCTTTGCAAAGGTCCCTTGTGTTATAATGACCACCACCGTGAGGGCTTCTCCTGCCAGCTGCTGTTTTAAGTGATGTATATGCGTTAACAAATTCCTCAAATTACATGTCCTCCTAAAGGATGTGAATAGTGTCCCCTCAAAATTTATGCCCCTCCAGAGCCTCCAAATGTGACCTTAGTTGGAAATAGGGTCTTGGTAGATGTCAGCAGAGTAATATGAGGCTGTACCAGATAAGGGTGGGCCCCCAATCCAATGACTGGGGTCTTATCAGAGAGAAAAAGAGGAAGATTTGGACCCAGGCACACAGAGGCCAGAAGGCCCTTTAATGACGGAGGCAGAAGCTGGAGAGACACAGCTACGGCCTAGGAAAGCCAAGGACTGCCTCTGGTCACCGGGAGTTGAAGAAGGCGGGCAAGGAGACTTCTCTGGAGTTTACCGAGGGAGCACGGCCCTGCTGACACCTTGATTTGGACTTCTGGTCCTTAGAATCAGGACCGAAGAAATTTCTGCTATTTTAAGCCACCCAGTTTGTGGTCATTTGTCACAGCAGCCCCGGGAAACTAAAGGAAAGCAAGGCCAGGTAATTTACCTGGTTACTCAGCGAGGAGGCGGAGCTGAGACTGAAACACAGGCAGTGGGCGCCAGGGTCCAGAGGCGTCCCCACTCCCCACCTGCTCATCAGCAGGCGTCACAGAGCCAAACCCTCTGAGCCTGCTCAGCTGTGAACAACATGCCTGCAGGTGACGCCACCTCTCAGTCCTTCTCCAAGTTCCCACAGTGACAAACGGGAGGAGCCAGCACCTCCAAAATCTTGTTTTCATGTTAGGATTTTAATTCATAATTCAGGGCTCTGCCTAATCACCTAAAACTACCTCTCCTTCATTCATTTTACATTGTGGTGAGATCTGATTAGGACAACAACATAGATCCTCACACACATTCAACATCTAGGAAAATAAAATCACAGGGAAAAGCAATTTAATAGTGTCTGGGTCAGGGTGGGAAATCCACCCGCATCCTCCGCCAGGTGAGCCTCTGTCCTTCCGAGCACTCTGGAACCTAAATGCCCACAGCAGGGGCGTGTGGAGGGGAGGGGCTGTGGAGGGGAGGGGCGTGCCGAGGGGAGGGGTGGTCGGGCAACAAGGCAGCCCTTTAAAGCGTCCATATCCGCCCACAATTATAGGTGTGGAAAAGTGTGCACAGTGTGTTAGGAAGTGAAAAAGCACCTTACAAAATGGTATGGGTCTTTCTTATAAAATGTAAATACAAACATAAACCAAAAAAAGTTGTGTTTGTGTATCTGTCGATCAACACAAAATGAAGAATTGGCTCAATGTTAGTAACGGTTCAGGATAAAGATGTTCAGGGTCTTTTTTGCCATGTTGTACTTTTGCTTACTGGTTGAATTGTTTTCTTCCTTTTTAAAGAGAAATCATTTTATTGCCTTCTTCCTTCAAATGCCTTCTTTTAAAAAAAAATTGGGGGGAGGTAATTAGGTTTATTTATTTATTTATTCATTTATTAACAGAGGTGCTGGGGCTTGAACCCAGGACCTCGTGCGTGCTAAGCACACACTCCACCACTGAGCTGTACCCTCCCCCCCCAATTGTTGGCAATGAATATGCGTTTATTTTACAATTAGAAACCAATAACTAAACTCTTTACAGTGTAGTGGGGCAGGGGGGCAGGAAGCCTGCAAACTCTAGTGCTTTGTGTGTGACCTCTCTTCTGTAGGACACCCACCAGAAACCCATCGCTTGCCCCACCCCGCCCCAGGTCTACAGGGCCTCACCCAGCAGCGCCCCGGTGGAAGAAAGGCTTCTCTTGAGACTCAAGGGCCCAGAGGATCTGATTTCAGCTCCCTTCTTGGCCTTTCCTGCAGCCGTCCCTGTCAGCAGGCCTTTCCTCTCTAAAATGCAAATGATTCCTCCAAGTTAATCTGAACCTTCTGTCCCGTTAGCAACAGGGAAATGAAAAATAAGAGGGCCCGCCAAAGCCCAACGGGTCCTGAGCATTTACAGCTAAGGGGACAGGCCCACGAGAGGGGCTTCTTGCCAAACTGCAGAAAGAGAAGCAGTGCCAGGCAACCGCCCTTGAGAGGCAGAAAGGCCCAGTGGGTGCTTACTCAAGACGGAGACTGCGGTAGCTTCTGGTGGCTGTCATCACAGATGACCACAAACCAAGTGGATGAAAACAACAGACGTTCACTCTCTCACAGATCTGAAGGCCAGAAATACAAAATCAAGGTGTCTCAGAGCCATGCTCCCTCCAAAGGCCGTAGGGGAGAGCCCTTCTCTGCCTCTTCTGGCCACCGTGGCTCCTGGTTCTTTGGCTTGTAGCCACATCCCTTCAGCCTCTGTCTCGGAATCATGTGGCCCTTTCTGTCTGCGTACCTTCGTGTCCTCTTCTGGTAAGGACTGTTGTTGGGTTTAGGCCCACTCTATCCCAGTATGACCTTATCTTATTTACCTCTGCCAAGATCCTATTTCCAAATAAGGCCACATCCTTAGGTCCTGGAAGGACATGAATTTTTAGGGTACACTATTCAAATCAGTACAGAGATGTACCAGTTCCTGGGACCAGGGCTACTCCAGGCCTATCCTGATTTAGTCTGTCCCCAAACCCACATCCTAACCTATCTGGTGACTGCCACAACTGCCTCTTTGAGCAACTGATCATCCATCCAACAGTCTCCAACTATTTACTGAGCAATCAAAGAAGGACCCAGACATATTAGGGTTAGACATCTGTGCGCACATTTGCTCACTGCAGTGATTGATTGTCAGTTTGACTGGGCCACAGGTGCCCAGAAAGCTGGTTAAACATAATTCCTGGATGTGTCTGGGTGGGCGTTTCTGGATGAGAGTCAACTCAAACATAGACTGAGTAAAGCCTGAATGTGGGTGGGCCTCATCCAGTCAGTTGAAGGCCTGTCTAGACTAAAAGGCCGAGTGTTTCTCTCTGCCTGTGTTCAGGCTGGGACATCAGTCTTCTCCTGTCTTCGGACTTGAACTTGGACTGGAACTGTTGGCTCTCCTGCGTCTCAGACCATTAGACTTGGATCAGAACTACACCATTGGCTCTTTGGGGGCTGGGCTTAGCTTCCATAATCACATGAGCCAGTCCCTTCCAATGGATCGATCATATTGGCTCTATTTCTCTGGAGAATCCTGACGAATATACTCTGACATGAGGCAGACAGCCAGAGAGCATCGTCCAGAAACAACAGTGAAAAGATGATTTAAAAGAGAGAGAAGAGAAGGGGGAGAGAACCTATAGAAAAGGGAGTCTTATTTACACACTTTCAGCATAAACTGATCAGCTGGCTTCTAACCAAGAAGTCTGTCCCAGCAATCTGGGCCTAAGCAGACAGACTGGGGGCACACAGAAAAGCTGTTTTTTGGACTCTCCAGAAAACCTTGGCAGTCAGGCTGTGAAGCACTGGGAACAGGCCACCCTGAGTGAGGCCTCCTGCTCCTTCCTTCCACCTTCCATGGCTGAGTGAGCCGTGTTCCTTGTACGCAGCTGTCCAGCCTCTACTCGGTGACAGGCCAGGAGCGCAGGTGCCCGGGCAAACCGCACAGTACAGCCCCGACCTCGGGACATTACCTTCTTGTGTCTTGGTGGCTCTCACCTTTACCACCTAAAGAATCAAGTCCTGCCCCAAGGTAGACAGCGTGAGGCGGCAAAGGCGACTCAGCCGCCATCCCTGATGCTCTCTTCCTGCTCCTCCTTTGATGAGAAGCCGCCTGGCCTCTGGCACCAGCCTGAGCCGGCTTTGAGCCGCAGTCTTAGGCGGCTTCCCTAGAAGCAGCTTCAGGTGGGGTCTAGTACGCAAAGGTGACTGGCTAGACATCCCCGGTTTCAGCGCCGAATCTCCTGTGTCCCCAGGAAAGCTGTCAGTCAGGCCGTGCAGGACGCTTATTACGGAGGGAGGGGATGGACTCGGGACAGATGTGTGAGGGTTCCACAGGCTGCCCTGGGGAGGGCTGTCACCATATGCGAAGTGGTCCCCTTCTGTGGAGGGGTGGACAGCGTCCTGACTGCAGTGGGGCAACAGGCCTCTGCTGAGGCGGGGGAGGGCCTGGATGGCGCATCAGTGTCCATCCTGCTTTACGAGCTGGGGATCTTGGGCAGGTTAACCCACCTCTCTGAGCCCAGTTTCCTCAAATGAGCAGCATTCTTCCTACTTCAAAGGGATAGGAGAAATCTAAAAAACATAAGGAAAGTAACTGGAGCATAACAGGACCTGGCCAGTGGGGTCATTTCCCTCCCCTCTGCCTGGCTTTAGGACCTAAAATGACGGTGGTGATGAGCATGGTTGTACTAGTTTATCATAACAATGATAAAAACAGCAATAGCTAATTTTTATGGGGCCCCAACACTACTTGCGTGGTATTGTTCTAAGCACTTTACATATATTAGCTCATTTCATCTTCGAAATGACCCTGGGGGGCAGGTACTATTATTATTCCCACTTCACAGAGGGGGAGACTGAAGCACAGAAGCACTCAGTAATTTGTTGACATTTGTGAGAGGAAGAGGGAATGAGATGGTATTTACCTTGAGGATTCCCTTTTCTTCTCAGTGACAGGACCTTTGACTTAGAAGAATAAATTTAGGCAGCATCCAGGACAGATAAAAAATTCTTACAGCTCAGTAACAAAAACACAAACAACCTGACTTAAAAATGGGCAAATGACTTGAGTAGATATTCCTCTAGAGAAGATAGAGAAATGACCAAGAAGCATGTAAAAATATGCTGTCAAGGAGTACAAATCAAAACCACAGAGAGCTACCGCATCACGCCCACTAGGATGGCTTTCATTTTTTACAAATGCGAAACAGCAAGTGTTGGCCAGGATGTGGAGAAACTGGAACCCTCACACATTGCTGATAAGAATGCAAGATGGTGCAGCTCCTGTGGAGAACAGCTTGGCTGTTCCTCAAAAGTTCAACATTGGATTACTATATGACTCAGCAAGTCCTCCTCTAGGTATATACCCAAAAGAACTAAAGCCAGGTGTTCAAACAAAAACTTGTCTGTGTATGTTTAGAGCAGCACTATTCACAATAACCAAAAGGTGAAAATAATCCAGGTGCTACCAACAGATGAATGGATAAACAAAGTGTGCTCTGTCTGTACACTGGAATATTATTCAGCCACAAAAAGGAACGAAGTACTTATATGTGCTACAACATGGGTGAATCTGGAACACTTTATGTTAAGTAAAAGAAGCCAGATGCAAAAGGTCACACAATGTATGATTCTATTTATGTGAAATGTCCAGGAGAGGCAAATTCATAGAGACAGTAAACAGATTAGTGGTTTCCAGGCACTGGAGGATGGCGGGTAGGGTTACTGCCTAATGGGTACAGGGTTTCCTTTAAGGGTGATGAAATGTGTTGGAACTAGACAGAGGTGGTGGTTGCCCAACACTGTCAATGTCCTGAATGCCGCTGAACTACAGGCTTTAAAATAGTTAACTTTATGTGAAGTGAATTTTACCTTAATTTGAAAAATAAAAGTCAGGCGATCAGGTGGCAGATACAGCCCCAGTTCTGATTCCTGGTGCCCAAGGGGTAAGAAACAAATTAGAATGGGGTTAGGTGCCTTGCATAGGGGAGCCAGGAGTTAAGCTACGAGGAGAAAAACATGTATCTTAACCAAAGACTCTTAGCCAGGGTGCAGGCCCGGTGGTCCAGGCTGGGCACTGCACAACAGAGACCACTCAGGAGACTGAGATCTAATACGCACTCCCCCCTCAAGCCACATGCCCTGGATTGACTGCATTGGTCCAGAGGAATCTCCCCTTCCTAATTCTCAGAGAAGTACCCTACAACTTAAGCAGCCTGTTTTGTAGCCAGCCAACCTTCCCCAGCCCCACTCCACTAGCAGCCCATCGGAAAGAGGCCAGGCGCAACCTCCAGCAGCAAGGCCTCTTCCGTCTCCCACTCTCCATTTCTCCATCTATCTGTTCCTTGCCTCTGCTCTCAGCCTGGCTTCCTGCTGGCTCTTTGGATCTGACAAACGGCCTGGCTAATCTCAGCATGGCCCTCAGTGTACCTCCATACTCACCATCTGCACCTGCCCATTCGCCTCCACCAGCCCCCTGCCACTCGAGAGAGACATGGTGTCCTGACCCCACCCAGCTTTCTGGCCACGTCTCGCTGCAGTACAGGCAGAAAGCCCACTGCTGCCTAAATGTAACTCTGAGTTACAAATTCATATGTTGAAACCCTAACTCCCAATGTGATTGTATTTGGAGGTGGGGCCTGTGGGAAGTAATTAGGCTTAGATGAAGACATGAGGATGGGATCCCATGATGGGATTAGTCCCCTTACAAGAAGAGGAAAAGAGACCATTGCTCTCACTCTCTGCCGTGTGAGGACACAGTGAGGAGGCTTATCTATTTTGTATATAGTAATTTGTAACTGTTAATCCCAAACTCCTAATTTATCCTCTCACCCACCCTTTCCCCTTTGGCAACCCTAAGTTTGTTTTCTATGCCTGTAAGTCTGTTTCTGTTTTCTAAATTAGTTCATTTTTGCCATTTTTTTGTGATTCCACATATGTGATCTCATATGATATTTGTCTTTCTCTGACTTACTTCACTTAGTATGATAATCTCTAGGTCCATCCATGTTGCTGCAAATGGCATTATTTCATTCTTTTTTATGGCCGAGCAATATTCCATTGTGTATATATACCACATCTTCCTTAGGCAGCCATCTGTTGATGGACATTTAGATTGCTTCCATGTCTTGGCTATTGTAAATAGTGCTGCTATGAACATTGGGGTACATGTATTTTTTGGAATTAGAGTTTTTCTCAGGTTATATGCCCAAGAGTGAGATTGCTGGATCATATGGTAAGTCTATTTTTAGTTTTTTAAGGAATTTCCATACTGTTTTCCATAGTGGCTGCACCAAATTATATTCCCACATGACACTACATCTCGAGCTGATTTGTTACCCAGCAATAGATAACTCATACAGCTCTGTTGGTTCAGACCTTGAGTTATTCCCCTTGAGTTTTTCTTTTGTCTGCAGCCACATATTAAGAAAGCATCTCAACTGTGTCAATTGTGCTTTAGGAAAACCAAGGGGGAAGGGATTTGTTCACGCTTAGGTCAGAGATTTGCAGAAAAGCAGGCCCTTCCTGCCGTGCCCCAGAGGAGAGGGGTAGCAAAAATTCCAAAGAAAAGAAAACTCAGACAGGGACTAGATGGCCAGTCGCCCCTTTGCAGCACAAAATTCTCCTCCTGAGGGAAACTCTGGGTTTTAATTTTCTTAAGGGAGGTAGCATTGCCCTCTTGGTATCTCTAGGCTTAAATTAACTATTGAAGCCATGGGACTGGATGCACTAACTCTGGGAAGAGGGTGTTTCCAGTGAGGCAGGGAGCTGAGCCCTGGGGAATAGCAGCAGTCAAGGAATTATCTTTGGAAAAGGAACCAGGGAAGGGAATAGAAGACAATGAGGCAGGATCAGAGCCAGGGCTCAAGAGGGTCTTGAAAGCAAAGGAAAAAGACCTTTTAAAAGGAATACTTTGTAACAAACAAACAGACAAACGAGAGGAATGGAACTTATTTGCTTAAAAAAGAAAAGAAGTCTTGGAGCCAATGACAGCTCTGCAGGAGTCCGGAAGGAAGGGTAGATTCTTCAGCATCCAATAAATGTGATCCCAGCCAGTCATTCTTCTCAGAGCTCCTCCTCTGCACCCAAACTACCGGAACAGTCAGCACCACCCATCATCACCCAGCATCTCCTTTACAAGAAGTCGAAGTCAGTCCCTCATGTCTCTTTCTTGTTTTCAGATGAAACACATCTCTAGAAATTGCTGAATGCATGGTTTTAGCAGAAAGATGGGCTCTGTCTTCAGCCCCCAGTTTCCCAGTTGCTGTTTCCTTTTGTTTCCAAGCACTTGGTCTCTGTGTGAACACTGAGATCTCATTGAGCATCCCCAAAAGAGGGACTGCACGGCGACTCGACTCAGCGTGCTGAACCGTCCCGGAGGAAATGCACAATCATCTTCAGTGAGCGGAGGACAATGAGGAGGTGTCCTGTTACATAATTGAGGAGACAATGTCTTTTAGACTCAGTCTGGTTCACTTTTCACACTAAATTAATCTTAATAAGCATCTGCTTTGAGTAAAGGAAGTTTTGTGATAATTCAACCGTGACCTCTGTAAAAGTCCAAATGATTTCACTTTGGTCCCTCGGCCCCGAGTATCCTATTGAAATGGTCGTCTTTATTTCATGATCATCAGCATGTTAACATGAGCTGATTAATCCCATCAACCTAACTACACAGATCGGACGCAGCCCAGGGCTATGACATCATTAGCTTTGGGACGCGAACACAGAGGATGGCAGAGGATAGCAGACGGGGCCAGTCAGCTGGTCCCACAGGTCATTTGATCCAGGCTCCTTGTTTCTGAGAATTAAAAGCAGATTCTCTCTCAGGCTCATTCTCTGGCTCCAAGATCCAGGTAAAATTGTCCCAGCACGGGAATCACTGGGACCACATGGTTCAGGGGCCCACTGAGCCTTTGTCCCCATGGCATCGTTTGTGGCCAGACCACTGGACACTCAGCCAGGACCCAGGACCCATCACCCCGTGGGTCTCAGTGGACAGCATCATCTCTGCTGGCCCCTCTTTAACCTCCTCCATCATTCCTGGGCACGCCTGCCTCATGACTGCATCCCACGTTCCCTCCAAAGCAGGAGCTCCTAACAACCTGGACATCTGCGTCCCTGCCACCTGGCGGCCAGCTCTCCCAGCTTCTGCATCCCAATGCTCCTTCAGGAAGTTTCTCTTCCCATCATATAGAGGCTGGGTGAGAACGTCAGGCAAGGAGTTCTGCCTGCTCTCAGCCCGAAGCGTGATTCTGGGACCAGCCGCATCAGTGTCACCTGGGAGTTTGTGAGAAAGGCAGATTCTCAAGGCCCTCCCCAAACCTGCTGAGCCAGAAGTCTGGGACTGGGGCCCAGCAAGCCCTCACCAGAGTTCTTTTGTGTGCAGTTGCCAGAGGTGGGCACGTGAACCAAGTTACTCAGTTGGCCACAAGTCCATAGTTTACATTAGGGTCACTCTCGGTGCTGTGCCGTCTGTGGGTTTTGACAAGTGTGTAATGACATGCGTCCCCAGTTAAAGTACCGTACAGAAGCCTTCCCTGCCCCAAACTCCCGTGTGCTCCGCCTAGTCATCCCTCCCTTTGTGCTGTTTTAAGCCACTAGCTTCTGGGAATTTGTTACAGCAGTCACTTTCTCTCTCCCCCAGACTCCAGTCTGGGAGAGAAAGGCAGCCTGGGAGAGAGAGAGGCGGTCCCGCCAGCACTGGCCTGGCCTTGTTCTCGGTTGCCCTACACCCAGCCCCACATGCATCCTGATTCCCGTCCTTCCAGACCTGCCTCAGCCTTTCTGTGGATTCGAAGAACTTCAACGATCATCCTAGAGGTTGTTTTTTTGTCTTAAATGGGCCCAAGTTGGTGCTTGTTGCTCCTAAACAAAGCGCCTTGTCTCCAAAACACAGATTTGAAGAACCGTAGGAGTGCCCGTATGCTGAATTCAGCACTTAAAATGTTAAGAAAGAATGATTTCTGTTTCCAGGATTGAGTTTAAAACAACACTGCCACAGGGCTAGCAGCTTTCCATGGAAGGGGGCAGATCTCTCTAACTGGTGGTGAACATTACCAGGAAAGCTTCCTGAGACTTCTGGGTTGGGCTGAGGACACACCAACGCCATCAGAGCCTTATTTAGTTACTCCTCACAGCAACCCTCTAGAGTGGACACTATCATGACCCGCTTTACAGACAAAGAAACCGAGGCACAGAGAAGTTGATAGACTTGCTTACACAGCCTTCCTGACTCAAGGAGTGCAAAGACCGCCGTGCAATCTGAAGCACTGGTGTTGTTGGCCAGCTTCACCACTCACAGCTGAGTGCTTTCTGTACTGGTTTCCTCTCCTATTAAGTGGGGGTCACAATACCCACATGACAAATGGGTGTGGAGATGAAATGCTGTAATGCAAAGGGGCCCCCCCCTCAATAAAGGGTTATCCCTCCACATGAGCAAACCAATGCAGCCTAGAAAGGACAAGTGGCATGCCAAATGCCAGCCAGCCAGTAGGTGGAAGTTCAGAAACAGTGTTCTTGGCCCAACCTGGAAGGTTCTGGAAGCTTCTGGAAGCTTCTTTCTCAGCAACTTTAACCATCAGTAAGAAATCTGCTCCTTTCCCAAAAGTTGTTAGCTCTATGGCAACATTGTTTTGAACGCTATCCTGGAAACTAAAATAGTTTTTTCTCAACATTTTAAGGAATATTTCACTTTCATTTATTATTTTAAATTATAACTTGGATATGAAGACATGAGCTAATTTGGCCTTCTTTTCATTTGGGACTTGGGGCTGGAAAACTGTCATTTAGATGACACGCCCAGTCCAGTTCTTTCAAGATTTTTTCAGAGACAGACAGACACACACACAAACACACACACACACACACACACACACACACACACACACGCACGCACACATCCCAGAATCACAAAATAAAGTGTCTGAGAAGTAGGGAAACCAGGAGGCCAAGCAAATCGGCCTCCCCAGTGTGACCCGTCTCGAGGCCTCAGGCCACTACGTACTGAGCCCTCCCAGGGCTGAGGGCTGAGAGGGCCCAGTGCACACACATGGCTTAGATTTTTGTCCCTCGGCCTGGCGCAGAGAGTTAAACACAAATATCCTGTGAGAGGAAATGAGTCGGTGCTTTGCTCCCTTTTCTCTGATTTTAGCAAGGACTGCAGGAGTGGAAGAGGCCCCCTGGGATAGGGCTCAGGGAGCAAGCACTGAGTCTGAAGGCAGGACACCTGGGTCTAGCCCGTCCTCTGCTGCTAACTCACTGTGTGATTGTGGGTCAGACATCTACCCTCTCTGGGCCAGTTTTTACATTAAGGAAGGGGAAAACTGTGTATTGTACCAAGAAATCTCAGTTAGAACCCCTAGGTTCCCTTGGCTCCGTAAGACACCCGTGGGCGGCTGCTACGTGAGACACCAAAGCCATCGGCATGAGAACATGCAGCCTTGTGGTGAGAAGCTCATCCCTGGGGGGCAGGGAGGCACCAGGGGTGCCCCACCTTCAGCCACAGTTCTACCACTAGCCATAATTTGATAGCGCTGATGTTACAGGCTACAGTGTGTCCTCCCCAAATTCATATATTGAAGTCCTAACACCCAGAACCTCAGGGTGTGACTATATTGGAAAGGCAGGGTCTTTAAGGAGATAATTAAGGTTAAGTGAGGTTACGAGGGTGAGGCTCTAATCTGATAGGACTGGTGTCCTTCTAAGAAGAGGAAGAGATACCAAGGTGTTCAGTCTCTCTCCATGCTTTTAGAGGAAAGGCCACATGCGGTCACAGTGAGAAGGTGGCCGTCTGCAAGCCAGGGAGTGAGGCATCACCAGAAACTGAGCTTAAGAGCACCTTGATCTCAGATTTCTAGCCTTCAGAACTGTGAGAAAATAAATGTTTGTCCTTTAAGTCCCCAGTCCATGGTATTTTGTCATGGTAGCCTGAGCATACCTTCTCTTAGGCTGCCTCAGACCTCCAATCAGGTCACTGGACTTGCCTTTTTTGTCCCCAGGGACCTTTTAGGAACCTGATGAAAGCACAAATGCTGGTTAGATACCGTGTCAGGAGCCTCTCTTGCCCACTAGAGAACATTCATGAGGGGAAGGGTGTAGCTCAGTGGTAGAGCACGTGCCTAGCATGCACAAGGTCCTGGGTTCAATCCCCAGTACCTCCATTATAAATAAATAAATAAATACCTAATTGCCTCCTCCATCAAAAAAATTATTAAAAAAAAAAAAAAAAAAAGGAAAAAGAACATCCATGATAGGACCTTGAACCCCAGCTGGTCTCTGAAGTTCCTGCCAGTCTCAAGCTTTCCCACCTGGTCTTCTGTGCTGATATAAGACAGAAAGACTCTCCCCTCTTCACTCTGAAACAAGAGCTTCCTTTCAGTGCAATTAGAACAACTGCATGTCTTGAGTAAGCAAAGAACACTGGGGTCCCTCCTTCACTGTCCAGACAAAACGTTAACATTTTTTCATTTGGGAAGAGAACTCATAGTGAGTTAAAAACTTTCTTCGTGCAAATCCTGTGCAAAACTTAGTTCAGACATCCTCTACTTTTGGCTATACAAAAGTAGTCAGACCAAACTTGTCACTGAGAACAACGATAAGGGCTGATTTTTTTTCCCCAAAGAGCTGTTTGAAAGCATCAAGAATATCCCAGTCAGATCAGACTAGAGGGATCAAGACCCCAGAGGAACACACGCTTACTTCTTCTATTGATTTTAGCTCTTGGGGTGGTTTTCAGAGGCTGAATCAAAAGCAGCAATCTAGAACATAAGGCAGCATCTTACTGGGATTAGAAGGATAAAGAAAAAAATCAGAGATCAGGGGTACCGAGCACCCATGATGGAGGGGACAAGCTACCAGGGGAATGGGGAACTGTGGGGAAGTGAATTCTATAGTCTGCACTCAATCTCGCCACAAAAGATGTACCAAATCTATGCAGTCACAGGGAGAGAGACCCAGAGACCCCAACTAGTAAGCAATTGCTAGGTGGTTAAGCACAGAAGTTGGCAATCTCGTGGGGTTGGGGAAACAAAAATTGGAGTTCAGGGTAAATCAAGAATGAGAGTTCCAAATAAATACCTCAGGCTCTCTGCTGAGATCCTGAAGGGCTGTGCTCTAAGCATGTAATAAATAGGGGGCAGACAGACATGACTGGATGAAGATGGTGCAGCTAACTTTATCTGCCAATAAAAGACAACCAAACCCTTTCTGGAAGATTATGATCTCATCCAGGAGCTCAATAATTTTTCATAGACAATTTCCAGAATGCAATAAAAATTTATCAGACAGAATAGAAATAGGATTGAATATTAAAAGTTAAGAGAAAAACAAAGAGTGAAAACAGACTACAGAGGTACCAAATATTGGAGTTTTCAGACATAAAGTTTAAAATAACCATGATTAACATGCCCAAGAAAAGAGAAGAAATGATGGAGAAAATCACCAGAAATTGGCATCTATTAAAAAAGAATCCACTGGAAATCCTAAAATTGAAAAAATACATAATAGAAAATAAAATTTCAATTTTTTGAGGTTAATAAATCTATCAAAGAAGAAATCTAGTGAGCCAGAAAATAGGATTATAAAATATTCAAATTATACCAGAGAAAAAAGAGGATTAAAAATACATAAAATTAGACGTATAACCAGGTGGGAAAATTTAGCAATTTCCTATTGGAGTCCCAAGAATAGAGGAGAGAAAAAAATGGGGTATTTGATGGTTAATATTGTATGCTAACTTGACTAAACTATGGTGACCCATTATTTGGTCAAACAGTAGTCCAAATGTTGCTATAAAGGCATTTTTTAAGATGTGATTAACATTTACAATCAGTTGACTTTGAGTAAATCTGATTATCCTACATAATATAGGTGGGCCTCATCTAAACAGTTTAAGGCCTTAAGAGTAAAGACTAAGGAATCCTGAAGAGGGAAGTCTGCCTCCAGACTGCAACAAAGAAATTCTGCCTGAGTTTCCAGCATTTGGACCCAAGACTGCAACATTAACTCTTACCTGAATCTCTAACTGGTTTGCCTTACAAATTTTGGACTTGCCAGCCCTCACAATTGTGTGAGTTAATTCCTAAAAAATAAATAATTCCCTATAAATAAATCTATACCTCTATAGATATATATCTATAGAGAGAGGATATAGATACATATATTTTGTATATATCATGCTGGTTCATTCTTTGTAGAACTCTAATAGAAGCAAAATCAATTATTGACAAGAAAATGGCTCAGGATTTTTTCAAGTTTGATTAGAGATATCAACCCACAGATTCAAGAATCTTTACAAATGCCAAGCAGGATAAATACAAAGAATAGAAACCACATTTGTAGACACACATTGTGTTCACCCCCAAGAAGTGAATAAATTCCCCACCCCTCAACCCATCCATTCAAAATTTGGTTCAGATGTTGAGACTGATGACGTCAAACATGCACCAGCAGGGAAAGAAAAGGTTTGTTACTCACATAATGAGGCTTCTGGGGAGAGCAGTGCCAGCTACCTCTAGCAGGTCCAAAAAGAGAGCGAAAGAGCCAGGAAAAAAGGCTGCCTTCAGTTTTTATGGTGACTAGAGGATGGAGCTGGGATGAGGCTTCCCAGGTGAGGGCCAGGCTTGTGTGGTTCAAATTTCCCCCTGGCACAGATGGAGGAAGTGCACAGTGTTTGCCCAGACGTGGGGCAAAGGGGGAGGTGGGAGAGGTGGCCTTGAAGGCTATCATCATCAAAGCTTCAAAATAAGGAGTCAGACTCTATGACAGCAAATCATAGTCAAACAACTGAAAACTAACAGCAAAGAGATTACTCTTTAAAGATACTTTTTATCTTTAAAAGAGCAACAATAAGACTGACAACAGACTTCTCAACAGAAATGATAGAAGCCAGGCAATGGAATGGCATCTTTTAATAGCCAACTAGAATTCCATACCCAGTGAAAATACTATTTCTTTAATGAAAGTAAAATAAAGATATTTTAGACAAATAAAAACTTAGAAAGTTTTTTGCCAGAAGAGAAACACTAAAAAAATTATTAAAGGAAAATAATCTGAAATAGAAGCACAAATAGGTAGGAAGAAATGAGGAGTAATGGGAATGGTACATATATTGGTAAATATAAGTAAATACTATTTAAAACAAAAATAACAATGTACTTGGGGAATTAATATATATGAAGAATTAAATACAGGACAGTATAGCACACAGGCAGAAAAGGATGAACAGGCTGAAAGTGTTGCCTTACGTAGGAAATAAAAATGCAAAAGTATTATCTAGGAAATGATGACATCCAAAAGTAGATGCAGTAGGTCAAGGGTGACCTTTTCTGTAGGGTAACGAGTACAGGAATAATAATAGAATGTATGATGAACAAGTTAGCAGAGCAGAGAAAATTAAACACAAATCAAAAATGCTTTATTAATGCAAAAATTGTCAGATACCTAAAAAAGGAAAACTTAATTATATTGTGACTATAAGAAATAGGTAGCTTAAATATAAGGAGTCTGAAAAATTGAAATGAGAAGGATTGAAATGAGAAGTTGATTAAGTATGTTAACAATAAAATCATTGCTATTAGCTGTATTAACATAAAGACATAGAGATAGCTGTATGTCTTTAGCAACATATAGTTAAAGAGATAATATATTCTTTAAGGCAAGATTTATTACCAGAGATATTTCATAATATCAAAAAGTCCAATTTAACAAAGCAATATACAAAATCTGTATTTGCACATAGTTAATAACATAGCCTCAAGATAATAAACATAAACTGAGAGAAAAGGAGAAATAATCAAATCCATAATCATAGTGGATATGTTAACATAGCTCATTCAGTTATTGGAAAAAAGAATAGACAAAGATTCAGTAGATATAGAAGACTTGAACAATGTAATTAATAAACCTGAGCCAACAAAAATATAGAGAGCACTGTAACCAACAAATTCTGGGTATATATTCTTTTCAAGAGCACATAGAATGTTTACAGAAATGAACCACATGCTGTGCAATAAAGCAAGCCTCAACAAATTTGAAAGGATTATCATCGTACAGATATATTCTGACTATAATGAAATAAGCTAGAAATCCATAACAACATAACTAGGAAACCCCTAAATGTTTGGAAATTAAGATATAGCCTTCTATAACTACACGTGGTTGCTCATTGCTCCTGGGGGGACCTTTAGGGGTCTCCTCTGGTACCTTCTTCTGACACCAGACCTAGTAATAGACAAACTGACATTTTAAGAGTTTATTGGAGCAAAAATCAACTTGAATCAGGTAGGGCCAAACCAGAAGTGTTTAGGAGTGCTCCTTCTATCAGGTGTCATATTTAAGTCTTTAGTCCTTTTCAAGTTAATTTTTGTGAGTGGTGTAAGATAGGGGTCCAGTAAAAAAAGATATAGTCCTTTAAATAATTAATAGGACACAAAATGGAAATGCTAAAATATTTTTAGCTAAAAGGTAAGGAAAAATGACATTAAATACTTGTAGGATGCAATGAACACAGAGTTTACAAGGAAACATAAACTTAAATATAAGTATTAGAAAAGAAAAAAACCCAAAAAATCACTTATGTAAACCAGGAGTTAGCAAACTACAGACCATCAGCCAAATCTAAGCCATCATCTGGTTTTATACAGTTTTATTGGAACAGAGCTGCACCCATTTGTTACTATATTATCCACAGCAGCTTCTTACTAGAACTCCAGAACTGAATGACTGTACAGCCTGCAAAGCCTGAAATATTTACTATCTGGCTTTTACTTAAAAATTTGCTGACCTATGATCTATGTTTCATTAAGGGAAAAACAGCTCCATTTCTTTAAAATGAATGGCCATTTAAGAAGACATCCAAATGGCCAGTATACCTATGAATAACTACTAAATATCATAAATCATTAAGAAAATGCAATTAAAACCACGAGTTTCCACAATATATCCACCAGAATGGCTAAAATATAAAAAGGGATAATGCCAAGTGTTGACAAGAATCAGTGGAGCAGTTGAAATTCTCTCATACAGCTGGAGGCAGTATAAATTGGTACCAAAATTTTGGGAACCTGTTTGGTAGAACCGACAAAATCATACTGTGAGATGCAGCAATTCCACTCCTAGGTATCTACCCAACAGAAATGTGTGTATAAATGCACCAATAGATACCTGTCACCATTATTTATAGCAGCGTTCATCACAGTAGCCAAAAACTGGAAATAAACTACATGTCCTTCAGCTGGAGAAGCGATAAACAAGTGGTGGCTTATTCACGCAATAGAATACAACACAGCAAGTAGAAAATGCAGCTGCACACAGCTACATGGATGAGTCTCACAGACGTGATGGTGAGTGAAGCAAGCCAGACACAAAAGAGAACACGCTGTGTGTTTTCATTTATACAAAATCCAAAAGCAAGCAAAAGTAATCTATGGTGACAGAAATCTAAATAGCAGTTCCCTCTGGTCAGGGATAATGATTGGGACCAGGCGTGAGAAAGACTTCCAGGCATGCGTCATGCTCTGTATCTTGATCTGAATGGTGGTTCCCAGGGAGTATCCTTCATTTTGCAAAAATTTTTAGAGCCATACACTTAAGATTTGTGAAAACTGCTGGATATATGTTTTAATTCCAAAAAAGTTGGCCCCTCAAAAGCAGAAATTTAATTCCTGGACAGGTAGAGTGGTGCTTAAGGAGGCAGATCTGGGGTCAGACAGCCCTGAGTTCAAGTCTTTGCTTAACTACTTACAACCTGTGTATCCTCAGACTATTTAGCCTCTCTGTTCCTCAGTTTACTGATCTGTAAAATAGAGACAAAAGTGGTATTTAAGCCTAAGGTTGCTTTGAGGACTCATGAGTTGATCCATGCAAAGTTTTTTTTTTTTTTTATTTTTATTGAAGTACAGTTGATTTACAATGTTAGTTTCAGGTGTACAGAAAAGCAGTTCGATTATACATATACATATATATATGCTTTCTTTTCACATCCTTTTCCATTATATTTTATTACAAGAAATTGAATATAGTTTCCTGTGCTGTACAGTAGGTCCTTGTTATTTATCCATTTTATGTATAGTAGTGTATATATGTTAATCCCAGGCCCCTAATTTATCCCTCTCTGCCCTTTCCCCTTTGGTAACCAGAGTTTGTTTTCTACGCCCATGAGTCTGTTTTGTTTTGTTTTTTTAATGGAGGTACTAGGGAGTGACCCCAGGACCTTGTGCATGCTAAGCATGTACTCTATTACTGAGCTATACCCCCAACCCCCAAAGTTTTTACAATGGTGCCAAATAAATAGTAAAAATCTCAATAATTGTTGCTCCTTTTTGGTTGTTATTATTATTTTTGCAACCAACTTGGAGGGCTGCACAAAGCTGGAGTGAAAAGCAAAGACTTTACACTCTTGGGCATCTGTCCTAGAAACATGAAAACTTGTGTTCACACCAACACCAGTACGCAAATGATCATTGCAGCTTTATTCACAATAGACAGAAGCTGGAAACCCAAATGTCTTACAGTGGGTGAATGGTTCCAAACCATGGAACACCCATCAGCAATGAGAAGGAACAAACCATTGCACCATGAAACAACTTAGGTGATCCTCAAGGGAATTATGCTGGGTGAAAAAAAGTCAACCCTAAAATCATATAAATGTGTGCTTCCATTTATAAAACATCCTTGAAATCACAAAATTATAGACCTGGAGAACAGATTTTGTGCTTGCAGGGGTTAGGGATTCGGGGTAGGGGAATAATAGGTGTGGTTTGTATATGGGTGACACGAAGGGTCCTTGTGCTTGTGGTGCTATTTGGTATCTTGACTGTGGTGGTAAATGCATGGACCTACAAATACGCTAAAATTGCACAGAACTAAATATGTGTGTGTGTGTGTGTGTGTGTGTGTGTGTGTGTGTGTACACACACACACGTAAGTACACATAAAACGGAAAATCTGAATAAGGTGGGTGGATTGCATCAATGTCAGTCTCCCGATTGTGATATTGTAGGATGGCTTTGCAAGAAGTTGTCATTGGGGGAGGCTGGATAGAGGGTGCCCGAGCTCTCTCAGTATTACTTCTTACCACTGCACGTGAATCTACAATGATCCTTGATGTCGATCAGCCACTGTTGGAAGTCCTGACTCCATCACTGACCAGCTGGGGACTTTGGGCAGGTAAACTCCCTAAATCCTCAGTTGCCCCACCCACTAAAAGGAGACAGTCATAGTTCCTACTCCCTAGGGTTGTGGTAAGGATGGAGTCACTGAGCATAGTGTCTTGAAATACATAAGTCCTCAACAGATGCCACCTTAAGGAAAATTAACACTGTTACCAATAAGAAATGAGATGAAGTGATTTGCCCCATGTTGCCCTGAAATGAGCCAAGATTCCAAGCCCCGAGGCTGCTTTCTACTCGATCAGAGGGGAGAGGATCAAAAGTGGGAAATCTGGGGGCGGATGCACTGGGTTTCTCCGCCTGACATTGTGTATGAGTGTCTTGGGGGAGGGGAGAATTAGGACCGGGGAAGAGGTGCATTAGGAGACAAAGGAGGAAGGGGTCAGAGAGCAGACACCAAAAAAATGCGCAGAAAATCAAAAGGCCGCTGGGAAACAATAGTTTAGGGGGCCATTGTGCTCTCCCCCAGATCCTCTGGCTCAGTCTGAATAGATTCCCCAGCCACGTCCTCCTCTCCCACCAGGGTGCATGCAGAGGTCAGCTGGGTTCAAGGATGTGACAGCTGCTCTGGACAGCGAAACGCACTGTATAAATGTTTGTTGTTGATGATGATGACAATTTTTGTAACTGCTGGTTGAAAGGACCCCCTGGCATCATTTCACATTCTGCACTGCCCTAGCTGGCCTAAATCCGTGCAACTCTTTGTCATTCTCCATGTGCCTGAAGCCAGGGCTCAAGGTCAGGACTTTTAGAGCCAGAGTGACCTCAGAAGCCCTCTAGGTCCTTGCACTCAAAGTTGGTCCAGAGACTGGCAGAAGCAATGGCATCACCTGGGAGTTTGTTAGACTCTCTGTCCCCACTCCAGACCCCAGAATCAGACTACATTTTAACAGCATCCTCGGGTGATGTGCTAGAAAGGCACTGCTCTAGTCCAGCCTTCTGGCTTATTGCCAAGGAAACAAATGCACAGAGAGGGTGAGGGATTGCTCCAAATCACAAAGCATGTTTGCACCGGAGCCAGAACCCGGGCTTCTGGGCTCCCAGATGGCTGCCTTTAGCCAGAAGCTATTGTTTAAATGGATTGACGAGGAAAGAGGTTGAGCTTCCTTAGTAAGGAGGGCAGTTCTCTGTCTTCTCTCCTGAAAGCTGTCCTGGTAGGAAAGCAATGCCCTTGGTTGACCTCACTCAGCTTGTGGTTTGGGTACAGGTAACAAGTCCATCTAGTTTGCAAACATAGAAAATCCTCTCTTTCAAGGAAGATGGTGCAGAAACATCACAGGAGCTGGATTATTTTTGAGATAGACCACTACCTCTTTTTGTGCCTCGGTATCCTTATCTGGAAAAGGCACTCTTCCCTGACAACCATGCATTAAGCACCTGAACCCGCCAAGCCTGGTGCCCAGTCCTCAGTAAAGATTCACAGGTGCTTACAGCCTGGTGGTCACGCATGTCACAAGACACAGGAAGGCTATGTAGTGTCTGCTAAAGATGCAAGGGAAAGTAGGGGGCAGTGGAGAGATCGCACCCAGAAAAAACGCAGGGAATCGCAAGCCATCACTGCTGGAAACATTTATTGGACCCCATTTGCCAAAGCCAACCTTTGGTGTCTTCCCTTCCCATAATGCTCATTCAGGTGAAACCAAAATGTTTCTTCCATGAACCATATCAGTTGAAGAATGGTAGTGCTGGAAGAGGCATCATGTTAGAAGCCTCCTGGTCCATCTCCATCTCCCAGAAGGGGAAACTGAGACCCAGAGAGGGGCAGAGGGCTCCCTGGGGACACACAGCATTAGTGGTAGCACCAGGACTCTCCACCCCTTTTCTGGTACACTTTCCATCTCACGTCCTTCCCCCAACTTTCAAATCAATATTGACAAGCGTCCTCCCTCTATAGGCAGCAGGAGGGTGATTGAGATTTGGTTACAGTTGGTTCCTGCTCTGGGGAAGCTCACAACTTAGCCCAGGCTTAGCCAGAGGAGATTCTGCTCACTTAAAAGTCGCAACACTAGAAGGATGGGAGGCGTCCCCTACCCCCGCCCCAGTATGGGGGCGGGACGGGACTGGGCGGGGCCCCAAGAGGGTGGGACCATTCTAGGGGTTGGGTACCCTGGGGAAGTGTCTGCAACTCACAAGATGCAAGGGGGGCTTTCCAACAAAAATCTTGGAGCCCTGGCAAAGTAATTTTTGGCTCCACCGTGAGAAAAGCAACTGCGAAGTCAAAACTAATAAATGTTTAATTAAATGTCTACAGAAGGTAGCACCGTGTCAACATCATTAACTCGCTAAATTAATTATTCCTAAAAATTTCATCACATGTGAAAACGATTTAGATTCTCTCACTTTGCAAGAATTTCCCAGTTTGCCCAATCAGTCCTAAGAAATTGCAGCCATTATAAATTAGGGCCTTGTAACCAAGTAAGGCGAAATTAAAGTTATGAAAAAAATCCTTTCAAACATTGTATCGTATAAAAGCTATATGTAATGTGTAGGGTGTTGCTTTTTAAGCGTTTGCTATGATGAGAGCTGGGACCTCCAAAACAGAGGTACCTAAGGTCCTGCAAGTTACCAGAACTTGGTATAACTAGCTCAGGGCTGGTGTCAGACTAGCCTGCCAGAAAGCCTTGGGGAAGTCACTCAGCAACTTTGAGCTTCGGTTTTTCCCTTTCTGAAATCTGCAGGGGAGTCAGTAACCCCAGCTGCGGGAGACTGTTGGGGGAATCCAGACCAGGCAGTAAAGAGAAGTGGGTACCAGCTAGACACTACATCCTTCACTTGCCTGGAACGCAGAATTTAAACGGGCGCCAAAAATCTCTGTAGCCAAGATAAATAATATTTCGATGCAGGAGATTTTTTAAAAAGCAAAATAAATGCACATACAAAAAAAAAAAAAAAAGGGCAGATGAACAAAAATACCAAATATGAAAACACAGTCTGTCGGGGACTCTGGGGCCAACCAGTCTGGCAGCACCACGTCTAGCTCTGCAATCTGGTGCCTCAATTCGTGCCTCGGTTCCTTTAGCTGTAGAATGGGGCTAACCATCCTCCTAACTCGAGGAATTTTCGGGAGGAGGAAATGGGTTAATAGATTGCATATATTGCATTGGATTTAAAAGCGTGCCTAGCAGGTAGACGCTTCAAGTCCTTACTATTACGGTGCAAAGAAAGCATTGCACTCAGTGGGAACTTCACCCATGGTAGGAGAAACCCCAGGTCGCGCTGTCACCAAAATTCCGTTCGGGCCAGGGCCGGGCAGAGGCGCGCTCTTGTTGCGGTTGGAGGGGCCCGCGCTGCGGCTTCGGCCCCCGGGAGGCCCTGGCGGGGCTCGAGGGTCGCGGAGCCGGGCCGGGGCGCGCGGGGCAGGCGCGGCCACCCGCTGACCCCGCCGCGCTCCGACTCCGCCTTTGTCCGGCTCCGCGCTGCGGGCCGCGCGCTCCTCCCCGCGTCGAGGCGGCCGAGCGCCCTTTGTCCGCCCCGCGGCGTCTCGGGGCGGCGCTGACACTTGATCCCGCGGCCCAGCCAGCCCCTCATCAGGCCCGGACGCACTTCAAAGTGTGCGCGACCGTCCAGCTCCGAAGGCCATCCCGGTGGGGCTGCGCCCGCCGAGCGACGGGGCCAGACAGTGCGAGAGGGCGCGGTGACCGTCCCTGCCCCGCCGCGCCGGGGACATCGCGGGGGGGCGCGGGCGTCGGGGCTCCCGGGTGAACATCGGTTCCTTTGGTGGGAGGTGGGGTGGCGCCAGTAATGAAACGCCTTTTGTCCATTTCAGACTCCAGCAGAGTGCGTAATTATCTTCAAGGTTTTCTTCTTGTAAATTAAACAGCCCCCTACCTCGCCTTTGGCCATTTCTGAGACCAAAGGAATCCCTGAGACTGACCGGAAGAGTTACACGCTGGGGGTAAATGACCGCACAAACGTTTGCCTGGGCCTCGCTGGATTGGCAGGGACGCTCATAGTTTTAGGACAGATGGGGTGTGTGTGGCGGGGGCGGGGGGGAGGTTTGGGGGCACTGGGAGGTGGTTGTTCTCCAATGGAGACATGATGGGGGCGGAGAGACATAGGTTCCAAGCCAGCACACACACACTTCACCTGTTCCAGTCTTTTCATACCACAGTGAACTTCTCCTGGCTCCTTGGTCTCCCCATCAACCCACATGCTGTTCCTTCTCATTGAAAGTCTCTTCCCATCATTTTCTACCTGATGAACTCCTACCTCCCGGAGGTCCTACTCAACTCATCCTCAAGGAGAAGTCTTTTCCCTCCTTCAGAGTCTTCTTGGTTTAGCAGAGGAGATCTGGAGCAAGACTGTGGCTGCTTGGAAGCCTGACTGGACCACATACCTCACCCTGGGAGAGAGGCTGGAGCAGGGATAGGTATCGGGTGGGTGAGTCCTGGACCAGTTTTCCCAGATGCTCACCTTGAGGTGAGAATTAGCGGGCAAGGGGTTCATTAAGGAAGTGCTCCTAGGGAAAAGCTGTAGGGGAGTAAAGGAAGCTGAGCTGGGCAGGGGCAGAGGGCAAGCAAGGCTGCCAGGTCAAAGTCCCAGTCTTAGCCTGACCCCACAGGGAGCTCCTGAGCGCTAATTACACCTCCGTAAACTCCTTGACATCAGTCTTGGTAATGATTTTTTAAATCTGACACCAAAAGCAAAAACAACAAAAGCAAACATAAGTAAGTGGGACTGCACCAAACTAAAATGCTTTTGCACAGCAAAGGAAGCCATCAACAAAATGAAAAGGCAACCTACTGAATGGGAGAAAATGTCTGCAAATCATATCTCTGATAAGGGGGTTAATATCCAAAATATACAAAGAACTTATACAACTCAATAGCAAAAAAAAAAAAAAATCTAATTTAAAAAATGAGTAGATGATCTGAATTTTTCCAAAAAAGACATACAGAAAGTCAGTAAATTCATGAAAGGCTGCTTCACACCACTAATCATTAGGGACATGCAGATGGAAACCACAGTGAAATGTCATCTCACACCTGTCAGAATGGCTATTAGCAAAAAGACAAGCAGTAACAAGTGTTGGCGAGGATGTGGAGAAAAGGGAACCCTTGTGCATTGTTGGTGATGTTAACTGGTGCAGCCACTGTGGAAAGCAGTAGGGAGATTCTTCAAAAAATTAAAACTAGAACTATCATACAATCCAGCAATGCCAGTCCTGGGTATTTGTCTGAAGAAAATGAACACGCTAATTCGAAAAGATATCTGCACCCCCATGTTCACTGCAGCACAGTTTACAATAGCCAAGACATGGAAAACAACCTAAGTGTCCACTGATGGATGCGTGGATAAAGAAGATGTGGTATATACATGCAATGGAATATTATTCAACCATAAAAAAGAATGAAATATGGCACTTGTGACAGCATGAATGGAGCTTGAGGGAATAATGCTAAGTGAAATAAGTCAGACAGAGACAAATACTCCCTGATCTTATATGTGGAATCTAAAATACATAAACAAATAAACCCAGCTCAGAAAAAAGAAAAACAATTAAATAAATAAACAAATTACACCTCCCAATTTATTCTGCTGGCAAAGCAAGGAACGTAGACTCTCCCACCTGTCAGTCTTTGGCTACTGAGAGTAAGGGGTGGGGGGAGGCAGGGCTGGGAGAGGCACACACGTAGGAGAACTGCTTGTATGCCATCACTGCCAGTGCAGAAGAAGCGGCTCCAGCAGCCCAGGGCAGGCCCCTGAAGAAGGCTGCAGGTGTGAGTCTTTAAGAGCTGAGAACACAGAAGCTTGGGGGATGAGTGGGCAGAGCCAGTAAAAGGCCTCTGAGTTGTCAGGCGGGTGAGGGGTGGAGGAGGTGGTCCAGGTGCCCAGGGTCTCAGGGCAGAGCACCAAGAGTGTCCGTCCACTGGGGTAGCTCACAATGGATGTGCCACGTCACAGCTCAGAAAACATCTCTTGTTCTTCTCATTTGTCTGCCTTACCCAGTAAACAATTGGGGTGGGGAGGGGCACCGACAGTGTCTTATTTCTCGCCATATTCATAGCACCCACACCGAGCACTCTGTAGACCTCAACAGAACGAGCACTGCTCCCAGCTCCAACTTTTACTGCCTTCATGCCCTTGGCCAGACACCCCATTTCTGAGCCTCAGTGTCCTTATTCATGTACCCCCAAACAATAGGTACTGAGTGTCTCCTACCTGCTGGCCTTTTATCTCTTGGCACTCAGGATACAGCAGTGCGTGAAGCAAAGACCCCTCCCCATACCAGCCTGAGTTCAAGGGGACGAAGAAAATAAACATCATAAATAAGTGAAATATAGAGTATGTTAAAAAGCAGTACCTTCAGGGTGGCTACCTCAAAAAGACAGAAACAAATGAAATAACAGGTGTTAGCAGGGATGTGGGGTAATTGGAACCCTGGTGCACTGGTGGTAGGAATATAAAATGGTGCAACCACTGTGGAAGACAGTATGGTGGTTCCTCAAAAAATGAAACATAGGAGTAAATAGCAATTCCATTTCTGGATATACACCTAAAAGAATACAAATATCAAACAGACATCTACATACTCTGTTTGTGGCATTATTCACAATAGCAAAAAGATGGAAGCAACCTAAGTGTCTATCAACAGATGAATGGGTATACATGTGGTGGAACATTATTCAGGTTTAAAAAGGAAGGACTTACGGACACACTCACAACATGGATGAGTCTTGAAAACATTATGCTACGGGAAAGAAGCCAGTCACAAGAGGACAAATACTGGATGACTGCACTTACATGACGTAGTGAAATTCCCAGAAACAGAAAGTAGAAGGGCGGCGGCCAGGGGCTGGTGGGAGGGAAGGGGGGCGGAGAGTGGCTGTTTAGTGGGGCAGAATTTCTGTTTTGCAAAACGAAGAGATGGATGGTGGCAATGATTGCACAACACTGTGAATGTACCTAATGCCACCAAATTGGATGCTTAAAAATAGTTAAAATAATCAATTTTATGTTACATATATTTTACCAGAATTTGTCTTAAGAAAGCAATATACGCTATAGAGAAAAAAGAGTAGGAGCGGAACCAGGGAGTCGGGGCGTGGGTGGAGGTGAGTATGCAGTGATAAATACCGTGGTCAGGGCAGGTCTGATTTGAGCAAAGATCTCTTAGCACGTGAAGGATCCGTGTGGGTTCCAGGGGTCAGAGAAACCCAAGGAGAGCCCGTGCAAAGACTCAGAGCTTGCCCGACGTGGTCACAGGGCAGCAGGGGGGCTGCTGGCACTGTGTGAGTGAAGTGGGGAGCTGGCTTACAGGATGGGGGAACAGTACGACTCTCCTGGGGTAAGAGGCAGGTGAGGGGTGACATTAAGATGACATTTGTGTTGGTCTGGGTGCTACGGTGTTAAACGTGCAAAGGTTTTATTTGGGGAAATAACCGTGAGAGGAAAAAAAGGGGAGGCTCAGAGAGCCATCGGACTGCGAGGCAAGTCTGACCCTGGGTGAGGAAGCAGGGAGAGAAGGTGGACAACATTCTGTATCCCAGCACTGACCATGGCAGGTTCAGCCAGCCCCTCCAAGAGCCCTGGAGCCCAGGTTGGCCCTCAGAGCAGTCCTGTGTCTCCCAGGAAATGGCCTGCCTCAGTACCCGGGCTGTGCTCAGCCACTAGTGTGGAGCAGGGTGGTCTGGGCACAGAAAGGGTGATGGACTTTAGAGCCCAGCTGATGGACCTTTGTCAATTATGCTCCTGTGGTTGAAGATCTGGGAGGCGCATTCTGAAGGCGGCCACACATTCCTTAGAATCCAGTAAGGGTGGCCCAGTGTGAGGTAGGGGAACCCAAGGAGGGTGCCACGTAGGAGGGCTGCCAGTGTGAGTGCTGGAGCTCTGGCTGAGCGTGGGATCCAGGGTGCGGAAGGGGGACCCATAGACATGTTGGAGCCCAAGCAGGGTGAGGGCGTCCATGCAGGGACAAACCCTAGAACCAGGCGCCAGGCCTCCTTGGAGTAAGAAAGGCATCCTTGTAAGGGAAGGCGTGGCCTTGGAGAAGGAGGATTATTTACACACAAGAGGATCGATCAGATAAGCAAACACATCAGCGGTAAAGGAAGAAACATTTCTCACTGTTGGAGAAGCCAGTTACAAATATGGAAAGACCGGAATCTGGGAAGATGTCTATGGGGTGGATACTATTGGAGGTATTGATGTGAACTTGTGGTTTTTAATAGCTACATAAATGTAGAAATAAATGTACAGTAAAATATGTGTGCTTATATGTGCATTTGCACCTATATATGCACGTGTATGTATATGTGTGTGTGTGTGTGTATATATATATATATATATATATATATATATATATATATATACACGTATATATGTTCCTTAGTCATGTTTACTAGAGAACCTGAGAGCAATGATATTCCAAAAGCAGTGAGTACACTTGGCACCCAGATTTTGGCTTTTAAATACCATTTTCAACTAAAAGGGAAGCAGCGACCCTTGGAGAATTAGGTGATTCCAAGACCCAGCAGGGATAAGCCTAGAACATATCGTTATCCTGAAATAAAGTGCTCGCAGAATGATGGGGCCAGATGAGGAGAACACAGAAGCCTTACCTGGAGCAATATGGGTGTAAACAAATCTTGACAGTAGTGAGTCTCAGCCCACACAGCCAAATAGGAAACCACGAGTCTACAGGGCTCTGGATAACTGAATGAAGCAAATGTTTCATAAAGAACAGGTTATTTACATCTAAATATTTATCAATACAGTGAGAAAAACAGTGAAAATAGTAACCTTACAGTGGGGAGCCCTGGAGGACTGCGCCTTACCCAGGCTGTCCAAGTGAGCACCATCAGTAACGGGACACACTGAATTCTTGTGCTACCTGAGAAGCAGTGAGAAGAACGCAGCATCATTTCTGTGATATTTCGACCAAAGACACGTACCCTGAATTTGATTAGGATGAAATATCAGACAAACTCAGACCGAGGGCCAGTGTATAAAACATCTGGCCTCTAATCTTCAAAATGGTCAAGGTCATGAACATCAAAGGAAGACTGAAGAACCACCCCAGGCTGAAGGAGACAAAAGGGGCTCGACACTTAAAGGCAATGTGTGACTCTTAAACTGGACCCTTTTGCTATAAAGGACATTATTGGAACAAAAGGTGAAACTTGAGTGCAGTCTGAGGACCAAATGCCGAAATGCGTGATCTGAACTTCATGATTCTGGTGGTGGTTCTGTTTGCTGGAAATACACACTGAAGGACTCGGGGTGATGGGCACCATGCTGACTTACTCTCAGATGGTTCAGGAAAAAAAGTTCTTTGTACTATACTTTCAGCTTTTCTGTAAATTTGAGAATATTTTTTGTGTGTCTATATATATGTATACATATATATGCTTGGAGTGTAGTTCTCCGGATTTCCACACGGCACACTCCTCACTAGAGCCAGGGTCTCTGCTCACCTGTGCCCCCTCAGAGAAGCCTTTGAAAACAGCTCCTCATCCGGGTCCATCACCTGTGTCCCTTTACCTGCTTGTCTTTCTTCACAGTACTTTTCACTACTTGACATTTTAATATGGGCTCCCCTGTCTATTGCTCGTTTCCTACGTGGCATGAAAGTCCCTGTGGGCCGGGACTCTGTTTTGTCTATCCTTCTGCCCCCAGGGCCTAGACGAGTCCTGGCACCACGTGGTCGGTCAGCGTGGAGGGCTCTGTGAAGTCCCTAGCCTGGTGTGTGGTCACAGTTAGTACTCGATAAGCAGGAAGATTAAAAAAGAAAAGAATCTAACACTGACCAAGTTATGAAGTTGTTCGCTCAAGTCTTGGCACTAGAGAGGCCAAGAGGTGAACGATCAGGAAGAAAGAACACAGCCTAGGCCTGAAGGCTGGAGATGGGAACTCCTGGTGACAGCGGCTGGATTCCAAAGCGTCTCCCACCTGCTCTTGGTGCCGGTCCCTTTCATGTTTTGTATCTGGGATACCCCCCCCCCCACTCCGGGGACTGGGCCATGCCCCACAGGGGTGGTGCTTCTCTCTCCTGCGCACGCTCTGACTTTGCTTCCAATGCCTTTGAAATGGAGAAGAGTATCTTATTTAAACAAAAGGCCATCTCCACTTGGGTATGCTCCAGTCCACAGACCGCTGCCTCCATGTTGAGAAACACAAAAGAATCTTGAAATGTGACTTTTCCAGATTTGATTTTGCTATTTGTAAATGCATACTGTAAGCAAATTCTGTTCCTCACAGTCCAATCCCTTCTTCAGAGTATTAACATCAACATTAAGAAGATGCAGAGCAATTGGAAACATTTGATATCCTTCTAGCCATTGAGGATGGATAAGATGGGGAGTTAGGGTTAGATAAGTATCTACCACACTCTTGATAATCTTTGTGCCTCACTAGGAAATAGAGTTCCATTTTGCCAGCTCCTACCAAGTTACCACTTGCTCAGTCAACAAATATTTGTTGAGCACTTTCTCTATAGGAGGCAGAACTCTAGATAACTGGGCTGTACATCAGTGGACACAGACAATGAAAGGACATCTGTGCACGGGTGGTGCACGTGGCTGCCTTGCTTCTCGCTCTACCTGGTGAATTTCTGCTTACCCTTCAAGATCCAGCTCACACCTCCTCTGGAAAGGGTTTCCAGCGTGCCCAGGGAAAGTTAATTGCTGCTTTCTCTATACTAGCCCAATACTTTGTTCATACCTCCCTTATAGCATTTTATTATCTTTTTCTCCCTAAATAGACTTTTTTGAGGGGAGGCAGTTTTAGGTTTACAGAGAAATTGAGCAGAAAGTACAGAGTTCCCACATACCTTCTCCATCATCCCTGCCCCCGATTTTCCCCTATGACTAACATCTTGCATTAGTGTGCTTCATTTGTTATAACTGGTTAGTCAATATAGATACATTATTATTAAAACCGAAGACCACAGTTTGCATTAAAGTTCACTCCTGGGGTTGTGTATTCCACAGGTTTCAACAAATGTACAAATGACACGGATCCATCATTACAGCATCATACAGAGTAGTTTCACTGCCCTAAAAATGCTCTGTGCTCTGCCTGTTCCTCCCTCCCTCTCCCCAACCCCGGTCCCCAACCACTGATCGTTTAATTGCTGCCATAGTTAGGCCTTTTCCAGAATGTCATAGAGTTAGAATCATCCTGTATGTGGCCTCTTCAGATTGGCTTCTTGCACTTAGCCATATGCATTTAAGATTCCTCCATATCTTTTCATGGCTTCTGATAGCTCCTCTCTTTTCAGTGCTGAATGATATTCCATTGTCTGGATGGACTACGGTTTATCCACTCACCTGCTAAAAGACATCTTGGTTGCTTCCAAGTGTTAGCAGTTATGAATAAAGCCGCTATACATATCCATGTGCGGGGTTTTGTGTGGACATAAGTTTTCAATTTCTTGGGACAAATAACAAGGAGCATGGTTGCTGGATTGCTTGGTAAGAGTATATTTAGTTTGAAAAGAAACTATCTTCCTAAACGGCTGTATCATTTTGCATTCCCACCAGCAATGAACAAGAGTTTTATTTCATTCCTTTTTATTTGATCTATTATCTCCTCTGTCCCCGACCAGTGTCTACCCCTCAGTTGAGAGTTACCAGAGCCCAATGACCATGTCCAATGTACCACTGTGTCTTCCATGCTTGGCACTGGAATGTTCATTAAATGAAGTATTAATTGAGCTGAAATTTTAAAATTACAGAGCAATCCCTCAAAATAACAGCACATACCTCTGGATGCTACTTCGGCAGTGAGGAGGGAACTTCTTTCTGGCAATAGCTCATTGCTGCTATGCCAATCATGATTATCCTGTGCCCTAGCTTTTGCGGCTAGAGAGTAGCCAGGTGATCCAGTTCTGACCCTTGAAACCTAGACAGAAATCTTCTCATGGGTTTCTGGGAAAGCTTTTCCTTCCCTGACAAAAGAGATCAGGTGTGGTTAGTCCAGTCTTTCCCCTTTCCCCCAGCTTGAAGAAGGATGTGATTGCTGGAGTTACAGCAGCTCCCTTGCATCCATGAGGAAATGGCCCAAAATTTCAGAGACATTGCCCCATCATCTTTGAGCTGATGAACCAATTCCTGTGACTAACTACCTCTAGATAACTTACTAGGTGAGGAAAATAACCCCCTCTCTGTTTAAACTGCCATTAGGAGGCCTTTGTGTTTGGAACTGTGTTCTGTATTAGTTTTTCAAACTAACACAATAGCTACAAACACTCACTACCAGCCTGGCATTGTGCTAAGCCTTTCATAGCCATTATGCCATTTAATCTTTATACTAATCCTATGAGAAAGTGGTATTATTACCATGTAAGAATTTTTTATTTCCAGAGCTGGATCTGCTAAGTCTACCCTGACTCCTGAGAAGCAGACCCCAGTCCATCTGCATTCACCCCAACACAGTAACTTGGAGTTTTACTCTATCCAGGTGTGGTCTGGGCAAGAAATTGCTTTGAGAAACAGAGATCTGAGCTAAAGGCTGCCTTCCTACATCCACTAACCAAGGAGAAATTTGTGAGTTGGAGCTGGAAAAAGATCAGATCTTAGGGTTCTGGGGTCACCACAGTATTTCTGAGCTCAATAAAGTTCACTGGTGGATAATGAAGATGAGCAGAAGGCACACTGAGGATTCTCTGACTCTTTCTGGATCCTGGGGTAGCCAGCCTCCTTCTCTAGAAGCTCCAACAGTGGAGAGGGCTGGGTGGTACAATGGAAGCGCCCTGTCACAGTTAGCTGGTTTTTACAATTTAAAGCAAACCTCCACTTGCTCCTAATATTACCATCTGCTATTTCACCAATAAGGTTTTCATTTTGGGTAACAGCAAACACCACGTGGTAGTTAAGAAGAGGGTGAATACTATCAACCATTCACTCCTTAGTATGGATTACTCTGCTTCCATTTTCTTTGTAATACCTAGGCAAAAAGTTCTCAAAGAACAGACATTTTATTAGGGGATGTTGAATAAGTGTTGTAGAATGAATAGGTTTATGTATGAATGAGCTGTATTCATAGATGAATATTCAGAAACGTACGGGTGGGCTCCTCAGAGCTGCACCCAGGTATGTACACACACACACACACACACACACACACACACACACTAACAGAAGATGCAGAACTTCTGAGGTCTTCTTGGGTAACAGTAACAAGATTTGAAATTTAGAGAAATTAAAACAAGGGTACTAATGTAATAAAATGAAGTTTAACAAGAGCAGGTGTTGGATGCTGAACATTTGCCCCACACAAAGGGGGTGGGAGAGGTGAGGCTTAACAGCAGCAAATGTGACAAAGACGTGGATGGAGGTGGGTAGGGGGGAGTGGGAGGGGATGAAGGTGTTGTGGAAAACTGTGTTACAGTTTGGTGTTTCAGCTCAGTTGTGACAGCAACCTGGGTCTGGGCAAGAGATCAAGCAGCACTCTGATAGTTGGAGAACTCAGGTTTATTACCCCACCAGACCCAGCGGAGTTAATACTCCAAGATCTAGACACCGTCTATAGATTTACACAGGCCTTTATAGGCTGCCAGTTTTACACTTTGTGACATCATATGCAAATAAAGTATAACAGAAGTTGACCAACTAGGAACAAGCTTTGTAGAAATAGACCAATCAGGAGTGAGAGAAATAACCAGTCAGGAGTGAGGGGAATGGGCCAATCAGGAGTGAGATAAATAACCAATCAGGAGTGAGCTCCATGCAAATGAAGTACTACAAATGGACCAATCAGAAGTTAGGGAAGTGGACCAATCAGAAGTGAGAGTAATAACCAATCAGGAGTGAAGGAAATAACCAATCAGAAGTGAGCTCAGGGAACCAATAGAATTTTAGGGGTAAGTAAGCCGTTTCAGAGGCAAAAAGTGAGATAGCGCCTCTGGGCCAGGGAACCAGATGGTGCCGGCAGGAGATTAGTGGCCCTGCCGGTCTTTTTATGGGGCTTCCCGCCTCAGGGGGACTGGTGGCCACCGGCTCCTGTGAATCAGGATCAGGACCTGGCTGCCAAAACATTAATAAGCTTTGGAGCCGCTGGAATACCAGCAAGGTTTTCAGAATGGGAGACCCCAGTGGTGTGAGAGTCAGAGCAGACCTGAATTTAAGGGCTCAATTCAGGAAGAAACGTGGGCAAATGGTGACAAAAGGGAAAACCATGTGACAGGAAAGGGAACAGGGAGAAAGCAGTGCAGAAGAGGTGGCCTCAAAGAAGCAGGAAGGCTGGGAGCAGCTGGAGAAGGGGGGTTGTGTCCGAATCTTCTGGCTACTCCCAGTGCCTGGTGCAGACCCAGGAACACATTCGGGGCTCGGTAAATATAAATGAGCCCACTGGAGTGTCCCAAAACAGAAAGAGATTTCCCATAAAGGAGAGTTCCCCATCCATGGGAGTACTTCTGTACAAAATAGTCCCTTGCTGGAGTTTTCCAGGAGAGATCCAAGCGTGCAAGGAGAGCTTGGGAATAGATGCTAAGATCTACCTCCTGAGAATCTTCTTCCCAGAGTCTAGCTATTAAAGCCCTCACCATCCTTACCTCTCAGACATTTATTTCTCTTTCATCGGTGATTTCCAAAGAGAAGGGAAGGAAGAAGGACAGAGGGGAAAGTGAGGGATGAAGAACAGAAGAGCGACCCGTGCCAGGGCTGTCAGCTCCCTAAGGCTGTGCTCCCCTCTGCCCACGCCCAAGGGGGAGACCCCCGCCCCCGCCCGCCTCTGACTTCACAAAGGGCATTCACTGTGCTGTGTGGTTACTGCTCTGTCTAGTGCACGTGTAACAACCTCTCTTCCCGGAGCCCTGGCTCCATTTGTTTTGTACCATCTTGCCCCTAACACTTCCATAGTATTGGCTGAACAGTAACTGTTAATAAACATTTGTTAAATGAATGAATGAGTCCTGCGCCTTTTAGACTTTGTAAGGAATGTGTTGTCTACACTGGCATGTATTTCATACAATCCTCTCAGATAGAGTTTGTGTATATCATTCCACTGGAGAACAAAGGAAGGCAGACGGGAGCGGGGTGGGCTGGGAGGTCATGCTGGAGAAGTGAAAACTTCCCTCTGTGGGTTTGAGAAATGTCTGGGATGTTATGCCTGAAGCTGAAACATCAGGTTGTATTCACTTCTGCTGTTCTATAAACCAGCAACAAACAGCAAGACCTCTTTTGTTACTTTATTGTAATGCAGTCATGTGTCTGGGAGATTCTGGGTCTTGATACACTTTCTTCTACTCGCTTTGGTCTTCAAGGTTTAGAAAAATTGTATATTGATCTTGTATTGTGTTAAAGGGGTTTTAATGAGCAAAACACTCATAAGTACTTGGAGAAATTTCAATGAGGGCAGGACTGTATGCATCCACTATCATGGTTCCTGCAGCTACTGCAGTGCCTGACACATCGTAGGTGCTCAGTAAAAATAGAGAATGGATAAAATAGTTGCTGTCAGCCTTGGTGACAGATATCACATAAGGAGCCCGTTATTAACAGTACTAGGTCATCCACCAACACCCCAATGGCTAAGTGTGATTCTGATGTTAAAAACAAAGAAGTAGGGGGAACGTATAGTTCAGTGATAGAGCACATGCTTAGCATGCACGAGGTCCTGGGTTCAATCTCCAGTACCTCCATTAAGATAAATAAATAAACTTAATACCCCTCCCAGAAAAAAAAAGAAAACAAAAAAAGGCAGCAACAACAAAAAATGTTTAAAAAAACAAACAGAGATGAGGGAACTAATCAATGGTGGTAGTTAATAAGTCAGGATTCAAAACCTGCAGTGTCTGACTCGAAAGCCAGTGCTCTCTCTTGTCACAGCTACTCAGGGGACAGTGGCCTTTAGTCCAAATAAAGCTTGTCTTGCGCATTACCTGCTACCTGCCCAACTGGTGCTTCCCCTAGTTGTTCTTGGGTCCAGGTCTCAAAAAGCTTTTGCAAGCAAGGTAGGATATAGGTATTAAATGGGTGGATGGACCGATCATTAGCTAAATGTCAGAGGGATGATGGACTTTGAAATCAGTGGGTGGACAATTAGTTGCATACACAGTCTCCTTCTCTTATCTGTCCCGACAGTATCAGCCTGACAATTTCAGTCTGGCAACACAACCTAACAAAACAGATTGGCCTCTAACTCTTCCCTGCCAGTTTCACCCCAGCTGCCTGCCCCAGTCAGGATGGTAAAACCCCCAAAGTATTGAAAGTGGAGCAGAAACTACAGTTTCTACCCAGACCTCATTAATTCGGGAAGATGATACTTCAGCCAGTGGAAAGATACTGAATGCGTGCAAAAACTCCTTAATTGTGGGTTTCCTTTTGCTGTCTGCTCACTTAATAAAACTGGAAACTATTTATGTAAATTATATTCTTCGAATGGGGGGCCCTCACATTTTCCTGCTCCAGGAGCTGGAGCAAAGATGAGGCAGAGCAGGATGGAGGAAAGCAACCGACTAGTGAAAACGCTCCTTCCCAAGGAGATGGCTGCTGAAACTACATCTGTTTTTTAACTCTAAACTGAATTCCTCTTAGGGATGCTATGTATAAACGCGAGCTTTGGGGGACGCTGATGGGAAAGGGAGCCTGAAGCCTGATGAACAATGGCAAGGCAGAATGCTTGGTACTTGGAGTAATGCCAGGGGCAGGAAGTATAAACTAAGCCTGGAGATGCCTGGGGTGGGATTGAATGTCTTAACAGGAGGATGCGTGGGTGACAGTGAGTGAAATGGAGAAAAGGAGAGGATGTCGGAACAGCCAGCGAGGCAGAGCTGGAAAGGTGGCCCAGTGGGGAGATCTGGCCAGTGCAGGAGCCTCAGGGGGTGGGGAGATGGCCCCTAAATCTGTCTGAGTCCACCTCTGGTCTCAAAGCCAGAGCACTTCTGCTTGTCTGGCCCACAGGCACTTCCAGCATGAGTGCTGTCTCCGCGGGGGACATTTCAGACTGTGGAGCTGGGCTGCTTGGGTTCCAGTCCTGCTCTCTTACTTATTAGCTGTGTGACCAAGTGTCTTAACCATTCCGTGCCTTGGCTTTTCTTTTCTATAACAGGAGAATGATAAGATGACTTACCTCATAGAACTGTGTGATTTATTATCCATAAAGCATTTAAAATAGTACTTGTAAGTAAGTAAGCTAGTAAGTGATACGTAAGGATTTGCTTTCACTGTCAACGTCTCATCATCATTGTCTTGTCTCTATTGATGGCAATTAGTCACCCAGGCCAGAAATTTCAGTGTATCAGCTTGTAGAGAAGAGATGTTCCACTCCACCCTCATCCTCCATTTTGTGGAATCTACAAAGACAAATGAAAGGACTACAACTCAAGGGGGAGGAGGAGGAAGACATGATGTAGAGAAGGAGTTAGCAGAGCTCACATAGGGAGCACAGCTGAAAGGTCTGACTATCGTTTACACGATCCCCCCCGCCCCCCACTGTGGGGCAGAGCAGACCTCCCTTAAGTCCTGAAGAAGCAAAGATGAATAGCAACGCAAGCAAAGGGAGGACCCCGAGGGACCTCCAGGGCTTCAATAGACCAAGAAGTCAGGGAGGGAAGAACAGAAAGCATGTGTGAGGGGAGGAGGTATCTCTACAGACCTAGCAAGGTGGAACGAGAGCTAAGGTCCTGAGACAGGAGTGAAGGGGACAGGGCACAGCCATTAATAGAATGGCCCAGCCATTGAAGATACAACAAAAACTGGTTAGAACCAACTAGGCCCAAGATGGTGGAAGATTCCACTCCCAGGAGACCTTGAGCTTCATTATAGGCTCATTGTAATACATTAGCTGCTACGTGCCCCCCGCCCCATAGGCACCATGACAGTTTGAGGCTGACTATAAATGGCCAAAAAGTGGGCAGTGGCCCAATTCCTGGGAATCCCCACCCCCTTCCCCCAAATGGTCGGAGTAATCCTCCCAATTGTCAGCCTATGAAATTACCGAGCCCGTAAAAGCCAGCAATCGCATATCCTGAGGTCTCTCTCCTTCTGAGACGGCCCGCACTCTGTGGAGTGTGTGTCTACTTTTACTTTAACCACCCGCCCCTGCCCCTGCCTCATGGCCTCTCTCGCTTCCTGTGACGGCCTGCACTCCGTCTATGGAGGGAACATCGCCCTGAATGCATCTACTCTCACTCTACTTCAGCTCGCTCTTCTTTTTTTTTTTTTTCTTCAACATTTTACTTCAGCTCGCTCTTGAATTCTTCCCTGCCAGACGCCAAGGGCCCTCACTCGGGGGGGCGTGTCCTAGGGACTGGCCCGAGACTTGGGACACGGCCCTCCCCCGGAGCTCCCTTCTCCCGCAACAGTCCCGCTTTGGCTACAGGGGCTGGGCCGACGGTGGATGAAGCGGCTGCCCTCCCCCCCTTTGTTGGCCCTGTGGGTGGAAAAACCTGAAGTAAAAGACAACGCGAACATTTTTCTGGTCTCTGTAAGTCAGTTACGGAAACCATGACTCTTCCCCCCACAACAGGGGACAGAGCGCCAGGCTGGGCTCGGTCGTTACCGCCGGCAGAGTCCTGTGGGGCATCCCACATGTGAACGTCCTTTGGTTACAATTAGGGACTTCATAAATTAAATTAGGGGATTATTATAATAAAGTAGTTATTTCCAACAAAACACTGTGGTATAGAGGGGTATATGGGATAATTACTGAATGATTGTTACACAGGTTCTTTAAAAAAAACCCTCTTCCAAATTATAGCCACTCAACTTTAAATCTCTTAAAATACAAACCTAACCCATCCCAGTCTACTTTTGGGGGGAAATAACTCAAAACTATTCCAACACTGAAGCTCACAGTGAGACTTTCATGTTCAAATTTTAACTTAGAGCTGTAATGGGCCTGCCTTTTTAATGAACAATTGTTAAAACCAATGGCTGGCTTAAAGACTTCCTAAATTAACAATGAGAAACTTGGCTTTCCATGGAGGGTTGCAGAGAGCTCCAGCCGTGTGGCCAGTTCCTGGTTATTGAGAACTTTTGGAATCCTGCTAGGCTGGCCTGCCTTATGCTTACAAAGCAAAGAAAGGTGAAGACAAGGCATAATGGAGACCTAAAAATATATCAGCAAGAATAAATGCGTTGTGAGGAAATTCCAAGCTTTATTAAATGCCCTTTTGGTGAAAGAAGCCCTACAGAGAATTTCTTAATAAATTTCAGAGAGGGGAGGCGCTCGGCCGCTGGAGTAGCCCACATCAGCGATTGTGGCATTTGTGGAATGTCAAAGGCAGATTGCCTGCTGGAGGTAATCGCCCGGCTAGCATCACGATTGTTTCTTATGGGAGGCCAAGGTCGAGGACAGTGGTTTGGGGTTGGCCGAGACTCACGTTCTTGTGTTAGAGGGTTCTGTTAATGACATGGATGCCTCAGTCTGGAAAGAGCTTGAGAGTTTAGCCATTCCTATGTGTAGCCAATGGCCTCACACGTGAAAATCCATGGCAGGAAGGGACACTGTCCTGATATTAAACACCTTGGTAACTCATTCCAAAGTCCAGCAACACCCACATCCAGGAAATACTTCTTGCTGTTCAGCCTAAATCCCTCATGCTTCAGTGTAAGCTCATTTCCTCTCATTCTGTCCAAAATAGAAATCGGGAACAGCTGCTCTCCATCCACGGGTTCTTACACTTGAAGACCTTTATTCCATCCATCCCCTAAGCCTCCTCTTCTCCAGAATAAATACTCCAACTACCAGGAACATTCTCTGAGACTAGCCCAAACCACGGTGTCCAATTACTTTCTAAGTGCTTCCTTTAATCCCAACACTGATCTGAGGTACCATCTCAGCCTTCATTCCGCCTTGCACGGCACACATCCGTTGCATGATGCAGAGACTGGAAAGCAAATCAAGGCTCCATCCAGTGTTTCAAGACTATCCGCCACCTTCAGTTGCCCCAGTGCCACCAGCCACGAAGTTTAATCCTCAACAGCCTCATTGCCACAATGGCTGTATTTTTATTACTAGTTCTGGGCAGATGCTGTGTGACACACTTTATATGGATCAGCTGATCTAACACGACAACCCTGTTGGATAGATATTTTTAATTTTAATTTATAAAGCTCTCACTACGGATACGTGGCTGGGATTTGAGAGTGGGGGCTGTCGGACTCAGAGTCCAGGCTCCTGCCATGATGCCAGGCTAAGACCTGGTTGCTGCTCTGTAAAGCCGCATCAAGGCTGGGATGCCAGAGATGGCCAGAAACGGCCACAAGAACACTTCTCTGCAGCTCTGTTTCTGGAGTTGAGTCCCTTTTCCAATTCATGCTGATATTTTCCTGCCCCTGGAGAGCGGGCTAGGGATACATACAGCTTTCTCAAAATTTCATTCATCAGAGATGTCATCTGAAAACAACAAACTTCATTATTGTGCTTACCACGTGTTATTATAATCGTCTATGTATATACTATTTTGCACTGTTAGTCTTTGACCTGTTCCAAGGTGGGGTCTTGGGCTTTGTTTTTATCTTTTCAGCACCTAACACAGTGCCACGTATTGAGTAGACACTGACAATGTGTTTGGAATCTGACTGAATGACTGGATGGATGGATGGATGGATGGAGCACACACGAATCCACACTTACTAATCACTCCCAATTCTCAAATCAAAAGTACTTGTATAATACATGTATGTACAGAAACACATGGGTCTCTTTGCATAAATGCCACCCTCCCACTCCCCCCTCGACCTCAACCCCCACCACCAAGCTGATCTGGGGGCATTGAACAGTTGAGAGATAAAGAATCTAACCTCATTCTTCCTACTAACTCCATGTGTGATCTTGGACAAGTCACTTATTTTCTCATCTGAAATATGAAGGAAATGGCCTGGATGATACTTGAAGCCCTTTCCAGTCCTAAATTTCCATAATGCTATGGCTATCTACCTACCTTTATCAGATTTATCTAAATAATCACAAAAAAATACCACTTCATGCTGGAGAAACACAGTCATAATAAACTAAGCAAAACCAAATGCCCTTCAATATCCTGTTGTGAACTATAAAATGTCCCCTAAAATCACATTTTCCCCTTGAAACAGGATGTAAGAAAAATATTTTCCTATTAAATCCTTTTAAAGTGCAAGTGAAAGCATTTATGCTGTGATTTGCCGTCCAACTCAATAAAAAGTGCCGGATTCAGCCATGCTAATTACGGAAGATAACTGACAGAAAAGCAAAGGCGGTGGAAATTCAGGTTGGAAACCTAGATGCCACGCCAATGCACGCACTTTCTGGATAGAGTTTCCCAGTGTGTATCAAGCAGTTTATTTCTACCATTATGTTTGGGAAACCAGTAAATGAGTTTTTATGAAGTGATTTATGAAACTCCTGGGGTGGACGAAGTGAGTGCTGGGAGGAAGTGGCACCAACTTGCAAACCTGTGGAGGTGAGGGGAGAGAGAGGACTTGAACTTCGGTAACTTTTGATTACATTGTTGCGAGTTGGGTCCTCTGAGATGGGTTAAGCAAAGCAGGATGCTTTCCTTAAGAGAGGTAGTAAGGGGCTAGAAACTTTCAGAGAAAATCTTGGTACTTTGGCTATCTGAAAGCCTCCTGTTAGATTAAATCCTTGAAGGGCAGAGATTCTGTTTTCCTTGCTTGTGGAGATTCTTGGAGTATTACAAGGGGCAGGGCTAGAAACATTGTTCGAGAAATGGAAAAAGAATAGGTAAATCTTACAATGGAATACTACTCAGCCATAAAAACTGACAACATAATGCCATTTGCAGCAACATGGATGCTCCTGGAGAATGTCATTCTAAGTGAAGTAAGCCAGAAAGAGAAAGAAAAATACCATATGAGATCGCTCATATGTGGAATCTAAAAAACAAAAACAAAAACAAACAAACAAAAACAAAGCATAAATACAGGACAGAAATAGACTCATAGACAGAGAATACAGACTTGTGGTTGCCAGAGGGGTGGAGGGTGGGAAGGGATAGACTGGGATTTCAAAATTGTAGAATAGATAAACAAGATTACACTGTATAGCACAGGGAAATATACACAAAATGTTATGATAACTCACAGAGAAAAAAATGTGACAATGAGTGTGTATCTGTCCATGAATGACTGAAAAATTGTGCTGAACACTGGAATTTGACACAACATTGTAAAATGATTATAAATCAATAAAAAAAAAAGAAAAAAAAAACAATAGGTAAATCTCTCTGTTCATCCAGGAAGACATATAGGAGGTGTCTGCCCAGCTCCTTTCTGTTGGAAGCATCCACTGTGGTAGGCAGGCTAATAGCTCCTCAAGGATGTTCAAATCGGAATCACTGGAAGGTGTAGGTTATGTTGTGTGGCAAGGGAGAGCTGGGCTTACAGGTGGAATCGAGGTTGTCGATCAGCTGGCCTTCAGATGGGGAGATTATCCCAGACCACCCGGTGGGCCCATTATAATCACAAGGGTGATTAAATGTGGAAAAGGGAGGAACAGAGTCGGTGTCAGAGTGATAGGTTGTAGCAGGACTCAACCTGCCATGGCTGGCATTGAAGATGGAGGAAGGGGCCACAAGCCAAGGAATGTGGGCAGCTTCTAGAGGCAGGAGAAGGCAAAGAAATGGATTCTTCCCTAGAACCTTCCGAAAGGAATGCAGCTCTGTCCACGCCTTGAGTTTAGCCCAGTGAGACCCACTTTGAAATTTCTCTCTAAAACTGTAAGACAGCAAATTTTCGTTGTTTTAAGCCACTGCGTTGATGGAAATTTGTTACAGCGATGACGGAAACTAATACATCCCCAAATCCCCGACCAGCAGTGTCCTGACAGCCATGGGTTTTTTTCATTTTATTTTATTCATTTATTTTTTAATTGAGTTATAGTCATTTTACAATGTTGTGTCAAATTCCAGTGTAGAGCACAATTTTTCAATTATACTTGAACATATATATATTCATTGTCACACTTTTTTGCTGTGAGCTACCATAAGATCTTGTATATATCTCCCTGTGCTATACAGTATAATCTTGTTTATCTATTTTACATTTTGAAGTCCCAGTCTGTCCCTTCCCACCCCCCGCCCCCTTGGCAACCACAAGTTTGTATTCTATGTCTATGATGAGTCTGTTCCTGTTTTGTATTTATGGTTTTTTTTTTTTTTTTAGATTCCACATATGAGCAATCTCATATGGTATTTTTCTTTCTGGCTTTCTGGCTATTTCTCTTTTTGGCTTACTTCACTTAGAATGACATTCTCCAGGAGCATCCATGTTGCTGCAAATGGCATTATGTTGTCAGTTTTTATGGCTGAGTAGTATTCCATTGTATAAATATACCACATCTTCTTTATCCAATCATCTGTTGATGGACATTTAGGCTGTTTCCATGTCTTGGCTATTGTAAATAGTGCTGCTATGAACATTGGGGTGCAGGTGTCATTTTGAAGTAGGGTTCCTTCTGGATATATGCCCAGGAGCAGGATTCCTGGGTCATGTGGTAAGTCTATTCCCAGTCTTTTGAGGAATCTCCATACTGTTTTCCACAGTGGCTGCACCAAACTGTATTCCCACCAGCAATGTAGGAGGGTTCCCTTTTCTCCACAGCCTCTCCAGCATTTGTCATTTGTGGACTTTTGAATGATGGCCATTCTGACTGGTGTGAGGTGATACCTCATTGTAGTTTTGATTTGCATTTCTCTGATATTTAGTGATATTCAGCATTTTTTCTTGTGCCTATTGATCATTTGTATTTCTTCCTTGGAGAATTGCTTGTTTAGGTCTTCAGCTCATTTTTGGATTGGGTTGTTTGTTTTTTTCTTATTAAGTCGTATGAGCTGCTTATATATATTCTGGAGATCAAGCCTTTGCCAGTTTCATTTGCAAAAATTTTCTCATTCCGTAGGTTGTCGTTTTGTTTTACTTATGGTGTCCTTTGCTGTACAGAAGCTTGTAAGTTCCATTAGGTCCCATTCGTTTATTCTTGCTTTTATTTCTATTTCTTGGGTAGACTGTCTTAGGAGAACATTTTTGAGGTGTACTGACAGCCATGTTTGAACCCTATGACACTGGATGCTCAGCCATAGCTGATTGGACCAGAGGTAGATGTCTGTCCCAAGCTGGGCATGCTCAGAATTTGGATTTGGGATTGATAACAGCTGTGAGGAGAAACACATACAAATTCAGGAGCTGAGGTGGGGGCAGGGGGAGGCTGTGTTGGGTCATGTGAACTGAGAAGCAGAGAAGGTCTGCAAAGATAATTAAACTGAGGAAGAAAGAGGCAGAGAGAGATGGAGAGAGGTCTGATTGTCTCAGGGTAGTCTTAACTCAGAGATATCACTGCCCTCAAGGTTGGACTTTCAGGTGTGTGCACATAACACTCGGCCCTCCCTGGACTTAATATTCTTGAAGACTTATTTGTAGCAAAAAAGAATGGGAGTCTCCGTGGGGGTTGGAAAGGAGGGTCTTTTCCCAAGACCATTGCTGATGGTAAGAAAGACCACACACACACACATACACACACACCCCTTGTCTTCCCAGAAGAAATCAACAAAAGGATATGTTTTAAGATAATTTTCTAAATGAGGCAAGCTCCTCACGTGGTCACCTGAGATCTGACTGGCTCTGGTTCAAACCACAGAAAATGCCCATCTTTGCTCTTTGGAACTCTAGCTCCATCACCCTGATTTCTTTAGCTAGGTTTCTTCTTAGGAACAAAGGTTTATTCTTTGAACTTCCCATCCCTAGAGTCATAGACCTCTTTAAAGCTCCCGAGAAAAAAATGATGAATTTCTTTAGGTTCATTTCCTAAAGTGAAAGCACATGTTCTCCGAATCCTCCTCTTGCATAGTGAATTCTACCACGGCATGGCCAGCCTTCCAGGGCTTCTGTCACTCTAACCCTCCCAACCAGGTCTTTTCTATTGGTCAGAGCTAGGTGTAATCTAGTAGCTCCTTCCTCTCCATCCTTTTACTGAAAGATAGCACTGTAATGATGGTAAGTGAAGAATGCAGTGATAGTCTTGTTTGGCAGATATCTGGACATGGGGTGTATAGGCTAATTATGCTGCAGAAACAATCACAAATCTCCATAGACAACAAGAGCAATGGTTTACTTCTTACTGCAGGCCTTAGTTAGCTGTGCTCTAAGTCATCTTACTTTACAGGGACCCAGGTGGATGACACGATAGAACATGACAGGTTGCTATGACAGAGGGAGAAGAGAGCACGGGGAACCACATGTTAGCTCTTAAATTTGCTGCCCAGAACCAACACATGGCATGCTTCATGGCTACAAGGAATCACCTGGCCAAGGTTGTCATCAATAGGTCAAAGAGCTATAATCCTCTCCTGGGAGGCAGGGGCACAAACGGACAATAAAATGGACTACCACAGAGGGTCTCCAGTTATTGTACTGTTGTGGCAAATCCATGAGGCCACGGACCCAGAAAACTCTGGTCTCCCCGCACTGCCCGGCAGGAACTCACACTTGCATTGGGCACATTGCATTCACACAGGCATTGAGCATCCTTCATACAGCAAATGCCTGCTTACATCAACTTTCCCCAGGTAGAAGGGCTATAAAACCAACATCTCTAAAGCAAGTGACAATGACAGTATCTCAGTGGCTGACAACAACATAAGTCTATTTCTCACTCACAGCACAGTTCTGTCATGGCTTGGACATCTGGACCTGCGATAGACCCTCTTTTAGGCAGAAGTTGCATTTAATGATTTCTATGAGAGTCCCCAAATGATTCTAAGCTGCCTACATCTACCTCGATTGTATGCAGGGTGCTGTTATAGAGAAATGTATTCGGGAATTCCAATATGCCCTCCAGTTTTTCAAGAGAAGAGATCCTAGCCAAATGAAATATTGTTACTAGTGAAACATAATTTATGTACCACCTCCAATGTGGCAGTTTGTAGTATGCGCCATGCTTCTGTTCTTCCTTTTAATCCACATCCCCTCTCAGTTCCGTGGGGTTTCAAATAGTTATAAGTCCACGGTCAACTGAAGTCATCTGGCCCTTTGAGGTTAAAAGAGTAAAATAAAATAATAATAAAAATGCAACATCTCATATCCCATGGTCTGTGGGAAGCCCAAGGGCCTCCTGAAGATCTTTGTAACTTTTCTAGGAAGTTCATGCGCTTGTGGTCACTTGTGGCTTTAGAGCCTCACATTTTGAGCTCACTTGGGTCTCCTCTCCATAATCTCCTTTTTTTCTTGCAGATGCAGACAGAAAACGTAGACCTTTCTCCTGAACTTTTTACCCCCAAAAACCAACTGCACCAAATACATTGCTCACTGAGGGCGTGGTGTAGCTCAGCCTCCTCCCACTCAAAAACCCTCCCCAATGAGCTACTCTTTCCTTTCCAGTCCCCTTCTCTGGGTTCTGGTTCCCTCCCCCACCCTATCCTTAATTCAATCCTGTTCATTTCATTATGGAGGGTGATTTAACTCTCTTTCCTTCTACTCTGCCCCAGGCTTACCTAAGCCAAAGACTCATTAATGTCTTGATAAAACAAAGGGCCATTTCAGCAAGACAGAATCACTGGCAGAGATTTTGTAATTTCTTTCTCATTTTTCTCTCCCTTACTCTGTTGGCGGAAGAAAGCTGTGTGAAAATTTATTTTCCTCATACAGGGAGGCTGCAGTGGCTACAGTTTGGGTTTTAAATACTATTTCCCTCCTCCTTTCAGGTACTTATGTACTCCTAGTACATCTATCTCTGATAAACTTATTTCTTTAACACAGTGGCCCTCAAACTTTTGGTCTCAGAACACCTTACACTCTTACAAGTTATTGAGGGCCCTAAAATAACTTTGGCTTATATAGATTTTGTCTATGGATATTTACCATATTAGGAAATTAAAACAAAAAATTTAAATATTCATTCAGTTAAAAGCAAAAATAAATCCACTACATGTTAACATAAATGGTATCTTCTTGTGAAAAAATGCATTTCCAAATCAGCTTAGTGAAAATGGCATTGTTTTATATTTTTGCAGATCTCTTTATAAAGTTTGTCTTAATAGAAGACAGCTGTTCTACATTCAGTGTTTTGCAGTAACACAAGTCACCCAGCCTCTGGAAAACCGAACTGAGCACAACTCACGAGAGAATAAGTGAAAATACAAATAATATCTTAGCATGAAAATAATTTGACAATCACATTTTATATACATATTCCAGCTGTGCATCCTCTTTAAGGAAGACAAAGGATGAAATCAAAGAGATCGTGAATTAAATTTGAACCTTGTACCAAAGTGTAGAAAGAATTCACTGGCTCACTTGCAGTCGATTTAAATAACTATGACTTAGATGGTATATTTAAAAACCATACATGAGGATGAACAGGAACCAGTGAAACTCTTCCGTCCTTTTCTGCATCTGGTAAATTCCTAGTCACCCTTCAAATCTTGTGATGCCTTCTCTACCGAGCATTCCCCACCATGATTAATGCCTACAATGATAACAATAACATTATTATTAACAACGGTAACTAACTTTCAGTGGTCTTTAGGAGCCAAGCAACGCCATAACACTTTACACGTGTTATTTCGTTTAATTATCACTGTAAACACTTGGAGGAAAGTGCTGCCTTTATTTTACAGATCAGGTGGGTGAAGGTTGGAAAGAAAGGCCTCTGGCCTTAGCGCTGTGCCTTGCACACACCTGACTCTGCCCTGGCACTTATTGCACCCTGGTGGTCACCGTCCACGTGCTTCGGTCCCGCACAAGGCGAGTCCCTGAGGTATGAGTCAGGCTGCGTCGCCTCCGCTCCCCCGCAACCCGCGCGGCTTGACTTGGGCAGCGCGCGAGCCACGAGAAGGGAGTGAACCCTCCAACTCCTCGATCCCCTACACTCCGCAAGCGGGCTCGCGGGGGCTCGGGACCCTGCGATCTCCCTCCGCGGCCAAGCCCGCCGAGGTTTGCTGGGAGCAGAAAAGGGCGCGGGTGTGCGCGTCGCGGAGTCGGCGGCGCCTAGAGGATCGGCTAGGCGCGCGGGCGGAGGCCGGAACCTTTCTCCTCTGGCCGCGGTGGCCCCGCGCAGGCCGGAACTTTTCTTCCCGCGTCGCTGTTGGCGGGCGGAGGCGTGCGCTGCCGGACCTGTCCTCCAGCTGCCGGGCTCAAGTCGCGGTCGCCGGCTGCTGACGTGGGCCGGCCTGGTGGGGGCCGTGGGTGCGGGTCGCCATGGCGGTGGACATCACCCTGCTGTTCCGGGCCAGCGTCAAGACCGTGAAGACGCGCAACAAAGCGCTGGGAGTGGCGGTGGGCGGCGGGGTTGAGGGCAGCCGCGACGAGCTGTTCCGCCGGAGCCCCCGGCCCAAGGGCGACTTCTCCAGCCGGGCGCGCGAAGTGGTGAGCTGGTTGCTATGGAAACGGCGGGCTGGAGTTGGGGGCGAACCCGCGACAGGGACCCCAGAGCCCAAACTGGACTCTGTCCCGTAAGCGTTGTGCAAAGGAGGCGCCTGAGAAAGTGGTCTGCAGGGGGGCCGGAGAGTTGGTCCCCAAGGGCTGTCTTGGAAAGGAACAGTCTTAGGTCGAGGAATGGGGACTCGTATTTGGGGAACTAGGAAGTCTTCTGTTTGCAAGTTCAGAGTTCATTACCTTTATGAGGTCATGAGTTTGCCGAAACTGCAGACTTGAACGCCGGCGAAGCTTCCCACACAGTTCTCTGCTTTCCTGTCGCAGCACTGACAACAGTGTTTTCGTCTCTTCTGTTTACTTGTCTCATCCCCCTCCCCTCCCCGCTTCCTCACTGAGATCAAAGATCCTGTTCAGCTGACCACTCCCTTCCCCTTGCTTCCTACAATAGGTTAGGGCTCATGCTAGGGATCGCTAGATCTTGAGACTGGTTTAAGATAATCTTTCACAAACACTCTGTATTACAGTCATCTAAACTACTTTCTGTTCCCTGAACACTGCAGGCTTTCGTTCAGGAGAGCAAAGACCTACTTCTCAAGGGCAGGAACAGTGTTGGCTTTGCCCCAGAATCCTCAAAGCCTGACTCAGCATTGCTTAGTAAATGTTTGTTGAATGAATGAATGAACAAATGGTTGTCTGTCTTACCCACTAAACAGGAAACACTGTAAGAGAAGAGAACGTTTGCCTTGTTCACTTTCATATCCTTGGCACCAAGGGTGGATCTAGTTTTGTGAAGCTTGGAGTTTATGTAGTTATATCTGTCCTCTTTAAGAAATGAAATACAAAATCAGAAAAAAAAAAATGGTTCAGAGCTTTGAGAGGTGCAATTGAGGGGCCCTGAAGCTTAAACTTCATTGATTTCATGGTAAATTCACCTCCATTTGGTACACAGTGCAATGCCTTGTACTTTGTAGACACTCAGATATTTTTTCATGAATGTATGCATGCATGAATTCATGAGCGGCAGTTAGAGAGGATATTCATGCATTGGAAGGGAAATTGGTCCAGATGAATAAATTCAGTGTGTCAGTAAGCATCAATTAAGCACCTGCTTTCTGACCAGCATTGTGTTAGAATAATAGGATTTAAACAGAATAGTGGAGACATAGTAACAAAGAAGTGACTTAAAGCCTTGTAGATGTTGTGTAGAGCACAGAGGAGGGTGTGTTCAGTTCTACCTCAGGGCCAAGAAAGGCTTTACAGAGGCAATGATAGCTGAAACAAATCTTTAAAGAGAAGTAGTTGGTTCCAGTGCAGACAGGGTGGAGAAGGGCATCTTGACTAAGCGTATGCACAAAGGTGTGGAGATAGGTAACTCTCTGCTCAATTTGTATGTACTCAATGCATGTCCACCCATTAAATTACCAACAAATTAGTAACGGCATTTCAGATTTTGAGGGGAAGAACTTATCACAGCTGGACAACTCCAAACAGTAATAACTATGACGGTTTGCATTGGGAGCTTGATTGGTTAACTTATTTGAATCGTGGGACTAATGGGGACCTTGGAGTGGAAAGAGAACTGAGACTTAGATTTTAGAAGGCTTGGATTCGAATGTGGGTTCTGTTACTCAGAAGTGGGAGACTTGGGCAAGTCCTGTTACCTGAGTCTCATTCCCTCTTTCTATAAAGATGGCCATGATAATACCCCATTTAATTGGCAAGCTGATTATTAGCATCTTTTGATGCTAATACGTATGTATGTATGTATCATAAAGAACTATAGCGATTATTATTGTTCCCATTCACCCACTACCCTAACCCCATGTAGGCCATTTAGATGTATTTTCATCAGTGGGACAAAGCTATATTCCCTAAACCACTTAGCTTTCTTGTACTTTCATTCGTTGCTTGCAAAGGAAAACCAAGTAAGTTCATGAAGGAGTCTGAAAATCCGTTGCAGGTACTAATAGCATCGATAGAGGAGGAAGCAACATTCCTCTGTCAAGGTGAAACTGTGAGTGATGGCAAATGTGTGGCAAGCAGGCAGCTGTTCCTCTCTTCCTCCCTATGACCAAGGAGCCAGTGTTCATTTCCCAGAATCCTTTGCAACATTGTGCCCAGGCAGCCATTACCAATTGTTGGACCTGACATTGAAGTTGAAATTTACTTGACCTCCTACCTGAAATATAGTGAAAATAGAATCTGTATGTCTGAAGCAGAACCACGGATTTTCTCTTTTAGTACTTAGAGAGATCTTACGTTCATGTTGTTCAGGCTTCTGGTTTTATAGGTGGGAAAACTAACACCCAGATAAGGGAAGTGTCTTGCCCAGAGTCATAACAGATAAAGTCAAAGGACAGAGCCAGAGGTAGAAGCCAGGTCCTTTGACCCCAGTTTAATATTTCCCACCCTGCCCTTATACATTCTCCTACCTTACGTTTCTACTGTAATTTCAAACCAAAAATTCTTTAGCTGAGTTTCTTATTCCTGAGTTAATACTGAATTCATAACTGAATAGTGAATAAGATTTAGAACAGAAAGACCTGAATTTGAATGACTCTTACTGTATGAACTTACTGTATGAACTTGGGAGAGTTACTTAACCTCAGTTTCCTCACTTCTAAAATAGAGTGAGTAATAGTAACCTTATAAGGTTGTTAGGCAGAAAGGAGAAAAGGCATGCAAGTGCATGCCTGAGTGTGAATTCTTTTGGTTTCAAGTAACAGTAACCTTGATTAAATAACCTGAGCAAAATAGGGATGTTTTGGCTGGTCTAACTGGGAAACAGGATGAAGCTTCTTTCTCCAACTCTTATCCATGAAACCCCAAGAAAGGACTCTCATTGGTTCTGCTTGGGTCCTGAGCTCTCCTTATGGCATCAGAAGGATAAGGTTCCTCAAATGGCCAGGTCATATGTTCACTCCAGTAGGTGGATTGGAGTCTGTGATCGCTAAGACTAGGGAGCAAGAAATGCTGGACAGGCAAAACCAAAATGAGTGTTCCTTCTAGTAACTAGCACAGTGCCTGACCTGCCTTCACCTTACTTACCTGCTTGTCTTCAACTCTGTTGGGAATAAAAAACTAGAATTGTGGGAGTTTGTAACAACAGGCTTTGCTGTGGGAATGTGTCTGGAGGTGCATCATAGGGGTAACTCTTCCATTTTCTTACTGGTTTATAAAGGTTACAGAGGCAGGGGAAGCACCACACAGTAAACCAAGACCCCTGGAAGCAGCCAGACCGAGTCTGCAGGGGCAGCAGGAGCCAATGAAAATCACCGAACGGGACCTGAGGGAACCTGTGTTCTATCCCAAGTTCTGCATTAACTGGGCAGACCACATGGTCTTTCTGCACCTCAGTGTCCACACTGCTAAATCTGAGTGCTTAGACAGTAACTGCAGTGATGTCTTGTAAAACAAAGATGTTTTGATTACATGTCAGGTAAACAGCAGCTCTGAGTTGTTGGGAATTCTATTTTCAGATTAGGCGTGCAGCTGAGTTTTTCTTTGTGTATTATACAAGCTTTTGTGGAAGCTAAATGTCATTTATTCTTATTGTTTTAGGGGTTGATTATCTTAAGTTCCTGGTTTAAGTTCAGACTTCTAACAGCAGCTCAAAACCAGAGGATCTGGTCCCTGCCGCTTCTCAGACCTCACCTCCTCTCACTCTTACTCTCCTCCAGACGCCCTAGCCTCCTTGCTTTCCTCACCTGCTCCAGGCACATTCCTGCCTCAGGACCTTTCCATTTGTTGTTCCCCAGATTCCATGTGGTCTTTTAGTCTCTTCAGTGAGCCTTTCCTCCACTGCCCTGTATAAAGTAGCATCCTTCTTCTGTTCTTTACTTTGTTTTATTGTGGTCATTATCTAGCATATATTTGCTGTTTATCCACTAGAATGTATACTTTATGAAAACAAAGACTCTGTGTGGTCTACCACTGACTCCTTAGGTTCTAGAACAGTGTAGGGACATAGGTTCTCAATGAATGTTTCTTGAGTTAATGAATAAGTGTTAATCTACTGTGTCACTTAATTTTTTTTTTTTTAATGGAGGCACTGTGTCCCTTTGCTTTTCGTTCTGGAACTGGTTGATCTCTGTCTAGGACTCCTTCCAATTCTTCTATGTGGTCCTAACATGATTCCTTAATATTATACAGCATATGTGTACCCTTAATCCAGTATCTGGAGTAAACATTGAATAAGTAGTAGCTTTTATTTTGTTATTAAGATTCAGTTCCTACCTCAGGGAGTGTACAGTACAGTCAAGTGGAGAAGCAGACACATAAGCAGTATTAACAACTCAGGTCTAAGTGACAGCCATGACACTTGGCATTGATTCCTCAGGTCCTCCTTGGTTTTCTTCTGAGACGTAGTGTTGACTTTGTGTCCCTTTGTTTGGACCCAAAGGTTAAGCTGGGACCACCTGAATTATTATCCAGAGTAGCTGGAAATAGACTTCATCCAAGGATTGAGTATAATCCTACTTAAACTGGGTTTCAGTTGAGGGAACATGATTCCAAAAAGCAGTATTCGGGCAAAAGGTGCCATGGGTCAGCGAGAAGCTGGAGATGGGGCCACGTAAGACAGGAATAGACCAGGAAACAATGTAGGTTTTGGATGCAGGCTTTAAACAGAATACGAGTTGAATCGTATAGATTTTTTAAAAATTAATGCAAATGAAATAAAGAGCAGCTTTGGCTGAGGCTGGGATTCAGGGGCTGGGAAGAGAGAGGTTCATTAGCCAGCCTGCCCCTCTACCACCATTCCCCCTCCTCCTTGAGGAGCCCCTTTGGAACCAACCGTAGGGCTCAGAGAGACACAGTTTCTCACTGTGTTAATGTTCTCCAAGGCCCCCATTAACTTCATGATGTTACGTTTTTATGGGTCATAATAACTGAGTATATACTCTGAGCAGAACGCTGTGCTAGAGACTTTTTACAAGTAGTGAACCTTTGTGTGGACTGCAGTTCTGAATTTTCCCCAGAACTTGTGAAGACTGTAGCTTTTGAAATTATATTTATTCAATACTAATTGATTTATTCCATCATCCTATAAGCATGGGACTCCTGATAGGTATCAGTCATTGTGAGGGCACAAAAAACATATGTGACATATGTCCTGGCTCTTCTGAAAATACAGATAAAGGATAACTAAAGCTCCTTGAGGGACAGTCAGTGGGAAAGCAAACTGGACCTTGAAGGATGAGGACCATTCTACCAGAGGAAGGGGCTGAATCACATTCCTGGCAGAGGGAGGAACATAGGCCCAGATGTACAGCAGCAGGGTGTTGGGGGAGCAGAGGTCAGACTGTGGTGTCTGGAGTCCTTTTTTAGAGGAGGCGTGGGTGAGGGTCAGAGGGCAGGGGAAGAGGCTGCGCTGGGTTAGATTAGAGCAGGGGTCAGCCAACTTTGGCCCATAGGCCAAGTCCAGCCACTGCCAATTTTGGTAAATGGGGTTTATTCTTTACACTTGTTTATATATAGGCTATGGATGCTTTTGTGCTATAGTGGCAGAGTTGTAGCTGGCAAAACCCTGCAAAATCTGAAATACTTCCTATTTGGCCCTTTAGAGAAAAAGTTTGCCAGACTTGGGTGAGAGCATTGTCAGCAGCGCTGAGGAGTTTGGACTTTATGCTCTGAGCTATGCAAGCAGAGGCATGAAAAGATCATATTTGTGTTTTAAAATGATCAGCCACATTGCAGGTGGGTTTGAAGTGTAGTGAGACTGACACAGCAGAGCTCACTGAGAGGCTCTTGCAGTGACCCAGGTGGACACTGGTGAGTCAGTGACAGGAACGGGTGGATGAGGTAGACACCGAGGAGGTGGATTTTAAAAGTGTAGTGACTGGTGGGGTTGGAAAGAGGAAGAGGTGGAATAATCCCCAGCTTTCTGGTTGGGAAGTTGAGTAGTGACAGATACCACAGCAACTTTTTTTTTTTAAGTTAGAGTAGAATGCCAACTGCTCGTGCCTTCACTTCCTCAGTTCTGAACAGTGGAGAATAGATCCAAGGAGCCCAGCAGACTTCGGAGTTGTATTAAGACAACATGTGGTGGTGACTCCCCAGCGGCAGTGCTTCTGGGTAAGCCTGGATTGGAGAGCGTAGCTGGAGCCTGGGGGTTCCTCTCGCTTTGTCACATTTAGATCTTGGAGGTGGTTGAGTGTTTAAGATAGACGCTAGAACATCTGCCCAGCCAACCGTTTGGAGATTTTAGACCTGCCTCACAAATGCAGCAAATGCTGGGTTGGGAGAGACAAGGCAGGTCACCCTCAGCAGACTGCAGATGGGCATAGAGTCGCAGGGCCCATCTAGATGCAGGTTCTTATGCAGAGTTTGTGCTCACTTGTGCTTTCTTTATTCTTGAAAGAAACTCATCTTGGTGGTAATGATTGTATCATAACTCATAGAAGCGTGGTTCTCAGGGATAGTCAATTGACTTTCTCCTTTGTCCTAAGAAAAATCTGGAATGGGTCAAAGAGTTCTCCCCTTCCTTAGTTTCTAGTTGGCAGGTAGCCAGCAGTTCAGTGTATCACCTACAAGGACAGGGCTGCCAAAACAGGTCTCTCAGGGTGACTTTTTAAGGAATTCTTCCTGTCCAGGGTCTGATTCTGTCCTGCAGGCTTGAGAAACAGATTTGTCAGCGTACCAAGGATAGAACCATTGATCAGGACAGATATCACTTGAGCTCACGTCAACTTGTGTAAAAGTCAGAATACCAAATTGTTCATTTACTTTGAGTACTATAATTAACACTCAGGAGGATCCAAATATTAGAAAGTCAATTATTTTTGAGCTTCTGCTGTAGGTTGGGAACTCTGTTAAGGGTTTTACGTACCTGATCTCATTCAATTTTTCTCTATTGATGGGAATAAAAATATAATTATTATCAAATGATTTTACAATATTGATCATATTATGAATAATATTCTAGAATTCATACAAATTTGATGTTTGAGGTTTCTTGTTACATGGAAATCTATATGGGCTCCCTCTGGTGGGCAAAGCGTCGGTAAAGTCTACAGTGGTTAATTGTGGCTTGTGTTATGAAAAACTTATTGTTTCAAACACACTAGGTTTAAAATTGACTTAAAAAGAGGCCCCTGCAGAACCCCGGTAAAAGAGAGGGAATAAACGAGAGGAATGAAAGTCTGATGTGTTGAATGGACTCCTGTAACTCGGCTATGAACAGTTGTAACTTTAAACTCAGTAGTACTTTTTTATTCCTGACTTTCAGGTCCTCAAGGTCTGTAAATACAAGAATTCGCCTGCTCTTGCTTGTCACAGTCTAACATATGCCTATTTGTCAAAACTTTCTTGTGGCGCTCATGAGCTCTGTTTAACCCAGAGAAGTGAGTCTTTTCATTTCACAGTATTGTGCACATTCCTGTTCACTTTCTAGACAGATGATAAGAAAACCCTGGTAAAATCAACATTTGTCTTTTATAGTCTAAGTAGAAATGGCAGACTGCAGCCTATCTTAACTCAGAGAAATTGAGAAAGGAATTAAAAAGCATAAGTTTTGAATTATAAACACTTTTGGACTTTGCCAGTAATTATGTGATCTTGGAGAACTCACCTACTTCTTTTTTGGTTTGGTTTTTGTTTCCTTATTTTTCATCTTTCTTGTTTGTTTAATGAGGGGCTTTGACTAGATAGTTGTTAAGGACCTTTCCAACAGGATGGCTCCAGGATTCAGTACTCTTCTTGCACAAAGTCACAGGATGTATTTTTAAATGCTTTTTGTGATGATAACTGTCCAATGCCTTGTAATATTTCCCCGCTGAGTGCCCGTATACTCAGAATATTTCGCCTAGATTAAAAAATGAGTTTGTTTTTCAAAGTCGCTTGGTATGTTTCCACAAATGTATTTGATTTAGTAGTGATTATATACTCTTATAATGGGTGGTTATCAGCAGGACATGTTTTTTAAGTTGACTAATTTAAAAATCTGATTATAAAAATAGTGCTCATTAAGCAGAATAAAAAAGAAAGTAAAGTTCACTAGTACTACTGGCCAGAAATACCCACTGCTTTAATTTTGGGGTATATTTTTCCAGACATTTTTCCTATTAAACAAAAACAAAATTTTTCTACAATGCTGCTTTGTAGCCCCTCTATTCCTGTCTTGTCTTGCCTTTTTTACTTAACATATTGTGAACGTTTTTCTATGTCAGTATATATTGTTCTTGTCACTGATTAAAATAATCAGTGACATTAAAAATGTCACTGCATAGCCATTAAAAATAATATCACATAATTTATTTACCTGAACCTTTATTGAAAGATATTTAAGCTGCTTACATTTTTACTAGATTTGTTTCAAATTTATAATCTCTTTAAGATAAAAGGCAAACTATATATAAATTCACTTTACTTGTTTTCTGTGTAATTTTTCCTCAGATACAAAAAACTGGATGCCCTATTCGATAAAAAGAAAATTACCTCTAATTTTAGGGAAAGTATAAAATGTATTGGAACTTATTTCAGTGCTGGAGGAGTATAGAAAAGGGGTAGGTGAAAGGAGCAGGCTAGCCAGGAAAACTTTTATGTGGGAGCAGAGCGTTGAAGAGCAAGTAGAGTTGGGTTGGGGTGGAGCCTAAGCATGTGCATTTCAGTGACAGTGAGGAGACTGGCTGACGAGGCCGCTGGGTTCTTCTTAGTCAGCAGCGTGGAACACACTTGGGGAGGAGCTTATGGCCTGGAGGTTACAGAAGGCCTTTGGAGATTTTGTACAAAATAAATGTACAAAAATCAATCGCCATCCAAGTCTAATTAATGACCACTTAAAATAGAATGAAACCATTTACAGAAATAACAGAAAGCATTTCTAGAAGTGACCTTAGTAAGAAATGTAAATGCCCCGCTTGAAGTCATTTACTACTAAATTAGTTTGTAGATTTAGTGCAGCTTTAATCAAAATTCCAACAGAAAGTAGTTCTAAAATTCATCTAGAAAGTAGTTCTCAAATTCAGCTGGAAAAGAATGATGTGTGAAAATAGCTGATTTTTGAAGAAGAGTGGAAGGGTGTGTGTTGGGGTGGGTTTACTCACCTTACCAAATATTAAAACATTTTAAAGCCAGAAAATAATACATGCACACATGGATCAATCAGGGAAGCCTGTTAGGCCAGGGGTGTGTGTGTGTAACTTTTAATGAGAGGCATTGTCAATCAGTAAGAAAAAGAAAGTTTATTCAGTGATTTGGGGATAATTGGTTAGCACTTTGAAAAAGGAAAGGTTATTTTTAGGTTCTCATCTCTTACTGTACACAGATTAAAGTAAATTTCCACATAGACTAAAGATTTCATTGTGGAAGCAAAACTGAAGAAAATGAAAATGGAGTGAATATTGACTTGTCTTCTAGAAGTGGGAGGACTTTCTGAATTTAAAAATTAGCAGCAGTGGTCTTAATGATGGTGTCGATTTTGACGATGATCATCCTGGCAGCTGTCACTAGTACTTTACGTAGAGACACGATAGCGTTATTCCCAGGTACAGGGAAATTACTAGGTTAATAGGGCATACTGAAGAGTTTGTCATGATGTGAGGATTGCTCACATTCTCATGTTAGGTTAAAAAATTACTACCAAACCAGATACAGTTAAAACTATGTATGCAGAGCCAACCAACTCTAGGCATGGAAATAATGAGTAGAAGGGAATACACCAGGATGTTAACAGTGGCTCTTTCTGGGTGATGGGACTATGGTGATTTATTTTTCTGCTTCTGTCTTCCTGAATTTCTTTAATGAGCACATACTACTCTTGAAATGTAAAACAAAACAGAACAAGTAAAAACTCCAGGCAGAGGAGTTTTTATTTGCTGCAGAAGGAAATGGAGAAGAATTAGCATCTTTTGATTGGAAAGATGTCATGAAAATCCGTATCTAATTACATATTAAATGCACAGCAGAGGGGGTCCCTGTTTAAAGGAAGTCTGCGGTAAATCTTTTGTAAAGGGAGTCGTTTTCTTGTAACTCGGCTGGATTTCCAGTTCAGACTTCCTTAACCTGTACAAGAAAATCATCCACAATGTTTTATTGATGTCTTCGCTTTCTGGTTGTCATTCTGCAAAGTAATAAAGGATAATAATAGCTACCACTTGCTGAGCACCTACTCTGCCTGGCCCTGCGCTCAAAGCTTTGTCATTTAGTTGACTGTCCTTGAAAGTTAGGTTCCTTTACTCATGAGGAAACTGAGGTTCAGCAGGTTAAGTGCCCTGCCCAGGACGATGTCACATTGACGAGCTTGCGCTGTGTTCCTCCAATCGATCGCCTGCCACCTCCCCTGGCTCCCTGCGTGCATGGTCAGATCCCCGGTGCTTTTCTCCTTGGCATGTTGTCTTTAGGAGCATATTTTGCTGCATACATCACAGGTATTTGAAGGGGCCTGACTAGCTTTTGGGGAAATAAGCTGCCTCCAAATCAAACTGTTTTTAAAATCAACAGTTACCTAGTGGCCATGTATTTCTTATGGGTAGTGTTGAGGAGCGTTTTTGGGAAAAGGGAAAAAGGTTTGTGGTTTTAGTTAGTAAAATCATTGAGAAGGAAGGAGATGCAGTTTCTACATTATATATTTGAAAAAAGTCTAATTCCCTTTTCTGTTGTTGGGACACTACTTTGCTGTTTGTTTATCTGTGCATTCAGCAGTCAGTCCCACGCAGGACTCTGGAGCTGAGAGGGCTTTTCACAATTGCACAAGTGAGGCAAGGGGCCAAGCCTTTAAAACCATTGCATTGGTCAGCCGGTGGATGAGGGCTTGCTTCAGGGACGAGGCATAGAGTTGGGTGAGGCAGCTTCTTTCTGCTGAGGACAGTGCCTTGAGAGAGGAGACCCAGCTGTGAGCTGTCAGCAGACAGTTCTTCTGGGAGCTGGGAGAATGAGTGCCTTCATCCTGAAGGCACAGCTCTGCCACACTACCTGTTAGGTTTGTTTTGAGGACCGAGTGCGATATTTTATGTAAAGCTGCCGGTGTTGTATCTGGCACATTAGAGATAGTCATTAAATGGCAACTTTGTTATCAGCTTGTATTTATTGACTATCCCATAAGCAAAGGAAGGCGCTTTGGGATGGAAAGATGAATGAGACTTTCATCGTGACATTGATATGTTAACACCCTAGAAGAGGGCTTTCATCAGTTCAGTAAGTATTTATCGAGCATCTTCTGTAGGCTCTGTGCTGTGTATGATGCCAGGGATGGAGCGAAGGTGAGACAGACAAAACCCTGCTGTTGTGGAGCTTGCATTCTAATGGGACACTTACGGCAAACAAGAAAACAGATAAAAAGGATACTTACGTCAGGTAGTGATAAGTAAATTCATAAGACATACTCATAAGGAGTTATAGAAATCTTCGAAAGAGCAACTTTGAGAATTAAGAGAACAGAGAGGTTACTTCTGGGTGAGGTTGGGGGGAGACTTCATGGAAGAGGTGACACTGAGGTGGGCCTCAGAGATATGGAGAGAGGAGAAGCGGGACAGGAGCACATGACAAAGCTCCGAGAGCGGGGAGGCACAGGATGGAGGAATCTGCAGAAAGTTCAGTTTAACTGGAAGGAGTGAGAAGCAGGAGGTGGTGGGGTGAGCCAGTGTTGTCTCTTGGTCCCCCTGGACCCACTCTCTGTCCTTTCCACTCTGCTCCTGCCCCAGGAGGCTGATCTTTCTGGGGTGCCTGGCTAGGTTTCCTTGCTCTCTGGCTTCTGATTGGGTGCAGCCAGTGGGAGACACCAGCAGGCGACTGGAAGGCTGGAGGAGGGAGGGGTTGGTGTGGGAACTGGGGAAAGGCTTTGCGCCCACAGTCCGTTACTCAGATTAGCTGTCTGCCCAGCAGCCCTAGAGTTTTTCCTCTGGGCATGTCTAGCATCCCATGGGTTAGAACGGGTTTAGCCAATAGGCTGACCCCAGCCAGCAGCAGACATTGCAGCCCCACTCAGGAGTGACCCTGAAAGATAGTGACAAAGGGAGTTCCTCTTCATGAACCGAATTATGGACAATTCATCTTTGCCTTTTTATTTAAGATGGTTTTTAAAGGCAATGTATGTCTCTCTCTCTCCCTCAAAACTGCAATAAGGAAAAGTCAAGAATTTTAGGCTCAAGCAGATTTTCTTAGTGATGTGGCAGTTCATACTTTTCTTCCAAGTATGCTCTGAAAGGTTAGAGGTGGTAAATGGCTCTTGTGGTATTTTGACTATAAATCTGAACTGGAATGGAATCTGTAACCCATTATCAGATTCTGAATCAAGCCGCCTTGTCTTTCTCCTGTTCTGTTTCAGTGAAAATGTGTGTTTTTATTCTGTCAATGGACAGTTTACATTCCTAATATACCTAATATTAAAAGGGAATTATATAATGAATACTTGATGTGAAAGGGACTAGTTAAATACTTCACCTCCAAAGGAGTCCATTAAAGTAATAAGGAAATTACATTTAATTTTAAATGGTAGAAAGATTTTTTAATGTTATTGCTATTAAGCATGTATTACACACACTCAGCCCATTTTTGCAAATGAATTCCCAAAGCACAATTCACCGTTATACAGGTGGAGAGGAAAAATTCTTGCAAAATACAGTTAGCTGTCGTCTTCTTAACTGTGGAGAGAGGCGTACTTTTCCAAAGAATAGAATGTGATGGTTGATTGGAAACTTTTGGAGTTACAGGCTTTTAGCCGTACCTCTTGAAATAAGAAAATAGATATAAATGGGTCCCCAGATGAAGGCGTGGTGGGGTACTTTATAGTCCTAATTGACTCCAGACATAGAGGCCATGATTTGTAAGCAAGCAATGACAAGAGGAAGTTAAATCAAAATTAAATTAAGGGAAGGAGGAAAAAAAAAAAGAGATATCAAGGAGAGGTGATGAATTTTCTGAAGGCTTCTAAATACTTATCTGTGGGTAAGTGGGAAATCTGTGAATATATCTCAGTATGTCAAAGGATGAAATCTGGAAACATTTCAGTCCTAAAAAAGACCTTTTTTTCTGAAAGTCTTTTTTTGTGTTCATTACTTGGTACACTTCAGTCAGCACAGGCATATTTGCTTCTATACTTTTCCATGACTCAACTGGCAGTAAAAAAAATCAACATCTCCCATGATACACATGAGGTGATATTTTGGGAGGATTGGTTTTTCTGTCTATATTTTGACATTTTATTGTTGTTCAGCTCATGTAAATAAAACTCTGGGAATCAGAGCCTACTGGACGCTCATCCGCACTGACCACCATCTTTGCAGTTGTCTCAGTCAGTTTCCCTTTTGCTGGCCTCCCCTGTCCAGTGAATTTTCAGGCCCAAGCGGACAGGGGCCTTGTCCCTCTCCCCGTCCCAGCACAGAGCACAGTGCAGAGCTCAATGTATATTTGCGAAATTAATTCTTGCCTTGTGCTTCCTCTCTTTCTCAACCAGCCCGCTGCTCCCGTGTGGGCTCCTGCCCTCACCATTTTGAGCCTAAGCTGATGCAACAGCACTGAGCGCTCCCCATCCTCCGCCCCTCTCAGAGCCAAGCCACTGTGCAGAAAATGCTGTTTTCATTATGTTACTTTGCTCAGAAGTGTTCAATACTGCTCATTTCTCACACAATGAATTCTGTTATTTGGACGGTGTTCAAAGGTCTTTATAAAACTAGCTCTACCCACTCTTCCAGTTTTACATCCCACACTTGCCTGAATCATCCCACCAGCTTTAACCAAGCTGCTCTGTTCACGGACTCCTCTGCTTTCTTGTCTCCTTGCTTGGCTCCTGCTAGATCTCTTGCCTGGACGGCTCGCTCCCCTTCACTTACTCATAGTCTGCCCATCTTTAAAGGCATGTTCTACCCTATACTAATCTCTCTCTTCTGAATTCAAAGCATTTGCTGCCTGTATTACTCGTTAAGCCAAGAACTATGCGTGGCTTACGACAGCCTTTGCATTATTGTTTGGTGGTGTTATTGTTATTTTTGGAGATCTAATTGGCTTTATTCAGTGATTGGTGAATCAGGCAGTATCCCACCTAGTAAGGAGAGAGGCACTCGCGTGTTTAATGATTGCATTGTTGCTGAACTTTCCAGGTGCTGTCGTGTTGGCTCCCAGACTACGCTGTTTACTTTTGAGCATGGGGGATGGCAAAGGGGAGGGTAAGACTCTGACAGGATGCTTCTGAATATTTCCCTCGGTGGCTTTTGTAACTAGTACCGCAGCTGTTAGACAGGACCCTCACCACGTCTTAATCATTTTTGCGTTCCCAGTACCTAGCACCGCGCCTGGCCGATAGTACGGATTCAGTACATGGTATGTGACTAAAAGAATAGAAGGCATTCTCAAATACTTGTATCCTAGTTTGACCCAAAGCTGAAAGAATCAACATGGGTGATTTTCTATCTTCTAAATGCCATAAAAATCCAGTTTTTCATTTAGCTTTTTTCACCATTAACAGTTCTCCCTCAAGCACTTCTCCCTTCTGCCTGCCTTCAGCCTCGTACTGAAATGTAAATCAGTTTCCTTTAATTCTTTTCCCTGTGAAATTGGAGAACAGCTGTTTAGTCACCTCCTTATAAATAACCCTTCAACAAGTTAAATTGCCTCTAGGACTTGCTTTCTCCAGATTAAATTATCTCAAAGCCTTTTCTTTTTCTCATAAAGGCCTTTGCAGAAAGAAGCATTTGTTATTTTTTTATTTCTTTTTCTAGCTCTTTATAAGGCTTTATTCTTCTCACGAAGGTACCATAGGAGGGCCCTGTGAGGGCCTGGTTCATGCTGTCTGGAGAGGAAGGCATCTTGAACCTCCTCTTATTTGTGTCTTGGAATATCCTGTTGACATTTTTCCCCGTTGCCTATCAGATTTAACTTGTGGTCTACTCTGCTCTCTCCTTGTTTTGTTTCCTTTTCCTGTGCACTTCTTCAAATGCGTAACTTGATTTTCTTCCCACAGACACTAACTTGCTGTATCAGGAGTCTTAAGATTACAAGTTACAGAGAACCCAATGCAAATTAGCTTAAAATGTCTAAGGGAATTTATTGATTTATATCACTGAGAAGTCTAGTGATACGACTTGACCTCTGGCATGGCTGGACCCAGGGGGACAAAACTGTTAGCAAAGGCCTTTCTTCTCACTCCCTCTGTTCTGCCTTTGTGGGATTAGCATCTCCCGAAAGGCACCGCTGAGCTCTTGCTTTGCGGTAGCTCTCGAGCTGCAGCACCTGCAGCCCTTGCTTGCCATTCTGCCCCATCCTGAGTAGGAGAGACGCCCTTTCCTCGGAGCACCCCCAGAATCTTGGAATGAGTCAGGTGCCTATCCTTCAGCCCGTGTCCAGAGGGAAAGGAGGTACTACATAGCTTGGCCGGCTGAGGACCCCGCTCTGCAGCTGGGGCAGTGTCACCTGCACCCAGGACACATCGCTGAGAATAGAGGAGGAGTGATTTCCAAAGGAAATGTGGGGAGCTGCTCCCTGGAGGAGGGCACTGGATGTGGGTGTCCACTGCGCTCCGAGTCGTGCTTCTCCACTCTGCCTTAGGCAGATTATTAATGCTGCTTTGAACTGGAGGTGTCTCTGAGAGTGAAGTCTTAACTCCCTCACTCTTTATTGAACATCCAGTGTGCCAGGCATGCAGCTAGGTATTGGGTGTACAAACGTGAGCGAGGCAATCCCTGACTAGGAGAAACGCATAGTCCAGTGAAAAGACAGACCAACAGGCAGATAATTAAAGCATGTTGTGATAAGTGCTGCTCTCAGAGTATATGTGGACACGGAGGTAGAAGTGAAGAACCCAGTTGGGGGGGGCTTGAAGCGGGGAGGGCTTCACAGGAGAGGTGCGTTTTGAGCTAAGCCTTGACGGGTAAATGAGATTTCCCTAGCATGGGGAAAGAAGGGCATTGTCCTGAAGGCCATGGTGACCCATGAAACGTTTTCAGTGGGGGACTGGCAGGATCAGGTATGGATTTTAGAAAGATCATTCTGCCAGCCATTGGTAGATTGGTAGTGGAGGTGAGGACTAGCAACAAGGAGGGGGAGCCATTGACTGTTGCAGCAATCAGGTCCAAACAAGCCCCAGTGAAGGCCTGAACTAAGCCAGTGAGTATAGGGACAGAGGACAGTTTTCAGAGAGATTATTAGGATTTAGGACCCGTTAGATACAGGAGATGAAAATCAGTGGTTCTAGATGACTTCGAGATTTCAGTTGTGGGTGCCTGGATGAGTTCAGTTTTGTGGTTATTTGAGGTGCCTGCTGAACACACGCCCAAGGGAACATGTTTATCAGGCAGCAGTAAATATGGAAATGGACCTCAGGGAAGGTTTCTGAGCCCAGAGACTTAGACTGGGAGACATCAGAGTATAGGTGGAGGTTGAAACCTTGAGGAGAGAGTGAGGTTACCCGAGAGGAATTTCAAATGAGAAGAAAAGAGGCCCTCAAAGTGGGGAATGGCAACATTTGAGAGACTGATAGAGGAGAAGGAGTCAGAGAAGGAGGCTGCAGAGAAGGTAGGCATATGGGTCCCTCCAAATACTAGACCTCTTCTTACCTTGATAAAGGCAGTGTCACCTGGGATGGTTGGTGGCATGGTGGTTAAGAGCAAGGACTCTAGGCGCTACTGCCTCCTGGTGTGTGACTTGTGGGCACATTACTCCACTGCATTTCCCGATCTATGTGATGGGAATAAAGTAGTATGTAACTTTGGAGGACAAGATTAGTAAAGCACCTGGAAAGTGCTTGGGACGTAGGAAAGTTTATGAAGTGTTTGGTAAATAAACATGGAAACCAATAAACACATGTGCCCTGCCTTTGTGCATCTGTCTGTCTCTCTGAGTTTACATACCTGCTGGCCAGTTAATCTGAAATCTAAAATTTGTTTATTTGGACTTAAATAATTTACTCTTCTGAAAACTCTGGTGGTTCCAGTGTAACAGTGCAAGTATCTGACTTCTTGAAGGTTTTCTAGGGTATTTAATTGGATTATTTTTTCTACTGGCTATTCATTTTACCTCTGATGTACTTTTGTTTCTTCCATACTTCACATATTTTTAAATTGTTCCTAATAACCTCGTGGCATACAGCTTTCTCTTCCCTCTCTCTCTCTCTCTCTCTTTTTGTTTTTAGATACTCTTCCCCAGAATCATTCCTAAAGTTCTGGAATGCTCTGTTAGTTGCTCCCCCGCATTTTGGTCAGTTTCTGGCATGTTACTTTTAATCAGGCTACTTTTCTCATCCATCTGTAGGAATTGGCAATATTTTCAACTCCTCTCCATTATGGTCAGGAATATGAACTTGCTGTCTTTTCTTCTTCCTTTTGGATTTTCCCAAGTAAATGTCTCGAACCGCTGATTAGATCTATGTGCCCACAATAACATAAGCAGGCATGAAACTTAAATCTGATTCGAAGGAGTGTTGTGCAGAGTCTGTCACTCCATTAAAGTCTCTTAGCGTCTAGGTTAAAACTGAACAGTATTCAGGGTGTGAGTCTGTTGTAGAATCTCTGACACTTGTTGAACCAGACACTGTGTGCGTTCATTTTTAAATAACGGGGTGGGTCACTTTTTTATTTATTATGAACACAAACACTGATGCTAACAAGTGACATGTGAAAGGAAAACAGGCGATAGTGATGAAAACCATTTAATGATTAGTGAGGAAACAAATATTGCTTAATGAAAATAAAAACCATGTCTAAAGGGCCTAATGCTGACTTTTGGAAATATAACCATGTTGCGGTCTGTTGTGTACCCTCTGTCCTGTACAGTAGATATTGTTTAAAATTGCTTGGGAACTGGAGCTTGCAATTGTGAGCCTGGAATGTCCTGCAGATAATTAAGTTGTGGTCAGGCTTTGGAAAAATAAAAAGTTCTCGAACTATGATTTTATAAACATGCTACAATAACATTTCTTTATATTTAACAGTTTCTTATAGAAAGCTGATACTCTCATGAGGCATTGATTAAAGGTAAAACATCAAGAAAGAAAAAATATTAAATTAAAACTTCACTTAGGATGTTGACAGTTGGCTTGTAATATTAAACAGATGTGTATGTTCCTGGGGATATTCTTCTTTCTGAACTGAATTGCTATGTTGTATTTTTTTTTTAATGACAACTACAAATTTTTGATCAGTTAATAATTTTAAATGCCCTTTCTACAATCTTCTGTATTCTAACTTCATCTGTAGTTTGAGCCCTCGCAATGATATAATGATTGGTGAAACCTTTGCTGCCTCTTCTAAAGCCTTTCATTTTCTTTCCTTCTTCTTAAAGCTTAACTGGGCTCTTCTGATTTCGTGATGGATTCTTGAAGATTGATTCCTTGAAATAATTTTAGGATCACAGAGTGGAATTCTACCCTTTTAGATTTATGTCTGTAGTTTACTTCTGTGTAAGTTTCACATTGGCATTTGAGTGCACGAGTTGACCTCCATTGTGGTAATGTGTTTGTGTGGTCATTTGTAAAGGCTTCATGATACGTCCGTAGAGCCAGCCACGAAGATCGGCCTGTACCCCCACGCTTTGGGGCCAAAGAATTGTCAGTGAGGGGACCTAAAGGAAGCCACACCATGGAGCAAAAAGAGATTCAGTAAATTCTTCTTTTTGCTTAGAAGAATTTTGCCATATTCGGCAAATAACATAGAGTCCAGTAAGGGCAGTGGAAGGGGTGGGGTGGGCCGGGAGGAGTGGGCTAGGTGGGTGGGTGGACTCTGGTAAGTAGAGGAGGAGTCAGGTCAGATTTTGTAGAATGAGGTGAAGACATTTTGCATCTTCAAAGATTCTTCATATCTAATCACAAGACTAGATAAGTTGTTCATTGTGTTTGGGCTGGTGAAATTTTTTAATTCTGAAGATCATTTGAATTGTAAGTCTGATATGTGGACATCTTAAGTTTCCTGAAAGATGTATTTCACTAGGCAGGAGTCTGATTAACCTGGAAGAACAGTTTAGTTGGTTTGGGTAGATTTATTTATCTTGGAACTATGTATTGTTTGCACAGTCTTCTTTTTGGAATCGGTGTTTTTTCTCTGCAGATTCCATTTGGGGAGCTCTGATTTGGGGCCTAGTATTTGGAAGGCACTTCCAATAAACACAAACAAAGACCCGCTAGACTGTCTGAATAAAGATAAAACATATTTTAGCATGCAAAACTTTAACCTCAAGAATAATGAATTTATTTTTAATAGCACAATATTTAACATGACTATTTGTTCTTTATACCTAATAATGTAAATAGTTTTTAAATATTCTAGAGTTTGATTTGGAAGCAAAGATTTTTTTTTTCTTTTAAAGAAGTGTATTTTTATATGAAAGGATTTGATGAGTATGCATTTCAGGTGTTCAACCTCTGCCGTTTTAGAATGAATTTATTTTGTGCGTGGGAGGAAGGAGAGCAAATTTCTGTGTTTGATGTCTTAGCGGATTTAATTGAATCATTGCCATATTCTGCTAGAAATTTGTGATGCTGATTAACGATACCCTTTTGGAAAGAGTTGGGAACCTTGAGCTATGTGCAAAAATGCTACATAAATTTAACATAATTTGTTATTCTAGAAAAAGCCATCCATTTCAGTGTAAGAATCTGAAGAGCGGTAAAGCATGTCTGTTAGGTTCCTATCGGTCAGCTTGTTTCAGAGCTTTGTATTATTTCATTCCAGTTTTGCTGTGAAGGAGTGTTATAAATATTTTAAATAGCTCTCTCTAACCAGAATTAATAATAACAGATTTAAGTAGAAAATGCCGTTTCATTTTACCATTATTACTGCATCATAAGATAACTCTCTGTAAATGATATTCTTTCGCAGATATCTTGGCCTGGCTCACCAAGCCTAATTTCAGTATTATGCCTGACTTAGCGGTAAGCTGCTGGGATCAGCTACAGGGAATCGGATTGGGTAGGCTTTACTTTCTGTGTCAGTGAGGTATTGCCGTTTCTCCCACCCCTGAGTTACAAAAGCACAGTCTTCGTATTGTTTTTCAGTTTTAATGTTTAATAACTATCTTGGGGAAAGGGAAAGTGGGAAGTTTTTCAGCATAGATGATGATGAAAGAATTCTACTATTTGAATTACTTTCATCTTTTAAAACTTTGATTTGAGCGTCCCCTTTTCTCTGTATAGTGCTTGGATCTTCTCATCTGTTTCACAGATAATGAGTTTGGTTCTATTAGGGAGAAAGGAGTGCATCATTAGTGTTTGCAGCATTAATTCTATGAACTTTTAAGTTACTCATTTGGGAATGAAGACACTCATTAGTCCCTAGTGGTCTGAAATGGGAAATGCATCTCCTGAAAATTCCGTTAGAACTGTAAACTTAACATTTGATAAAAAATAAAAATGTCAGCAATTTTCGGTAGGCTGATTGGCTTGTGTCCTTTGAGCTACAGTTGAAGTCACTTATATTCTTACTGAAAATAGATAAACTACATATAAAACCTTGGGAACTAGATTAACACCTGTGTTTCAAGCCGCTTAGGAAATGGAGGAAAATTCTGTAAATGCTTGTATAAATGCTAAGTAGATAGAGAAAAATCTGTCAGAAGTTTTCTTTTTGCCATTTCTTTGTTAGCTTTATCATGCTTAATTTTTGTGAAAATAATGTGTTTGTTACTGTGGTCACACCGTGATTTAGCTTTGGCTTATGTATGATATTTTATTGTCCCTGTCCTGGAAAATTATAGCAGTTTTTATGAGGAGTGGTTTGTGGGTTCACACAACCCACTTGGAGTGCCATTTACTATAATTCTCTTCTAAAAGGACCATAAAACATCATGTAAATTGTTTAAAAAGGGAAAGGCCTTTTTTGAAAAAGGCTGAGAAGAAATCTTTCCAGACTTTCTTTTGTTTCTTTTACTTAGTTTCACAATTTTAAGCTCTATTTAAAGCATTAATGTTAAGAAATAAGTGCTCATGTATGTGAGTAAAGATGGTTGTGAGCTAGAGGTTGGCGGAAACCGGGTGTTGATGCAGAATAATTTGTATCAAATTCATTGCAATATTTTAAAATGTGTTTTCTGTGACTTTGGAAATGAAATTAAGGAAGAAAGGAAGAGAGAGAAGGAGGAAGCAATAAGGGAAGGAAGGAATGATGGAATTAATTCATAACATGTCTGTCTTTTTAAAAAAACCCTTACGTTTGTTCTCTTATGTAGTTGTTGTGTGTCTGTAGTTGACAGTAAGGCACAGTTTTTGGTAACCAGTCTTGTGAAACGCATATTTAAATTCACAAGTAAATTCATCTAGGGAAACTTCCCTCCTCGGCAGTTTTACCATTTCAGTTGGCTTGTGGCACTCAGTTTACATACAGCCTTACGAAGAAAGCATAAAACAGCACGGTAACAAGGCCAAAGTTCTGTCATGGCTTTGTGTACAAATGCCTTATTCCGATATTATCTTGGTTTTGTGTCTGAGCTCTATGGAGAGCAAGGAAGGAAATTGTTAATAATTTTCTACAGCATTTACGTGGTACTCTGAGCTTCTAGTCACTTAGTACAGATGTATCTTCTGTTTAGGAAATTTTAATAAGAAAGTCCATACATACGTAAAATATAAAATAGAGCCAGCTGTTCATTTTGCATAAAGATGTAACAAATATAATAGATTTAATTTTAAAAACTACTTCTTAGTACATGTGAGATTATTATAGCTGGAACAACATTCACAGGAACTCTTGTAAATGAAATGATAGCTGCATTCATAAAAATAGTGATATAAACATTTGTCTTTGCGAAATTTTCTCTTCTATTCAAATTAGTGTGTTTTAAAAAAGCACCAGATTATGTGTGATTTAGAAACTCCTTGGTTTTGTGACAGGAGGAGATTATAAGTAAATTATATTTATGTGTCTTGTGGAGAGGATCAGTAAAGTTGCTAAATTTTCTCAAACATGGCTGTAAATCTTTGTCTAAGTATAAATACTTCTATTTGCATGTGTAATTTCATAAAGAATACCAGCTTAGGTTCTATTATGTGACTGTAAATTCCCCTTCTCCACCTGTGTTAACACATACACACATATATACACATAAAACCAGCTTCCTAAAATATCAAAACTTTCTGGAATTATGTCTTACTCTGTACTTTCTTTTTCTATTTTTTTTTTTTTTTTTTTTTTTTTGCTCTTGAGGTGTTTCTGTACTATCAGGATCACAGCCAACCAGAGTGAATCTGGGGACTAGAAAATGAAGGAGATTTAAAAAGAAACAGAGTCTAATATGACGTTGTGAAAGGTGGGAAGGAGGTGAAGCCTGTCCTGACGGGCCTGGAGCCTCGCTGCCGCTGGTACAGAACCGCCCTTGGCCTTACAGCTCTTCTCGGGGCTCTTTTGATGGAGTTGGGAGCCTGTATGACCAACTCTTGAGTCCGAGAATTTACTTTCTGTGGTTATGTGTACTAGGCAAAGAAGACTTTTTGTGGCATTTTAACTAAAGGTATTAGTTATGCCACAGATTTTCATAATTAAAAATTTTGTGTCTAGTTCTACTGACTAAATTGTTTTAACATGAGATGTTTGGAAATAGGAGAGACAGGACACTGAAGGGACCGAATACCGAATTCTCCGAGTTAGATATTATTTTCCACTGTGAATTTATAACATGTTGCAGTATAATGACATTATTATTGTAAGTGATATGGAATACTATGTTTCAGGACTTTATTTTTTTAGATTAGGAAATAATTTTTCATTTTTTGTGTTTGCACAGACAACATACTTCCTAGTCATTTACAGTTATTAAATAAAAATGCATAGGATTTGAGTCAAGTATGTGTTATCATGTTTTATAAATTATTCAGTTGCAAGGAATCTAAACTTACTTTGTTTACAACTTTTGTCCAAAATGTTGATATTTCCTTCTTTCTGTTTTTCACCTGAGTCAGAAAATATTTTTTCATGGACTTTAGATGACACTGAATCATTTGTTATTAAATAGCTAAATTTTTTTCTTGCATGAAAATCTTCATCAATATGACCGGTTCCTGTCGGAGAAGGGGCACAATTTTTCAGTTTTTTCCCCCAAAACTGCAACTTCAGAAAATATGTAAGAGATGTAGCAATTAACCTACATGCACATTTATAATACTAGAAAATGGGCAGCTAGTTACATTCAAAGACAGGATCTGATAGGCCCAAATTGCTTAAAACATCACAGTTATTGAAGATATACCCCAGGGAATTTGAGAAACCATTTAACAGATGAAAGTACATTTTGAAAAGTCTGACCTTACAGGCAATCATAAAATGAATCAAAACAGTGCTTTTTCCCCCTGAAATGTACAGAGCCCATCTGTGTCTAATCCAGTAATTATAGACTGTGTTCAATTACCTTTTCAAACTTGGAGCAGACTGGAGACTAGGCAGTGAACAAACATAGGGTTTTGTCTAGACCTCAATTGACCACAGTCTAAAACTTGAATTTATATCTAATTTTATTTTTTGTTTGGGTTGATAGTTCTTAAGGATTCATTTTTGCTACTTGGTGTTTTACCTTTTTAGATTTGAGATACTGCCTTTTCTCATCACAAAAGTGTTTGTGTCACTGATAGCTTATGCTGTAATCATATGTTTGTTTTCTGAATACTTTTGTCTGCAAATCAATAATTTGTGCTGGAGAAAAGACTGCATGGAGTGGGGGAGGGAATTATGCCCGTGAGTAGTATTTTTTAAAAGTAGCCTTTAAAATGTTGCTGCTGACTGTAACTCTTTTTTATGTGCTAGGAAAAAATAATTTATTTTCCACTTAAACTTAGAAAACTATAGTTAAGGTCATTGTTAGTTGCTTTGTACACTTAAGATGTTTTTTAAAATATGTGTAAACTGCTAAAACAAATCTATCTTTCTTTTATCAAGTATATCTTACAGTTGTTTTTCTCTTTACACATTTTTATTACATTTGCTCATCAAGCTGATATCCGCTGTAAGTACAGTGTATAGTATTCAAAATCCACTTGAAACCATTTCTCTTTAAGTCAGTTTATGACTTGATGAATCTTTGTGTGAGAATTAACCACGAATCGCCACAGCCGGTTCAAAATATTTAAATTTTATACAGGAATCTTGGCAATTCAGGTTTTCCTTAAAACACAAAACAAACAAAGGATGACCACAGTTTTTAGAATGCTTAAGCAATAGGCAAAGCTCTTTCCCCCATTATTTAGTATTCAAGTCCTTCACATTCCATTTAGCATTGAAAACCAGCGTTTTGAGGTATTTATTGGATGTAATCATTGCATATTGGACCATGAATTTTTCTAGAAACTTTACAGCCATCCCCAGTAGGCTGTACTACTCTTTTTTTTTTTTTTTTTTAAGTTGTGTTCATTTAGTTCTTAACCATTCTAGGGAAGTTTTCAAGATTTTGTCATGGGGGGAGAAGTAGTTTTATTTGGTTGCATGAATGAACTTTGAGAATTATATGGGGAAAATGAAACTTAAAGAGAATTGCAAATACCTTATGCTTATTGTTTCCAAGAGACATTTGCTCAAGAACACTAGGACAGTATGATATCTTTACCTCCCTCCTGTCCCCATGCTTCTGAGCATCTTCATAAAGAAGGTGAAAGACTTGTCTAAGGAGGAACTTGAGAGACCCTTTGGATCCTGTCTCATTCACTCCCTTCTCTAACCCATTTAAAATGTTCTTGTTCCTATCTCCACTCAGTTTCAGAGACCAATACCCCCTCCTAGTTCCTGCTTTCATTATGTGATGTTTGGGTCACTGAGGCTACCTCCTTCATGGCACTTAACATGGCATGGATTTTTATATTTGTTTGTTAACCTGTTTAATGCCACTCCCATTGGACTGCAAGCTCCTTCACATCAAAGGCTGGTTGTGTGTTATGTTCTCCTGTTGTATCCCAGCATCAGAAACAACGCCTGGCTTGTGGCAGGGGCTCACTCCTTGTTGACTGAATGATGGATGAATGCACTGTCTGCCTTTCATCCCGTTCTCCCTGGCTTAGTCACCATGTCCCTGCTCTTTCCCAGATCATCCAAGCCCCTCTTAACCCAGGGCTAGTCTTTCTTTCCTTTTCTTTTTGTGCCATTTCATCATATAAATCTTACTTCCCTCACCAAGTGACTCCAGCCATGCTGGTGCCCTGCCCTGAATACCCTCCACCATTTTCCCCTCAGCCAGCCAGTTACTCATCTTTTTAAAAAGTGATCCACTCCTCAGAAGCATTATTGCTCCTAGCTCCACCTTCTCTTATGTAGTTGTGCTTGCCTGGTACTTGCACTTGGTTGAACACAGCCTTAGAGAAGTTATATTTTTATGGTTGAGGACATTGCTTTATGATCTGTTGATGTAGACCTTCTGGACTGTGTTATGGGACTCACATGAGGTCCAAGTATGTGAATAACAGCTAGTATTTCTTTAAAGCGTTCCAGTTTGCCAGTCATTTTCACTTGATTCTCACAATCCTTTTAGGAAGGCCTCTGCGTTTTAGCAAGAAGAGTAAGAGACATGAACTTCAGGGAACCCAAGTCGACTTGACTGAGTCACAAACCACAAAGTGACAGGACAGAAATTCAGATCAGGGTTTTGTCACTCTAAACCCTATATTCTTTCTGGTACATTTTATTTATAAGTTTTATTTTTATATACAATCTGGACACAGAAAATTGTATTGGTTTGTTCATTGGTTGCAGTGATGCAGCCCATTGTTATGTCTGTTGCATCATTTACAGAACTCACTGCAGCTGTTGACTGTTTGTCTTCCACACTTTTGCTTCTTGAGGACACTGACAACAACATATTCGATTTTCAGTCCACAGTGTGTGGTCATGGTAGAAACGCAAAAAAAAATGTATGTTGAATGAATATAGTGAGTCAAGTGAAAGAAAAGAAATGCAATCAAAGATAAATTAACGAATATAGAGAATATCTAAAATATTGGGCTAATGTAAAGACAGTACAGTGTGGTGGTTAAGACAAGAGAGGCTAGAATCCAGTCTGCCAGGTTTCAAGCCCCAGCTCTGGCACTTTCTGGCTATGTGACCCAGGCAAGTTACTTTACCTCTGTGCATCAGTTTTCTCATCTGTGAAATGGGGATTATTATAGTACCTGCCTCATAGGGTTGTTAATATAGATATACTTAGAGTAGTGTCTGGCTCATAGTAATGCTCAACAAATATTAGCTTTTATTAAATAGACTGCATAGGGCCACTTAACCATAAAGATAGGCATTCATAAATAAATATAAACATCCCTGATAATATATAACAATAAAAACACTAAGGAGTTGTTGCAGTAATATGGGTGGCTAAAGCTGTGTGAGGTCAGCACAAGACTGCTTCGTGGAGGAGGTGACTACTGAACATTGAGTACAGAAGAACGTTCACTCAGCAAAACATGTGCAGCACTGCCTGTGCAATCTGCCTTGTGGATGTATATGATGTCTGTATATTCCACAGGTCAAGTTTAGAGGAGCATGGTGCTACCAGATGCCCCTTTAGTGAGGAGCTAAGGACAGTTTCTTAGACGTGCCCTCAGAGAGTAAAGGATACAGCTCAGAATATCCTGAATCCCGAGGAGGAGATAATTCTGATTAAATAATTGGCTAAGTAACATGCAGCACAGAAACGACCAGAGGTTTGACCATGTGAATTTCTTATCATGTAGAGAATAGTTTTCATTGACGAGTTAGTTGAGAAGCCAGGTCGGAGGTGCTTAAGATGAGATAAATAGATGTCTTAAAAAAAATCAGGACGAAGTAGAGCATCCCTTCAGGGTCCTTAGCAGTGAAAGACAAGAATGAGAGATCTTTAAAAGGTAATGAAAAGCACATCCAAATAACATCGACGCTCTCTCTTTTTGCCATAACCAAATAACTGAGAGAAATAACTTTATTTTCATTTATCACCTGAAATGTTTTCAAATGAGAACAGTGATAGAATGAATTTTGTTCACAATGTCTCTGTTTTCCATTGAAGCTGCACTGTCTGTTGCTGTGCTGAACAAATTGATTGCTTAACTTGTGGTAATAGTTATGCAACTACTTTCCCCATCTGTAGTGAAAAGATTGAGAAACATTTCTTTGATTTGTATATCTACAAGTCTCTCTGATTTTACAGAGTAGCCTTGCAGAAATGACCACTCAAAAAACAGTTATTGAACACTTTCAAAGTGCTGCTTTTGATACAGTGACGTCATAACATACAAGTCCTGGCCTCATGGATTTTGAAGTGTGAGGGCTGATCATCATGTCTCCTTTAGACTGGATTCTCTCCCTCAGTGGAAGCTGGACTCTCACAGTTCTCCCTCCAGTATTGACTTACGTATTTGCATGGTTTTCTCCCAGGTCCTCAGTGTCTTTATCACACACCTGTCCTCAGGTTGAAATGAAAAAAAAATCATGTCATTTATAAAAGCAATGATTGAACATCAGTCTTTTATAGGAAAAGATAGAAGTTTATGGTTGTCTAATCACAGCCAATTAGCATGTTACTACTACATCAGCAAAGAGCCATCCCAGACCTCTGGCTCTGCAGTGAAGACGTGGGGGTCCTGGGGTACTTTTTCCCATCAAACTATTAAGAATCTTGTTGGTTATTTTTTTTGTTGAGTGTCTATTTAAAATATAGAAATGTGATTTTTTTTGCTAACATTGGGATTTTGGAGATTTACAAGGTGCCACATTTAAGTAATCTACTGGTGGACTTTGAATATATTACTATTCCTGTGTGTTGCTGGCGAACGTAGTCCGAAAACCAATTCTATCACAGTAAGATTCAGGAACATAGCAGAGAGGTCCTGATTCCCATGAAGCTGACTGAGATGGCTGTGCAGGCTGAACCACCGCCCACCACACTTTACTGCTTCAAGCCTTTCTCTCTGGCCTTCCTTTGTGATTGGCTCCTGGCTCTATGAAGGGCCCTTAGTCTGGGACAGAGTTATAATCAAGTGTTTGAGCCAGCTCTGTGGGGGTCACAGGTGGATGGGAAACCCTGAGGGCTCTGGCCTGCCTAAGGCAAAGCTGGGGTTTGGGATCTAGGCTCCTGCTGATCTCTACTCTCAAGGTATAGGTGCTTCTCAATTAACATAGAATATCATTTCTTGGATTTGCTATTTGGGAGGACCAGGGAAAGATTTCCTGTCTTAGTCTTTTGGGAAAATTGAAACATTTTTTTTAAACTTAGACTGCTTCCTTCGTTAAATTTTGAATTGAATTTGTTCATGTCTGTTTGATGTGTATATTATCATATTCCTGGATTTTATTCTTGAACCCAGTTGGAAAGTTTCAAAGCAAACATTTGGTTTTCTGTTAGCCCACAAATTGGGCAATGGTTGTTCAATTATGGTCTTCCGTTGACTTAGGCAGAGTCACATGTTAAAAGTATATTTTGCTGGGAGCCCACAAAGCATACCAACTGTCAGTCCTTTGTCATGTCTGACTGTGGGCAGTAATATTATAGTAATAGTAATATTCCAAAACTTCATTTGTGAATTACTTAAATGTGTCATCTAGAAATTCACTTTAAAATACATCAGTGACAAAACAGCCATGCATAGGTAACATGTCCTCTGCCTCCCCACTTACCTAAAAACCATAATGGTCTCCCAGTGGACTCAGGTGCTTCCTAGAATACCTAACTCACAAATGTGCCTCAAATGTAGAAAAGCAAATCCAGTTCAATATTATGAAGGAATATTGATTTCCTGACTATTTGCTGTATGTAGCTTATTATTCAGTATTCAATGGTTGTGGTGGATGCCTGTTTTTCAGTCGCAGACCATCTTCTGTCAACAACAGCTCCTTTCTCCTTTTGGGAACTGACACCGCCTCTGACTTCAAAGACAGGTATCAGACTCAAATCAGGACAATAAGAATCCTTCCCTAAGATTTTTTAAAAATTGGAATTTGAGAAGAGTCATTCTTTGTCCAGAGGCCTGGATTTTAACAAATAAAAAGAGCTCTTGGTGGCCATGTTCCCACTGCTGAGCTGCACTGAGAAAATTAAAGCTAAAATGCAGAGGAAAAAGGAATCAGAACTCAAGGAAGCTCTAGAGGGATTTTTTTTTAATTAAAAATTTTATTTTTAATTGAAGGATAGTTTACTTACAATATTAGTTCAGGTATACAACATAGTGACTTGATATTTTTATACGTTACACACCATGCAAAGTTTTTACATTATTGGCTAGACTCCTCTGTTATGCATTACATCCCCGTGACTTATTTATTTTATAACTGATAGATTGTACCTCTTAATCCCCTTCACCTATTTCACCCCTCCCCCGACCTTTCTCCCCTCTGGCAACTACTAGTTTGTTCTATGTATCTGTGAGTCTATTTCTGTTTTGCTGTATTTGTTTGTTTTGTTTTTTAGATTCCACATATAAGTGAAAACATGTAGTATTTGTTTTTCTTTGTCTGACTTACTTCACTTAATATGATAATCTCTAGATCCAACCATGTTGCTGCAAATGGCATTATTTCACTCCTTTTTGTGGCTGAGTAATATTCCTTATATGTATGTGTGTGTGTATATATATATACACACAGTGGAATACTACTCAGCCATAAAAAAGAGTGAAATAATGCCATTTGCAGCAACATGGTTGGATCTAGAGATTATCATATTAAGTGAAGTAAGTCAGACAGAGAAAGACATATCATATGGTGTCACTTATGTGTGGAATCTAAAAAAATGACACAGATGTACATATTTACAAACCAGAAGCAGATTCACAGACACAGAAAACAAACTTATGGTTACCAAAGGGGAAAGAGGGGGTAGGGATAAATTAGGAGTTTGGGATTTGCAGATGCTAACAACTATATTTAAAATAGATAAACAACAAGGTCCTACTGTTAGCACAGGGAACTATATACAGTAGCTTGTAATAACCGATAATGAAAAAGAATATATATCTATATATCTATATCTGTGTCTGAATCACTATGCTGTGCACCAGAAACTAACATAACATTGTGAATCAACTATATACTTCAATCAAAATAAATTTGTGGGATGCAGCAAAAGTAGTTCTAAGAGAGAACTTGATAACAATACAGGCCTACTTCAGGAAACAAGAAAAGTCTCGAATAAACCACCTAACTTGACTCCTAAAGGAACTAGAAAAAGAAGAACAAAGCAAGTGTCAAGTCAGTAGAAGAAAGGAAGTAATAAAGTTCAGAGTGGCAATAAATGAAACAGAGACCAAAACAGACAAACAAACAATAGAAAAAGATCAGTGAAACTATGAGCCGCTTTTTTGAAAAGATAAATCAAAGTGATAAACCTTTAGCTAAACTCACAGGAGAGTTTTAAATACCCACTTCCAATTGTTTCAGAGGTCCAGCTGAATCTTGGCCCTTCCATGTTTGACATTAAACCAGTGGGTTTCAGCCGGGAGCAGTTTTGCCTCCAGGGGATATTTGGTGATGTCTGGAGACGTTGTTTGGTCTTCACTGCTAGGGCGCTGCTACCGGCATCTAGAGGGCAGAGGCCAGGGAAGCTGCTAAACCTCCTACTCTGTGCAGGGCAGCTCTGGCTCCCAAAGTAATTCCCCACAGCAAAGAGTTACCTGACTCAAAACGTCAGTAGGGCTTAGGTTGCTAACACTGAATTTTAACCCCTTTCAAATACGTTGGATGATCTTAGTGTCCATTCAATACCCTCCCCACCCTTTTTTTTGAGCACTAGTTAGATAGTTTCTGTTCAAGAGAACCTTAACTAATCTAGGTGTATACATGAGCTAGTTGTGTTTGGTTATTGGTACGCATTTCAGTCCCAGATTTAAGATTTTTCGGTACATAGCTGATGTAATGTACGGATATCCTGTCACTCAGGTTTAAAGGCACCTGCCACACGGGTTCAAGTGGACACTTATAGCCTGTCTTGGGTACCTAGGCAACATATGTTCTAATCTTGAAAACTTTTGAAGTAAAACCTATTCATAAATTGCTACTAGGATTGCATCAAAATTATGCTGTCCTCCCTAAGAGTTCTTTCAAGATTTACATTCAGCTCATACATAAGAGATGAAATACCATTTTTAGGAATAACTATGTAGAACAAAACACTGTCTTATAATGGCTTTGACCAAGCATTGCTGGCACAAGGAACTGCCAGCATCTGTGTTAACATGGGCTGGGCGAACAGAATTCCTATCTGAAACCATCAGAAAGCACGGTTCCTCTGATTCATCCTCAGATTCATACACATGAGTTTCTCAATGAAAAATTGATAGAAAAGAATGTTAGTGATGACAATGAGAATTTGAGATGTTGAGCGTGGTCCTGCAGTTAATCTCCTAGATTAAGAATCAGATTTAATATTTCCTACATTTTACATTAAATCTTTTTTTTTTTTTTTTTTTTGGTAACTTTCTTTGCCTAATGTTTTTTAAAAACCATGACTGGGAATTCTCTCTCAGTTTCATTCCCACTGGCCTCCACCATTGTTGTGGTTAAATTACAGTTGAACTACGGAGCATTTTGTGAGGCTGAGTTTCTTTCTCTCTCCCTCCCTCCTTCCTTCCCTCCCCCCTCCTTCTTCTCTCTCTCTCTCTCTCTCTCTCTCTCTCTCTCTCTGTCCCTCCGTCCCTCCCCACCACCACTCTCCTTGGCACACAGTTGACACATTGGCACTCATTGTATGTTTGTTCAAAGAATGATGAATAGTGATCTTATCCAGTCCCACAGCTCTGTTTGAATTCCAGTAACTCCTAATTCCTATTTGCAGCTCAGACTTCTCTTTCAAACTCTCCACCGGCCTACCTACCTGACCTCTATGCTCGGAGGTTCTGTAGAAACTTGGTCTCCTTGCTGTTTATCACACATGCTAGGTCTGCTCCTGTCTTAGGGCCTTTGTGCTTGTTCCCTACTTGGAATGCTTTCCCCAGATACTGTCAAGATAACTCTTACCTCACCTCCTTCAAACATATCCTTTTATGTCATCTTCTCAGTGAGGCCATCCTGACCATTCTATTTAAAATTATAATTCACCTCCTCCCCACATTCTACCTAGATTTCCCCTCCCTTACTCTGCTTTTCCTTTTTTTCCCGTAACACTTATCACCATCTAATCATACTTTATTAACAGACTTACTGTTTATTATTATACATATTATTTTTAACATTTGTTATATTTATTATTTGTCAAGAATCCGGCTAGTTGTAAGCAGAGCCAGGATCATTCAAAGTGGGGTCTTTTGACTCCCAAGTTTAATTTAGTTTTTGTTACAAACCATCTCCTTCTTACTGATTTTAGTATTTGGGGGTCTGTTACCTCTCGTCTCCAGAAGTGTTGGGCTTAGTCTTTGCTACAAAATAATAAATTTCATCTGTATAATTAAATAATTAAAATGATGTTTCTTTCTGTTTCTGAGTGCAATACCAAACCCCCCCTGGCTTTTCACCAGATTTGGAGGTTCTATTTGGAATGATCTAAAGTGAGACGTAGGCCACATAGCACAGATGAGAGACAAGAAGGGGCAATCGAGAGACAGCCTGTTTTCTTCCAGAGCTGCTAAAGTGGGGAGTGGAGAGGCCCACATGACGATCTGTTAAGACACTGTGACCAGACAAAATACAAAAACAATGACCGTGGTTTGGGAGATGAGCCCCAAGCTGAAGTCCTAGAAGTAGGTGCTTTTCACCTGGGCATTTCTGCATCTTTTGCTCTAGAGGAAGTGTGAGCCGTGATCCATTTATTTAATGAGAAGTCATAATTCTCCTGGGCCGTCACAGGAGACCAGCCAGTATTTAAATTAAAAAACACCCTAGATTTGGACTTAAAATACCTTTTACATCTCTATTAGGATGGCCAAAGTCATTTGTTCAGTGGTCAGCTGTCTGGCACAGTGGCTGGTGGGTGACACATGCACAGGAAGTGTGACACGCATACTTTCCAGGCTGGTGCGTAAGGTGCTAGGAGAGCCAGGGTGTATCTTTCTAGTTAGTACCTTTTTTTCCCCTTAATTTTAATATTATTTTAAAATTAACATATAGTAAAATTAACTTTTCTTTTGCCAGTTCTATGAATTTTAATATATGTATACATACATGTGTTATATGTATATACACCAATGTATATTATATTTATGCCAAAAGAGAATTTATACATGTATACACACATATATAAGTGTATATATAATAAATATATACATATATGCATTCTCTTTTGGTATAACCATTTCACAATCAGGATACAGAACAGTTTCATCACCTGCAAAATCTCCCTCATGTATCCCTCTGTAGCCATCTCCCTCACGCATGTACGTGCACGCACACACACACACACACACAGACTGGCTCTTCCTTGCTATAGTTTTGTTTTTTGGAGAATTTTATGTAAATGAAATCATGTAATATGTAATCCTTTGGAATTGACTTCTTTTAGTCAGTATAATGCCTGTGAGATTCATTTAAGATGTATGTTTATCAAAGTTCCTTCCTTCTTTATTGCTGAGTAGTATTTTATTATATGGAGGTACCTTGGTTATCTGTCACTTGTTGAAGGACATTTGGGTTGTTTCCAGTTTGTGGCAATTATGAATAGAGCTGCTATAAATATTTGTGTACAGGTTTTTGTGTGAGCATAAATTTTCGTTTCTCTAGGGCAGCCAGGAGTGGGATTGCTAGGTCGTATGGTAACTGTGTGTTTCATGTTCTAAAAGACTGCCTCTGTGGAAATGTTCTTAGCAGCCTTATTCATAATGATCAAAAGGTGAAAGTAATCCAGTTGTCCATCAGCTTGATGAATGGGTAAATAAAATGTGATATATCCATACAATGGATATTATTTGGCAATGAAAAGAAATGAAGTGCTGATACTGCAACACGGATAAACCTTGAAAACATGCCAAATGAAAGAAGCCAGTCACAAAGGGCCACATATTCTATGATTCCACTAATGTGAAATATCCAGGAGAGACAAATCCATAGAGACAGAAAGTAGATTGGTTGCCTAGGGCTGGGAGAGTTGGGGAGATATGGGGACTGACTGCTAATGGGTATGGGATCTTGGGGTGAGGAACATATTCCAAGACTGACTGAAATGCTGATTTCACGGCTTGTGGATATACTCGAAATCACTGAATTGCACACTTTAAATGGTGAGTTGTATGCTATATGAATTATATCTCAATAAGGCTGTTACTAAAAATGACAACAACAACAACAAAAAAGCCACTAACTTGCTTTCCATCGTGGCTGTGCATTTTATATTCTCACCAGCAATGTACGAGAGGTCTAGGTGCTCTGTGTCCTCACCAGCACTTGGTATTGTCAGTATGTTTTATTTTAGCTATTTTAATAGGTATGAAGTGATATTTCATTGTGAACTTGCATTTCTGTAACGGCTAATAATGTGGGACATCTTTCACGTGCCTGTTTGCGTTCTTTAGTGATGAGTCAGTACAAGTCTTCTGCCCATTTTAAATTGAGTTGTTTTCTTAGTATTAAGTTTGAGAATTCTTTAAGTGTTCTAAATACAAGTCCTTTGTCAGATATGTGATTTCCAAGTACTTTCTCTTAATCTCCCAATTTGCTTGTCTTTTCACTCTCTTAAAGTAAATATTTCTTGATGGGTTACAAATTCTCAGGGTTTCATTGTCTGTTTACTCCTGTACCCTCAGTGCCTAATACAGTGTCTGGTATAAAACAGATATTCAGTTATTACTTGTTGGATGATTGAGTGAGTTCCCCCTTCTTACTGATTAGCAACAGGTTTTTTTTTTTTTTTTCCTGAGAGATAATATATTAAAAGTAAACCTGATTAGGTCACTTCCCTGATTAAAATATTTCCTTCCAATAACTTCTTAAGAGAAAAAAATAAATAAATAAAACTCTTAATACAGATTGTAAAGCATGGCATCCAGTTTGTCTCCTCGAACATTTCCTGTTCTCTGCCTCATAGCCTTTATCCATGCTGTTCCCTCTGTCTGAAACATTTTTTGTCCCATGCTCTTTGCCAGGCTAATTTATTTCTTCGTTCAAGAGTCTCCTTTACTCATTCATTCCAGACCCTGGAAATGTAAGAGTGAGTAAGACAGACGCACTTCCCTATCCTCCTGAGGCTTAACCTTTTGTGGCAGAAGTCCTCTCTGCCCCTCGTCCCAGGCTAGGCTGAGCGCCTCTGTTTTATGCTCTTATAGTATCCCTCTGTTTTTAACTTCACAGGACTTTGTTTAATTGTTTATAATTATGTACGTTCAGTGTTTTTAACCCTACCGGACTGTAAACCAGTGACCTTTAAATATTTTTGTTTATTTGTCCCTTAAAAGAATTTTGAAAAAACTAGGTAACCTGTTACATATATTTCAAGCTGACGTCTATAATTTTTCGTTATAAGTTTAAATAGCTGCAAAGGATGTAATTTCCAGTATACTATAAAAGTTGACATTTTAAAGTTAAACTTTTAATCGCTCTTTTAAATATAGCCCATGGAATCTAAATACTATATTTGATACTCACCATCATTTGTTGAAAAAAATCCCGAAAAAGTTGCTTTTGTAGTCATAAATTTTATAGTCTTTCTTTTTCTGTATCAACTCCGTTTTACTTGCCCTGCATAATATTATCCTATCTCTGGTTATTATTGAAAATCTTTTATTGCTCGTTTTCTCATACTTTTATGCAACAAAAGTAGGTATGCAAGTTGAAATTTAATTTTTAAAATACTTTCAGTGATGACCAAAAGGCTGTTAATTGCCCTCTGTTGAATTATTTTTGAATTATTCTGGGTTGAGTTACCTTTGCAGTTCTTATCAGTGTACATGGATCACAATTTTAAAATATGTTATTTTATTTGAAAAGCCTCTTAAAGAAGTATTTTTTTTTTAAGCTAGATCATGTGCAGGTGGATGAATGCCACTTTTTTCTAGAATATGACAGCGCTCAGTATCAACTACATTCTAATTAGTTTTGATTTCTTTAGACATTAGAGCTGAGAAACCTTGGAAACCTTGTTTACATACATAAGAGGACAAGAATGGAAGGAGTTTTGTTATAGCACGGCCTCTCCACTCTTCTTTGAACTTCCTCTGAGTACATGCCAAAACTATTATCAAAAATTTTTTAAATGATCTGTCAGAAGACAATTCGGTTAGATCTTCCGTTCATTTTGTTGAGTGGAAAAAATTGGAAACTCCTTCGTCTTGTGGAAGGGTTTGTTGTCTAGTCATTAGAGTCTTTCCAAGGTTTCTGAGTGTCCGTTTGTTAGAGGTTTTCATGTCCAGGACAGTGCACCATAGGAGGATGCAGGTCTGGTGAGAGCTATGTCTTTCTTTTTTTTTTTTTTCAAGTAGCACCACATACCATAAAATACTTAATACTCACTTTACAAAATATGTGCAAGATTTGTGTGATGAAAATAATAAAACACTGATGAAAGAAACTACAGAAGACCTAAATAAATGGGGAGATGTACCATATTTGTGATTGGAAGACTCGGTATTGTTCAGACATCCGTTTGTCCCAGACTGATCTATAGAGACAGTGCAATCCCAGTCATGCCCTTCTTTTCTGGAGTGGTAGAGGGAGCTTGCGAAGGGCTGGTGGGAAGGCAGAGGCAGCGGGATATCACAACAGTTTCTCAGGCAGATCCGCTTCAGAAAAAAGTACACATAGATGTTGAGGATCTGGAAATCTACTTCCTTAAAATTGTGTATGCGAGGTACACTACAGCAGGTCATCCTGTGCTTCCAGACACCTGTCCCTCCTTGTGTGGACTCCTGCTTCAGGACACGTGAGGGCAAAGAGCTGTGGTGTGGTTTTGTGTTTTGTTTTGTTTCGTTTTGTTTTGTTTTCCCAGCCACAATTTCCTCAACCCAAGACATCTAGTAAGAATTCACAACATAAATTTTTTCACTAATCTAGGAAAAAAACTTTTATGTAAAATTTTTTTGTAAAATTTGACTCAAAATCTATTAACCTTTTCAGTTTTCTTTGAAAAGATATAAAAGGGGAAATGTTTTTGTTCCTGAGTAGTGTTGTACGCTATGAAGTTCATTTTTAATTTTCAAGAATAAAATGTTCTTCTACAAGTAGAGTTTCTGACTCAGTAGCTGTCTTGCTAACTTAATAATAATGCCACTTTCTCTAAATCCTTTTTCTCTGTTTTCCCAATTACATTGTTTTAGGTAACTCATACTGTTTTTTCAAGTAACAAGGCTCTGCTTGAATTCTCCACTGAAATAGTTTTTTGGTATTTTTTATCCTAATGTACTTTTCAAAGATTAAAAAATTAGTTGTCATTTGTTCCCTTTTTGCTTACAGTGGTTTTGAGGTATCTGATGGGTACTTTTCGGCATATCACACCTATAGGTCTGTGTGCATGCATCAGGTCAACAGGTTATATGGCTGTTGAGAAATATGCACTGCAGATTGGCAGCTTCAACTTTCTGTTAATGTGCAGATTCTTAATGCTTAGTATCCTGGAGGTTTCTGTTTTTCTGCAGAAAATCTAACACAGATTTTCAATTGCCTCTTAAAGTGCTATACTTCTCCAGGAAACTTTATCTTTGATATAGCATCTGGTTTTCTGTGAAGTCATAATTTTGAATCAGAATTTCCAGCTGTTGCATCTAGTTTTATGGAGCCTGAATTGAAAATCAAAAACTAGGTTATGTATTTAAATACCAGAAGTGAATGTTATCTTTCTTTTTATAAAACAGTATGGCAATTGTATTTAAGTATTTCCAATTTGCAGAGTTACTGTTCATGATTTGCTCTAAGGGAAACAAGATTGAGAAACAGGGGAGGAGCTTTAAGTTACGTTTTATTCTTCTGTCAGTGTCTTGTGAACCTACACACATGGTGTCTGCACGAGGACAGATAAGAATTGTAGAATGTCCGAGCTCACAAGAGCCTTACAGTTCATTTAGCCTGACTCTCCTCATTTTCTAGATGAGGAAACTAAAGTCTTATTTTGCCCTGTATATAGAAAATGATCACTAACTTGAGGCAGAAGGAATTGGATTTAGTGGTATTAGGATAATTGTGATGTTTACTGTTTTAAAAAGCAGTCACTCTGAGCAGGCAGATAAAAAGGGAGGGGAGTCTGGGCAGCACTGCACATGGACAGCTGCCGTTTGCTGGGACTGGGGTGCCGTACGATGCAAATAGGTCCTTTCCTGTCTGGGGAACCGTTTGGCAATGTATGTCAAGATTTTAAAATGTTTGTAACTTTTTAGCATGTAATTCCTCTTTTAAGACTTTATCTTAAGGAATTACAAAATCAGGTAAAAATTTAGTATACAAAAATACTCCAGTATGTTTTAGCAAAAAGATGTTCATTACAGCATAATTTATCCTTGTAGAAAATCAGAAGAAACAACTTAGTTGTCCAACAGTAGAGAAATAGTCAAATTATGGTAAATTTAAGCAATGAAATGTACAGCCATTGAAGCAGTTTTTAGAAGGGTTTTTCATTATATGAGACGTGCTTATTATGGTGTCAATTAAGATAAGTAGAATATAGAATTGTGCATGTAATATGGTTTCAGTTACATAAAGGATATATATGCATAAAATGGATAGTCCATCAGAGTGCTAAATGAGTTTATTTCTAGGTGATGATATTGTGAGTTTATATCTTCTTCTTTATATTTTGCTTATTTCACAAACTCTACATGATTAGCAGAAAGTAAGTTTATAAAAAAGAAATTTAAAATGTAGTTGAAGAGGCAGTTTTTTCCCTGATACCGAGTAGATGAAAATCCACTTTAAAATTCCGCTGAGGAAAGGATCACTGATACATAGGCTCTGATGCTGGAGATCTGTTAAGGCACACTCCACTGCCCACTGTCACCCCCACAGCTGGGCTAGTGACCCAGCTGGACCGAGGGCAGGGGTGAAATAGATGAGTCACTGCTGTTTTAATCAGCAGACGTTCTATATGGAAAAAACTAAATTTGAAAAGCCATTTCCCCCTATCGAACGAACATTCCTTTATTCTTTCATTTAGCAGACATGTCTGAGTGCCACTAAGTTAGTTCTTCTGACTTGAGGTAACGTTCCTCTACTAGTGACTCTTTGCCCAGGGATTGTTGAAATTTTCATAAATCTTCTTGCCAGAGGATTCTGGTATACAGGTAACTTGACACAGTTTCTGTTCTCACCTGGTTCAGGTTTAATAATTAAATTGGGTTAGCTATTAAATAATGAATGTTTATGCAGAAGCCAGTCAGTGTATTACCTGTGAACCTGAAAATCCAGCTTTAATCAGTGCAGGGCGCGATGGGGTCCATCGCGGTTGCTCTCTGTAGCACAGCCCGGTCTGCAGTGCGGCATGGGCAAGAAGCTGGGCAACTTAAACGCTGTTTTTCTAAAAGGTAAGCTTTTCCAGAGCATGGTGTGGTTTTCTTTGCTTTCAAAATTCTTTGAAAAAAATCTATGAATATTTTGAAGTCCTCAGTTCTACTTTATAATTTAAAATTAATAACTTCTTACTACTGTAATTTCATACGTTTTATATTACCCCCTAGGAAAAAAACATATTTACTTACTTCAAATTTCTTATATTGATTTCAGTTGGTCCCATTCCACATTACAATTATGGCTTTCCAGTCCACAAGGTATGGCTTAGAGTTGTGTTTCAAATTTGAAATGGGTTGTGCATTAATAAAGCTACTGTTTTTAATTTAAAAGAAAAGATCTTTTAAGGAAAGTTTGTTAGGCACTGGGATAAATTTTTGAAATGTTTGTTTTATGTAAGTCCATGGTAGCCTCAAACTGTTAGTCCCCTGCTAAGAAGTGGCACCTTTTTTCTTCGTTTGCCTCTTTGGCCTGGTTGTGTATTTTGCCTTGTGCGCTATAGCCTAAGAATTCTAGTGCTGGAATATGCTGCCTCCGTGAGCTTTCTGTCTTTCAAAAATCATCTGAAGCCCTGTGATGAATGTCTTATTCTTAAAGGCCTTCAGAGGACATCCCACTGTCTTCCCAGTGCTTAGCATTTCTCATTGGCCGCATCTTTTTCTGTTTATTTCATCTGAAATGAAGCCTAGATCTTTGTCTTAACACTGAAGCTGTTTTACTATTTGCCCACTATTATACTCCCTAAATGTCCTGACTGCCTAGATGTTACCTGATTGTTTTGTCTGAACAGTAGTGTTATGTACCAGAGAACTGGTATCAAAGAACTGTGTTTCTTGGAAAGATTATGAAGTCTTTGATTTTTGGATTAGGCCAATGATATGTATAGTCCAAACACTTGTCCTTACTTTTATCTAAGCAATTCAGTATATATCTGTGAAATAGCAGGACTATGTGCCATCATCACACTGAGGAGTGAAGATAGAAAAACAAAAACAAAAACAAAAGAAAACACCAAAATGGGTGAGATTAAATATTTCAAAGCACAGCAAGTTTAGTAGGGAGACCTTTCTCACATACTGGCAGTAATAGTATCGTTATTTGGGGTTTACGGTTGTTACTAGGTTCATTATCCAGAATTATTTTGCAAAGAAGTATAAAAGTCACTTCAAATCTACTTACTTTTTACCTTTTTTTTCTGGGAATGTTTCCCTCCAGAGAAAAATTGTTCTAAAAAGAAAAAAAACATTTCCAAATTTAGGGAAGACATATATAAATGAGTTGTAAATTTATATAGTGAAAACAATTTGCATTGAGGTTCTGTGGAACAAGAATTCTTCTGTGGAAAAGAGTAAGTTTGATTTTCATGGTTAATATTGTTAATCAAAGTTTTATGTAATTTTTTTTTAATAAGTAGAAAAATACATATGTTCATTTACACTAATTAGTAATCATACCTCTGGTTGACACATACCACATACCTTCAGATAGAAACATCTAGGAATACATTATCCCTGGCCGTAGTGTATCGTCTCCTTATATTCCTGTGTCTTGGAAGACAAAGTTAATCTTTGTTTAACTCAGTAGGCACAATACAAATTTCATTCTAGGTATAATAGTTGTATCTCAGGAAGATATGACAAGGTGACTCCGAGGACCAGTGAACACATTTTTTATTGGTAGGTCTTATAAATTCTCACACAGTAGGCAGTACAGACATCAGTTAAGAGCAAAGATTATAGAGCTACATTAATTGGGTTTCACCCGGGTTATGCTGTGCATGAGCTGAGTGACACTGGGCACAGCAGTTAACCTTTCTGCGCCTCAGTGTCCTCGTGTGTCAAATAGGGATAGTAATACTCTCCACCTCGTAGGCTGTTGAGGAAAATTCAGTGAATACTTGTGGGTCAGGGTGAAGCTGTGCCTGGTGCGGGGTTGTAGGGGTGCTGGTGGCCGCGTGAAGAGATGTGTGGTTGTCTGTTGATGTTTCTGTGTTAATCACAGAACAGTAAAGCGCCGTTTGTAGTTCCAGGGCCTCGTCAGTTGATACTGAGTAAGCTGAATGGTGATGTAGTTTTTTCTATTTTTTCTTGCTTCCCCCACTTCCTAGTTTTTCTGCACTGATGGTTCATTATAAACATCTTAGAAACTGGAAGTCTGTGCTCCTTATTGGCATATTGTGCAGTAATCCTGGGAGTTCAGCCTGCGCCTCTGAGAACTAAGTCAGAGGTCACACTCTCCTAAAGCCACACCGAGGAGGCCTTCTCGCACAGGTCCTGGGGGGCGGGGGGCAAGGAGTCTTGTCGTCTTCACGGCTCCCTTTGCTCTGTGGAGCCTGAGGGGGGTATGGGCGATTGTCCTCTTGCATGTCTGCAACCATCCACTTCCACTGCCAGCCGGGTCCTAGACCCGGGATGGCAGACCCAGCTGCAATCGGAAACTATTGTTGGTGGAAATGCTGGTTTTATGGAATTCATTTCTATGTAAAACATTAAGAGGCCAGTTTTTCCATTGGCTGCTGAGTCTTCTCAGATGCAGGCTAGTTTATGTCGGCGGAATGAAGGAATCCCCCCCACCTCCCTCAACAGGCAGGCAAGTCACTGCTTCCCACACCCTCATCTGCCTCTTTCAAGCAGCTGTTCTTTGCACACCTTAAGTGCCCAAGGTGCTCACAATTTGAGTCCCCTGCGTGACATGGTGGTTTAATGTGGTAGAGGGTAGGTTTTTATTTTGTTTTGTTTTAAAATTCCAAACCCATGGTGCTATTGTTATTAAGCATGGAAAGGGTTAGAGATAAAATGTCGGTCTTTCTACCCACAGCTGTGTAGGGTGGCATCAGTAGGTGTGAGGCTTTTAGTGATGCTCCAAAGCTGCTGACTGGAAACAGCACAGATATCCCAGGCCTCAGCCCCTCCTCCCTGGCACCGCGGCTTGGGCTGGCTGGGTGGGCGGCGTGGGGGTGGTGAGGGGAGAGCCTGCGCGGCCGGGACAGCGCTGGGGACTCTCCACGGTTAAGGCTGATGGCGTGAGCAGAAGGGGCTGGATTTCTGTAGGGCTTGCTGGCAGATTGGCTGGAGCAGTTCAGCAGGAGGCAGCGATGGCTGTGGGGTCTCATTGTCTCATAACCCAGCGTGCACAGTACCCAACCCAGGAGCCGCAGCCACGGCTCTGAGATGGGATTATCAGGACACGAGAGGCCTCCAGCTCTGGGACATCGTCTCATTCCGCTGCCCTGGCCTCCTTTTTTCCTTCCCTCACCACTGGGGTTGGTGTTTAAGAAGTCAGTGTTCATCTCACTCAGTGGTGGTCTTGGGCAGTCCCTCTGACTCTGTTCCTTTATTTTAAAATTGATCTTGTATGACTTGCTTTACCTTTCTTTTGGGAACATAAAGAATAAATGGGGGAAAAAAGAGAGAAACCTTGTTTTTCAAAGTGTATATGACAAAGAAATCTTGATGAAGGCACATTTATTTAATGAAATGTAATTCAACTACAGGATAAAAAGAATCACACGATCTCACAGTCATAGATGTTCTCACTTACCATCCCAATATCTCACACGTGGACAATTTTCAGAGCCCGTAGTGTGTATGTTGACAGCACCACTGTGCTCTGGCACTTTATTTTAGCTCTCATATCCATTTTAACTTGTTCCATTTCGTTATACTAGGATTCTGTGAGAACCTCCTTTAAAAAAAAATCTTACTTGTTACAGTTAACTCTGCAGATTATTTTACCTGAAAATGAATGTTGTTATGTGGTGGGTTTTTTTTTTTTTTCCTGTTTAAAGCTTCAGACATGGAGTTGGGGCAGCTGGACCTGGACTTGGACTGGCATTAGGTTCCATTTATTTTTTGTATTTAAATGTACAATTTAAATATGAGAGAGTGAGAGAAAGCGAGCTGTCATCTTCTGTCAGCGTTGGTAGGAGAACACTTCACAAGTTGCCTTCAGAAATTCCTTCACCGGGCATTCAAGGCCTTCCAGTCTTTGCAGGGTACTTGTCATGTGCCAGGGCACTTTTCTGAGCACAAAATAACCCATTTCATCGTCATACACCCTATGAGATATGTACTACTATCCCCCCATTTTACAAATGAAGAAACTGAGGCAAAGATAGGGTAAGTCATTTGGGGACAGCCACACAGTTAGGGACTGTCAGACCCTGTGTTGGATTCATGCAGCTTGAGTCCGAGTCTGCCGTCCTGGGCCGCCCACGGTCAGTGGTCCCCACCCCTGCTTGTGCATTAGAATGATCTGGAGAGCTTGCAAAGGGGGCCAGGGACCAGAGAGAAATTTTACCTGGCCCTACCTGAGACCAATCAAATCCTCCCTCTTCTCCCTTTTCCAAGGTCCGAGGTCACTCTCTCCCTGTTTTTCTAGCCACCTACCCTTCCTTCCCCTGGTTTCATGACATATGTAGGGTTTTTAATGGCCTTTTGCAGGTGAGGGCATATAGCTGTATGGTTTGGCTCTGTATGGCAGGGCCCGTGGAGGTAGGGAGGTGCTTCCTACCGGAGGGTGTCAGCCCAGCACCCAGCGCAGCCTGTCATACACACACAGCACCAGAGTGTTCAGTCGTCAGCGGGTGAGTCAGCACGCGGTTGTCATTCCGCGTCAGGGGAGATCCCATGATGTACGGAGCGAGCGTAGTTAATTGGGCAGATTTAATTTTACTGATTCTAGCATATCTGAGCCTCAGTTTTCTTACCTATAAAATTGTAAAAGTGATAATATTAAGATGATTGTGAAGATTAAATGAGATATGTGAAAACATGGAGTATACTCTGTCATGTAGCAGGTAATCAGAAATAAAGGCTAAATTCTTTCTTTGTAAGTTAAGCAAAAATGAATTGACACATGAAAAATCCCCCGAAAATATACTATTCAGCTTTCAGTCAAAGGCAAGAAGTCATGGAATTTCTGGAGCTCAAATAGACCTTCAGGATCAGGGAGCGCTAAACCCTTCATTTTACAAGTGAGGGAACTGAAGCATAAAGAAGTGACTTGACCACGGGCACGCGGTGAGCCGGCTGCTCTGTGTGTGGAATTCTCATTCTCTGCGGGTGCACGAGTAAGTGGCTCATGAATGCTGTCCTCCAACTGTGATTATTACTACCTCTTGCTTCGTAGCATTTGCACTGTCACCTCCGTGTGCTCTTGTGTACGTTATGTAACTCTCAAGGCCACCGTGCAGGCCTCAAATGTCTGACTCCAGTGTAAGGCTTTGCCTGTAGGATAAAGTCCTGAAGGAGCCACCATGGGATACAGGGTTAAGGAGGTACACGGAAGAGCACATATTTACCTCGATTTTTTTTTACATAAGAGGGAGAAGAGTTAAACACATACAAATAACAAGTGGTTGAAAGCCCACGAACCTCTTTTCCGGTTCCCGTGTTCTCCGTGAAAACGGGGCTCTTTCATATTTCGTAAGTTCTCGCATGTGTAAGGTAAAAAGCAGAGGGAAGGGACTGATTCCAGCTGTGCTTCCAACAGAATGTTGATGTTTTGTTTTTACTAAACATCGTTTTGTAAGAGCTTCAAAATGGCATCATGCGCTGAGATTATTTTTAAACCATTTAAACCAAACATTATTTTCTGTTGATGCTTTGGGTTAGATTTTTTAGATTCCTATCAGTGTTGATTACTGTAATTTGGATTAAAAGTGAAAACCAGTTCATTGACACATAATATGTATTGTTTAACCTGGGGACTAACTGCTAGGGAAGTGGCAGCCTGTAGTGAAGAGGGTAGATGTGTCGTTTTATAATATCTGAACCCAAACACTTGATTGCCGTCGTCTCCCCTCTATCCCCTGTGGAAACTTTTTTTTTTTCATAGTGGAATCGTTTTTGGAACAACAAGGTGAACACACTCCAGTGTCAGATGCAGTGGGAACTGCCTGTTCTCATCATTTATTGTGGTTCCTCATCAGTTTCTGTTGCCTTTTGCAGCTTTACTGCATATGCCAAGACGTCTTGATTCTCTTAAATGCTTGGGAAAGTTTTCCTTTGTAGGACTGTGAAATTAGCCATGGACAGTGTGGGGAGGAAATGCCTGTGTCTTTTCCAAAAAGTGGGTTTGCTTAGAGAAGATGATGATAAATGTTTAGCATTCTTAGCAGCGCCTAAACTCATGCAGAGAAACACCTATTTCAGGCCTCTTCAAAGACTTTATCTGAAAGCAGAAACATTTCTAATCTGGACTTGACTTGGGGTTTATAGTATACTGTACGAGCACTTTACGAATAGTTCATATTTATTTTTTGACATGATCATCGGTGTCTGTTTCCTGATTCTAAACTAAGCTCTTAACCTTTTTTGGTTTTTAATCTTCTTTTTCAGAAAAGTCCAAATGGGTTTTTAAAAATATAGTGGAAACAGAATGTGGCTTAACTTTTAACATTATTCGTTATGCAGAGAAAAACCTGAAGCTATAAAATTTAAATCTCATGAAAGTTAATCAAATTTGGTAGTGCACAGATTTCATCAAAACCTGAATTTCATAAGCCTTGAAAACTTTGACATTTCAGAAATGTTTGAGGAGTTTGTCTTGACCACCCCTCAAATACACAGTCTTTCAGACCACTCAGGAGGGAGCGCGCAGAAAAGCGTTGCTGACTCCCCGAGGCTCCCCGAGGCGTCCCTGACTGGTTTCTAAATTGGAAATAAACTTCTTGGTCACATGGCGATAAGCAGACTTCAGAACGTATCTCTGTTTTAGTGCACGTGGAATAGAAAGTGATAGTGATCCCAGGAACGGAACTGAGTTACGATGTGTTGATGGACCTTCATACGAAGGCACGGGAAATGATATTTTTAGTTTCCTTATGAAAACAAAGTGAGTTCTGCTGTGAGTGATCCTTCTAATTGTTAAGTGTTAAATTCTTTCTTTGCTCTCTCTCCTTTTCTGTTCACACTTAGATAATCTGCAAAGACTGAATCCTGTGTGTTTTACTTTCTTTTCTTACTAAAAGTTTTCAGTGGATGTATTCCCTGAGCAAATCCTTTCCAACAAAGTATTTAACTTTCTATGCACACAAATTCACGAGTCAATTAAACATGTTTGATTAATTTATCACAAAGGGTGCCACCTTGAGTAAAAACAATTCTACTCTGTGGAAAGTTCTTTCTGTTCAAAAGAGGGTCCTTATTTCTAAGAGCAGAGCTCTGATTTTAATTAAAGAGCGTTTTATGCAGGTTTTTTTTTCCCTAAAGCTTAAGATTAATTTCTATGGTTACTAGGGATATAAATCTCTAGATTGCTTTAAAACAAAGATTTTTGTTCAGGAGAGAGCTGACAGCTCCCTTTAAGAGAAGCTATTACTTAATTTTACTTTCCTAAGTTTAAACACATAAAAATATTTATAATGATACCCCAAAGGCATCATAAAAATGTTAAATAATTGTACTCTAAAATATCTAAAATTACAGGAAATAGACCTCATTTTAAAAAATGAACTGGGATTCGTGGCTGGGGAACTGGGGTGTGACATACTTCAAAACCAGAATCTCTTGTCTGGAGCCTTTTTTTTAGTGGTAAAAAAAATCTTTTCTGTTGCCAATCATACAAACTTTAAAATATATTCATTCTATTAGGAAATATTTCTTTATAGTTTCATTACCTTTAACGTGTATCACTGTGTGGACGTCTTAGATCCCCCTTGAGAGACAAATTCCTGTCTCTAGACTTAAATGGCATCAGTTGGCTTGTGGATTAACTGCATCGCAGTTACCCTTTAGGCTCTTTTTAATGACTATTTTAAAAATACATAGCCCAGTTTTCTAAGCAGCTTTGAACAAGGGCAGCATAAATAGTTTCCAGTGTTTTACTGACCCAAAGTATACTTCCTCTTTCAGTAGATAATGTTAACTGGTAAATTGTTCCCAGGTTAAAGGTTTGTCATAGTTTAATAAATATAGTGCAAAATCTATATATAGTAGGAATGCTTAAAGGAAAAATAATCGAACTTTGCAAGTAAAGCAATTAATTCTTACCTTCTTTCCCGCTTTAGTATTGTAGCATCAGTTCTTTTGCCATTTTCATTTCCTAAAATTTTAATTGGGTCTTGTTTAGTAAAATGTCTTCACTTGATTTGGAAAAGTGAAATTAGATTTATAAAATATTCAGACTGAAGTTTTGAAAGAAATAGTATTTCGTATGTAATATGAATACTTTTGAGACTAGATATGCTTGTAGTTTAAGACGTGCCTAATCCAGGAATGCTTTGCATTAAATGAGTTTATATTTTGAGAGCAAAATTGGGGGAAGAAAACTACTTTCCCTCCCTTTTTTTTTTTTTTTAAGAGACAAAAATTAAGTTGAATGCAGATACTGAAAGTGCTGTAAGCTGAATGTTTGAGCAACAAAAGTAAACACTGATTATTGCAAATGTATATTTGGACCAATTTACTTTTATCTTTCAAGCGAAACATTTCCCACAGTTTTTGTGGGTTTTTATTTAAGTTGGGAAAACTTTGGAAGTTTGTGTGAAAGTATAAATATGTTTGGGAAAGTCATGATTAGAGTTTGATAATAAACATGCAAAAACAAATTGGGAAGCTCTATTAAAGTCAGATGTAACATTTAATAATGTTTTCTCTAAAAAGTCATTTTCAGAGAGAGTGGTGATCTTTGTGGATCTGGAATAAAGACTTTGGCTATAATTGAAAGTAAAGATTAAATATGAATTCTTCAACATATATGAAGTTTTGCTTTTTTTTTTTTTTTTTTTTAAAGGAACTTAGTGATTGTTACAGGAATCCTCAAAATGTTCCTCTCCACTTATGGGCACAAAAAACTACATACATATTTCCATTTAAAAAACAAAATACATACTTAGTTGCTAGGGTAATTTGAACTATTTTTTTTTTAACAAAAGAAGCATTAAATTTTAGCATATAGAGAGATTCCTAATTTTTTGCAAGGAGGAAAAAAATTTTAGTTGGTTTAATTATCGAAATATATCTCAATATAGAGTATAAATAAAAATAAAAATTTAAAACGTTAATCTAAAATTTGTTTTAAATCTCATTGTCGTTACATTAACCTCACAATTGCAAACTGGCATTTTATTTTCACTTACTGTATATCCCAGTTCTTGGAGAAATTTGTCCATTTTTTACCATAATGATACAGTAAGTGTAGAAAGATATCACTTTATCAGTTATTACATATGGGCACTTCTGAAATAGTAGTCTTGCCAACATTTTATCAGTTACTAATGTTATAGACTTTCTGAAGGATTTCTTTGAACATAATAAAGTTTTACTTTCCTTTCTTTGACACACTACTAGTATGTCCCTTTAAAGTGTGTATGTTGCAGGGAGCAGTTAGTGTTACATTTTGATGACAATTTTATTGCTTACAAATTGATACATGGTTTTAACTGAAACTTGTTGCTAAGAATGGAAAATTTTATATGCGTGGTGTTTCAAATGCTTTACCTAATGATCTGAAAGACTGTTAAAAGGAACGTAAATTATATACTGGTTTTTTTAAAAAAGGTTTCAACTGAAATATAAAATTCAATATATAGGACAAATATTTTTGTGTCTAAGTATAAAATGATAAATCTTAAAAGTACGATGAAAAGATATGATTTGATTCTCAAAATCAAGATCTGTTATATACAGCTCAGGATCTAACCTTAATTTTTCTAGTTATTATTACATACAGATTTTTCTTGAGCAAATATTGTATTAGGGACTAATTATTTTCTGCTATTATAGACACATAAGTAAGAATCAATTTTTATCAGGCTAGTCCGCATTTTATAAAACTTAGCAGTTAGCAGTTTGCTACAGTTTCTTTAAATCCTGGAAACCACTAACTTTTATTATTTTTTTCAAACAAAGAAGTTGTTAGAATGTTTTGTAACTCATTCCTTGAAATCATATTTTTGCCCTTTTTTTCCCACTTTGTTTTATGTCTTATTTACTCCAAAGAAGGCCATAACGAAGGAAAGGAATCTATATTTTTTGGAGGGCGGGGAGTGATGAAATGAGGCCCCTGGATTTTGCTTGGAATTTGAGCATGTGTATTATTGCTCAAGGCCGGCATGCTCTGCATTTCATTCCCGCTCACTCCGTTGAAAGATGACTTTGGAGGCAAGGCTATGTATCTCGTTACCAAGCCCTCTTCTCAGAGCTTCATGATAAAATGCACGTTGATGGCTTTGATTTTGTTTCTACTAATAAAGGGAAAAAATATGTTTTAATAGAGCAAAGCAACTTATACTTTTGGGGTTCAAATGTCAAGCAACAGTATCAAGCAGTGTGTTCTGTTGGGTGTAGCTTATCGGCGTCTCTCAAGCAGTGTGGAAGCTGAATGTGTGTTTTCCCTTTGTACCGCCCGCAGTTGATTTCGCTCTTCTCTTTGCTGATGTGAAGCAGAAACTGGACAAGGTAACAGTTTTGATGATGAGATTAGAGGTAGCCAGGCTGACTGTCTCCTGGCTTTTAGAGAACCTTATAAGCCCAGGGCCACCCCCTCCCCTTGTTTAGATATTACTTGCTCTTTTGAGTTTCAGATTACAGGAGCAATTGATCTGCGTGACCTATCTTAAGAACTTTAACTTTGCAGTGGAAACTTAAACCAAATGTATATCCTCGAGAGACAAATCATCTTAAAACCAGGCCGTTGTCATTTTGATATACAGGACTGCTCCCGGAGGAACAGCGTGGTAGAGAGCACCACCTAGTGGGCGGGACCTGCATTTGCCGCGCTGAGTAGAAGGTTTAGAGAGCTGGTCTGTGCTGTTGTAACTCTTGCCCTTGGCTTGCAAATAAGTGAGGTTCCACGTTGTTCCCAGCTCATAATTTCTACCGAGGGCTAGAACCCCAGGAGAAGGAGACTGGGAGAAGCTGTGATATGTCCGTTTTATTTGTGATTTTCCCGCTTACATAGGTGTATGTGGGGGTCCTTGCCATCTCCACAAACATTTGCTCCTCATAATTGATATAATTAAAACAAAAAGATCATTTTTTTAAAATGTCAATAGGGCAGCATTCAGTCTGAAGATTTTATGTTTTTGCGTGAATAATAGGAGACTGCGTTTGGGTAGAACTGTTTGTTGCCACGAACCTTATGCTCTACTGCTGAGCTGTTCGACATACGGGAGGAGGAGCTGCTGCTGGTTATCAGCTGGGTCATCAGTTGTTGGCTGTCTGTCATGGAGAGTGTGTGCCTTTGGTGTACACTAAAGCATCTGCGGAAACAACGTGAGAAAATGCCAAATTAAAAAAAACGTAATACATCATAACCACCAGTTTTAGGTATAGCTGTTCCTTAATGTTTATTTTCAGATCACAACTTCCTAATCAAATCTGTCACTTTTCCAACAGAGATCTGTTGAGTTAGGAACCTTGCCAGACTTTGGGAATCTGAAACAAACGTCACATGGTTCTCTTTGGACATATAATTTTTTTAAGTCTTTTAATTTTTGACCACAAAAGGGAGTAAACGTATTCCTGAGATGTGGGGTATACTATAGTGGAGTGTAAGTGTGTTTACTTGTTTAGTATTTTCTGCCTTGGATTGGAAGAGTTTAGAAGACACTTAGCAAATACTTCTGGAGAAGCCGATAAATATGAGTTTGGTGTGTGCGAAGCTGTGGAAGGCCACATGGTAACTCTTCCTTGGTCTGGTTCTTCAGCTCCAGTTTTACCCTCAGAGAGCGCGAGCTCGGAGGCATGGCCTGAAGAATGTAAGGGCACAGGCTTGGAGTCTGTTTTGGAGCATGGACCTTGGCTTTTCAGCTTGCTAGCTGTGTGACCGTGGGCACATTACTTGACAACTCTGTGCTTTAGTTTCTCTTTTCTCATTTGTTATGAGAACTAAATGAGATCATTTATGCACCAGCATGGTAAACACTAAGGACTGATGGTGGCGGTAAAGAGTTAGTGGTTGTCTTCCATCTCCCCTTTCCCTCATGTTGTGAAGCAACGTGTGAGTGGTTATGACAGTCGCTCAGTCTTTCCCCCACACCTGCAGGCCCCAGCGCCCCTGCCACCCCGACCCATCCCTGGTTGGTGTTGCCGGGCAGACAAACTCTGCTGATGGCGGCCAGTGGCTGTCTCCAAGTGCTGAGCTGGACAGGCTTCCTTACACACGTGAGATTTAAAGAAAAGCTGCCCTCTGTGTTTGTGTGCTTGTTTGTTGAATTGTGTTTTGTGATCAGAGGTTCTTAACCTGAGCCAGTGAGCCAAGGGACTGCAGCCCCGCACGGCAGGCAGGAAGTCTCTGTATCGGTGGGGATATTCATTTTCTTAGGCGAATAGGTCAGACACATAGCTTTGGTTAGAGTCTCAGAGGCATCTGTGCTCCATAAAAGGGTCAAGAACTTTTATCTTTGAAGTTTGTAGTTCTTTCTGGAAGGCCACTCATGACGTTGAAGACATTATAACCCCCTCCTAGAAAATGAAACTCAAATTTGAATTTCACACTATTTGTTGTGTAAGATACACATACGTGTTTTTAAGGATCATGAATTTGCGGAACTCAAATAAAAGTGGAGTGTTTCCCCTCTTGTCCCTCTTTTCAAAGTTCGGAAGGAAAATAAGAGCAAGGAAGGGTTAGGAATACAGGCTCTGGAGTAGACCCTGGTTTCCAGTGCGGCCGGCCACGGGCTAGTGAGACCGTGAGCCAGTGGGTCAGCCTCTCCCACCTGTACAGGGGGAGTAACGACGGTCCCCACCTCGTGGCTGCGTCGGAGCTGGGGGGACCACGCCCTGTAGCTCTCCTGGTGTGTAGTGGGAACTACGTTCATGTTTGCCATCACCATTTTTGTTGCGCATTTACTCAACAACATTATGTATGTTCACATTAGTTGCCTATTACAAACTGTCTTTTATTGTCTATTTACCTATTGATGTGTGAGCAATTATAAATATTTCTAATTTCCTGTAAGCAGACTTTCCAAGGTTGCTTCCAACTATAGACAAGTTTCCTGAAGTAAGAAAAACCTTAGTAAACGAGGAGCCCAAGTACGTGGATCCTTCAAATCATGCTGGGAACTTTGAAGAGTGTGAAAGGAGTGAAAAGAAGCCAGTAGTGTTTGGTCAGAAGGAACTTTCAAGCTGACTGAACATTAGAAATTCTCTTGAAATTCCTGAGTGGAAGGACCTTCTTGTCTCACCTTTGCAGCGTGCAGGTGAGCAGTGAGCCCCAGGCCCTTGGCCTGCCTCCAAGTCCCAGTGCGCGTGGCCAGAAGCGGGGTCCTGTCCCTGCCTGGAGCTGACTGGCCACACACCTTCTGCTTGGAAGCCTGCTGTGGCTTACAGAAGAGTGAAGTGGATGTGGGCCCCCTAAGGGCAGTGTGAACGGTGGTCCCCGGGAAGGGGTGTGGCAGACCATTCCTGGAGGGGGTACCTGCACTGCGGGAAAGGCAGGTGCTGTGAGCCGAGCACAGAGCCCGGAATGGGGAGTGAGGGGGAGCTGTCTGGAGACACGTCCCACAGAAACTGACCGGGCAGGAGGTAACTGTGTGTGGGGCTGAAAAGCGAAGCCGGTTTCGCTGGTACCCGTTGTCCAGTCCGCGTGTGCGAGCCCTGCGGTGAGGGTGAGCTGGGGTTGGGAATTGCTGTCCCCTTCCGTGGTTTTGTTCCCCCAGGGCCCTTCTAGGAAGAGTATCTGCCTCACTGCCTGTGATTCTAGCGTCTAGGATCAGCATTTTTGCTCTCATCATGGCTCATAAAACTCAAAGCAGCCACTTCCTCTGATGCACAGCTGAGGAAACAGGTCTGTTTTCCAACTCAGGGGGGAAACGAGCTGTTCTGAACTCTTGGCAGGAGTGTGTGTTGGGATCCAGTGCGGCCTTTCTAGGGGCTGTGCGGACAGGTGTGTGCTCTTCACCTCAGGCACCGAAGTCAAGCTTGACGTGAGGCCTGGCTCCGCCGTGGAGGTGGCCAGAGCCCAGGAGAGCCCAGAGCACCTGTCCCAGGTCAGCTCTTTTTAGGAGCTGGTGCTGCTCAGATGGGTTGTTCCCAAGCTGCTGTCGAGAAAGTCTTTTCCAAAAATTTGGCAAGGTAGCAGGATACAAGATCAACATACAGAAATCAGTGGTATTTCTTTACACTAACAATGAAATATCAGGAAAGGAAAGAAACAATCCCTTTTACAGTCACATCTCCCAAAATAAAATACTTAGGAATAAATCTGACCAAGGAAGTGAAAGACTTATAGGCGGAGAACTACAAAACATTGACTAAGGAAATTAAAGATGACTTAAAGACATAGAAAAATATCCCATGTTCTTGAATTGGAAGAATCAATATTGTTAAAATGGCCATACTACCCAAAGCAATCTATAGATTTAATGCGATCCCTATCAAATTACCCAGGACATTTTTCACAGAACTAGAACAAATAATCCTAAAATTTATATGGAATCACAGAAGACCCAGAATTGCCAAAGCAATATTGAAGAAAAAGAACGAAGCTGGAGGAATAACCCTCTCAGACTTTAGACAATACTACAGAGCTACAGTAATCAAAACTGCATGGTATTGGCATAAAAACAGGCATATGGATCAATGGAACAGAATAGAGAGCCTAGAAATAAAACCACAGACCTACAGTCAATTAATCTTTGACAAAGGAAGCAAGAATACACAACGAAAAAAGGACAGTCTCTTCAGCAAGTAGTGTTGGGAAAACTGGACAGCCACATGTAAATCAGTTAAGTTAGAATACTCACACCACACACACAAATAAACTCAAAATGGATCAAAGACTTAAATATAAGATAAGACACGATAAACCTCCTAGAAGAAAACATTGGCAAAACATTCTCTGACATAAATCTTCACAGTGTTCTCCTAGGGCAGTCTACCCAGGCAATAGAAATAAAAGCAAAAATAAACAAATGGGACCTAACTAAATTTATGAGCTTTTGCACAGCAAAGGAAACAATAAGCAAAAAAAAAAACGACAACCTACAGAATGGGAGAAAATATTTGCAAATGATGCAACTGACAAAGGTTTAATTTCCAGAATATACAAACAGCTCATATAACAATAATAAAAAGCAAACAACCCAATCCAAAAATGGGCAGAAGACCTAAACAAGCAATTCTCCAGTGAAGAAATACAAATAACCAATAGGCACATGAAAAAGTGCTCAATATCACTAATTATCAGAGAAACGCAAATCAAAACTACAATGAGATATCACCTCACACCAGTCAGAATGGCCATCATTCAAAAGTCCACAAACAATAAATGCTGGAGAGGCTGTGGAGAAAAGGGAACCCTCCTTCACTGCTGGTGGGAATGTAGTTTAGTGCAGCCATTATGGAAAACAGTATGGAGATTCCTCAAAAAACTAAAAACAGACTTAATCATATGATCCAGCAATCCCACTTCTGGGCATATATCCAGAGGGAACTCTAATTTGAAAAGATACACAAACCCCAGTGTTCACAGCAGCACTATTTACAATAGCCAAGACATAGAAACAACCTAGATGTCCATTGACAGATGGCTGGGTAAAGAAGCTGTGGTATTTGTATACAATGGAATACTACTCAGCCATAAAAAAGAATAAAATAATGCCATTTGCAGCAACATGGATGGACTTGGAGATTGTCACTCTAAGTGAAGTAAGCCAGAAAGAGAAAGACAAATACCATATTATATCACTTATGTGGAATCTAAAAAAAATGATACAAATGAACTTATTCACGAAACAGAAATAGACTCACAGACATAGAAAACAAACTTATGGTAATGGGGGGGCAGGGGTGGGAAGGGATAAATTGGGAGTTTGAAATTTGCAGTTACTAACTACTACATATAAAATAGATAAACAAGTTTATACTGTAGAGCACAGGGAACTATATTGACATCTTGTACTAATCTATAATCAAAAAGAATATGAAAATTTTAAAAAAGGCTTTTCCAGTTGCTGTCATGCAGTTGAGCCTGCATCAGGGACCCCTGCCCCTCCTCCCTTGGTGCTGTGCTCCATGCTCATACCTGCCTTTGCCCCTGACTGTGGTGATGTGGGAACACCCACTGCCAGGGAGGCAAAGTTGGGCTGTGCAGCCATGCCCTATGGGGCCCAGCTCTGACATGTTACAGACTCGCTGTGCAGCCCTGGGCAGCGAGGTACCCTCTCTCCAGGCCTCAGCTTCCTTCCCCTTCCTGGGGGCAGTCACAGCACCATCTCCTCGGGCTGCCGTCAGGGATGAAGCTTGGAGGACGGTGCCTGGTATAAGGTTAGCGGTCAGGAAATTCACGGCTAGTGCCACCTCCACCTGCCCTCCACGCCCTGCTGGATGTGTGCAGATCCAGTGTCTGTTCCTCTGACTGCAGCTCTCCCTTCTCCTCAGCGCTACGATTTAGTGAATGACCTTCCAGGCCGTAGCCCTTAGTGTGGCCCAGGGTCGCGCACCTCCCCTTCTATCCAGTGCCCTGTGGCGTCCACTGTCTGCTGACCCCGCTTCTGAGGTGAGACCCGACAGTGATGGAGGAGGCGGGGGGACCCTTCATGTGCCCGAGCACCTGCTTTGTGACAGGCGCCAAATCACATCTTTATAGAGACTTTCATTGATGGCTTGTAGTCACCTGCCGAGTTACTGTCTCCAGTGTACACTTCAGAGGTCAGAGCTCAAAGGAGGTAAATAACTTCTGCAGACCAGGCCCTGTCCCCGGTCAGTGACAGCGCTGGGGTCTGAGCCCAGGGCAGCCACCCTGCAGTCCATGCTCTGCCTTTCCGAGCGTGGGGAGAAAGCAAGGGGCACGCACACCCCACACCCTCTCCGCACACGGTCTACATACTTATCTCTGTACACGCACTCTCTACACGGTTTGCACACACAACCTCTGCACACACCCTGCACACACACTCTGCACACACACACCTTACACATACATTGTACACAGCCCTGTGCAAAGCCCTGTCAGATCCTCGGGGTGGAACTCCCTGTCTGTCCTCCCCCGTCCCTGCTCCGTCCTTTATTACCTCCCTCTTTCACATGCTGGGCCCATGCTAGGTCTTAACCTGTTTGCCAAGGGAACAAATGAAGGGAAGGCTTTCAAGTACACAGAAAAGCTGGTGGTGATGATTAACCAGCATACAGTCCCGAAGCACAAGCCATGTTCCCCCGGCCTCGTGTGCACTTCTGGGTCGGGTTGTAGGTCAGGAGATTTCCATGATATTCCTGTGGAGGAAACTGTTTTTTAATGGACTGAATATTTGGATTACAAGGGTGTCTGTGACTTGAGCTGGTTGTCCACCAGGAGGGCCTATAACTCCGTGCTTCACTTCAGTCCTATTTTCATTCCATTGTTTAAATGGATACTTTTTAGTTACAGATGACGTAATGGCAGAATGATCAGAACAGCAAATGACAAGAAGCCGGGGGAAATGTGACTATAGTGAAGACATGGTTTATCAGAGAAAACATCATTTTAGTTGATGTTAAGCCAGCCTGACCCAGTGACATGCAGGTGAGCATCTCCCTGGGTGGCGTTCGTGGAAGCCCAGAGGCAGAACGAGGTGGACGATGGTTCTGCTCCCTCTGCATCTCCTGTTGACACCGAGTACTGCGTCCATTCTTGGAACCACATTTGCTTTTTGAGGCCAGTAAATTCCTGCATTCAGAGAGTCATGTGTGACCAGCAAGCACAAGTGTATTTCCTGTAGAGAGTTCCGGAAGGGTTTGAGAATGTTTAGCCTACAGAAGAGAGAAGACTTGTGTGGGGGTCGGGGACAAAATAGCTGAACTTTATTCCAAGTGCTGCTTGAAGTGGGAGGGTGACCTGGAAGAGGCAGTGGGCTCCCCACACACAGACAGAGCGGGGCGGTGTCTCCTTGTGTCCTACTCTGTGTCATCCAGCAAATAGCGAGGTCAGGTAGGCCAGGGGTGGGCTGAGCTCTGGAAATGGAGGGGATGTGCGCCCCGCCAAATCAGTGCAGTTTGGGGAGCCCGAAGAATGGTGGTTAAAATGTTTAATTAAAGTGTGCCCATGGGGACAGAGAGATGTAAAAGAAAGCTGGGGCAAAACGGTTGAGGAGGGAAAGGCTGAGAACGTGACAGGCTTTTGCTTTTTCTTGAGGAGAAGAGGCATAGTCCTGTTTTAAAATGGAATTGCCTGGAGCTTCCTGGGTCATTATGTACGTGTGGTGCTCCTCGACTTCTGAAATTGTCATGAGTTTGCTCATAGTGTCCTTAACACTAAGGATCTGAGATTTTATGTTTCTAATTTCCAAACTTCTTAAAGGAGATAGGGGCTTAATAAGAGAAAGCAGTACCTTTCAGGTTATTTGAAGGTTAATTGCTATTATCAGAAATTAGACCAGTAAGTTCATCTCAGCTGGTGTTAACCATCCTTGTCCCCTTTGTGTAACTGTCCCCATTGTCTGCTGCTCAGGATCTATGAAGCGTAGAAGGGTGGAACTAGAGAAGTCAACCTCTCTCCTCTTTCATGCACACATTTCTCCTTCTCTGTTAAAAAACATAGGCTGAATTCTGGAAACTGCAGACCAGCAAGGTTGGTACTGGTTCTCACCAAAATTCCAAAACAGGTTATTTAACTGCTGATGACAGTTTCCTCAGATCAAGAACACCTTTCTTTTTTTTTTTTCTAATGAGGTTTCCAGACTGATGGGGTAGAACACTTTATGTATTCAACTAATATTTATATTTTATGTATATATGTGTGTGTGTGTGTAACATGTACAACATAGGTGCAGCTAACATTGACAACATTCGGTGAACAGACACTCACAGCTTGCCTCACAGAAGGCATCACACAGAGAAAGTGGGAAGGGAACCCAGAATGCCATATTCTGAAAGCTCCTTGGCGCAGCACATTTGAGTAGAAGTTTGGTCCGTGAGAAAGAAGATGTTGCAGGTGGAGAGGACAGTGGGTGCCCAAGGGTGGAGGTGGAAGGAGGGGCTGGCTCGGGGAAGGGTCTGCAGCTCTGGACTCTGGCATGGCTGCAGGAGGAGAAGCCGGGTGGTGAGTGCCCGTTCCTTTGGCAGATGTTCACCAAGTGGAGTGGCTGAGCAGGCTAATTTGTTGGGTGAAAAAAAGGGGAGAGTCTAAAATGCCCTGAGATTTCCTAACTTGGGAATCAAGAGAGGGGGACCCTTTCTCTTTGGGAGGAGAGGGAGGGCCTGAGAGTAAGTCAGGAGGGTCGTGTGCACGTGGCTGAGGCACCAGGGGACACCCAGCAGGCAGCTGAATACGCTCCCCTGGGACACAGGAGCCAGGCGGCAGGGTGGGCGTTTTCTGCAGATCCCAGGTTCGGCTCTGTGGGAACGAGTGGGTTTAGCGAGAATGCGTAAGGGCTGAACTTCGTTAAGGGTCAGAGGTCTGCAGGGGCGGAGGCGGCCACGAGGGAAGGTGAAGACAAATTGTCAGAGGTTGAAGAAGAACCTGGAGAGACAGAGTCCTGGAGGCCAAGGGAGGCCCGCGCTCCAGGAGAGCCGCCCCCGCAGAGCCCCACGTGCCTAGAGGGAAGTGGGGAGCAGTACACGTTGGGGGAGCGATGGGGGCCCAGCGTGTGTCCTCGGTGTACTCGCGTGCTGACTGAACAGCTGCTGAAAGGGAGCAAAGCAAAAGGAACAGTCTGCACGTTCTCCCTCCATCCCTGGCTGCGCTGCCCGCCGCCTCGGGGGTGTCTTGCCGGCCTCTTCTGTGGGTGACTAGTCCCTGGGAGCTTCTCCAGCACGGGGACAGGGACAGAGACAGGACTCCGGCAGCCTCCACTGTGACTTCAGCAGGGGCGTCACGCTTCAGAGCCCTGACGGTTCTGAACTTTTAGCTGTAATTCACGTTGATGCATTTTTCAATTAAGACTGAAGGGACTGGATTTGCAGTTTAGTTAGTGGGCCCCAAATTACACTTGGGAACATGATCCCTGTGAAGTCATTTTAGCTTATCGGTAGTTGGCAAACATTTACACAACAGTGGTTGTTCTCACTGTGCCTTTGGCTGCATACGAAACTGAACAGCGGGCTGTGTCCACTGATTGAATGAAAAAAAGAACGATTTTGTGTTACAGGGAACTTTTTACAATATGCCAGAGGGACGTACTGGAGTCTCTTTAATCTTGAACAATGGTCGTTTCTTGCAGAGGCAAATTATGCAAATTGGCACTCAGTGTTTCATAATCAATCAGGTCTTTGTTGGAAGTGTTGTGCATGCCAGAGGGACAGAATTCCTATTGTGGTGGTGGTGGGCGGGTCTCTGCAAGTCTAACCACTGCTGTGATCTGCAGAGGACACTTCTGACTGACTGCCTTGAACGCTCCCTACAGTTAAATTGCAGTCGGCCTCTGAGAAGAACTTGTACCAGGGTTTTTGTTTTACAGTTTATCTTGCTTTGGGTGATTACAAAACACCCGTGAAGGAGCAGCTCGCAGGTCTGTTCTGTGGGGGACACACGTGAACGGGGCCGGGATGCCGCCGGGGACGGCAGGTGGCAGCCCCGCTCCCGCTCCTGGAGCTGCCTTTGTGTGGAGCCTGCCTGGGGTGTGGTGGTTTAAGGCCTTGGACTCATCCAAATGCACGTGTATATTTGCAAACAATGTCATTCCAGCTTCAGCTTGTGCAGCCACAATTAACTTTTAATAATCTCCTGTGATTCTAGATCAAAAATAAAGAACCAGAGAAAATGTTAAAGCCCTTGGAAAAAATGGATACTTTTGGCATTTCTTGTTATTGCACTGCTCCAGTACTTGTGCTGCCATCTAGTGGACGGTGTCAAGTACGCAGCAGACGTGCTGTGTTTGGAGTTTATTTTACCCTGCTAGTGATTCTTGAAGATGATGGAAAAGCAGTTCCACGCGGAGCATGAAATCATTTTTGAGGACCCACTTTGGGTTAGTCACATGCTCAGATGTGAAAACATTTCAGAACCAGATAGCGGCATCTCTGAAAGAGTTACGCCTGCAAGAGGTCCTTAACCCAGCCTGGGAATGGCAGAGAAGACTTCTAGGAGGTGGGTCCCTGGACCAGAGTCGTGTGAGTCGGAGTAAATCAGAAGGCTAGGGTTGGGAGGTTGGGGAGGGCTCTGAGTCTGGAGAATCAGCAGGGACAGGAACTCCTCAGCACCTCGGGTTTACGGAATTGGACTTGATCCTGTGGTCCTGAGGCATCTACATTTTCGGTCAGGGAAGTATGTGGGAAGATTTACCTTTTTGTTTAGAAACAGTTTTTGTCTGATTACAAAAATCATATATACAAATTGTAGAAAATTTTAAGGTCTGGAAAGGTATTAGGAAGAAAGCAAGGTCTCCAGGTCCCACCACCCAGACAGCCATTAGTATCCTGATGAGCCGCCTCTGAGGTTCCTCTGTCTGCAGACACAGCTTTGGTACGTGTGTCATGTATTTCACGTAACTAGATCACACAGTACGTGCTGTGGGCAACCTTGCTTCCTCCCCCTTCGACAGTATGCTTGTGGGAAAACCATCCATGGGGCTGAGTCCGTGTCAACAACACACATTCACCCGTGGGAGCAGTTCTCCTGGGTGCACATATTGGGGTGTTTTTGTTTGGTGTCTCCTAGTAAAAGCTTCATGTGTAAGAACAGGTCATGTGAGAATCTATTTCCCTGTCAGATGCATCTAACACAAGGACACCGGGACTGCGTTGTAGTCAGTCGGCTTATGTGGCACGTGTGTGGAGAACTTCAATGTCTTGATGATTTTTGGAATTAGCCTTATTAAACTACAGTCACTTAAAAGTGAACTAGATTTATCTTCAGAGAAAGGAATGAGTCAGATAAATGCCTGCAGTTTTAGAATGGAGCTTAAATAACTCGTTCGGCTGAGTATCAGCTTCTTGGAGAAGCCATATCCTGGCTGATGCTGGAGTGTGGCTGTTGGCTTTGTGCGTTTGACCAGAACAAGTCATCTTAGCGTTGGGTACTTGTGATCTCAAAGCATTCCGCGTGCACTCTGGTAACAGCACCCCTCAGAGACCCACTGTGCTCAGATGGGACGAGGGTCACCTCTGTGGGAGACTTGCTGAGAAGGAAAGCCCACAGGCACTTGGTTTGGGAGTCACCGTCTCCCTTTTATTCTGAATCATTTATACAAAATGTGTCTTCTCATCTGTAAAATGGGATTATCATGGAACCTATCCCATAGGGTTAATGGGAGAAGTAAATGAGATAATGCACTCACAGCATTTAGATTGGCGACACAGCACGCACTCAGAGTTGGCTGTTACCTCCTGCTACTGTTGTCTTTAAAGACTCGTTTTTACCACTCTCCCTTTGTAGTGAAGCTCAGGGAGATTAAGCAACTTGCTCAAAATTTCAGTTGGCAAAGGTTAAGAGTTTAGGAGCTTATAAAAAACACCCCTTTCTTCCCAGCCCAATTCTGGAACTACCTGAAAGGAGTACAGGAGTCAGAAGATGAAAACACCAAGTGGAGAAGCTGGCTTTAGATTTGTGGCCAAATCTGGGTGGAGCATGAGCCCAAACTGCCCCTCTGCTGCCGGCTGCCGAGCGAGCTCACTCCCTTCTCCAGGTCCCACACCAGGAAGTCGTCCTCTGCCCTCAGCTGCAAGAGTGAGGGGTCAGAGACAGAACAGGAAGTTAGTCCAGCTCAGTCCCTCCGCCGAGGCCCGACAGGGTCCCCTGTAGAGTCAGTGGCAGAGATGGAGCAGAGATGAGAACTGGGAACCTAGGCCAGCTCCTTGGTTTCTTACCCATCTCTCTCCTGTCTATCCTGCTCCACCCCCAGTCCTTTGCCCAGAGTCTGCTCCTGGGCCTACCCCCACCCCACCCTCAGGGTGGATGGAGACGGACTCAGATACGGGGAAGGGACCCGGCCCTGGACCTCACCTTCATTTCTTGTTTAAACTGTGTTTTGAGGTGGTTTGATGATTGATACTCAGTGAATGGGTGACCATGGTACCGCCAGTCTTTCTGACCATCCTGTTTCCTTGCTCATTGTTGTGAGCCTTCCTTCCAGCGTCCCCGTGGTACTTGCGACCCCAGGCCTCCTCTGTCGCAAGCACAGGGAACAGCAGCGGAGCTTGGAGGAGGCGACTTCAGCGGTGAAAGCAGTCACTTTGGATGTGCGCGTGTTCCTACTCTGTCATCTAAGTGACTTTTTAAATGAGCACTCTGTGCAGAAGCATTCCAAAAACCTCTCTTGCAGATCTTTCTATGCCCACTGTAGTCTAAACATTAAAAAAAAAATCAATATATACAAATACTCTCACTTGAAACCCAGTTTATATTTCTGTGAAGAAAAGCGTCAAACTTAAATAAGCTAAGTAGCAGTGGTTTATTAGTCTTTTGACAGTATAATAGAGAATAAATAACTTAGCCTTAGAGTCACATAGACCTGTGCTCTATTCCAGTTCTGCCCCTCTTAGCCTGTGACCTTGCAGGGGCCTCAGTTTATCTGCACTGCCTGGCACACACGTGGTTGGTCTCAGTACGTGGCAGTCACTGTTGGGAACGTCAGGTGTGCAGTGCGTTGTTGAATACAGATACAGGAAAAAACAGCTCAACGTTGTTCGCTGGACGCTTTTCTCGTTCCCAGTCATCCCCCTTCGTGGTGACTATTCTAGAAAACTACACCTGCCACCTGCCAAAAACCTGTGCTTCAGTCTGGGGGTTAAGAATTCAAGCCTGATAGTTAGAATGCTGGATTCCTTCCAGGCTTCACCCCGTGTGTCCCTGAGCAAATTCTTTGCCCTCTCTCTGACTCAGTTTTCTTAGCTGTAAAACAGGCGTGACAGTGTTACTCACCTCCTGGGGGCTGCTGGGAGAGTTCAGTGAGCTAGTGCGCGCAGAGGTCTTGGGGTCGTGCCCGGCATGTAGTAAACCCTCAAAGAACTTTTCGTTGTTGATTTTTTTAAGTGTCATTGATCTTCTTAAATGGAACTTTTAACAAAGCTTACAAGTACTTAGAAATAAAGTAGAGATTTGTGGCGGGATTGAGTTGGTTCAAGTGTGAGTTATTACTAGTTTGGCAGCAGAAATCCTGTACTTCAGAATCACCAAAATGTTAAAAGAGAGTATAAGATGGCATATTTTAGAAAAATAGTGTTTTATTAAGGAAAATGCCACATATACACTAAAGTAGACAGATAGTTGTAAGGAGCCCACGTATGCACGTGCCCATGTCCAGTTACTGACGCATGACTGATCCTGTTTCCTGTTTCTCTCCACCCCCATATTATGTTGGAGCAAATCCCAGGTATCATATCATTTTATTTATAAATTTTCAGTACCTTTCTAAAAGATAGGGATTTTAAAAACATGATCATAGTACATACTGTTATCACACCTAAAGAAAAATTCTTTTTAATTCCTTAATATCATTAAATATTAAGTGGGAGATTTTTTAAACCAGTGAAGTAACAATATACAGCAGGCATTATAGTGACTTTAATGTCAAATGAAACTAGAAAATACCGACATGTTCATCAGTTTAGGAGGGAGCCTGTGCTCGTACGGCACAATTAGGACTTCAGTTCCAGCTTTGTCGCCGATACTGCTGCTCAGGATTTTGGTTTCTTTCCACTAATTAAAAATCTGTTTCCACAGGGTTGTTGTCAGAATTAAGTGAAATAACCCGCTTAATGTGACTGGTCCGGAGGAGAAAGTAAATATTGCATTCCTTTCCTTTTTCTCTTGTAACTTCAGTTCAATTCTTACTTTAAACCACAGCTTATGTTAGTAATGGAGTCTCTGTTCTTGGTCCACATCCATCCTCTCTGGTGGAGACATATTTCATATAATTCAGCAGTGTGATCAGAACCACAGCTTGCTGACATGAAAACTCGTCCCTGTGGACCATCAGTCAGATGGAGGGAGGAGCCCCGGCTCCGTGAGGACAGACCACCTCCGTGCAGCACGCTGGACTGCACAGTCTCGGTGGTTCACATGTTGATGCTGCACCTTCTGGATGCACCACACTGACCCTCTAGGCGAGCAATTTGCAAAATAGCCAGCATAGCCCTCTTCGTTTGTTTGTTCACACAGTTAGCTAAGGGCAGTCTTGTGATTCCTTTTTAATATGACTAGGATGTCAGGAGTTACCAGATCTTGAAGCCTTTTCTGTTGGATTTCCTTTTTTCCCTCATTTCCTCCTTCCAACAGTTAGGCGCTACTGGAGATACAAAAATGAATAGGATATAGATCCTGATGTCAAAGAACTTAATTGAAGTCTAGCAGGGGTTACAGGTAAATACTTGTAATGTGGGAAGTGTTCACAGGTATCTGTGAAATACTAAGGGGCGTGTTAGGAAAGGCTTCCTGGAGGAGGTGACATTTAAGCAGAACCTGGAATGATGAGCAGGGGCTCTGCAGGTAGCATGGGATTGGGATTAAGAAGGCTGTTCCAGCAGAGGAGGAGCACTCCCTGGGAATGCTTTCCAGGCTAAACCATGTTGTGGGGCACTTCATGGCCTTGGTCAGAAGAGGGACACACACCATTTTCACAGCTCTATGCCTCTGTGATGGCTCTTCCTCTGCCTGAACCAGCATTCTTAGTTCCAGCCCCATGCTACCTGCAGAGCCTCTGGTCATCCTTCTGCTTTAATGTTACCTCCTCCATGAAGTCCTTGGATCTTGTCACTGACCTGGTCCCACAGACTTTTCCATTGACCCCATCCTTCCTCCTCCTAGACCCCACCTTTTCCCTCCCTCTACTCCCATGTCATTCGATGATATCAAGTCTGAAAGAAATAGACACTAGTTTTAGATCTCGATGGGGCAAATGTACTTTCATTTTGCTCTGATTTCCTTGTCAAACTTGACACTGGAATGGCCTTTCTCCTTGTAGAAGTAAGAAGCTTTCTCTTTAGATACACACATATAAATGATTCTTACCGTGTAAGTGACTGTTTTTAAATTGGCACTATATGTGGAAACATTGAAAATCCAAAGTACACAACTATTCAGCCTCTCTAAAAATCTGAAAGCCTCAGGGGCATATCAGTCTTGTATGAAATATAATATGCTGTCTTTGGCAGTTTATTCTCAAAAATAGGACCGAGCACAACAGTAAACAGATCAAAGCTTGACGAAGAATCTTTGCGAAGATGACGGTAGTCATGTGATTAAACTGTCAAATCAGTCTTTACAAAGCTAACTCTATCATATAACGCTGTTTGGGAACTTAAGTGTGTCTGTTTAGATAAAGATATAGTGACTTTTTTTCTTTATTATTAATTTGTTGTGATTTTTTTGCGTGTATTTATTTTGGGAACCTAGTATAATTTCACAGCTGTCAAATACCTACAGAAATATTAATGCTCATTTATTTCTTTTTAGTCTTGGCATTTGAAATATTTTATACATTATACTTGTATTAAGTATTGAGTTATTAAACTGATGATATTAAGTCAGTAATTACTTAACACCTTAATTTATCAAGAATTTCATTTAGTGAGGAGGGTATAGCTGAAGTGGTAGAGCACATGCTTAGCATGCACAAGGTCCTGGGTTCAATCCCCCGTGCTTCCATTAAAAATTTTTAAAAATAAACAAAAAAAAACCAAGCCTAATTACGCCCCCCCCCCCAAATTTCATTTAACCCTGACCAAACTTCACTTCATTTTAACAAATTGGCTGCAGTGTGTTTTAGAACCAGACTCCCCCTGCCCAGTGCATTGTGCCCCAGCAGCCCCTGCAGGCAGGTGTTGGGAAGGGGATAGAAGCCAGGGAAATGTATTAAACTGAGAGTAATTTGATTAAATCTTGTATGTGATACAGTAAACACCTTGTTTGCACATCTCTTAAATTTTTTCCTCAACAACCTTAAAAGTCAGATTTTAAAATACAGCATAAGTGGAAAATAAGAATGAGAGCATGAGGAGGGCCACTGTGGCGCAGTGGAAGACACGCCGAGCTTGACCCTGAGCCCCACCAGGCACTAACTTGTAACCGCACCATTCACTCGGCTTCGGTGAGGTTCACCTTCCCAAGCTGGGTGATGGGCGCAGTGGCGTCAGTGCCCACAGCAGGGGACAGGAAAGAACTGGGTCGTGTATGTGGAAGGACCCGCAGAGCCAGGGCTGTCTGGCAGACTCTCAATCATTGTTTTAGTCTGGTGCATAAATTAATATTGTGGCCATACTTAATTTTGTCTTTGATTCATGCTCTTAAGACGCCTGAGGGTACTTTTCTGAACCGTATTTGTTATTAGTCTAGACTCTGGGAAATTTAACTGAACCCCTACTGACCTATCTCCAGACACATGCTGAACATCTCTTTGGTGTGAACACTGTCTTTGTACTTAGACATTTACTCGTATTAACACCTCTGAGCTGCGTGGTGTGCTTGGGCTGCGAGGAGGCTGTGCGGCCCTCCTCGTGTGGGTCATAGCCCCACAGAGAGAGGTGTGCGTGTCACAGTGAAGCCAGGGGACGTGGGTGGGACGCAGAAGTTCTTTTAAGTTCAGAGCAAAGTGAAAATTAGCCTGAGTTGGCCTTGACAGAAGAACTATCATGAGAAAGATGGAAGTTCAGCAGATCCTTCAAGCCTGGGGCTCCATCTCTTTGGAGTAAGTACAAAGGGCTTTAGAGAGAAATTAGCGTGAGCCATGGTCAAAGGACAGGGCAGGCCACCAGCTTAGCCAATCACTGTCTCCTTCTGGAAACACTTTGGTCCCTGTTGTCCTAGTTTTCTTCCTACTTCTTTTTATTTGATTTGTTTCTTAGTCCCTCTGTACTGCTGTGTCTGTTTTGTTCACCCATGGAAGTAGGGAGATGGAGATTTGCTGTGCAGCGATAAATTGTTGCTCTTGAATCTTTCATTTAATTCTGCTCCTCTACATGGGCCCTGTTGATAAACTTGATAGCTACCTTAGAACCCACCCCCTAGAACACTTGGAAGAAGACATGTCTATAAAGTTTTAGGCACAAGACACATAAGGAAAAGGATCGGCCTTTATTGAGCACATGCTGGGTGGTTTCTAGACTTGCACTGTCCCATTGAATCTCAGAGTTCCTTAGAGAGCTCCTCGTCACCGGTCACAGATCACAGCCGTTACACAGGAGGAGGGAACCATCAGTAAGAGACAAAGCCCAGCAAGCTCGTGATTGTGCCAGAGTCTAAAACCAGAGTTGTCCAGTTTGTAGCTTCAGAATCTTTCTACCATGCATTCCATTCTCTATTAGTTTAAAATGTGTTACATGTGAGCGTAAAATAGCTATTTACATAAACCGTTCGCTTTCTTTTCATTGTAGATTTCGCACATTGGCAAACTGAGAGATTTTCTTCTGGAACACAGGAAAGATTATATTAATGCTTATAGGTAAGTATATTTTTGTATCATGATTTTGGTGACTGTTCTTTTCCGTACCTGTATTTCTTTTGAGCTTTTTGTCCTCACTTTTTACTTAATAACTCAGGGTTGTAATGGAGAGGATCAGTTTTGCAGTGAAAAAATATCTGCAGAGCAAAAAGGAGCTCCGCCAGCTGCACCCACGTCCTCAACATCCCCACGTCCCCACAGCAGCACCCCCATTCTGATGCCCCCCTGAGGCAGTGTCTCGGTGTGCGCCAGGTGTGCTGTGAAGCATGCAGAGAGGAACGGGGCAGTTTCTCACCGAGTAAATTCTCACTGAGCAGATGAAGAGGTAATACAAGTCACGTAAAGATGCCATTTTGGAGAGACAAGAGCTCTTGCTGTAGTGTAAGTTTTTATTAGGTCAGTTTTTAAAAAGAGAAAAAGCGTTTTGATCAAGCCTTTCAAAATGGCTTCTGAAATAGACGCCAGTTCTCAAAAGGCACAGGGACGTTGCAGTGCAGGTATGTTGCCTTCTGCTCTCCCCTGACCGGCATCTGCACCTGTCTCTAGTGCGGTGCTTCTGCCGTGGGGCCAGGCTTCAGCGTAGTGTGTAAATGAATGGAAAAGTTGGGTTGGACGTATGCGGTAACATCTTCAGAAGCATCTTTTTAGGATTTCGTCTTATTAAACAAGCATTTTAGCCCTTCAGAAACCTTCTTATCGTAGAGAATATAAAAGAAATCCTCAGGTTTTAAAACAATTTTGTCAATATATGCAAAAATGAAAATATTTCATAGAAGTTCTCTAACAGAAAAAATAATTATATTCCAGGTGAATTTTAAGTAATCTCTACCACTTTGTCTACTTTATACTTTTAAGTGTATTTCATTTCCATACTAGAAGTATTATTCTAATGCTTAGTACCAAGACCTTAAAGTTCTCAGTTAAAATAGTTGATCAACACTAGATGGCAGTGTAAATTTTATTTCTGAAGGTGTGTATGTATATCAGATATCAATTTTATAGCTCATAAAAATGGAAGCTCCACTCATTTTGGAAAACTTAATAAAACTGATACGAGTCTGTCAGTTTTCAGCTCCTTGTTTTGTTTTGCTTTGTTTTGTTTTCCTTGTGAGAAATTCCAAATCTTATTTAGTACAGTCTTTAAGATTTTAGCATTTATAGGAATATACTGAAAACATCTCTTTATGTCTATAACTTGTCTGAAAAGTGATTTCACATCTTTAATGAAAGATTATCAATATAACAGCAGATTATCATGTTTTAAATACAGCAACACACATGCAAAAATCAATATGAAGTCATTAATCTAGTCAGAATGAAGACCTGGAGGCCAAAAATTGTCCAGAGTGAATTTTTTTGTAATAACATTCTTTTTACAAATCTGTTTGTGCAGTTCTGAAATAATCAGTCCTAAGGACACACCAAATTATACTGTTCAGCTCCTTTCTCTAGTACATGACAACTGAGGTTAAATAAGTGGGTGTGGAGATCTTTCATGGGAATCCATTACTAACCTCCCTTTGCCTTGAGAAGGTATCCAGCTGGGAGAATGCTTTAACTGTTGGTTTAGTTCAAGCCACCCTGTTCCCTTATTAGCCATGAGAACCTAAGAAAGTCATTTAATCTGTAAAACGCTATGTTTGCCTCTAAACCAGGGATCAGCAAACTGTCACAGCCAGCAGGTCAAGCCCAGCCTGTTTTTATACAGCCTATGAGCTGAGAATAGTTTTTACATTTTTTAACTGCTGGGGAAAAATAATAATAATAATAATAATAATAATAATAATAATAATAATAATAATAATAATAATAATAATAATAATAATAATAATAATAATAATATTTTACCACGTAAGAAAATTATACAAAGTTCAGATTTTGGTGTCTATTATAAATAAAGTTGATTGGAACACCGCCACGCCCACTCATTTGTATGTCATCGGTGGCTGCTTTTATGCCACCATAGCAGGGTGGAGTGGCCGTGACGGGCTCCATGGCCCTCAGGTCACATATGTTTTCTATCTGGCCCTTTCCAGAAACAGTGTGAGAAGCCCTGCTGTAAACACTGGGGCTGACGATCACTTGCCAGCTTGTTAGGAGACTCAAACAGGACAGCATGATTGACATGCAGTGCAGACAGGAAAAAAGCAATGGATTTATAAGAAGATTATTATATAAAACAGGTGCTGTGCTGTCACTTTGCAGTGGTTTTAACCTTTTGACTCTAATGCCAATATTAAGGCATTTCTCCAGGAACAGCACAGCTCAGCTCCCACGTTGTTTCAGCGTCCCCAGACTGCCACGGTGTGGGCTGCTCTGAGCCGTTTGCTCTCCTGTTGCTCTCAGGACAGCGGGCAGCTGGCCTGTGCCTCCCCTTCTCCCAGCTGCCCTGGCGGCACGTGCTGGGACCAAGGACCAGGGCCCCCGGGGCCTGGCCCCCCCTGCCACTTCCTGGCGATGTGGCTGGGGCGTCAGCAGAACTCGAGCTGCTGAGGCTTTCTTAGTCTTGACCAGTCCATCACCCCATTACAGAAACTCAGCCTTGCACTCATTTTCCCAGTTGCAGTTCATTGCCAACCAGTGTGCTCTGAGTTTTACTCCTACCCCTGTTTTGGTTCCTTTGAAAGAGCAGGGCTTTGGGGTCAGTCACACCTGAGTTCTAGTCTCAGTTCTGCCAAGTGTTAATCATGTCAGTGTGTACAGCTCACTTCACATCTTTGTGCTTGGTTTTTTTGTTCGTTTGTTTTTAAATAAAATGTAGATAGTGTTCTTCTGAGGATTAGATGAGATGTGTGTGAGAGTTCCTGGCACAGGCAAGTTCCTTGGTGGATGGTGACTGACTTGGAACCCATTTGACCTGTGATGCAGTTGCAGCAGTTGGTCACTTGATAAAGAAAGCACCTCTGTTTCCTGCCAGAAGTGGGAGGGAGGGAGAGAAAGAGGAAGGATGCCAGAGTCAGCTCAGCCCGACAGGGACAGATGTGTTCTCACTTTTATCACAGATGAATCCAGGGTGGCAGGCAGAGGTTAGGTCTGCGGGTGGGTGGCCACGCTGAAGGCTCCTGAGTTAGACAGATGCACTCAGCCGTTACTGCCACTGAGCGGTCACTGCCCCGGAGCACAGAGAGCAGGGGCAGGCCCCTTATGGCACATGAGAGAGAGAGGAACAGAGCGGAAGTTCTGCTGTCAGTGTCAGTAAGCAGATCCCAGAGGAGAGGACAGAGAGAAAGGAGCCTGGCTCGACGTGTGTTCATGCCGATGCCCGTTCCTCCTGCCAGGCTGCCGACCAGAGAAGTCCCTGCTCCCCAGGGGAGGGGCAGGGCGCAGGAGGCTGAAGGAGGTTAGGTGTCACATGGGAAACTTGAAACTAGGGAATAAACATTCCCCTCTGGGCCTACACTCTCTCCTGGTGGGGAAAGGTCACTCTTATCTTCTCCCATCAAGTTCTCCCTCCCCAAGGGAGACTGTTTAAAGCCTTTCTTTCTTTTTTTTTTTTTTTTACTGCTCTGCCTCCCGATGAACGTGCTTTCCTTGGCCTGTTCTTGGGAACGTCTGGAGGGAGCATGATCGCGGAATTGAGAGAAATGATGCCTTTGGACCCATAAGTCTGTGTGAGTTTGACATAATTAGGAAGCTGTAATTTTTTCCATAACGTCGAGCTCAGACTTTATTGACCCATTTAATTTTTTTTAATAATGGCATTTTACTAGAGCAGAACAGCGTGCAACCTAGGTAGCCTCTGGCTGGATCTCTTGAATGATTTTAATTAAAAATAATTTCTCCACTTCTGGTGGATGTACCTTTTCCTCAGTATCCTGGCAACAAAACAATACCACTTAGGGGCAAAACTTTCTTCCTTTCTGTTGTTGTTACTAATAGAATAATCATACTGTCAATGTCCAATTTAAAGGTTAATATATAGTGGATCCTAAAGGAACCTCACCTTTTAATTGAGTAATCAGTTTTATGAAATTAACCTTTAGACCTTTTCAATTTTACTGAGCTGAGTTTCCATTAAGTCAAAATAGAGTAGGAGGACATTAATCTAATGTTCTTGGAATTAGTCTTTCATGGGCCTGCACCCTCCACGGGGCGCATATTCACTTGAAAGCACGTACCTTTCTTACTGGTGTGTCCCTGACCCCTTTAGCCTCCATTTCCCGTGAGACGGTTCTGTTAGGGGCAGCACAAGGCTCTGGCCACTCTGTGCCCTCTCACACTCCTCCCGCCTCCACTGCCTGGGGGTTGGGAGGAGGGATCAAGCCTGCTTGCCCGGCCCCTCCTCCTCTCCTTTGGGTCTTCTACCTCAGGCGGAGTACGTTCTGTTAGGGTTACCATGTTAAACCAAAGTAGTTAAGAAACCAAGGCACGGGGGAGAGTGGGGATAGGGGCTCCTGCTCTTTCTGTCTCTTCAGGTTTCACGAGGGGAGGACCATCCCTCCCCAGGAACCCGTGGGCGTCCTTCTCTCCTTCTAGTTCTCCCCCAGAAAATGCGGGTGCTGGGGCTGGGCTGGGGGAGGTGCCACACCAGGGGAGGAAGGAGACTGGCCTCATGGTTGGCGCTGAGAAGAGGCCTCTTCTCCTGAGGAGGCTCTGTCGTCGGGATGGGTGCATTCCCTGCCCATCTGCACCTTACCTTTTCTGGGGAAGCTTCTGGAAGGGGGGCGCCTGCAGGTCTTGGGGGCGGAGGAGGGAAGGGACCTGTTAAGGAGCACAGTTGGAGCTGTGTATCGAGCCTGTTCAGGTCATCCTCATGCATTAAGTGAGGTCTTTCACAGTATTTGATTATTGATGTAGTGGTTTATCAGTCTACTAAGTTTGGTGTTGCTCGTGATGATGGGGATACACTAGGGATCAAACAAACGTCCCCACCTTCGTGGAACTTATATTTTTAGGGGGAAGATAGACAAGAAACAAAATAAATGAGTGAAATATATAGACTGTTAGAGCAGGATAAATGCTTTTGGGGGAGGGGAGAAGGGGAAATAGACAATGTCAGGGAGGATGCAGGTTTATGAAGATAGCTTAGAGAAGCCTCACTAAGAGGGGGACATTGAGCAAACACCTAAAAGAAGTGCTCAGTGTGTATAGATAATCAGGGAAAGAACATTCCAGAAGAAGACAGCCAGCAAGTGTAAAAGTCCTGATGGAGGAGTATGTCTAGAATGTTCAGGGAACAGCAAGGAGGCTAGTGTGGCTGGAGCAGGAGGGAGCGGGTGAGGGTAGTGGAAGACAAGCTCAGAGAGGGGGCAGGAGTGAGATCTTATAGGTCATCTAAAGGGTATTGGAGCTCTTGTAAGGGCCTCGGCTTTGACCCCTAGGTGGGAAGCACTGGCAGGTCTGTGCAGGGATCTGTACTAACTTTGTAGCGGGGTCAGTGAGGCTGTTGTGCTGGAATAAACTGAGGAGGGCCAAGGCAGAAGCAGCGTGCAAGCTGGGGCCACGGTTATAGTCCTGGGGTTGGGGGTTATCAAGGGCCCGGACCAGAGAGGTCAGCAGAGGATGACAACAAGAGCTCAGAGTCTGAAACTATTTTGAAGGTAGAGCCAACAAGATTTGTTGATGGATTAGATGTGAGCTGGGAGGGAAAGGGGTGTCAGGATGACTCCAGGTCTGGGGCCTGAGTGGCTGGAAGGAAGTTGCCATCAGCACAGGTGGGGAGGCTGCGGCAGGAGCCCAGGTGAGGGGAGCTGTCAGGAGCTTGGCGTGGGGCATATTTGCAACGCGGATTAAACATCTGAATGGAGACAGTGAGCCAGCAGTTAGATATATGTGTCTGAAGTTCAAGGAGAGGTCCAGGCTGAAGGTATAAATCTGGAACTTGTCAGTGTAAAACTGGTATATGCACTGCCAAAAAAAAAAAAAGGGGGGGTGCCATGAGCCTAGATGGACTCACCAAGGGAGCAGTGTAGATGGTGAAGCAGTTCAGGGACTGAGCCATGAACTCTCCGTGGTTATATGGTGGGAGGGTAAGAGGTGTCAACAAGAAGCATGAAAACAAGCAGCCACGGGGGCAGGAGGGGGTACCGGAGAGTGTTGTTGGGGATGACAGAGGAGGGAGGGACCTGAGGGGAGGGCTGAGCCCTGTGGGGGTCCTTGGTGACCTTGGGGAGTGGGGGTAACAGTGGAGCGATGAGGGTAAAAGCCTGCTTGGATTGGGTCAAGGGAGAATGGTCAGGGAGGCGGAGACCTGGGGTGTAAGCTTCTTGGAGAAGTTTTGCTGAAAAGTGGGGAGAAATTGGACAGTAGCTAGTAGGAGATACAGATTTGAAGGGTTTTGTTTTTTTGTTTTCTAAGTTGGGAGAAATAACAGCAAGATTGTATGAGGCTAGGAAAGATTCCGTAGACGGGAAAAGTTGATTTTATAAGGAACTAATACGTGTAGTGTTCACTGCGTGCCAAACACATCTGGGCACTGTGTTCACGTATTCATTCTTTTGGGGTGGATGGTGCAGGAGAGAGAAAGAATTGCTGGGACCAACCCAGTGCCCGGGTGGAGGGGGCGTGGCTGGGAGGTGGGCACTTTATCCTCTGTCGCTGGAGAGAAAGTATTGGCTGTGGGCCCCTTGAAAGTGAGGTGGGGAGGTGGGGTGGGAAGAGCTTGGAGGCGTTCTCAGAAAACACAGTTACAGCTGATGCTGCAGATGGGGAAGGAGAGCTTGGAGGCGTGAGGAGGGAGAAGACATGAAATAGCCATCTAGGACTGCGGGAAAGCAGATGCAGCAGGGAGGTGCAGTGTAGTTGCCACCCCCTTAGGGAGCCACTTGTCATTCGTCATTGTGTAAAGCCAGTATTTTGATCTCTGTCTGTTTGATTCCCACTTGATCCTAAACTCAGCTGGACAGTGAGCTGGTAACTGTACTGCTGTATGTCACAGTGACTTTTCCCTTCGTAGAGTAGGGAGCTTCAGAAAGCAATCTTATTACTTAAAAATCTCCTTTAGCTTCTCTAGATTTTATCACAAAATGGTTAGAAGACCATTTGCCCTGGTTTCTTTTCTTAAAATAAAGTGTCAGTCGTGGAACACTTAGTCTCAAGAACGTTACTTCTGCCCTTTTAAATTGCATTGTGAGGACAAGTGTTAGTAGCAGTTCCTTTCCTTCATATTTCCAGTTCTTTCTCCTCTTCCTTGTGTCTTTGTTTCTGTTATTATCTCTTGCTCACCCAGGACCCAGATCCCAGGGTCTGATGGTGCTTTGCCTCCAGTATCTATTCTGTTCCTGACGATTCTTACATCTCAGACCCATTGCCTCTTTTCAGTCTCCTGCCACCACCCGCATTCTGCCATTGCTCCTATCTCAAATTTTAGTTCAACAGAAAATCACTAGCACCTACATGTTATGTTGCATGGTGCTAAGGGTACAGTGATGAGGAAGGCAGGATTCTCTGCCTGTTTTTGACAACCTGTCGCCTGATCTTCCCCCTCTGTTCCAGCTAACGTGGTGTTGCCACGTTTATCTCCATCACGTTCTGCCCTTCCATTGGCTACAGAATAAAAGACCTTCAACGAGCACAGAGGCCCACCAAGAACCCATCACTTCTGCCTGACCTGTGCTCAGCCAGACTGAACCTCCGGTGCTTTTCCAGACAGGCTCCCTCTCCCCTGGTTCCATCCTGTCACTTATGTTTCTGCTCTCGTCTCCCAATGGCCACGTCCCGCCTTTCAAGATTTAGTTCGTAGATCACCTTCCTTCCGATTAGCTAGTGGGGAATAAGCACCCCCTCTTCTGAGCTCTCCTGCCTTTCATGACACAGGAGCTGCCTTAGGTGGTTCAGAGCATGCAGCCAGGAGCCTTGGTTCAAATCCCCGCTCTGCTGATTATTAGCTGTGTGACCTTGGCAAGTGATTTAATCTCTCTGTGTCTCAGAGCATAAAATGGAAATTATAACAGTACCCACCTCATAAAATTTTGATAATTAACTGGGTAAATATGTGTGAGGTACTTGAAACAGTGAATTAGTGTTGGTGTCCGTGCATGGAGAGTGTTCTATAACCGTTACCTGTGTCCATGTGTATGTACATAAACCTGTGGATGTTACCTGTTGTCATACAGTCTGTTGAGAGCAGGGTCTGTATTTTGTTCGTGTGTTTAGCCCAGACATTAACAGACATGTACCTTGGGCAAGGCATATACTTGCTCGTATTTAATGTTTATAGCAAAAATGAGATTGTAGTCTTCAACTTTTATCCATGCCTTTGCAGTAACTTTTGGAATGGAGTCTAAAATAATTTACATTATTCTTCTCTATTCTCAGGAAGTATCTAGTTGCATATTAAATTAATAAACAGAATGTCAGTGCTATTTTATAATTTTGAACTTGCCCTTTCTTAACATACTAATCAACCAAATAATTTTTAAAAGCCGATTCCTTTCCATTTCTGAATCATTGAATAGACTTACTCCTCTGGTTTTTTTCCTCCTTTCTCCCTGAAGTAAATTGACTAATCCAAGCCTATACCTAAATAGTCTCCTTTAATTGAATCTAAAATTTAGATAAATTGAGTTCTGTAATAAAATTATTCCTCTGTACATCATAAAGGGAATAAAATTAAAGTTTGAGAAAGTTATGTATGCATGTCCTATGAGAATATACGTTTTGGAATTATTTGCCAGATGGTTAACCTTTTCAAAACAGTAATAATTGTATTATCGTGAGACTTAATTTGGGGCTGTGTCATTGGCAAGCATTCATTACTTTTGATGCATGTGTTTCAATGCCCATTACATAGCTGTGCTGTTCTTCAAATGTCACAGAAGAGTCCGAGTTTGACCCCTTCTTCAGGCTGCTGTCTCCTCATCTGTTGTATCCTAAACGTTGCATGCCATCTTCAACCCCACACCTTACCATCTTTCCTTCCACATCGGGCCCTCTTCTGTGCTCTGTGTCCTAGGCTTCCCTGCACTTACCTCCCGACCCAGGCAGCCCCTGTGACCCATGAGCTCTCGCTCAGATCTGCTCTGCCTCCTCTCCCCACCAACATGGCCTTACCTCTTCATCGGTGCCTGGATGCTCAGTGCCCTCCTAACTAGGGTCTGATTTCATCCACCTCCAGGCCAGCTACCACAGAGGACCCCATGCAAAATGCAGATTCTCCTGTTTAAAATCCTCCAGTGACTACACCAGCCAGCAGTCCCCAACTTCTGCACTGCAGGGACTCCTTGCTGACTGATAGTGGCGTATTTGTATTTTGTATGATTGTTGTATTTGGGGGAACCTATTGATACTGGAGAAACAGCTATTGCAGATTCAGTAGCAATTCTAAATAAATGTGTACTTATAATACCACCTGCATTCCTTTGAAAAATAGTGTAGACATAAGCTAGACACATTCAGTGCGGAAACGCTGACTGTATGCATGTGATATGCTGCCCCTTGAGATAAATCGAGATTCCAGAGGTCCACAGCTAGGATGCTTGTCTGCAGGGACCACCTGGTTTACGTCTGTTTTCCCTTTCACTCTCATATGTGGCCTGTCATCAGTCAGACATTATATGGTCATTCCATCCATGCCCTGCAGGTTGAGGATTTGGAGCAAGTCTTCTCCCACTGTCTCCCGTGTGGAGAGTGTTCCTCTCTGCCTGACCAGCAGCTCCCCTGCGTGAACTGACCACTCCCTGCTTGGGTTCCACTGTCTGCTTCCAGACCAGCACCATCCACCACAGTTCCTTGTGCTTCTCGTGTCTGTGCCAGTCTCCTCTGTGGTGCAGAACCCACTTAACTTTAAACCCCCAGCCCCTGCCACAGTGCCTGGCATACTGGAGTTAGTATACTAGTGACTGAATGAATGAATCGTGGGGATTAATAAGTAAATGAGATACACGTAAGGCACTGAGAACAGTGTCTGGTGCACTCTACATGCTCAGCCAGTTGTTAGCATACCTACTGTGCGTCGGACAGCAGTTTAGATATTGGGGAAACAGAAATGAATGAGACAAAGTCCCTGCTTTCATGAAGCTTGTGTTCTCCTGGGAGGAGATGGATGTTATTATTTTAGAGGAAAAGTGTAGCCAGGTGAGGAAGAGATAGTCGGGGTGGAGCAGTGTGATTTGAGAGCCCCAGCCCTCCCATCACAAAGCAGAGTGTTGGGGGTGGCTTTGAGCTGAGAGAGGACAACATGATCCCTGGCGCAGGCACGAAGCATCACTGAGGGCGGGAGCTGGCACAGCACCGAGAGGGGTCAGGCCGGGAGCGGGTCCCGCGTGCGTCTGGCTGACGCGGGACAGCAGGGGAGGGGGGACAAAGTGAAGTGAAGAGGGTGCGTGGCAGGAAGTGTGGTCACAGCTGGCGGTTGGGAATATAGGACTTGATATTTTATTCTCAGAATGAGGACGGGCGGCTCCCGGGGCTGGTGGGGCGAAATGGAATGATTATCTAAGGTCCCTTCGAACTTGGTATTTTGTGATGCTGTGTCTCAGCTGTAGTGTCCAGAGTGTAGTCACCGTTCATAGTAATGCTGCCACGCCTGCCCACGTGTTACAAAAACAAGCAAAGTGATGTAACTGCAGTGTTTTGAGCATCAGGGTGCAGCGTTACTGAAAGTGAGCACCCTTACTCGTTCGGTGACTTTAGAGTTTGTTTAGCTTACTATCAGGGGAAATGAAAAGTTTCTAAAAGCTCTTTTACTCAGTTTTGAAGACTGTCAACATGGGGAAAATGGCCCCCGAGACAGCTCTGCACATATGTCTCCAGAGCCTCCAGTGTCCCCACCTCACCTTCCATGCAGCTCCCGGGGTGCTTGTGTGGGAATCTGATTGTGTCCCTGTGCTGTGTGACAGCCTTCGGTAGCTGCCCCATTGTCCTCCAGGCCCGTGTGCGCCGGCCCTGACGCTGCTCTCGGCCCCCCTCACCCTCCGCTGGCCTGGCCTGGTCCCGTCTGGTCTGCAGGAAGCTTTTTTTACGTGTTGGTTCCACTATCCGGAGTATTCTCTCACCTCTTAGCCTGGCCGGGTGCCCCTCATCCCTCACATCTCAGCTTAAACGTCACTCCTCTGGGAGCCTCGTTCTTCCCTGGCGCCCCGCCCAGATGCCATACAGGGTCATTTGCTGCTGCCCTTTGATTGTATCCTCTCTCTGTCTGTTAGCCACGTCGTGTCTGAATATGGGAGGATGACAGACACAGAGCGAGACCAGATAGACCAGGATGCTCAGACGTTCATGAGGACCTGCTCGGAAGCCATCCAGCAGCTCAGAGCACAAGGTGAAGTGCTTGGAAAGACGCCGGCAGCCTGCTGCCACCAGTCACGTGCTCATGTCAGACTCGCTGGCCCAGCCAGCTAAAGCTCTCTTCTGTGTCCTTATTTAGAGTTATATTTAAAACTTAAAAATTCTTCTTTTCCTGATTAATGTTTTGCCTAAGCTGTTAAAAGTAATGAAAAAGCCATGATTCAAGTTAAGTAAATGGGAAGAGAGGTGGAAGGGATGGCTCCAGACAGAACCAAAAATTTTCCAAGGGCCAGGGTCAGAGAGCATAGATCGTATGTGGAAGCATGTGCATGCCTGCATCTGGGGTGGCATCGAGCTGGGCAGCTGGCGTTGGCATGCATATGAGGGTGGAAGGGGGTGCCCTAGACCCTCCACCAAGAGCAGTAAAGCAGACTGCAGTCTCAGACCCTCACGGTCAAGAGGGAGGAGCCATGGCTGCACCTGTACCCACCCCAGCTCCACCATCTTCTGGCCTCGGGCGAGTCACTTAATCGCCCGGGTCCCAGTTTCTTCATCTATAAAATGGAGACAATTGTATGATACATGTCTTCGGGTTGTTAGGAGAATTAAGTCCTCATAGCATCCTTAGAACCACAGCCAGCATTGGGATTATTATCGCCATCGTGCTTCCATCAGTGTTTACTTCCCACTGAGGCACTGCGGTGGCTTCCCAGGGTGCGTGTCTTCCTGGAGTCGGTTTTAGTTGGCTTGGGCAGGTGGAGGCTCCATCAACACAGCATGGAGTCCCCGGGCCAGCTGCTCCTGTGCTTGACGCAGACTTTTGTTGGGAAGCTTCCATTAGAGCCCTGATGGGCCACCCAGACAGTTGGGTGCAAACTATAGTCATTCTTGCCGAAGAAACACTCATACACACAAAGTTTTGTGTAATTTCATGAACTCCTCACATGCGTCTCAGGTCGGGAAGCCCTGTGGTAAAAGTAAATCCTGCCCCCGACCCTGCAGGACATTCATTGAGATAACCTAGAACATGCATGAATGTTAATAAAACGAGGAAGTGAGCACCAGACCACGTGACCTTGGGCTACTTACTGGTTCTGAACGTTAGTTTCTTCCGGTGTGAATCAGGCATACTCATAACTGCCTTTTGGATCGTTTGGATCATTAGCAGTAGTTTATGTAAAGTCCGAGCAGAGGGCCTGCACGTGACAGGTTCTCAGTCTCTCGTGAGTGGGAGCTGTCCTACCAGATAACTGGCACAGACTCTAGGAAGACGTGATAATTCACAGAAGAAAGGCATCCTCGTGGCTTGGAGAGGCCAGGTTTCCTGGAGAAGGAAGGTCTGACTCAGTGTCTAAAGGGAATGTGAGTCGCTGAGGGGAGAGGGTGGAGCATTCCAAGCTGAAAAATAGTACAGACAGGCAGGCAGAGGGGGCGTGTGTGCTTTGAGTTTGATCTGAACGTGTTCCTTGAAGGTCAGCTTGAGCATTGGATGCTGTTAGTACAGACGGGTCAGCACTCAGGAAGTGGGCCGCATTAAATACGATCCTCGTGCTGTAATAAACCATAAATTATTTGCCTGGAGTTTTTCTGCAGGCTTAATCTTTTACTCTTGCAAAGTCTAATAAATCTTACTCTTTAAAAAATGTTATGTGATGTGACACGACTTGTTTTATAGCCGTATTTTTAAGAATACTTCTAATGACAAAACTGTTGTAAGAACGCTGATGGATTGTTCTTCAGTCTAGTTCAATGCAAAGACCTGAACAGTGTCCTTTTCTGTTACAGCCCACAAGGAGATACATTCCCAGCAAGTGAAGGAGCACAGGAGCGCTGTTCTGGATTTCATCGAAGATTACTTAAAAAGTATTTCATTTTATCTTCAAGATCAAATGTGGCATTTCACTGTAGTGGGATGCGAATTTAGCTTTACTAGCTGCAGACTCTGCTGTCTCATATTTAATGATAGCTTTGCCTGAGGAGCAGTCTTAAATGGTCTCTCTCCTGGTGTTTCCCCCTGAACAGGAGTGTGTAAACTCTACTCAGAACAAAGAGCCATCCGAGTGAAACGAGTGGTGGACAAGAAAAGGCTGTAAGTGTTGTCTTTGTTCTTTAATTCATAATAGCAGTGTTCATAGCTCCCAGGGTCACAGAGCTCTGTGTATCACGATGTGCAGTGCTTGAAATTCCTTGTGAAATGCTGTCATGAGCGCCCAGCGGGCACTTCCCACATGCCAGGCACCGTGCCTGACTCTTCACCCACTCACAACTACCTCACAAGGCTGGGGCTGTCATGCCCCCATTTTACAGATGGGGAGGCTGAGGCTTGGGAAGTTAGGTGACTCCCCGCAGCCAGGAGGTGGCAGAGCTCGACTTGAGCCCAAGAGGTTGGTCCAAAATGCATGCTCTTGCCCATCTTGTGCTACTAGCCCTCGAGGCTGGCACAGGGTTAGCCGCTTTACCTTGGACTCTCTGCCTTCACGCCGCCCCTTGCGGCTTCTGAAGGCGTCTTGCTGAGGGAAGAGCTGCAGCGCAGGAAGGCCTCGTGTCACTGGCGGTGCACCTCTCTTCCAGTGCCAGGCGCTCCGGGTACACACCCCACTTCAGCCCTACCCCTGTTCAGTGCCCGCACTGTTAATAACCCCCTTTCACAGGGGAGGACACTGAAGCTGCAGCAGGGAAATGACTTGGCCAAGGCCATGCAGCCAAGAAGCAGCATTTCCTGTGGCCCCTGTCTGTCTCCCATAGGGCTGCATGCTAGCTTCCAGTGCACAGGGGGCTGTGTCCTCATGGCCACTCAGCCAGCCTGCGATGGGATTCCTCAATGAAGAGGGGGTGCTGGGACCAGGCTCCAGCTCTTGACCACTTCTGAACTAGCTCTGGAGATTTTAGAGTGTTCTTTCAGAAGATAACATTGCATACTATTTTAGGACAAATTTTCTCAATTCTTACTGTGTCGGGGTCCCCCGCCTCAGGTGAGGTGATTCACTGGGGGACTCACAGGATTCCGCATATAGTCCCACTCATGGCTGTGGTTTATTCCAGTGAGAGGGTGCAAAGCAAACAGCAAAGGGAAAAGGCACTGGGATGAAGGATGGGGGTGCCCAGGAGCAAGCGTCCAGAGCCTTCTCCAGGGCGTTGCACAGGATGTGACTGGCAACTCGTGTGAGATGTCGTCCACCAGCAAAGCTCATGAGAGACTCACAACCTGGGGATTTTATCCTGCTCACATAGGCACCTTCCAGCTGGCATGCACCGAAATTCCAGACCCCTAGAGGGAAAGCAGGCATCCAGCAAAAACCACGTTGTTTGCACACAGTTCACGCACAGGGTGCCACTCTTAGCGGTCAGGGTGGCCGGAGCCCTCCCAAAGTCCAAGCCCCCACCGCCTCCCAGGGGCTCAGCTTGCAAGGAGGCCTCTCAGGGTTTCAGTCTTGGGCCTCTGGGGTTAACTTTTTCTTGCACTCTTGTGAGACAGAGTTGCAGTTGTAAATGCCAACAAATGGAAGCACATGTGGAGGAGAGTGAAGTGAGGCATGTTACCTGTTGGCAGATAGGTACTGTTGATCACACAAGATACTAATGGGGTAGGCAGAGAGAAGCAGAGAGGCTCTGCTCTCAGGGAGCTTTGGAGTCAGGCTGGGCTACTACAGAAACGAAAAATAAGCTGACTTAATCAGGATATGTCATAATTAGTGAGACCAGGAGCAGGTTCAGAGAGGGGCTGGCACTATTAAATGGCAAAGCATAGGACCTAAGGGCTCCAGCTTGCAGCCGTACGGCCTGTGTTCAAATCCTGGCCCTGCCACTTGCAAGCTGTGACTCTTGGACAATCACTTAACTTCTCTGTGCCTTAGTGTCCTCACTTGTAAAATGGAAAAAATGTATAATACCTACTTTATTGGGTTGTTATGAGGACACAATGAGTTGATAGAGATAAAACGCTTACAGTGAGCGGTTAATATATGTTAACTTGTACTATTATCTGCCATTAAGCATTTATCATGTTATTTCATTTAATCCTCACAGCCATTCTTAATAAATATTAGTATCCCAATTTATAGAGGAAACTGAGGCTCAGGGAATTGGGGTTACTTGCCCAGTGTCACACAGCTGAACTAAGATTTGAACGTCAGGTTAAGCAGGGCAGATTTCTCAGACAATGGCCTTTGTGTTGGCTGTCGAAAGAAAATAATCCAGTTAAGTGATGAGAGAGACAGAAAGCAGCCCAGACTCAGGAGGGAGTGCGGGCGGGATGTTTGCTCAAAGCGAGTCCTGGAGGAGAAGGTAGGGCTCTGCTGCCACATGAGTCACCGTCACGATGGTATGTGGTCACTGGGTCTCACGTTCCCCCGAGGGAGAGATGCCACCTTCTGCTTCCTTATCCCAGGCGGACCCTAACACTGGAGACCTAGCAGGCACCTTGAGTAAAGTAAGAAGGGGCTTTTGCTGCTGCCTCCTCAGTGCTCAGTTCTCAGCAGAGGTTTTTACAAATTAAGATCAGTCAGATGGGAATTGTTCCCATTTAGGCAGTGAAGTTTAGCCAGTCTCCTGTCAGACAGCTGCCTTGTGCCAATTACTTTGAGCAAAGAACCTTGAGGGAAATAACTGTGACCCTTTGCGACGTGGTCTAGCCTCCCTTCTGGTTCCTTCCTCACCTTGCCCCAGAAGGCGTCTGTCTAAAACATGTATAGTTTTATCTCTGCCTTACAAAGGCCAGACTTCATGGCATGGCATTCCAGGCCCGTGACACTTTGTTTCCCGGTCGGCCCCCGTGGGTATATGCTCTGGTCATACCTGCCTACTTTGTGTTCTGAAGAGGCCTTGTTCTTTGACGTTCCTGAGCCTTAATCCTTGCTGATTTCCCTGCCTAGAATGCCCTTCACGAATATAGTTATATTCTCTGTTCCTCTCCCGCATTCATGTCGCAAGCAAATTCCTGTTTACCCTTCCAGCCCCGGTGAAGATGTGGCCTGCTCTTTAAGGACTTCCCCAGTTCCCATGGGCCGTGGTAGTGGCTCCTTCCTGTGTAGGCTCTCTGCACATTGTCCTGGTCAGGTGTGACACTCCCGCTCCTGCAGATCTGCTAACGCCCCCCTCCGCCCGCTATGCAGCATGCTGCCTGTCCCGGTCCGCTGAGGACTGTGGAATGAATGTGCCAGTGACAAGTCTCCTGAAGACAGCTTGGCTGCGTGTAGGGCTTTTCATTGCCAAGCTGGATTGGTGGGTCCTTTGTTTTTGTATTATTTTGTTTTGATTGATGATGGTTTTTGTTTAAAATCACTCTTAGAAAAGAAATTTGAGAAACTCAAGTTCCCGTGTTCTATGACATTGTTGCTGCTATCATGTTTGTTTTGTTCTTGGTGGGAAAAAACACACTTGTCAGTAAAAGGGCAGTCTGATTGTTTTTATTTTAACTCTTCCACAGTATAAGAGAAAAGGTGTTCTATGATGATGACTGTTTTCACAGAATGGTGATACCACGCTAAGCTCTCATACCAAAGGGCTTTTATTCCAAACTGGGTGAAAATGTTCTGCCCACTAAGACAGCAGTGGTCTCAGCTGATCTTTCTGGATTTGTCCCTCCGTGACTATGTTCTTAGAAGGACAGTACCATTGTTAAATGTGACTCTTCTCACCCATCCCCTGGGCATTGAACTATCTGAGTCAACAGTGGGACCTGCTGTTAGGTACCTTAAGCTGGACGTGCGAGATGGTGGAAACTTCTACTGGGGTCTCATCTCTGTTCTTTCTCCTGCTGTGAGACTGAGAGTGCTTTGAAGGCAAGGACCGTTGTGTCTTTTGTCTCTGTGGTCCCAGTGCCTTGATCAGAGCCTGGCACAAAGTAGGTGCTTAGTTAATGGTTCTTGAATAAAGGAAGGAATGGGGCACAGTCACTCATTCCTGGCTCCTCAGATCTACATGTGAGAGCTTATATGTTGGAAAGGTTGTGGGCAGGCAGTGTAGACACAACTGCAGTACTGGCACAAGTGACCTTGTCGTCCTGAAAGGGTTTGACACGTACCCATTATCCTCCTGATCGCCCTGAAGCACTACTATTTTGTTTAAGATTGACGTTGAAGCAGCCAACAGATGCCCTCCTAGGCATATACTCATCAAATTAAAAATCAATTAAAAATCATCAGAAACAGTTCTTCTTTCCAGAAAGTAATCAAGTTGTACAGCATTGGCTTTCTTTTTCCCAGGGAGAGGTTTGAAGCGGCAATCTGGAAATTAAACCTAACCTCTGATACTCTTTTCCACTAGTTCAGAACATTTTCTTTGTGGAGGGTTATAAACTATACAGAAGTCCAGGAACAGATCCAGACGTAACATAGTAGCCCTTTCTCTTCAGACTGCTGTTTCCTTCTCATCCAGCAGTGGCTCATCTGATCCCGAACCTTACTTTAAAGTTTGCTGGGTTCTGGAATGCCATTTGAACACATCACTCTCACTAGTACAGTGATGTTCTTAGAGTGGAAACTTCGGCTATTTTTTTCTGCCTCAGGGGAGATCTGAGAAGGACAGAACGCATTGTCTGAAAGACAGTGGTTTCTTGTAACATTGTGGCGGCTGTGAAAGGGCAGGTAGGGAGACTGGACAACTCTGCAGCACTTGTCGGAATTTATCATTGTGGCTTGAAGTTAATTACCAGAATATGATCACATCGTACTGTTACTTCTAAAGGATGATGTAAATGAGAATTTCCTAAGATATTCTGAGGAAATCCTGGTGACCTAAATAAAATGTGTTACTCTGTAGACAGCTTCCACGATCAAACAAGTCTGAGAAACACTTAGTGTACAGAGTGCTCGGAGTCTTCACTGACCCTGGGCCCTGATGACATCTTTCTAAGAGAGCCCTGCCCACTGCGGAGCCCTTCACTCTTGAAATACCTGGCAAAATAGTGCCTAATCCCGTGGCCAGGTGTATCACCTTGAGTTATTTATTATTTACTCCCTGATGTTGGGTACAAAAGATACAAATTTTGCTACATTCCGTTTTTCCTCCTCCTTTAAAAAGAACATTGGTTTTCTTACAGCACATACACTCACCATTCTTACTTGGTACTTAAAGAATGTACTCAGATTATTATTTATGATGCGATCCTCTCATCCCAACTAGATTGGAAGCCTGGTGAAGGCAGAATTTTGTCTTTTATCTCTTTATGTTCACAGCCCCTAACCCAGTATCCTACATAGAGTAACAGCTCAGTAAATTTTGCCAGTGTTGGGGAGGATAATGATGATAAAGATGAAGAAAACAAGAAGTGATGTGATATGATATTAGGTCCAGAGCAATGATTTTGTCTTTTTTCTAAAGTTTTAGCTTTATTGAGGTAAAACTGACATATAAAATTGTAAAATGTTTAAAGAGTACATTGTGGTGATTTGATACACTGTACATTCAGAGAGGATTCCTGCCCACCTAGCTCATTAACATATGCATCACCTCATGTATTTATCTTTTTAGGGGCAGTGGTTGGGAACATTTAAGCTCTGCTCTCTTAGAAAATTTCAGTTATACAAAATGGTGTTGTGAGCTACAGTCACCTTATTGTCCATTAGACCCTCAGACCTTGTTCATCCTATAGTGGAAAGTTTGTACCGTTTTACCAGCCCCTCCGTATTTCCCCCACCTGAGATTTTGTCTTGTGCACCACCTAGAATAGGGGGTCAGTGAACTATGGCCTGTGGGCCAGAGCTAGCCCTTTGCCAGTTTTTGTACGGCCCTCAAGGTGAGCATGGTTTTCATATTTTTAAATGTTTGTAAAACAAGAAGCAAAAGAAGAAATACATGAGTTAGAGACCATGTATGTTCTTTCACAAAGGCTACAATGTTTATCATCTGACCCTTTACAGAAAAAGCCTGCTGACCCATGGCTTAGACCAGGCTCTCTAAGTTGAAGGACCACTTTTTTGTTGTATGTTCTTTGCAGTCCATCACGGACTGATGTGTCCGGTTCCACCGCACAGATCGGGCTCACAGCTTACGCTGCAGGTGACCCAGCGGTGTTAGCTTACAGCTGAACTGGTCTGTACCCTGTTCAGAGAGAGGAGCCCTATGATTAAATGGCAACATTGAATTGCTATAAATGTTTCTTAATGCTTATTCTTCACATTTATTCATAGGAGACCAGTAACAAACAGTTCACAGTCTCATACTGGTCTGTGGACCATACTCTGCGTAGCACTGGCCTGAAAATCACCCAGCGTGGACTAGATGCCCAGTAAATCTCTGTAAGTGTGACGGTGGCTGAAGGCAGTGAGGTGCTTCCCCGTGGGAGCACACGGGCCAGGGCCAGAGTGTGCACCTTAGTCTGCAAACCCGTCTTTGACATGACAGTACTGCAGTATTAGGTCTCAAAAGTATCTTCTTTCTGCCTGGAGCCTCTGTTGGGGGCGGAAAGGAAGTGTAGGAGCGCTGCTCGACTCGGGTATGGACCACTTTTCTCTAACATTTAAGGGCTTCATTTTAGGTTTGCAAAGAATTTCCACATATTTTGTTGCTTCAAAATGAGAAAAATCTGTTTCTCTCCCTCCTTTCTATCTCTTTCTGTTCTTAAATTTTAAATAAAATCCCAGTTTTTCAAATAAGGGACCCAGAAACAGATGTTGGCCAGCTGGAACTTGTTGTGATTGAAGTTATGAAATGCTCAGCCTTCAGTTGGAGAAATTAATTTAAGTAAATCATGGAGCATAAACTGATCTTTCTGATGACTTTTTAAAAATTGCTTTTTTCAAATTCCCTTCAACTAGTTAATTTTTAATTTCCCTGAGGATTTTAGTAGACATCCTATGTATAATTAGATGTGTTTTCATCACTTAAAAAAAAAGCACTTAACTTTGTCTAAGTCTGCCGCATTGCAGTCTTTTATTCATTTTAAATGGAAAACTGGCACATTGGCATGCTCTGGACACAAAGGAGATAGACATTAATGGAACCCTTTATTTAAAAGTCAGTTAAGCCATTCTCCTTCCTGAACAATTGAGTCCTGCAGCCACGGTTGGGGCACAGTAAGGTGGGTGTCTGCAGCAAGGGGGAGCTGTCGTCTCCCAGGGCAGGTCGGAGTCTAAGCCAGCTGAGGGGTGGCTCAGCATGGCCAGAGAGAGCCTGAGCAAGGACAGGGGCATGTCCGTGCAGGGGGAGGAGTGGCAGTGGAGATGGCAGGCTGGTTATATACAGGGGCATTGATCAGATAATTAAGCATGTAAGGGTAGCGGAAGCCAGGTTTCACACTGTCAGGGGAGTGAGAGGGAAATTGGATTGGAATGAAAGGTACTGATGTGAACTCACGGTTTTTAATCTACATAGATACAGAAAAGAAATATGGTTGTAAATGTGTGTGCATGACTAGGTGTGCAGACACCCATATATATGTTCTGGCTCTGTCCACTGAGATGTCCTGGATGCAGTGACATCCCAATAGCAGTAAACGCACCTAGCACTCAGATCTCGGCTTCTAGATAGCAGTTTTAGCTTCTAGGAACTGCGGTTCCTTGGAGAAGTGGCTGAGTTTGGGGCTGGGTCAGGAAAAGTATAAAATGAGCCTGAACATTTTGTTGTACCAGAAAGCAAGGAAGGGTTCAGGGAGTGGTGGGGACATGTGAAAAGGACATAAGCCAGTTTGAAGGGGCTTCCACTGACCAAGTAAGAGACAATTTGAGCATCAAAATAAGTGATAGCAGATTATAACCCACTGAATAAAATAAGACATCATGAGTCCATCTGGATAGGAATAAAGAAATGAACAAATCAAGAGTCTGAAGTTGATAATTGCGTAGTATCAAAGCATTCCCTTCCCCAGGACTTGTTATCTGCAGAGAGGGAAAGAGTAACTGTGGTTACAGCCACCACTGCAATCAGGGGATCAAAGTGAAGTCGTGTGCAGCCTGGTAGGATGCAGTGAGAAGAATGGGAATAGCATTTCCCTTTTATCATGTCATCATTTTCACACCAGCGATGCATAAGCTGAATCCAACCATGAGGAGAGGGCAGACGAACTCAAATTGAGGGATGTCTTATAGAGTAACTGGCATGTTATTGTGTATTAAGATCATGAAACTCAAGGAAGGACCAAGATCTGTTCAATCCAAAGGAGACTGAAGAGAAATGACAATTAGATGCAGTGTGTGACTTGGAACTGATTTTTGTTTTGTTATAACGGATGTTACTGTGATGACTGGTCAAATTAGAATAGGGTCTAGGGAAAGGATGGGAGAAATGTACCAGTGTGAATTTCCTGATTTTTGTTTGTTTGTTTGGTTGGTTTGGGGGGGTGGTAATTAGTTTATTTATTTACTTTTTAATGGAGGTACTGGGGATTGAGCCCAGAATCTCATGCCTGCTAAGCACACACTCTACCACTGAGCTATACCCTCCCTCCTGAATTTCCTGATTTTGATGGTTGCATTCTAGTTGTATCAGTGAAGGCTCTTATTTTTAGGAAATACTGAAATACTCAGAGGTGAAGGGGCACCAGGTTGGCAACCTACTCTCCAACTCAGGTTCAGGAAAAAGGGCTTCTTTGTACTATGCACTTTAGACTTTTCTGCCTGTGATTGTTTCACAGTAAAATAAACAAAACCCCACAAGGTACTAGCATCTCACAGATGTTAGAGTGGCCAGAATAAAAATGACCAGTGTTAGGGAGGATGTGTAGCAACTGGAAATCTCATTTATGGCTGGTGGGAACATAAAATAATTCTTTATTACAAACAGCCAAATAATTCTCCAAGGGTAAATAACCGTCCTGTGACCCAGAAATTCCACACTAGGTTCTTTATGCCCAGAATATCCTTTCTGCTTTTCTGTGCCTGGCAAAACTTTACCCCTCTTTCAAGAGTTTGCCTAAGTGACACCGCCCTCGAGAAGCCCTGGTTATTTCTGTGCTCTGAATTAGTAGCACTAAGAATTTGTAAAGTACTTACCTTTTACATAGGACTTTTCTTTTTTGTCTACTGTATTATTTAGTCTTTGCAACAACTTTGATAGTATTGAAAGGTTACTGGAAGCCAGGTTTCTCATTATCACAGAAGTGAAAGGGAGAAAGGCAGAACAAAGCCTGCTTTATTGGCTGGAACAAAAGGTACTGAAAGCTACTTTACAGATAAGGAAACTGAGGCCCAGGGCACAGGAGGTGAGCCGGGAGCACCTGCTGTGTGCCCGCCTCTGTGCCAGATTCCTTGTCTTGGATGATCTCATTCAGTGTCTGCAAGAACCTTTTAAGAAGAGGGCTCTTTAATTCATCTTGCAGATGAAGAAGACTCAGAGAAAGAAGATATAAAAACCTGTCACACTGCAGGTAAGTGGCAGGCTAGAGGCCACTCTGCAGATGAGCTGCAGACTGGAGTCCAAGCCCACTTTTGTCTCCAGATCTGATTTCTAGATGCAGTTTTCTCAGGCAGTCAGCCAGCCAAAGGTTTAAGGACCTGCCATGGCATTTGTGGAATCACAGAGGTAGCCTGTCAGCCAAGACGGTCTAGGAGGGCGTCAGGTCAGTCCTGCCGAGGAACATGGCAAAGGAGAAGGCTGCCCACCACTCAGGCAGCTTGTGATCTCCCCAGCTGGCCTCCTAAGACTCCTTAAATCTGTCCCCATCCATAGCACCAACCGAGAAGACCAGCACTAGTTGGGCCCATAATTAGAAGACCCCGCTGAGTCCCTTGTGCTGATTATAGCAGTGCTCTCCCCTCTCTGAATTTTTCTGAATTATTGATGGATTGTGTCAGCTGTTTCCTTCTGTTCCTCTGTTGGCCTGTGTCTTGTCAAAATAAAAAAATGTGTATTTTTTTAGGATGTCACAAGACAACCTGTCTAACCACTCTACCATTCTTATTACCCGGTGATAATAACCACAGTGGTAATAGTGGTAGTAACAGCTAATTTTTTCAACTCTTACTACGCGCTATAGAGTATGGAAAGATGTACGTATAAACCAGTAGAAAGATACTCTTACAGTCCCATTTTACAGATGAGAAAACATGCTAAGAAATGGTCAGCCATTTGTCATTTAGTAACTGGAAAAAATATGAAAATCTGGCAAATGGATGTCTTGTTCATGTCACACTAGTTTAAATATTGGCTAAGGTGTCAGGTTGCCAAGTGCTAAATCCCAAAACTAATATTTGATGTAAAATGTGAAGAAATAAATAATAAATTTAGTAATGACATTTATATATTTAATGTCAAACAGAATAAGTTTGTGTTTTATTTTTAAATTGGTTTCTCTTTTCAGTTATGTCATTAACTGGCTCTTTTGCTTAACCAGTTTTTTTTTTTTTAGATTTATCCATGTTATGTTTATGCATAATTTTTTCTTCCTTATGAATGAATAGTATCGCAGTGCATGAATTTACCGTAGTTGTTTTATCCGGTCTCCTGTTGGTGGACATTTGGGTTGTTCCCACTGTCTGGCTGTTCTGGATAAAGATGCCGTGAACATTCCTAGACAGACTTTTGTGTGGATTTATCTTTCCATTTTCTTGGGTAAACACCTAAAGGTGGAGTTGCTAGGTCAGGGTGGAGGTGTTTTTTAAGCTAAGAAACTGCCTGAAGTTTTCCGAAGTGGCTGTGCTGTTTACAGCCTTGTCAGCTTGTGCGGAAGCTCCTGGTGCTCCACGCTTCACCGAGGTTTGAGGTTGGTGATGTTTTTACCTGTTGTAGTGGGTGCGTCGCAGTGCGCCACTGCGGGTTTATTTACCCGTGCTGCTGGACGCCTTCCCGTTCATACATTTCCTTCTGTGAGATGTCTGGTAAGTCTTTACACTTGACCTGGTTGTTTATCTTTTTCTGTTGACTTGTATCGGAATTCTTTGTGTACCCTGCATACAAATTCCTTGTCGGGTATTTGCTGCAAATACGTTTTCCTGTTCTGTGGCTTGTCTATTCATTTTCTTAAAGGTGTCTTTTGATGAACAGAAACCCCTAATTTTGAGGAAGTCCAGTCTACCCCAAGGGAGCCAAGATACTCTTTTTTGTTTTCTTCTAGAATCTAGATTTTATGTTCAGGCCTAGCATCTATCTCGGGTTAGTTTTTTGATACAATGAGATGAGGCTGAGGTTCATTTTATCCATGTAAGTATCCACTTATTCCAGCAATATTTGGACTTCCTTTTCCTAGTTAAATTGACCTGGCATTCCGTCAAAAATCTCTCAGCCCTGCATATATACCTGTTTCTGGATTCTCTGTGCATATCGTTGACCAGACTGTTCTTAATCCAGTACCTCACCGTCTTGATTCCCGTGGCTTTGTAGTAAGTCTTAAAGTCAGCTAGTGTAAGCCCACCAGATTTCTGCTTTCTCAGTGTTAGTTTTGCTGTTCTAGATCCTTAGTATATTTCCATGTACATTTTAGAATCGGCTTGTCAGTTTCTTCAGGAAACCTGTTTGGATTTTCATAGGGATTATGTCGAATCTATGTGTAAATTTAAAGAGAACAGATATCTTAATATCTGTCCACAAACATGGTTTATTTTCATTTATTTATTTCTACCTTTATTTTTAAATTTTTTTCTCAGCAATATTTTGTCATTTTCAGTGTAGAAGTGTTGTTCATCTTTTGATAGATTTATTCCTAGATTTTTTTAAAGCCTCTTTTAAGCGGTACTGTTTTATTAATATTATTTTTCAGTTTCTCATTGCTAGTGTATAGAAGTACAATTGATTTTTGCATTTGCAAAATACTTTGTGTCTTGCAACATTAATTAATTGACATATTAGTTCTAGTAACTTTTTGTAAATTCTGTAATTTTTACATAAACAGTAATGCCATGCATAAATAACAGTAGTTCTATTTTTTAATCTTTATGCCTTTTATTTCTTTTTCTTGCTTTTTTGAGTTGCCTAGGACCTGGGCCTCTAGTACCATGTTGAATAGAAGTGGTTGGAATGGACATCCTTGCCTTGTTCCTGATGAAGGGGCAAGGATTTGTTGTTTCGCATTAAGTGTCATGTTAGTTGTAGACATTCTGTAGCTCTTTATCAGGTTATGATATTCAAGTTCCCTTTTTGTCGGGGGCTCCCTAGACTGCCCTCAGGCTTCGTTATTTGCTAGAAGGACTCACAGAACTCGGAAAAGCTGTTATGCTCATGCTGTGGTATCACAGTGAAAAGATGCAGATTAAAGTCAACAAAGGTCAAAGGCACATAAGGCAAAGTCCAGCGGAAACCAGGTGCAAGCTTCCAGCTGCCCTCTCCCAGTGGCATAGCACGGACAGGGCTTAACCTCCCAGCAGTGAGAACGTGTGACATGGGACAGCTTGTACAGAGTACTTGTCAACCAGGGAAGCTCACTGGAGCCTTAGCATCTCGTATTTTCATTGGGGGTCAGTCATGTATGCACGGGGTACCCAGCAGTTGACCTTAGTTACTCAATCTCCAGTCTCTCCAGAGGTCAGGCTCGTAGAGCTTGGTCCAAGGCCCCGTCACAGATCGCATTGTTAGCATAAACTGTCTCGTGTGGGCCTTGGCCCCAGGTGTACAGAAACACTCGTTATCGTGCAGGGTGTTCCAAGAGCTTGGTGGTCATCTCCCAGGAACTGATCCAGGGCCAGTTTCTTTGTCATATGTAGAATTGGAACACCCTAGACCTGCCGAGTCAACCCTTTCCTGCACACCTTCTAATCCTAGCTTGCTGAAAGTTTTTATAATGAAGGAATCTTGAATATTTCAAATGCTTTTTCTGTATCTGATGAGGTGATCATGTGGTTTTCATCCTTTCTGGTAATGTGGTGTGGTTAGAATGTTCATAGTGCCACATGGATTCCAATACAAGGCTCATTGTTTCAGAACCAATATTTTTCCTCTTATTAGCCACTTATTGACAATTATAAAGCACCCATTCATTCCACCTGTATTTACTAAACACTGAATGCCACGCACTCAGCTGGGACCTAGGGCCACAGAGCATACACAACTTATGAAGTCAAGGCCCCCGCTCTCAGAGTGAGCGCTCCAGCGGAGCAAGGCAGACGGTAAACAAGTTAACTAGCGAGATCATTCCAGACCGTGGTGACTGCCGTTAGGAAGACGAGCAGGCGCTGTGGTGGAGAAGGCCTGTGTGAGGTGGGAGAGTCGGAGAGGGGGTGGGCCTCTGTGAGCGGGTGAGATTGCACCTGGCCCTGAAGGTGGAAGAGAACACAAGGCGGTGGGGGGAGCCCCGGGGCAGGTGCCAAGTGCTGAGGCTTAGGACCTGAGACAAGGCCCTGCCATCAGTGGGTATTTAGAGCCTTGTGCTTTTACAGGTCAGTTTTTTAAGATAGGACTCATATATCACATATATGACATAACACATGCATGTGTATGTTCAGCGACACTTCTCCATTGGGGTAAAACAACCAGCTTCTTGGATTTGTTGAACCTGGAATAGTTGGCCTCGCTGCCGATGGGTAGGGAGTGGTGTCAGCAGGTAGGGGGGTCCTGTGTCCTTTCCTGCAGCCTGCAGCCTGTGCTCCCTCGCCATGTGCTTTGGTGTAGGGTGTGCAGTCCGCCTTGTAGTAAGTGCCCGCAGGAGGTGAGTGGGGTGGTCACTGGGCCCAGAGACAGCAGCTCTGCTCTGCAGTGGCACAGCAGGCTCGGAACAGGCGTGCGGGGTCACGTGTGCCTCCTTCTGCTTTCAGACAGAATCCTGTTGTGTAAGTAAATTATATGTCTACTGGTTTTTGCTCTTCAGATCTAAGCTGGAACCAGAACCAAATACAAAACCAAGAGAATCCATGTCTTCTGAGAAAGTTTCACAGACTCTTTCAAAGGACTCTGAAGAAAAACCTGTCACTGAAGAATATCCAGGTATGAATTAAAATCAAAATCTCGCCTGTCTCTCTTCCTTATGACATGTTGGCAAAAACATAAAGCAGAAAAAAAAGGAACCTGGCCCCAGACATCTCATGGTGTTTGTATTTGCATAAGCAAAGGAAACACGGAAGAGGGAGCCGTTTTTGGTTACAGCTGGATCCTAATGACTGCTGCTGGGGCAGGGTGGGAGGATCCCTGGCACCTGGGAGCCCTTGAGCCAGCAAGGTCCAGAGAAAGCACCTGGGCCACCGTGCACACTGGGGGGGGTGCTATCTCCCCTGCGCCCCTGCGGGGCACCGTCCCGGTGATCTTGGTGCACTGTCAGCACTGGCTTGCGTGGGCCTGACCATCCTGCCTCGGGGTGGAGCACGTAATTTCAGCAGCCTTCATCAGCCAACTGAGTGAACAGGACAGAGCGCAAGTCTGGGTTCCACGTTTCCTGTCTTTGTGTGTGCTAGCTGGCCCAACTTCAAAACTTACTACAAAGCAACAACAATCAGGACAGTGTGGTGCCGACACAAGGATGGACATATGGATCAATGGATTAGAATTGGGAATCCAGAAATAAACCAAGTGGCTCTGGTCAGCTGATTTCCAACAAGGGTGCCAAGACCATTCAGTGGATATCCACATGCAAAAGAATGAGGCGTGACACTCAAGTCACACCATGTATAAAAAGTAACTCAGAATAGACCGAAGGCCTACACAGAGCTAAAACCCTAAAACTTACAAGAAAACATGGGGCTAAATCTGCCTGGCCTCAGACTGACAAGGCTATGACAACAAAACACAAGCAACAATTAGGTAAACCAGCCCTCATCAAAATTAAAAGCTTTTGTGCTTTTCTTGTTAAAGAAAGAAAGTGAAAAAACCCACAGAATGGGAGAAAATATTTGAAAATCATATCTGACCAGGGATCTGTATCTAGAACATAGAACTTTCACAACTCTGTAATAAAATGATAACCTAATTTTTAAATGGACAGAAGGGCTGAGTAGAAATTTCTCCAAGGAAAATACACAGACGGCCCATGAGCACAGGACACGACGCACAGCATCCTTGGTCATCAGGGCGAGGCAGATCCAAACAGCAGCGAGTGAGGTTTCACTCCACACCTACCAGGATGGCTGGAGTGAAGGGGCAGATAATAACCAGTGTCTGCAGGATGTGGGAAATCAGAACTGTCACCGGGTAAAAGCTCTCCAGGCAGGGGGACCGGCCAGTGAGAAGGTCTAGGAGGGAGATGAGCTTGGTATATTTAAACACACGTGCACACACCTGCACATACACAGACACTTGCAGAGGGAGGCACCAGTGAGAATGGTACAGGGAGAGGTGAGAGATGGAGGTGGGGGCCTTGATCACCCAGGGCCTCAGCAGCTGTGGTAAAGGTCTGGCTTTGAGTCTATGTGTAGTGAGAAGCCCCTGGAGGTCTTTAAGCTGAGAGTGACGAGGCCTGGTTCACATTTTAAAACCTCTCCTGACTACCGTGTGGAGTTGGAGTGAGAAGAAAGTGGAACCAAGTAGACTTGTTGGGAATCTACTGCAGGAGGCCGGATGCAGCCAGGTGAGGTGTCTCACCTGAGGGAGGCAGCGGTGGAGGCCGAGGTGGCCACGGAGAGAAGGGCCCAACCTCCGGCCGTACTCAGGAACTGTAGATTCCCAGCAGGTGGGACATGAGATGTGAGGGACAGAGAGCAATCAGGGGTGACTTCTAGGTTCAGGCTTGAGCACCTGGGCAAACTGGGATGAGGAAGGCGGGAGAGAGACCAGGTTGGCAGCAGGGCTGGGGGGAGCGGGCCGGGAGCAGAATCAAAGTTCTGGTTACACAGGTGAAATCTGAGATGCCTGTTGGATTTTCAGGTGAAAACAGTGAGTCTGTTGTTGACGTGAGCCTAGAGCTCAGGGAATAACTCGGGGCCAGAGGTGTGTGGGAGTCCTAGGAAATAATAGGCAGGTTAGAGGCACCGGCCTGAGGCGTCACCTAAGGGGAGCATGTTGGAGGCAGGGTGGGGGGCGGGAGAAGCCTCTGTGGCGCTGCCCTGTTTTCCAGGGCCTTTGACATTTCGTCTCTGTCCCCACCTCGATGCTGGCGGGTAGATCCCGTTCCCCACACCCAGCTGATCCCTCTTAGGGGTCATGTATCTGCCCTTTCCTCCATGCCTGCTGGAAGACAGCCTCTTCCTGTCCGTGGACATTTTGCTAAGGTTATCTACGGTTGGCAGAAGGATTTATAAAACCTGGGCTGTTTGGTTATCCTTTTGCTTAGGTTTTCAGTTTTTTCATTTCGCTTTTGAAACATGAGGTGTAACTTAGACAAAAAGACTTTAGGACTAAGGGGCAAAGTTGTAGGCGGAGGGCGGGTTCTTGCTTGTCATGCTCGTGTTTCCTGAAAGAGGCACTGGTCGTGTTGCTTTTTCATTTAATCAGCACAGTAGAGCGCCTCTGAGGTCAAAGCTGACCTGTGCACATCCGACGCTTAGGTCTTCCTCCATATTCTTGCTCAGCCAGGTGAGGTCTTTGTGGACCCATTTATAATCTGTTTCCTGACGTTGGTTTCTGCGAAGACAGGTGTGGCTGTTTATACTTCCTGCACTTCTCAAGCGAGCTGTGGGTCCTGGCCTCGGAGAGCTCACAGTCGACAGGGAAGATGAGACTCCCGCCCCGGAGAAAGCGAGTGGTGCCGTCAGAGGGGGCACCCGTGGGAAGGACAGTCACTCAGAGGGTCAGGGGACTTCAGGAGGAGGTGGCCCTGAGAAACGAGTCTGGACCTGAAAACATGGAAGCTTAGAATGTTCTAGGCAGAGGGAACAGCATGAGTAAATGCTCAGAAGCCAGAGAGCCTGGGCGAGACATGGAATGTAGTCAGGAAAGAAAGGACTTCTGGGTCAGTAAAACTCACAGGCGAGGAGGGGTGGGCCTTAAAGGTGGGTGGGCCATACCGTACAGGTGGCCTTGAGTGCAGGACCAGGGAGTCTGGGCCCGGGTCTCTTGACCCCGCGGCGCGCAGGAGGTCTGGGCGGAGCACTGGTGTGGGAGCGCGCGCTGCAGGCTGATCCTTACGGCTGCAGGTCAGGATGGCTCCAGGTCAGGATGGTTCCAGATGGCGAGTGAGCATGTGTTCTCTTAACAAGCTTTCTGTTCTAGCTCAGAGCTCGTTTGTACTTGCTTCCGATGTGGTGTTTCTGTATTGCTAATTTGGTGTTCTTACCCTTGAAAAACATAAAAGTGAAGACTTGAGGTGGATACCATAATGAGGTCAAGTAGGAGACAGAGGGCTGGGAGGAGGTGAGTGACAAGTGCAGATGTTCCTACCTGAAGAAGGTTGTCAGGAAAGCACCTCATCAGCCTCTAAAGATGCTTTCAGCCTGTCTTTTATAAATACGTCTTTCATATCAAAATTATGTATGACATTTATATGTGCTGTATTTATTATATCTAAATTATATATAAATGTGTCTTTTATAAATATGACAGTTCTGACAAAAACAGCCATCTTTTAAAAACTTGCACAAAGTCGTGGGATGACATGGAGTTTTTCCGTGATGATGTATCCAGAGTAATGACCATCCCTGGAGCACAGGGCCTGCCTAGCCTGCTTTCTCTGAACTGGCACTGTCGTTATGTTCTTTTCCCTTACACATCTCAAAACAAAAACTCTGGACTTCTGTACATCTCATGGAGCTGAGAGCAACTATGGGGAATGTACTGAGTTTGAGGAAGAGAGGAAAAAGGAGTCGTGTTTGCCTTTGAGTGCTTGGCAAGTCACTGACAAGCCCAGAGGCACTGCCGAGACACCAGACACAAAGTCACCTGTAGAAAGAGCGGCCCCCTGCCTTCCACCCACCCCCTGCTCCCAGCCCCCCAGCGATGAGCCGTGCGGGCCTCTAACACAGCCCTGGGCGGCGCAGCCCCTTCCGGGTCCAGCCTGTGTTTATGTGCTCATGGTCAAAGAGTTCCTAGGTTAAAATGCTCACTCCCCGCCAGTCAGCAGTCCGTGCCCAGGTTCCTGTCCTGGACTGCACCAGAACGCTCCCAGCATGGACCAGCGCGCGGACCTTTGTACTAGCAGAAGATCCAAAACAACCAAGGGCTTATCAGTGGAGTTAGGTTACATAAAGAGTTCCTTTCAGTGGGATGTTGTGCCTCAATTTAAAAGAATGAGGTAGACTTATGTGGAGTGACGTAGGATAACCACCAAGATGCACTGTTAAGTTATAAGAAGCAAGTTTTAGAATGTTACTGTTGATATCTTTGTGAAAAGCACACTACCACACACACAAAACTGTACGTTATTTCTAGGCCGAGGTTGGGGGTGGGCAGAGGATTGTCCATTTGGTTTGTGACCTTTGCTGAGATCGTGGCAGTACTGAAACTGCATAGGCCCTCTACCCTGCACGCATGTGCGCGCGTGCGCACACACGGGTCTAAACATTGTAAGGAATCGTGCTGCGGTGCCTGAATGTTGACCAACAGTGATGGACAGAGCTCTGTGATTCCATTACATCTCATGTTTCTAAACATGCCTGCATCCTAAGCCAACATTCTAAAGTGAATATTTTGCCTTCTGTCTGTTTTCAATTTTTTTTTTAACAGAAAAAATTCCGGCTGAAACACAGCCTGGACTGGGAACCTGGGGAGATGGCAAAGGCGAAGATGAATTATCCCCAGAAGAAATACAAATGGTAATGCTTCTCTCTGCCTAGTCATGTATTTTTAACTAGTTTCAGTAAGAATAGTTCATTGAGTAAGAGGCCATCCTAAATGCCCTTGCCGTAACTTCTATACAGAGTCTTAAAAGTTATAAATAAGTATTTTAGGTACAATTATCCACTTGATTTCCTAATTTTTAGTATGCTTTTCATACATCTTAAATTTGCAGTAGCATAATTAAAGAAGAAATTGCCTTGGAGTAATTTTACTAATATTAGATGTCTTTTCAGCAGCAGTAAAACAGTCTTCTGTTCTAAATGGGTCTTTTATAATTGCTTCTGTGGTGCTTTTTAATTGTTTGAACCTCTGGTGTGTGGTAATGTGAAGAAGGCGTAAATAATGACTGAAAAATGAAAAGAGTAACCACCTTAACTGCCAGTATCACCTCCTTTTAGTTACCTCTCCCTTGGTTGCCAATTTTAGTGTATCATCTCTGGGTGAATTTCAAAAGGAAAGTGACCAATTTGGCCAGACCCCTGCGCATTTGTTTCCGGCAGGGTCCGTGTACAGCTCAGAGCTGGCCTGGCTGAGCTCTGTGTGTTTTCTGCTCAGCACTGCTTCACAAACATTTGTTCACCAGATGAGCAGTTTCCCCTTAAGATCATCACTTTAAGAGCGTGAAGCTGATTCCAGTGACGATGCTGTTGGCTGTGACTTGGGGCTTGCTTTGGGGGGTGCTCCCTCAGAGCCTCTAGGACTACCTTTGGAACAAGAAGCAGAGCTGTCTGTTCCTTGATAGACAAACATAATTCTGAGCTCAGGAATAGCTCAGACACTGTAAAGCAGCCTGCCAGGCTCCTGCCTTCCTCCCCAGCTTCTTTCATGGCCCAGAATGCACCCCTGCCTTGGAGCACATGCTCAGCGCTCACCAACCCAGCAGGTGTGTGACCCGGAGCCCCGCGCTGTGGAGGGTGCGGAGGAGGACGGCAGTACGACCCCAGCCAGCCACTGTCACGGCGCAGTCCAGCTGAGAGAGGATGAAGAGGGCGTTGGCCAGGGAGCAGGAGTGAGGACAGAGAGGAGAGAGATGCTGGGGGAGTGGACTGGACTTGGTGATCGTTGAGGGCAGTAGGGCGTGTGAGGAAGTGAGGGGGTGGGAAAGAAGCTGGGTGGGGCTTTCTAACTTGTGAAAACAGAACAACGGCAGTCAGGGGAAGGCTGGGCAGGCGATGGTCCTCCCATCAGGGACAGGTGTGAGGTGTGGGGCCTGGGGGACATCTGTGGGAGGTGCCTGGTGGGCAGTGGGATCCCAGGCTTGAGTCTCGGGCTAGAGACGTGACTGTGGGAGACATCTCACTGCAGGTGTTGGAAACAGCGTGTACCAGGGAGAGAAAGGCAAAGGACATCCCCAGGGGGACACAATGCTGGAGGGCAGGCCAAGGCGGAGAAGCCAACAGACTGAAGAACAGTTTGACCGTGCTCTGTTAGAGCCAAGTCATGGCCAAATCTCATAGTTTTCCTTCAATTTATACAAAGTAACTTTATGAATGTGGTCACATGACCACAGATCTTTGCTAGAGATAAAAATATGTGAAGCACTGTCTCTTCAGTAAGAAAGAATGCATTTGTATTTAGGCAGAACTTAGCTTCTGTTTAGGGCTTTTTAAAAATACACTGCACCACTTGAGAAAGGAAGCAGCTACAAGAACAGCAGCCTCCGTTGCTCGCCAGGGAGCCGCCTGGCCCCTGCAGGCGGGGGTGGGCAGCAGCAGCTTGTGCACGTTGCAGCCGTGCGCTTGGAAGCTGCTGGGTGCGTGGGGGCCGCACGGGGAGGCGGGCGGGAAGGAGATCCCATCAGCTGCTGCTCGGCCCCAGGAGAGATGGTGCGAGAGCATGGGCTCTGGGACTTGACAGAGTTGGATCTGAATCCTCTTTACATCACCTCCTGTCTGTGTAATTTGGGGGCGGGAAAATGAACCCCACTGAACTTCAGTTTGGTAAGACTCACCCACCCGCCATGGGCTGCCGGGAACGCGGTCACGTACGTACGAGCGCCCAGCAGAGTGCAGGGCCCACGGCGGCTGCTCTGCTAGCGGCTCCTCAGAGCAGGACAGGGCTGCTGTGCCCGCGCGGAACGGCGTTCGCTGTGTGTGTTTGGAATGTGATTTAGCTGATGCCCGTGAAAAACATGTGTTCGAAGGCTCTTCTCTCCGTAATGACTGTGGCTGCCCTAAGCCTCCATTTCATCGTACTGTCCTAACTGGAGCACCGCCTGAGAACACGCCAGTGACCACTCCAAATAATGTGAGCTAGTTCGGTGTCACAATATCAGTGACTAAAGCAGTCAGAATCAGCAGGACCTCCCTAAGTTATACTGGGTTACTGCAAGTGGACTGGGCAGAAGGCTGCATTGTTCAGTACTTTTATGACAAGCAAATTGATGTTCAGGTAACTTCTTTCTTAATTGGGACTAATAAATAAGTCCCATATCTTACAGTCTGACTAACCCAAATCTTATTTAAAAGGCTCAATCCTGAAAATGAAGAGAGAGACATGCCACACCATTGGTTTTAAATTGGGAAGTATTATAGAAAATTGTGGTCATAATTCATAACCATGGCGTTGGAATTTTTCCTCAGGGTAAAATAATGAATTAAGCCCTATAATAGCAATTTAATTCATTATTTCACCCAAAGGAGCAGTTGTTACACTTTCCAAAATGGCTACAGAGTAGTATATAATTTGCACAATACATTTCCACTCATCCCTGTTGATACAGGTATATCCATGCCTTTGAGTTAATATAAGCAGATGTTTTGTGGTCAGGCTGAGTGCAACAGAATGGTTTGTGATGTTACGCAGAGAAAATACCTCCTTTCTGAGCCCACGTTCATTTTACTTACCTCAGTGAAGTCACTGCACTTACTGATGTATTCCTTGGGGTAATTTTTAAAGACATGAATGTGACTTCTGTTCTTTAATTAGCATAAAAAGTGTCCTTAACCCTTGTCCCCTTAACCCAATCCCCAGGTGGCTGGTTGGCAGGGCTTATGGTCTGTGGCCAAGCATAGCTTACTCATTGAAAACACAAGAATTGTTGATAGGATTTGAGCACCACCCGGGTGAAAGCTGGGGAGGGTCACAGGGCACAGCTGGGGTCAGGGGAGGGTCACAGGGCCAAGGGTGTGAAGGTGTTTGGCACAGATAAGGCGTGTCTTGAAGAGCCCAGGGGGGTTGGGCAGTGGGCTCCTGAGCCAAGGGTGTGGGCTGGTTTCTAGGCTGAGCCCCCTGTGGGTTCAGGCCCCGGTGGGCACATAGTCTTGATTCAGTGAACTGCTCTCAGGTCTTTGCAGACACTTCTCCTGGCCTCACTTTAACTCAAAGGCCTTTGTAGGAGTGACTTTCTTTTTAAAACTATAGTGAAGAGGATTAGATTAGAACAGGATTTCTGTAACAGTGTATTCACAGTGTGGAGCCGTATCCTTTAAACAAGATTATAAACCCTTCTGGGGGGCCCTGTTGGAAAGTCTGACTGACTTCAAATTGAATAAGGCAGTTAAATCATATCGCCTAACATGCATGTAACACTGTGCGCCCAATGCCGCTCTGAGCACTTGAGCATTTATTAATTTATGCTGCCTCATTGTGGTAGGGACTGTGGCTGGCCCCATTTTACAGAAAATGCCCAAGTCCTGGACTCTCAGCCATGATGCCTACCACTCTTGTCGGGGGGTGGGAGGGTTGCTGGGGGCATCGGTCTGCACTGAGGGAGAACACTGAATTTTGGTGTGAAACCCAAACAGTGTAGAGTGAAACGGGCCACGGAGGGAGCCCAGCAGGATAGGCAGCTGCTGTCATGCTTGTCCGGTCCTACCTGCCCGCCTTCCCCATCATCCAGGCCCCTTGTCCCCCTTTCAGTGACTCTGAGAGATGAAGACGGCAGGTTTGTCTTCCCTGGGCCTCGGGTAGCCCTGTCCTTGGTGCTGATCTTGGAGACCCGGCCACAGTCAGCACTGCTCCAGGGGAGGCCCCTGCCTGTGTGAGCTGCTAGCGAGCCCCAGGGGGCGCTGTGTGTGCACGTTTCTCATGCTTTGAGAGTGAAGTGACCAGGAGTCTCAGTGGCCCACTAGAATTTAAAACCAGGGCGGGGAAAGGGGCCTTCAAAGCATTTAATGACTATTTTGAATCCAGACTCTATGTCCCAAAGAGACTAACAAGCAGCTTACGTGTGTTTGTATATGTCTTCCTCCTCACAACTCTATTAAGTACTACAGTTATTCTCAGTTTACTGATGAAGACAGAAGCACAGAGAGGTTAAGTTATCTGCCCAAGCGCATACAGCTTAGCAGATGAAGGAGCTGTCGCTCCCCACCTTCAGGAGCAGGCAGGAAAGGATAAGAATCACCAACCACATCTGTTCACAAGGAGAAACTGACAGGCCACACAGAAGGCTCATGACTAGTCCTGTTGGGGTCGAGCGGTTCTTGTCACAGAAGGAATTCAGAGACAAGACGCGGAGGTTAAGAAAGCAAAGCAAGGATTTATTAAGAGAGAGGTAGTATGCTCTCAAGGAAAGAGCAGGCAGACCCAGGTGGGTGGCTGCCTTGGCAAGCGTGTTATGTGAGTGTAAAAATGAATGGCCTGAAGCCTGGCGCAAGTGAATGTGGTCAGCAACCTGGCCACTACCTGGTCTCCCTGCGCCCTGCCAGATCTCACTGAATGGCTGTGGGAAACCAGTTCTGTTGTTTTTTTAAATGCAGTTTCATTGTAACTGCAGCCCCCTAAACGGAGGCTGCTCTCCATGAAGCCGGCTGGCTGTTGGCAAACCTCTCACCTAAATCACAGTTAGACCCCTGAGGCATTTGTTTCTCTCACTTCCTCTGGGAACTAGGTATTTCTCAGGTGGCATCAACAAGCCATGGGCTGGGAGGAAATCAGAGCCAGAATCTGACCGACTCCTGACCTCCTGACCGCTGCTAACAGGAGCCCTTCAGAAGTAACAATTCCCAAGAGCCCCAAAAGGAAGCCACGTGCCCTTCAGTCGGGGAGCAAACATAGGAAGTTTTGTTCCTAAGGAACGTTCAGTAACAAACCACTTCAAACCCCTAGTTAGTTTTGTTTAGGAACAGTTTAAAAGCATTAAAGGACTGTAGACTTAAGAGGGTAGAGCCATATTTTGTCATTAGAAAAATTCAAAGAAAATTTCCTCTGCCTAAATAAATAAATAAATAACCCTGAGTAAAGTACCTGAGAATTAGTCAAATTAGCACCTACATGCTGAGGTAATTGTATTTCGTCTTAAATACTGGACTCTAAGGTAACTGTTGACAGCTGATACTTTAAAAAGTGCAATTTTTATTCTCTTAAATAGCCTTTTTGATGCAGATTTGAAGAGCCATCGCAGTACCTTGTCACCTGCCAGTCCTCTGACCCAGTGGGTTTGGGGTGGAGCAGAAGACTCTGTGTTTTGATGAACAGTGCCCTGCAGTATTTCAGGCCCTGCACTGGGGTTGGTGTCCAGAGGAGAGAGCCGGCCCCGCCCCAGGAGGAGAGACAGGCCCCTAAACAAGTGTGGGGGTGTAGTGATGCGGGCAAGTGCAGAAGAGCCTTTTAAAGAGAGAGGGGCTGAGAGAACATGGCTAAACCTGCCCTGCCGTGTCTGAGGACAAAGAAGGCACCTGGACTGGATCTCTTGGGACCAGTTGGAGTTCCTCAGCCAGGGGGTAAAGCCACCATAGGCTGAGAGCTGGCCTGGGCAGAGGGAGGTGGGGGATGATGAAGGCAGAACTTAAAGATGGTGGGGAAGGAACGAAGGGGCTGGAGGGTGGAGAGGACTGTTAATGTTAAGGAGCCCTGACTAGGGGAAGTGAGGCCTCCCCAGGTGTGTCCGGGGAGTGGGAGTGGGCCAGGCAGAGTTGAAGGGTGCGGGACGCAGGGATGGGTGGAGAAGGGTAGCAAAAGACGCTGCAGGGGCAGAGGTGAGAGGACACAGCTCCCCTCCCTGGTGAAACGAGCCTCTATGTGCGGAGAGCCCGGCACGCCCTGGTGGTCTTTCTGAGTTCTCTAACCATCATCTTCTCCCTCCATTGTTGCTTCACTAAGCAAATGATAACCAGGTCTTCAGTTGGACTGGGAGCCTCTGGAGGGCAAGAGCTCCCTTCTCTCCGTTCCTTACACACTGCCCAGCACAGAGAGTGCCTCAGAGGACGTGTAGGTTTGACCACAGCTTGAATAGATGTCAAAAACAGAACATGTGTGTGGCTTTTTCAAATGTATGTGGGTTCAATACGTTTCCCACCCACAATCACACAGGAAGTTTGGGACACACACAACTTAGTAGACGGCAGAAAATGGTTAACGTCCTGAGGGGCTTTCAGAAGACGCTAGGCCAGGGTTAGAAAGCGGAGAAGTACCTCTGAGCTCCAAGGCGTAGGACAGTATCTCGGAGAAGGTGACCTGTGAGCTGGGGACATGTGGGACAGGTTGGGGAGGAGATGGAGGAGTGGGCACATGTAGACAGAGCTGCCCTCATGGACCACACGGTGAGGAGAAGCTCTTCTGGGCCCCACACCACGGTGACACTTGCGATGCGCCGTCCCTGCGCCTGGCCAGTATCGAGCGGGCAAGGATGGTCAGGGTGGTGCCCTTGCACAGACTGAGCCCTGAGGCCTGGTGCCAGTCCAAGCACTGGGAATACCGCTCCTCCGGCTCCTGGGCCTCCATCCCTGTCGTGGTGGATTAGCAAAGCAGGGCCCTGAAGTCAGACCGCATGCCAGTACAGTCCTGCCCCTGCCCAGCTCTCGGTACAGCCAGGCGCCCTCCTGCTCTATTTAAACACGAAGGCAGCAGAGGCAGAAAACAAAGGCCGGTAGAGCCCAGAGAGAAGGGGGCAGGCGGGGAGCACGGCTGAGGCCACCCCGCACGCCTCTGCACTCTGGTCACAGTCATCAGGCCAGCCTGCAGCTCAGAGGAGTGAGGCGGAGCAGTCCGGCCACAGGCAGCCCTGCTGCTCTGCGGGGCTCTGTGTGCTCCCTGAAGCCTGGGTACTCTCACGCTGACACTCAGTGTCTTGGAAAGAGGGACTTGGTGGTTGATTGTCGGAGGGCAGATCAAAGGTTTCCAGACAGACACGTCTTGCTAGACACTAGCCTTTGGCTGTGTTGCTTTTGAGACCGGAGTTCAGTATGATGTCATCCTTATGTATTTGTTTCCTTACAGTTTGAACAAGAAAATCAGCGCCTAATTGGTGAAATGAACAGCCTGTTTGATGAAGTGAGGTACGCACGTGGTTGCTTTGTGAGCTGATGGCCCAGTTTCCAACTTCCCCAGAAACTAGGAACTTCATTCATTTACTTTGGTGCCCAGGCATCCACATGTGGCCCTTGGGCCAAGTGTAGCCCCCGGGAGCCGTTTCGGGGGTCAAGAAGACGGCCCCAATTCACTGACTCCCCTCAACTTGTGGGCCAGTGCGGTAGCCCCCCGCAGGCTGCCACGAGGCTCCCGGGTGCTGCCACCCCATCCCAGGGGCTCGGTCAGTGACAGCAAACTGCACCACCTGTGATCACCGCCACGTGGGCGCGGTTTACATTTAACTCCTCTGAGATGAAAGGGGACCTCTAACCTGCTGAGCAGTAACAAAATTGGGTCATCGACATAAGTCTGACGTTTTCTTTTGAATCCCCACCCCGTGTCACTGTGGTTGCGGGGACAGGGCTCAGCGTTAGAGGAGGGTTTGCAGCTGGGGCCCAGGCAGGGGCCCCTCAGGTCAGCTTATGCAAGGGTGGGAGGGTGGATTTCCAAACAGTCCAGTGCGCCCCACTAAACTGAGGGACATTAAAAGGGAACCAGTGAGTGGCGTGAACCTTCTCTGCCCGTGTTCTCCTCCCCTGAGCCTGACACGGTGTCCCCTCCCTCTCTCATGGATGACATGGTGTTCCCTCTCCCCTCTGCCTTCACTTAGAAGACATGATTTCTTTGGAAATGTATGACACTGCTGTTAAGATCACCAGGTACTAACAGGTAATGTGTAACCTATTTTTTTTTATGAAGGCAAATCGAAGGGAAAGTGGTTGAAATTTCCAGACTCCAGGAGATATTCACAGAGAAGGTTTTACAACAGGTAAGAAAAACCAAAGTTGTTTTAAGTTTTAGCTTCAAAGAGGAATAAACTCACCTCAGGGCGTTTCTCCCGAGGTCGTCCGGCCTCTGCAGCTGGCGCACCCGGTGCCCAGCGCACACGGGGAGGGCCTCCCAGTCCCGGGAGCTGCCTTGGCAAACGGGAGTGGCTCTCCACGGGCCCCTGTCCTGTGCGGCAGAGCGCCCAGATGAGGGAGGCAGGCGATCTTGGTTCTGGATGCCCTCGGGGAAGCCGGGCAGCCTCTCTGAGCTATGGTTTTTTACCTATAAATTGGAGTGACCCTTGCATGGTTGTCGTGAGGTTCAGAGAAGACCCCCCGGAAAGCACCCAGCTCAGTGCCCGGTGGTAGCAGCTTTTCAGTCAGTGATGTTACAAGTGCTGACTCGACTGTCTCAAAATACCCTGCCATCTCAGTGTCCTGTCCTCACAGGACACGTGATTGTTCTTGTGAGCGGATTTTCATGTTATCCAGCCGATAAATGGCCCAAAATTTTAGACACCTGATAAATTTTCCCTTTTGTTTTTAGAATCCACATATTGTGGAAGAGTTTGAAAGACAAAATCATTTTTCTTCACTGTCCCCTTGGCTTAAGATACTCCACTCACAAAATTTCCCCAAAACTACACGGCCAGAGTCAGTCATTGCAAATTGGGTGCATAGAGCTGTTTGGGTTCGGGGGAGCTGGCCTTTTTGCTAGCACATGGAAGGAACTAGTCTAGGATGTGTGTGCTGATCTTCACTTAGAAGCCCGGTGGCCATCAGTCCAGCCGCCTGACACAGAACCACTCACGTTTTCCCTCTCACAGCGCCCACTTGTCCTTAGAGGCAGCTTGGTGTGGCGAAAGGAGCCCAGAACCCAGGTGGGGGCAGACACCCCCACCTGGTTCCCCACGGCGCATCCAGCATCCATCGCGTGAGCTGCGGCTCTCCCGTGCCCCAACGCCCTCTGCAGAAAGGGGCCGAGTCGCTCTCAGCCACTCTCTCACCGCCGGGAATTGCCTGGCCTGCCACAGGCTCCCGACATGGGAACCGTTGTCATTCTGGGTGTGGCTGCAGCAGGCCTGGGCAGCGCGCAGAGCCGCTGGCCTGGGGAGCCTGACCGCAGTGTGGCTGACATGCGGTGATACTCAGAGGGCTTGGGTGGCCCAAATGCAGTGAGAGCTGTTTTACTTTTTGCAGCCATTGCTTCTGCTCCTACACTGAGCCTGATCAACACGGAGTTCTGACTGCCATTCACACTTGATTCTTGGTTGGGGGCTGGTTCTCGGTTAGGAAGCCACTGTTCCAGAGTTCCAAACGCGTGCCCGGGCCACAGCTCACAGCTGCACACTGCGTCACACCCCAGGGCGGACTGCACAGGGACTTGAGGGCACAGGCTGAGCCTTACCTGGCCTCCCAGGAGTTGCCAAGACCTGAGAAGAGTTGAGTCTATCTGGGAGTTTTCATCCACATTCAACGTGGTTCTTCCCGACGTCTCTCATGGGAGCATCGGCTGTGGTCAGTGAGCTCCCACTTGGAGATTCTCCCCAAAAGTGCGGTTACAGAGAGCAAAGCCATCCCTGGCCCTTCCATCCTTGGACTGTGTGACATCCACTGCTGCAATCAGGTGGCAAAAGGCTGCTTTCCTCTCTGTGGTACTGAGTCAGTCAGGCATCCCTAAAACGTAAGTGCCCACTTACACCCCCGCCCCACCGCCCTGAGGAGGCCGAGGTGGGCAGTCCTGCTCCCCAGGCCCCGGCCTTGCTCACAGCCTGTGCAGCGGTGGTGATTAGCCAGGCGCTCCTTAGGCCAGGATCCCATGTGTAAGCTTTCCAGTCATCTGGAGTAAAATTTTTGGCAAACATCCTGCATCCTGTTGTGATTTTTAAGCTTTAGCTTTTTTTGAGAGAAAACACAGTGATGTGCACCGCACCTTTTGGAAGCCAGCATATGCTTTAAAGCACATGCACTTGGAAGCCCCTGGCATGTGGCAGCTGCTCTGCGATCGCAGCTCTTATGTGTTTGTCCTGTATGGTCCGGTGAGAAGACAGGAAGCCAGCAAGCGGGGGAGGGCGCACAGGCACGGGGTCCAGTTCCAGTCCTGCCACTTGGGTGCTGTGTGACTTGGGGCAAGTTATTAAGCTTCTCTGAGCCTTAAGCTTCCCTTTTGTAAATGGGAGTGTTGCCTACCTCTCAGGGTGCTGTGAGGATCCACGGGGCCTCACCCTCAGTCAGCGGCAGCTGCTGTTTCTGTCGTAACAGAGACTCGGTGATGGGGCAGCGGCTGAATTTATGTGCCACTTTTCTTCCACAGGAAGCCGAGATTGATAATATTCACCAACTAGTAGTCGGAGCAACCGAGAATATCAAGGAGGGCAATGAAGACATCAGAGAGGTGGGTACCCTCTGGGCCCCGAGTCTGATTTGGAGGGGCACCGAGGCTGGGCGGCAGTGGTCGCCTTGGCGTCAGGGCTGCCTGAGAGCCCGGCTGGGGCAGAGCCCCAGGGCTGATCTCACAGCTGTGCACTGCTGGTCCCGTTCTGTCCCCGCCAAGCTCGGCCCCTGCAGAGGAGCCAGCTGGGTTGCACGCGGTCACTCTCAGCAAGGGTCAGACCAGCTCCCTAAATCCAGGGCAGGTGCCACTGGAGAAGCTTGTTGGACCAGCACCAAGGACCAGAGCCCTGGTCACTGCTTACGGGGCCTCCACAGTTGACTCCGTGGCATGGCCTTTGTTTTCTGAATGCGGTCCTCGGGTTTGGGTGGATGTAGGACCATTTGTGGACGCCCTGTCACTGCACTGCTAGGAGACATAAGCCAGGGTAGGAGACACAGTGCTCTGAGCCTGCCTGCAGGGTCTGGACCCTGGGGCGGACAGGAGCTGTTTCTCCTGGGAGAATTGTGCAAAATTTCCAAAGAACAGCTAAGCAGCGAGGGAAACAGAACCCTTTTGTCTTCTGATAGACTGTAAACCGATTTTTGTTTTGCTTAATAATTAAGCCATCTATTCAAGGTCAGGGTGGGCTGGAGCAACCCCCAGGTACAGCCCCCAGGGAGAGGAGGGCCTCTCACCCACCCCGCCCCGCCCCCAGGCCATCAAGAACAACGCTGGCTTCCGCGTGTGGGTGCTCTTCTTCCTGGTCATGTGCTCCTTCTCGCTGCTCTTCCTCGACTGGTACGACAGCTAGCCTGCCCTGGCAGCATGGCGCGGTCCTTGTCCTGGTGTCAGACAGGGGTGGGGGGGGGGACACACTCACAAAAGGGACACCCGGACCTGTGCACCCAGACTGTGCCCATCTAGTAGCTGAGAAAGAAAACGACACAGTTGGAAGTGGGCTGCGTCACAGTCCTGAGGCCACAGGGGGGAAACGGGAGGGTGGCTATCGCTGCACCTGACCTGAGGCTGTGGGGGGGGGCCGCCCCGGGAGGGAGGGCAGGCCAGGCCCATCCGCCACCGTCTCAGGAGGCGCCAGCCTTTCCCTCCTGGTGGCTGCAGAAACAGTGCTGGTCAATGCCTTCTCACAGCAGATGATCATTTCTTTGTTCCCCGCGGCTTTTTGTCTGTCTGAGCCAACCAACACATAGATTCGGTGTGCAGTCCATGAGAAAACCCCCCTCTGCCTTGTGACTCCCATAAATACCGTCGTGACTCCCATAAATACCGTTAAGTCAGCGCATGCGCACCTGCCTCCTGCCCAGGGAGGGAGCGTGGGGCAGGCCTCTGGGCCACGGCCCGGCTTGCCCAGAACTGCTGCCCCGGCACTCTCCTGCCTGGTGGGCAGGCAGCGGGGAGGGCCTGACTTCCTGCCACTGGGGCCCACGAGCTTTTGTCCAGAGGGCCTGCTGCTCCCCGCCTCTCCCTGAGCCCCAGGAATCCAGAACGCCTGCTTGGACTTCGAAGCACAGACGCCCGCGGCCACATCTGTGCAGAAAGCGTCCGGTGTAGGCGGGGCCAGCAGCGTGGGTGCGAGGGCTCCGCGCTGCACAGACAGTCCGGGGGCACAGGGATCCTTGTGTTCTTTTATTTGCAGAGTGAAAATGTTGAAAGTTACATGTGAATGAGTTTACAGTCAATAAAATACACGTCTACTAGAAAGTACAAATAGGGTTGCCTTGGCACTGCGTTTACATGGGCTGGAACTGCTGACAGATAACCTCTACGCAGCAGACGTTTTGGCACGTAGTTATTGCTCTTTGTGCACCCCCACAGCGTCACGACGTCCTTCGCGGCTGCGACTGTAACGCACACCCACTGCTCTGAGGTCATGGCCACTGTTTCCAAACACCCTTGACAATGACATCTACTGTCTGTTTCAGAAGTGCACTTCAGGGGACAGTAAGGGAGTTGGCCGTGACCACCATGCTTGTTCGTCACAGATCTTGCACTAATTGTCATTTATTTTTGATCTACTAAAAAAACAGTGAAACTTGTGACATGTCCACCAGAAACAACACAGTCAAATAACATGGAAGAAAATGTGAATTTTTTTTTCTATTTAATCGTCTTACACACTTAGTTCATCTAACTGGCAAGTTTGTAAACATACACTTTAATGTCAAGATTCAGACTGAAACGTAATTGTCTTACAGAGACTGTGAATGTAAATGTCACAGTTGGACTCATAAGGTGCCCCGCCAGCCCCCCTCCCAGCCTTTCTGCCTGCTTCTTACATCAGAGGAGTGACATCTGTCCCACAGAATAAACACTAAAGTAGCCTTGGCTTACCAGCAATCACTTTTACGTTCCCCGCCCAGCTAACTGATTTAAAACTAATTGCTAATACGGCTGTCGATGCAAATGTATTTAATAACCAATGTGAACAGAAGGGCTGGTGGGTCTCGTTCCTACCCAGCACATCACAGAGCAAACGGATGCTGGCAGGGGGCCGGTTCTGCAGCCTGTGGCCCAGGGTCCCCACCTCACATGCCCTGACCCAGACCACAAGCACCAAGGGAAACACGGCCTCCTCTGCCCAGCGGGCCCTCTGGGCTGAGATGCAGCCTCTGCCCAAGCAGCCCTGCGGCAGCCCCTGCACACTCAGAATGGGCACGGGGAAGGGCAGGGCGCAGCTGTGACCCGCTGGCGTCTTTCCTTCCTTCCCTGTGCCACTCATTACAGCGCATCCTGGCCATCAGCACTATTGCCCTGGATGGGAGGTGGGAAGAAATGAGAAGGACAGCTTGCTCTCAGCAACGCAAGGGCTTACTCTAGATATGGCTATGGAGTAAGGTCTGCAAACAGCAAGTGGTTTAAAAAACAATCAGTCCCACAAAATGCATTATTTATCTGAAGTCCAAACCCCTTGCATATCCAGTGTAAATTTATTTTTTGATAGCATCCAATAAATCCCAGTCAAGTTGCTAAATTAAGATTCCTTTACATGAAAACTGGTGTCAGAGCTCTTTAAGCAATGCTGATAGCGCTTGATTCTATGCCCGAGGTGGCCTGCAGCAAGTTTGATTTGCAAAGCAGCATCAGCAAACAGAAGCAGTTGCACCATAAATGAGTAACCTCTAAATTATCAGGAATTATATTTAATGAAATGTCCCTCAAAGTCCCTTTGTTACCTTCAAGTGACACTGCAGGGAACTCGCCATCTCACTAAGCGGATTTCTCAGCAGCCTCAGTCTCCTGCTCTGAGAGCTTCTCTTCCGACAGAACTGACATCCATGGTGATACCGAGCGGGTGATGCTCTGCTTGGCCAAGTTGTAGTGGTTTATGACGGTGTAAAATTTCTCCCGGGCGTTGGAGTCTTGCTCCGCGTAGTAGCTCTCCAAGCCTTCTGGGATGCACTGGGTGTTCTGAAAGACAAGAGGCTGCTAAGATGCCGATGCAAGATGGACGCCCAGGTGTCTCCATTAGCACCCAACCTGTCGTCACTGCGCATCTCCCCGGGCTTGGAGGAGATTCGGTGATGAGTCAGCGCTGACGGCCCGGTGCTGACTACATGGTGACAGGAGGGATGTCTGTGACAAGGCCATGGCGGTGGGACTTGCACAGCGGGCCTTCCTGCTTCACTCATGATCTTACACTAGCTGTCATTTGTTTTACATCTATTAGAAAACAATGGGAATTCTTATGTGTCCACCAAAAACAATGTATTCAAATAAGGAAGGAAGGGAATCCATAAAAGTCTTCCTGGTGGCTGGGTCAGCGGGGGATGGGGAGGGGGCACACTTGAGGCAAAGGAGATGGGCCTTCAAGGCGGGAGGATGGATGCAGGCTGGAGCAGAGGGCAAGGAGCCGCAGGACGAAAACACTGGGAAGGAGGCAAGGGTCAGGGCCTCTAGGGAGTTGTGTGACCCTGGATCCCGAGCCCAGCAGGAAGCCACGAGGCCCCTACGAAGGCACGCTGAGTGGGGGACCATCCCAGCAGCTGTCCACAAGGGACAAGGCGCCTTCCCTACTGACCACGGGACCCTGGGGAGGCCGGGGGCGTGGAGATCCGTTCACAGCTCTCATCTGCTCATTGCGGGCATAGGGCCCCAAGAAAGACAGGCTGCCTTTCCTTGTCACTCCAGGAGCCAGGCTATGCCACTGCCCACTGCTGTCTCCACACGTCCCTCACCAAGCCCACGAGGAAGGGGTGGCAGGCTCCCAACTGTCCCCCACCACCCACTCTCCCAGAGGTTAAGTGGGCATGTGGCACCCAGCTCAGCCCTCCTGGTAGCCAGCTGAGGCCATGGAACTAACTTCTGGCCAATTGGATGTGACAGCAGGTTCAGAGGGCCCCCAACAGGGAGGCCGCCTGGCCTCCCTGCTCCCATGGCCCCCCTCAGTGGCTCTGACCACCCAGGGAGGGCCAACTCCCCGGGGGCTGGCCACACAGCACAAGACAGAATGGGGGCTCCACGGTGACCTCACGGAGCACCACTGTCTTCCAGCTGGGGCTTTAATGAGCCCATCTCATTTCACGGAAGCCACATTACTTGTGTCTCTAGGCAATCGAAATGTTATGGGAACGCCAGGGTCTCCTTGTCACATGTGAAGGGAGACTGCAGTGAAGACGGTCACCAGGAAAAGTTGTGAACCGCCAGATTCCCAGCCCCACCTGCGAGGTCCGGCCCAGCACCACTGAGCAGCGTCTCAGCCACGGCCACCCTGCTGGCAGGTGCACAGCCGGGATTCCACCCACTCCCGGGCCCTAGTAAGAAACCCGCTGCTCAGAGCACTCCTAGACCTGCCCTGGGCAGGCCCAGCGTGGAGACTGTGCCCGGTCTCTGCTGATCCCTGGGCTGGCTGGTGGTGGCTGCCCCCACGAATACGGGCACTGGCCCGGGACGCACAGGGGACTGTCCTCTGGGAGCCTCGTCCCTGCCCGACCCAGGTTTCCTCAGGCTCCCGAAGCTGAAGGCAGGTTAGCTCTGCCCCACCCCCATTAGAGGGCTGCTCCCTGGGGTCTTCCTGCAGACCCGAGACCCATCACCATGTCCCAGCCCTGCGACGACGCCGGTGGCCAAGTGCCTTCCAGACACAGCCTCTCTCTCTCTGAGCTGGCTTCCGTTAGTCCTGTCCCATTGACGTGGCATGTGAGACCAAGAGAGGTGAAGGGACCACAGGGCAGCGTGGGGACCGAGCAGCAGCCTGGGCCTCCGCTTAGAGCACTCCAGACGCCCCCTGCAAAGCTGCCAACAGGTGACCACTCAGCCCAAAGGCAGAACAGTGAGAAACATGGCAGCGTGCTCCCCGCACTGGGCAGGACTGTACCCCTGGCAGCCTCAGGTTCAGCCCGCGTTCATCAGGTCCCAGCCCAGGGCACCCGGTCCCAACTCGGCCCTCAGCATCCTCAGAGGTGGAGGTGGCGGCACCCTGTCTGCAGGGCTTGGGGGTTGGAGGGCCTGCCCGGTAGGAGCTGCTGCGGCAGGAACCAGCTGAGCCTGGGGAACACCGCCACCTTCAGGAGGCCCTCTCTGGGCACCAGGCAGTAACGTCACCCACTGAAGCCGGAGGCCCTCCTGGGGTGCAGGTCCTTCTGACACTGCCTGGCTGCTGCCTGATGTCCGCACAGGGCTGAACAGGTGATTTGTGGAGAGAGAGAAAGGACCACATCTTGGTCTTAGAAAAGCTCCTATTTGAACCAATTTCGAGGCCTGACCAAGTGTGACCCAGGGGTGTTGTTTCATCTATAAGTGACCGAACCCCCTGGCTACCCGGACAGTTCTAACAGGACACCGAGAAGTAGTATCAGCCTGAGGTTAACAGGTGTGGCTGGAGGACAGGCTCTCCCACAGGTGAGCTGCCATCAGGCGCAGGAGTCACTCGCGCCAGTCCTGGGTCAGGCGCCAGGGGACTGCAGGCCCTGCTGAACCTGGCTCTGCCCGCCCTGTGGCCTTCACTCAGGACCCAGGCTCTGCTGCTCTCGGTGGGGTGTGGAGGTCTGGCCTCTCAGCAGAAGGAAGACGGTGCCACCCAGCTTGGCAGAGGCGATGGCATCAGGCCCGGTCCAGCGCCTGGACCACAAAGCTGCCCCTTCATCACTGCCGGGCCAGGAAGATGGCAGGGGTGGAGGAGGAGGCGGGTTTGGGGGCAGGGGGTTAGGGAGCTCTGGGGTCTGGCAGCCTGTTCCTCAAGCCGGGGGTGGGGCGGGGGGCATGGCCCGCAGGCGCCATGGGGGTTCCCCTGTTGGGGCTGCTGGAGCCCCTGCCTCTCAGAGATATGTGGCTCACTGCCGCTGCTTTAGTGAGGATGGAAGGGAAATTATAACAAACGCACACCCGACACCACCCTGCCCCACGGAGGACCGGGCTGCTTCTTACCAGCTCACTGACCCTGAAATGTAAGGACTAGAAACACCTGCCAGCCCCCCGGGTGCACAGAGGGCTGTTTCCAGAAGAGAAATGGCAAAGGCAGGCCGCGTATTTACGGCCAGCTCTGCCTGGTGCAGGATCTCAGTGGCTGAGGCCGCAGGAGCAGGCGCTGTGGGAAGAGCTCAGCCGGGGAGCCAGGCCCACGCTGCTGGCTGAGTTCACGTTTCTGAGCCTCAGTTCCCTTGTCTGTAAAATGGGGCTGAAGTCAGCATAGCACAGCAGACAGAAAAGCCGAAAAGCCACAAGGGGCACCGCTGGGGGATGCCCTTCTTTCATCAGGTCTTGACCCCAGACTCATCAGGGCACTGAGAGGCGAGGCCACTCTGCGGGGGCAAACCGTTCATTCAGCCCAGGGCCCCTGGCTGGCAGGCTGGCTGCCACCCTCCTCCCCGACCTGCACTGCTGCCTCCCTGCCCTCTGTCCTCGCCACCCATCAGTTACTAGCACAGGGTCTGGCAAGACCTTCTGAGGCCACCAACACCTGCTGTGCAGTGAGTGCCTCTGCTCCCGGCTGGGACAGGCCTCCAGGTGCCCAGGCCAGAGAGTACAGACGGTCCGACGCCGCCCACACAGTGACACCACATGACGGGGATGCTGGGGAGCCTCCGTGGGTGGGGCACTGGCGGCGAGCACAACCCCAGGGGTAAGGAAGACTTCTGAGGGGCACGTGTCACCTGTAGGTGAGGTTAGGGAGGTCACTGAGCCTCTCTGCACCTCGTCCCTCCGCCACGATATGAAGTGTTAACTGGACGGGAAGGGGAATCCAGGAAAGCGTGTCCCAGCAGCCCTGGCTGTGGAATCCCACATGCGGGCTCCCCCGCGAGGAAGTCAGTCTGCAAGGCGCACCCAAACGCAAAACCCTTGTGGGGCCTGGGGCGGTTCCCCACTGTGTTTAGGACCTTTTTGTAATAGTCGTATAGTGACTGAATGGTTAAAAAAACAAAAAAGCAGAAACCTGGTGTCCTCCCAGCCCACACCTGCCATTTTAAATCCCCTTGGGACACTCTTCAGCTTGGGGCCACCTGGGAGAGGCTGGTCCCCGCCCCTCCGTGCAGCCCAGAAGCTCGGGCACCTGTGCCCACCAGCCCATCCCATGGGGCCCCCTCCGCATTCGGATCTCAGCCCAGGTGAGGCCTGTGATCTCCCCAAAGAGCTGGCCGCAGGCACTCAGTCACCCTGCATTTCTCCCTTGTGGACTCCTGGCAGCATCCAATAGCATCTGGACATCTGTCTGCTGGCTCACCGCTTGTCGCCTCTGCTGGAACATAAGCCCCGGGGGCAGGCACCTGCCAGCACCCCGCCCTGCACACAGTGGGTGGCACTTAGTAAACATACACTGAAGAATGAAGTGCAGGGGGTGGCCTCGGGCACGACAGTGTCTCTACTCAATCTCCCTTCGGTCAAGTGGGGTCTAACGGCATCTACCCTACAGGGGCTTGGGGGGCATCAGAGATCTTCGTTAAAAGCCCCTTGTGAACTCCTGGGTATCAGCATGTGATGTGCACACAAACCTGCAGGAAAGAGGGAGGAAGGGCACGCACACGTTTCTTTCTCCAGCCTCAGCCTCAGCCTCAGGGCAGCTGGACACAGCCCCAGCAGCTCCCCGGCCCTGCCAGCGGTGCTCTCCGGGAAGGACGCCCGCCATGAGATGCCAGTAGAAAAGGCCCAAGTCCCAAGAGACGCTTCTCCAGAACCATCTACCAGGGGCTCCAAGTTCCCGAGGCTGGCTGTGCACTCCACCCGCTGCAGAGCCTTTCAGCCATGCGACGCCTGCCCCGCCCAGCGCTGCTGCGAGAAGCACCAGGCCTCTCCTCCCCAACTCCACCAGGACCAGGTTACCCAGCAGAACCTGCCCCGGCAGGATGTGCACGCAGAAGGCAGTTTTGTCTGCCCACCCGCCTCTCCATGCAGGGAACTAGCCCCAGGCAGACACAGAGAAAATGAGCCAAAAGGAAAGCCCGGCCCCTTCTGGCGGGGCCGTGGCCACAGCTACTTGTGTGCAGTCTGTCCAGACGGGACTCTAGTCCCCAGGAAGCCATCCTCCGTGTACCCAGGTTCCATCAGGGCGCGGCTCCTACATCACCTTGGCTCCCACTCCCTGACCTCAGGTCCTCCCCTCCTGCCCCGCCCCTGTCTCCCAGATTCACTCCCTCTCCATCCCCAGCACCCAGACTGGTCCAGACCCACGTCTCCTCCCTGATGCCCTCCTGGGCCGTCTCGCTGCCTCTTGTCACTCCCATCCAAACTGCAGCCTCCCCGGCCACCCGAGTGACCATCCCATCACTCCCGCTCCTCCAGGGGCCTTTGCTGGCACTCCAGTCTGGCCACAGCCGGCTCCTCCCTGAGGCAGAACACACATGGGCCACCTGACCACACCCTGCAGGCCGGGGACACAGTCCCCAATCCCCACGTGGTTACACAGGCCTTCTTCTCCCAGGGCCTCTGCTTCCCCCTCACTCACTGCCCCTCAGGGAATGTGCTGGGCCTGCTGGACAGGAGCCTCCCTCCCACAGACTCCATCGCATCGCCCCCTCCCTTCCCTGCCGGCCAGACCCCTCACCGGCCCGGCTGCTCTGGCGTCTGTCCCTCAGGCACTGAGAGCCCAGTGGAGGACGAGGTGCAGAGGCATTGGGCGCCAGGGGGTGGGGGGCTTACCTTGAGGACAAAGCCATCAGGGCAGGCGCGGTCATACTTGTACACCTTGTAGACGACCAGGAAGACAACACAAGTGAGGAAGGCCAGGGCGAAGAGGACCAGCACCGACACCTGCGGGCAGAGGCGGGGCCGTCAGGGGGGCGATGGGGCAGCCACGCACACATGCACACACAGACACAGAGACACACAGACACACACACAGACACACGCACACACAGACACGTGCGCGCACACTGACCCACACGCTGCTGTAGCAGGCAGTCTCTGGAAGGAGGGACAGAACACAGAACTGGGAGGCCTCTGGGGACAACAGGTCAGCAGAATCCCTTGTGCCATTTTCATCTTTTACCATATCCACATGGCATCTTTATTTTTAATAAGCTATTTTTAGTATTTCAGGCCCTGTGTAGAGCTTGGGGTACAGATACCATCAGGCCTCATGGACATGGGACACACGATTGAGCCGTGGGTGCGGGTGGCCCTTCTCATGCTGCCGGTCCTGGAGGGGACGCATCAGCCACCAGCTGGTCAGCTGTCCCCTAGACGTGCCCCGAGCCGGGACCAGCTGAGCAAGACAGACTGACTCTCCTAGGTCCCCATCACCTCCACCCTCGATGGCTTCCTGCGTGTTCAGTTTGATCTGTCCCCTCCCTGGAGGGAAGTCCCCCCAGCACAGGGACCGAGCTTTCTGCACTACTGGACGCGGGCTCCCAGCACCGCGTGTGCGGCCAGAGCATCATATAGAAACATTAACCCATGACGGATAAAGACTTGAACGTAAGACCCGAAACTGTAAACTCCTAGAAGAAAACGCAGGTGATAAGCCCCTTGACGCTGGCCTTGGCAATGATTTTTTGTATTTGACACTAAAAGCAAAGGCAACACAAGCGAACATGAACAAGTGGGACAACAGCAAACTAAAAAGCTGCTACACAGCAAAGGAAACCACCAACAAAATAAAAAAGCAATGGTGGAAATATCTGTAATTCATACGTAAGAGAATAATATACAAAATAAATTAAGAACTCATAACTCTAGAGCAAAAAACCCAAACAATCCAACTAAAAAATGGGCAAAGAAACTGAACAAGCATTTTTCCCAAAGAAGATATGCAGATGGCCAACAGGTAGTTCATGAGAAGTGCTCAGCATCATAAATCATCAGAAAAATGCAAATCGAAGCCATAATGAGATACCTGTACCTCACATCTACGGCTATTTTCAAAAAGACAAGAAATAGTAAGTGTTGGGGAGGACGTGGAGGAACGGGAGCTCTCCTGCACCGCCGGTAGGAGTGCCAGTTGGTGCAGCCATTATGTTAAACACTGTAGATCCCTCAGAAGAATTAAAACCAGAACTACCATGTGATCCAGTCATTCCACTTCTGAGTATTTATTTGAAGGAAATGAAAACACTCACTTGAATAGCTATCTGCACCCCGATGTTCACTGCAGTGTTATTTACAGTGGCCAAGATAACCTAAGTGTCCATCGATGGATGGACGGATAAAGTTGTGGCACATACATTCAATGGAATAATATTCAGCCATAGGAAGGAACTCTTGCCATTTGCAACAACACAGATGGACCTTGAGGGCATTATGCTGAGTGAAATAAGCCAGAGTAAGACAGATACCATTTGAGCTCACTTATATGTGGAATCTTGAAAAAAAGAAAACAAAAAGAGCTCATAGAAACAGAGAACAAATTGGCTTTACGAGAAGCAGTGGGGTAGGGCTGGAAGAAGTGGGTGAAGAGGGCCAAAAGGTACAAACTTCCAATTGTAAGATAAATACATCACGGGAATGTAATGTGCAGCATGGTGACTAGTTACCAATACTGTGTTGCATGTCTGAAGGTTGCTAAGGGAGTAGCTTCTTAAAAAGTGTCATCACAAGAAAAAAATCTGTAACTATGTGTGGTGACAGATGTTAACCAGACTTACAGTGTGATCATTTCTCAGTGCACACAAATACTGAATCACTCTGTTGCACACTTGAAACTAACTGATTCTATATGTCAATTACATCTCAATTTAAAAAAAAAAGAGTATGATCTCAAGTCTTGGAGAGACGTGCATCCTTAAACCTGTCCCTTGAACTGGAAGCCACGTGGAGTTGGGTTCGCAGCGCCCCGTCTGTTCAGGTGTAAAATAAGCCCCGGCTCTCTCAGCGGGGCTGTGAGGAAGCAGGTCCTCAGGGCTCTCCTCCTGGAACCTGGCCTGGGCGTTCCATCCAGGATTTCTGGACCTGATGGCCACGAAGCTCACAGAACTGAGAAATGAGAACCTGACAGTTCCCAGAAGAGCCGAGGGAGAAAGCAAAGGAATCAATCCCCGGAGAGTCAGCAGGAGGCACCTGGTGTGGCAAAGCCCCAGCCCCACCCCCACCCCCAGGTGGTCCCTGCTACCCCGCCACTGACACCTCTGCTCTCTCCGGGCCCCTCCTGGGCCCCAGGGTCTGCTCAGACCTGGGAAGCACCCTGAGGGGTAAGAAATGCAGGTGCACAATTCACTGTGTGGCATGGTATCCCCTGTGGCCGCCACAGGCTGAGGAGCCTTTCCAGAAAGGTCCCAGCAAGCTCACAACTGGATCCCAGCTCGGCCACCTGCCACCTGTGTGATGCACAGGTCGCCTCAGACCTCACCTCTTACATGTTTATCAAGAGGATGACGAGATCACGGACTTGAGAGCACGCTGTCAGCCCCACGTGCTGGGCCCCTGTTCCAGGCTGAATTGTGTCCCCCCCAAACCTCCCCCCAAAAGAACACACAAGCCCCAACCCCTGGTACCTGCGAATGTGACCTTATTTAGAAATACAGTCCTTGCAGGTGTGATTAAAGTAACCGAGCTCATTCAGGTGGGCCCTAACCCAACAGGACTGTGTCTTACGAAAGGGGGACATGAGGACCCAGGTGCACACAGGGAGCAGCCCCTTGAAGACAAGCCAAAGACAGCCAAGGAGTGCCAGCAACAGCCCCAGAAGCCAGGAAGAGGCAGGCTTCAGAGGGAGCGCAGCCCTGCCGACACCTTGACCTTGGACTTCTGGCCTCCGGAACTGTGAGATGCTACATTTCGGCTGTTCCAGCACCCCAGTCGGTGAGCTTTGTCACAGCCGTCCTAGCAAACTAATGCAGCCCGCAGTGCCAGGGCTGTTTCAGGCAAGCACTCAGGACTGGCTCGCCTCCCTGGAAGGTCACCCTTGTCCCCCAGCACAGCCAGATGGCAGCCTTCTCTCCTCACCGTTCAAAGCCCTGGCCAGGCCCACCGCCCTCCAGGAGGGCTCCGGGACGCCCCAGCCTCTCTGGGCACCAGCAACACATGGTGCACCCCAGAACCCAGCATCCCCCCCTTTCCTGATTCAAGTGTAGTGAAAATGTGTCCCAGTCTGGAGAGTTTCATGAGCCTCCCTCACCTCCCCCAGCCCATGAGACAACCAGGAATATTCCAGAGCGAAGTGTGAAACACACCTGTTTCCTCCAGGCCCTGGGTGTACCCTTTGCCTTCTCTACAGGGACATAAGGGTGTGCCCTGGGAGCCCCACGGCTGTGCTCTCTGGGGCCAGGCTGTGGGGCTGGGGGCCAGGGCGTCCCTTGGGTGGAGGAAGGCTGTCTCCTTAGAGGCAGGGCCTTTCTTCCAGGGCCGACATCTCTAAGACACGCACGAGGCCCAGTACTGGGGCCTGTGATGCCTTTAGTGACCCAAGAAAATGGGTTTTATTTTTGTTTAAAAACCAGAAAAAAAAGAATAAAATAGTAATGAATATATAATAATGAATCCAGCCTGGATTATGTTCATCTTTAGACCAAGGTAGCCAGAAAATTTTTTTTTTTTAAGGAGGAAAGGGCCCACAAAGGCAAAAGTGCTTTGTGCCCCAAGGCCTTGCCTTCCTGCACCGACTGAATCCCCAGTGGCCAGTGGACATTCCCCTGGGAGATCTGACAGCGGCCACCTTGGAGTGACCTTGGCCTGCTGCATCAGCCCTGGTCTCTGCTGAGTGGTTTTAACTCCTAAGAGTGTGGGAAGAGACCCGGGAGAGGAAAGCAGGAGGCAGGGCAGACACCTCTGCGGGGAAGGTGTCCAGGAGGCAGTGTTGGGTCCCGAAGGATGGGCGCTCCCCAGGGAAGCTCGGGCAAGGCTGCTCTTGTCAGAGGGAGAGGGGGACCGTGCCAAAGCCCTGAGGCTTTCAAGACACAGCACGTTCGGCCAGTGTGGCTGGAGCATCACACGTCCTGTGGGGGAGGGGATGTGAGCCAGGTGACAAGGAACCCCATGTGCCACACCAAGAGGTGGGAACCCAGGTGCTGCGGGATTCCAGGAGGCGCTGCCTCTTTATGATGCCCCAAATTAGCACTCCTTGCAGCGCTGGGAGGCATTGCCAGTTGCCTGAAGGACGGGTGTTTGCTACTGATTTACACGTGTGTGTGTGCACATGTGTGTTAAAGCAGATTCTACATGCTCCCTAAATTTACATGACTTCTGCACAGCTGTCAATAAACACTCTAAAGCAGGAGGTGACGGGGTGAAATTACAGACTGTACAGGGATTTGTACTCATTACCGCACGTCCTCTGGCGTGTGCCCATGGCGGCCCTCGGTGGCCCAGACCCCAGTGCTGCGGGAAGGGGGCTGTTAGGCACAGTGTGTGGGAGCAGCAGGGGTCGGGGAGGGGGGCCTGGTGCAGGGTTTCTAACACGTCTGTGCCACGGACCTCTTTGGCAGCCAAGTGAAATTGGTAAATCCTTCTCAGAATCATGCTTAGCGCACAGAAAACACTATACAAAGGGGGAAAAACACTTCTAATGAAGTACTATTATCAAAATACTACAAAAATGTAGATTTGTGATATAATATATATGCTTCCTTATTAACACATCAAACAACAAGATCTTACACTATTGTGATTTCAGAGGAATGATGAGACCAAACGCTTCCCCAAATCTTGGCAACAACTGCAGTGTGATACCAAAACGCCTGTGGTTTGCACGGGTATCACTAACACTACTGTAGCTTACTGCCTACAGCAAAACGTGAAAGAATGCTTCCACTGCAAACTGTAAGACACTGCTGAAAGAAATTAAAGAAGACCCAAATAAATGGAAAGAGATCTTGGACTGGAAGACTTAATATTAAGATGGGACTACTTTCCAAACTGATGCACAGATTCAACGCAATCCCCATCAAAATCCCAACAGCCGTTTTCGCAGAATTGTAAATTGCAAGGGATCGTGAAGAGCTAAGGCAACCTTGAAAACAAAGAATAAGTGGGAGGATTCACACTTCCCAATTTCAAAACTTACTGCAAAGCTGCAGTAATCAAAACAGTGTGGCACTGGCATCAGAATGGCTACATAAATCAGTGCAATAGAATGGAGAGTCCAGAACTAAAACCTCGTGTCCACAGTCTGATTTTTGATAAGGGTGCCAAGACATCCACGGGGCAAAAACGGTTTCTTCAACAAATGGCGTTGGGACAACTGGGTATCTATCTGCACACAAAAGAATCGAGTTGGACCCTGACCTCACACCACATACAAAAATTAACTCAAAATGAAATGAAGACCTAAATATAAAAGCCAAAGCCATAAAACTCTTAGAAGAAAACTGAGAGGTAAATCTTCATGACCTTGCATTTTGCAATGGTGTCTTAGATACAACACCAAAAGCACAACCAACAAAAACAAAAAATAAATTGTACTTCACCAAAATTAAAAAATTTTTGTGCATTAAACACAAGCAAGAAAGTGAAAAGGAAGCCCACAGAATATAGAAAATACCTGCAAATGATATAGCTGGTAAGGCTTTAGTTTCCAGAATATAAAAGGAAATCTTACAACAACAGAAAGACAAACAACCCAATTAAAAATGGGAAAGGACTTGAATTAGACGGCTCTCCGAAGAAGATAAACAAACGGCCAGCAGGCAGAGGAAAAGACACAGTATCATTAGCCATTGGAAAGCGCAGAGCAAAAGCACAACGAGATAACACCTCACACCCACTAGAACAGCTGTAATAAACATAAATAAACAAGGAACAAGTGTTGGTGAGGATATGAAGAAAGTGAAAACCTCGTACACTGCTGGTGGGAATATAAAATGGTGCAGCTGCTGTGGAGCACAGCAGTTCCTGGATGTGCTAAACATAAAAGCACCACACAGGCTGGCAATTCCACTCCTAGGTACGTACCCAAGAAAACTCAAAGCAGGTGCTCACAGAAACTTGGACGTGAACGATCACTGCAGCACTATTCACATTTAACCGAAAGGTGGAAAGGACCCCAACGTCCATCCGTGGATGAATGGATAAACAAAATGCAGTGCGTCCGTACAAGGGAGCATTACTCAGCCATAAAGAGATACAAAGCACTGATACAGACTACAACATGATGGACCCTGAGAACACAATCCTCAGTGAGTATTATCCTATCATATAAGACTGCATCTTGGATGATTCCATTTATATGAAATGTCCAGAACAGGGAAGTGCAGAGAGACAGAAAGCAAATTAGTGGCTGCTCAGGGCTGAGGGGAGGGGGAACCAGGGAGTGACAGACAATGGGTGTGGGGCCCCTCTGGGAGTGATGAAAATGTTCTGGAACCAGTGAGTGGTGATGGTTGGACAACACTGTGAATGTACGAGACATCACTGAATTGAACACTTTAAAATGGTAAATTTCACATAAATTTTGTATTCTATTTTACTACCAAAAAAAAAAAAAGTGAGCCAGAGACGGGAGGCTGGGGTCAGCACAGGCTGTGGCGGGGTCCCGACAAGACCATGAGCCCAAGTCCAAGCAGCGCTACCCCAGAGAAAAGAGGGGCCGGAGGCAGGGGGTGTTCTGGAAAGAACAGCCAGGAATGGTTAGCAAATAGGATGCGGGCCTTGGGGTGAACTTTACAGGGAGTTTATAAGGTGAGGACCATGTGTCCTAGATGCTCAGGAAGGTCCCAGTGGACGGTTACTGCCTCAGCATCCCCAAATGCGCAGTGTCACTGTCACCCTCACAAGCGTCCCAATCTGGGCCATAAGTTGCACGGCTGCTCCACTGACAAGGCCCTGGCCCTCGTGCCCGCTCCCTCAGCGTTCACCATGGGCAGGCAATCAGCAGTCCCCCGACCTCACAGACGAGGGGCTGGCGCAGCATTTGAACCGGCTGTGTTCCCAACTGCTCTTTCTGGTCTGGGACCTCTTCTCCTGCTGGAGGCCCCCCAGGGGCCCCGGCCCAGTTGGGGTGGGGACGGAGGTGTCTGCAGCAGGCCTCTGCACCCCACGGACCCCATGCAGCTGCTGAGGGGGAAGGCAGAGCATGGCGGGCTGGGTATCAGATGGGTGTGGGTCTGAATCCTACTTCCACCCTCGGTGATCAGCCGACCTCGGGCCTGTTCCTCTCTGACCTGAATCCCCCACCTCCAAAACCAGGACGAGATCAACCTTCAAGACTGTTACTAGGGGGGAAGGTACAGCGCAGTGGCAGAGCGCATGCCTAGCACGCCTGAGGACCTGGGTGCACCTCCCAGTGCCTCTGTTTAAAATAATTAATTCAATAAATAATTACCTCCCCCCATTAAAAATATTTTTTAATTAAAAAAAAAAAAAAGACTAACTAAGGGCCCAAGCAGACACTGGGTCATCCTTATTCTCCGCTCTCCGCCCTCTCACCCTGGGGGGGGGGGAGGGAAAAAGGAAATGTGCTTTTCTGCTGAGTAATGCAGTTTAAAAAAAAAATCTTGGAAAAATAACATGAATTCTGACCTCTCCAAACGCTGACAGTGCTAAATATTTTAGGAAACCCAGACAAAGTGAACACACAGACATTTCTCCCCCACAGATGATTCAACCCACTTAATTACCTGACTGTGGAGGAAGCCCCCCACTAGGCTAGGCTGGAAAACCGTGGGCTCTGCAGACCGCAGAGGGGGGCGGCAAGCCCTGCGTGATGCTCTGCGGAAGGCCACGAGGTGTCAAAATGCATTTCCAGGATCCCCAGTGCCACCGCGGGAAGGCCGCCCCCACCACCGAGTGCCAAGGAAACAGTGTCGCCAGTCATAAATACTTAACAGGTGCATCTTGAGACACACCGGGGGATTACTGGAAGCTCAAGGTCATTAAGGATGTCAGAAAAGACACCAACCACCCACACAGTCACGTGTGATGGGAGGCAAAGGGACCCCTGCTACAGCACAGGGAGACCCTTCAAACCAACCAGGTCACTCCTTGTGGGACATTCTCCCAGCTCTGTGCGAGGCTGACCCTGGAACCTCTTAAAGCCCCTAAGGCAATGTGGTGCCAGGTGAGGGTGTGTGGCTTGCTCACCCAAGTCCTGAACCCACAAGGACCAGTGTGTCGATCTCAGAGGGGTCGGCACCCCTCCATCGCTGCAGCCACAGCACGTACCTTACTTTCCTGTAGCCTGCCTAATTGCGCCCCCTCCAACCTCCAAGCGTTAAGAAGTGGCCCCAGCAGCACGGCGACCCGCCACTCCGCATGGGTGAGTGGGAAAGTGCAATTAAAAACATATTTAGGTTTAGTTAATTTGAGAAACATCTCAGCTCGTGTTTATTCTCGGCATAAACACACCTTCAAATAATTAAACGGCCTCTTTCCTTGTTGACACTAACCTCTTCGGAAGCCCAGACTTTGGGCCGCCGCCGCCGGGTGAGTCACCCAGCAATCCCAGTGCAGCGGAGTCGCACCAAGCCCTCCCCCAGCCAGCAGTTACCTAGCAACCAGCCTAGCAACCTCGTAGCCCAGAGATTAATCCCCGGGTGATAATCATAAAGCAACATCCAAAAAGACATCCCGTCTCAAGGATGCCGTCCAAAGGTACAGAAGGACGAGGCGCACTGCAGCGGCACCTCACTCCCGAGCTCCACAAATTACAGACAAAAGGAAGGCACAATATTGACTTGTTGCTTCAACAGCTGGAAGGCACAATTTCCTTCCTGCCATTCACACACGGAGTCAAAAAAAAGCACAAGGAGATGGCCGGGGTGGGGAGCCACATGGATGCTGCCCGGTCACCAGCAGGATGTGGAAGATGTTCTGTCCCAGCCAAAGCTGTGACTCACCCCCAAGCAGGGGTGGGGAGCGGGGGGCTGCAGGTCCTCGTCTCCATCCTTCCCTCACACATGCAGCTCAAGTACAACCTTTTGCCGGCTCACATCCCCGTTTTCCAAAAGAAAGCCCCCAGCCCTCGACCAGCTGATGCTTCCCACAAGAGAAGCATGCATTCAGACACATCAGAAACATAATGGGTGGTAAACGGCCAGGAGAACATTCTGGAAGGGCGAGTACCTTTAGCATTTCCAAAAGCACAAGCCCTCCTCTTGTGCTAGAAGACAGCCCTGCCCATAAAAGGTTACAAACTCAGTACCATGAGGATCACCTGGAGAGCTTGTTACAATGCCCGTCCTAGGGTCCAGGGTCCCTGCTAAATCGAACTTCAGGTGGTTCCAACGCCGGCGGCCCCAGGCTGGCTGCCTCCCACACACAGACCCCGCGGTGGGCGCGCAGGGAACCAGGTAAGCCTGCTTCCTGTTCAGACAGGCGCTGGAGCAAAGGCAGGTCGTTCAGCTATGCAGGTCGGGCCCACGGGTCACACTGGCCAGGTGCCTGGGCTCAGAGCTCGCTCTGCCTCGCAATGACTGTGACACTGCGCAGGTCACCTGCCAACTGAGTGACCACCTGCAAAGGGCTCGCATCCAGGCATGGCCAGAGAGGCCTCCCTCAGGAACTGCCATCCAACTCACCCAACAGGCGAGAGTCCCAAGAGCAGCCCGGGAAACGACGCCAGGCCCCCACTCCCGCGGGGCCGGCCGCCCTCTCGGTCATCCCCGGACGTTCGGAGCCGTCACTGTGAGTGTGCCCAGCGCTAGCGGGGAGGCATCAGGGCGCTCTTCTCCTGCCTGGCACAGAGGGCCTAGAAAGTCCTGTCCGCACCCAGAGACCTCAGTGCCATCAGTCTGCCTGAGGTGGCTCAGGGGCCACCTGCTTCCCCCAGGTCACCAACTCAGGTTGTTGGGCCTTTGCATACAAGGGCCACCCCACTCACTCGAAGAGAAGCACAGGCCGGGGAAAGGGGCCTGGACACTGCGACAGAAAAGGAAGGGAAAGCAGAAAAATGATGCTTACATGGGGGAGGGCTTGGGGTATGCAGGCCCCCCATATCCGAAGGCTGCTGGGAAGGAGGGGGACTTGTGCCCCTGAGGGCCTTGGGGCTGCAGCTACTGGGAAAGGGTTTCAAGTCCACAAAGGAACAGGCTTCTTAGAAGCAGCACAGTGGGTTGCCTGGGGCTGAGAGCATCCCCTGCGAACCTGTCCTCCAGAAGGAGGTGCCTGGACCTCAGGTGCTACAGCCAAAAGCAGGCTGCCTGGTCCAAGATCTCTGCCTCGGGTCCCCTCGGCTGTAAAGTGCAGATAATAACAGTGCCTGCCCCGTGAGGTTTCTGAGGATAAAATGAGATCAGAAATGTAACGAGCCTGACCCGGAGTCTGGCCCATGGGAGCGCTCCAGAACTGTTCCATGCGGCTACTGGCTCGGTATGGAGGGCAGTGGAAACACCAGGAGGTGAGGTTAATCCCAGGAGTCTTCACGGCAGAGGTGATACCTGAGCCGGCACTGGAAGGCAATGGAAGGGGAATCGGTTCTAAGAATCGGAAGGCAGGTCCGCAGGGAGGCACGTATGGCAGGAGGCATGGTGGGAGGGCACTGGGCTCGCAGACAGAGTGGTGGGGGGTGACCACCTGGGACCCAACAGCCTCATTTGCAAAAGGGGCTGTGATGCTATGGATCCTAAGGAGGCCACAGATCTGAGTGAACGGACATGCCTGGTCCATTTCTGTATGGAACTAGGGAAATGGACCCACTGCAGGGCAACAACCCACTGAGCACCTACTGTATACACCACCTTCTCGGGCATCCCCAGGAGGCGGGAGTGGGCGGGAGCCACCACAACCCAATCCACTGGGATGGGCACTGATCTTCTGGGCCCTCGGGTTCTGGGCAACTGGAGCCAAGTAACCACACAATGGCCCTGCCGTGGCTACCAAGAGCCCTGGTGGCCCATGTGCGTCACCCACACCTTAAACAAGGGACCTGGGGACCTGCATCAGGTGAGCGTGCATGCAAAGCACAAAGGCCCCTGGAGGCAGGGTTTGGCACACAACTGACACTCAACAGATAAAAGGGACAGCCATTCAAGTGCCACAAAGCTCCTCACTCCATGGGGACCCAAGATGCTGGGCCCAGGAGAGGCAAAGTTCAAGTTAGGGATGAGAAACCCAGACAGCTCGGATACCCAGACAGTGTCCACCATCAGGATGACGGCTATTATGACCTTGAAACCGAGGTCACTGCTGCCTGAGCCAGGGGCTGCTCCCAGGGCGTGAACAGGGAGGGCCGTGCAAACAGCAACAGACTTGGCACATGCCAAACTGGCCGGCCAGAGCCAGAGAGAGATGCTGACCTCAGGTCAGTCTGACCCAGTCCCCCGTGAACCTCAAAACAATGGGCTGCCAGGCCAGGAGGTGCTAGAAGAGCACCCTCCTGAGGCCACCAGCAGAAACTATGGGCATCTCTGTGCCTCAACTTCCCCATCTGTAAAATGGGTTAAACTAACAGCACCTGCTTCTGGGGGGAGCTGCTGGGAGGACTGGATGAGTGAACACAAGTAAATGCACCCCCAGACACAAAAGGTGGCAACTCCAATGCAATCCTCTGGCCTGGCAGGTTTTTCTCCAGCCCCGGGAGGCATCACAGAGAGGTGGGAAGAAGATTGAAAGTCAGATTATGCCTGGGTGCCCACAGTCACCCCACGAAGCCACCTCGCTGCTCCAGGCATCACTTTCATCTCTTAGCCAGTTCACAGGGCTGCCGTGGAGGTGGAACAGGACGCCGCGTATGCAAAGGGGCTTTGGAAACTGCAGGGCTGTTGCGGTGAGCAGGCAGCTGTACCCTCAGCAAAAGCAAACAGCTCCCACATCCACGTGGGGGGCAACCAGGGAGCCAGCCGAGGCCAGTCTTCAAGGCCTGGGTGACACACTGCTGGCTCCCAAATCACTCTTTTGAATCTAGATGAGGGGCCCCATTTTACCATCTCTCATGTTTCCCAAAGAACAAGTTTCCAGAAGATTCATATCCTAACTTGTTCCTTAACCAACCCAGCTGCCTCCACCCTCTGAGGTCACCCAGACTCAGTGGAAAAGACTGTCCCCAGGCCCAGCTGTCCCTGCCCTGCCTGAAGAACCATCCAGAGCAAGGCTTCCCTCCCCAGAGCGAGCACTTCCAGCAACCAGGGTACAGGGCCGGCCAAGCCCCACACCCCTGCATTGTGCCCGGGGTGGTGACGGATGGAGTGTGAACACAAGGGCTCTGGACTGTATGGCCTCTGGATCCTGGCCTTGCCACGAAGAGCTGTGACCACCCTGTGCCTCAACCTCCCCATCTGCAAAATGGGTGACACAGATAGCACTGACCTCCCGGGGAGGGCTGCTCACATGAGCCCGCAAATGTAAAGGCTCAGCCTGGCCTTGCACCAGATGAGTTACAGCAGGCTGCTTTTTTATTACTGTCTGCCCCTTCCCAGAGCTGTAGGTAAAGATTTTTAATGTTTGGTAAGTGATCTTCCATATGTTTCTAACCTTTGTCTAAAAGAAAGTTTAGAAATTTTCCCTGTTATTAAAACTAAGTAATAGGTGATCATTTTGGAAGATAAAAGAAGAAATTTGTAAAAATCACGAAGTGGGTTTCGCACATGTGGGATCAGCCCAGAGAGACGGTGTCTTATCCTGTTCCCGTCACTCCCTGGTCATCTCTGCAGCTCAGGGGACCCCACCTGGGGGCAAAAGCAGCATCTCACTCACCTCCAGGGCACTCACCTTGAACCTCTCGGTGACACCCTCGGTGATGCTGACCGTGAACTCGGCTATCTTGGGAGGACGTGCTTTGCCTTTCTTGCGGTCAGGTTCATATTCGGTCTTAGTTTTCACAACCACCTTGTCCAGGAAACAGAAGCAAACAGTGAATGGTGGGGCCAGATACATTCAGACACACCTGCCCCAAAAAGAAGGGTATGGGAACCCTCAAGTTCAAAGTCACCATTTGGCCAGGAAGTCTTTGAGAGAATAGCCACTTCTTAGAAATCTCCTCTGTGCCAAGACTTTCAGAGAAATTACCCATTAATCATCCTGATAGCAGCCCCAGGAGGGAAATATGATAACAGGGGGGCAGAGAAGTTAAGCTCATTGGCCAAGGCCTCGTACTTAACAGGTGGCAGGGCTTACAGGCATCAGCGGGGCTCCCTTCACTGCCCAGAGCTTCATCAGCCCAGGTGGTGGGGAGGATGCACTTGGCTTTCCACTCGTCTTTACTGGCGGCCGCCAGGGGTAAATGAGAAGATGCACACGCATTATTCCCCTTCAGGACTAGGAAGGAGCAGGCAGCCAGCCTTCAGGGAAATTGATCATGGGGAGTCTGTCTGTCTCCACCCTGCTCCCCTCCTCTCTCTGGGTCTCTGCAACAGCCCTTAAAGGGTCAGCCCGCTCTGTTCCCCCTCCCCTCTGCACTGTGAAGCAGATGTTTTTCCAACCAGCAAACCTGCTCCGCCTCTGCCCAGGGCAAACCCTCTCCTGCCTCCCCCTTCCCCCCTTTGCCCGCAGCTCTCCCTCCGTGCCCAGCGTGGCAGCCTGTGTGCGTCCCTCCACCAACCCCGGGTGCCTGTCTCTCAGCAGCGCCTGGGCCTCACCCTGCCATCCTCCAAGCCCACCTGGACCTGAGTAGCCGTGTGATCCTGAGCACACACTTGGTTACTCGGAAACCCCGTGTCCTGGCCTGTGAAATGGGAGGAAAGCCTGTTGGTTGGGCTACTGTGAAGAAGAGGGACTCCATGAACCCCCGGCCCAGGGGGTACCCCGTCAGCATTCATCAGCCCAGATTCAGTCGGCCTCTGCCACTAATAGGCTAAGTGACTTCAGGCAAGTTCCTTAAACTCTCTGTGCCTCCATTTCCACATCTGTAAAATGGGGTAATAGTGGTAGTTCCCTCCTAACATCAGGACATTAAAGGAGTTGAAAACTGTCAAGCATGCAGGCGGGCGCCTGGTGCATAGCAAGCATTCAACACAGGTCAGGTGAGCCGGGCCGGCTGCTGCTGCAGCCCTGTGACTACCGGCACTGTCACACCTCCGGAACGTTGGCACTCGGCACAGGTTCAGGTTCACAACCTGAACTAGATTATCCGCCCTGGGACACATGGCACCTGGGGCAGATGACATCGCCTCCCTGAACCCCGGCTGGGAGAAACATGCTACTGCTATTCAGGTTAGGAGATGTCTTGTGCGAGGCTGGTTCCAAGCAGGGCAGAGCTAGAGGCCCTGCCAAGACTTCTGCATTCTGGGGAACTGTGCGACCTTGGGCATGTCCCAGAAGTTCTCTGAGACTTGGTTTCCTCATCTGCGACCTCAGGAATCTTCTAGCTCAACAGTCACTCCCTGCGAGACTCCCACCGCTGGAGCATCCCTGCCAGCTGCCCCCAGGGATGGGGGACCCACCAGGTGAAACCTGCTGCCTGGGCTACTCCAGGATGGCCTGAAACCCTCCTCCCCAGTATAAGCCAACCGTGTGCCAGATGGTTCTGGAATGGAACAGACTGAGGACAAAAGAGGAGGCTGAGGCTGCATGGAGGGAATCACCTGACAAAGGTGCTGCATGGGGACACGGTGTTCCTGGCACCAGCCACTACCACTCTAGGGCTGAGGCAGGAGGGGAAGGTGGGGACAGTGGCACCAGGCTGTGCAAACTGGGCAAGTCTGACACCTTGACAGGGAAGGGGGAGGCGAGACAGAAGCTGAGGCCTCAGGCAGCCCAGCCCTCCTGCAAAGCCTCTTTTGGGCCGTCAATGCTTCAGAGTGGCCCCACGTGGCCTGGGTGCACGGGTGTGAGCAGCTGAGCCTCTTTTCTTGAAATGAAGCACCTGCTGCAGCCTCCCTCCTGCCCCTATCCCCGCCCCACTACCCAAACACAGACCAGAGTTGGGAATCACAACCACTTTGCAGAGCTGAGTTAGTCTCTCCAAGGACCCACCATGGGAATAAACAAATCTTCCAGAAAGATAGGACCCACTGCAGGGACATTCCCCCATCCCTACCCTGCCCTGTGGCCAGCAATCACCAACATGCTGGAATAAACGACAAGCCCTGAGTCACAACCTCCCTGCCAGGGACTAAATGAAACAATAAACGCGGAGACCCTTCAGGGAACTGAGTGAGCTAACCCGAGGCTGCGGTGGTTTTAAGCAGCAGCAAGATTATCAGAATGGATGCGTGTTGATTATTTTAGGTTTGAGTTTTACAATATAATTGTCTAGGCTCTTCAACATCTTTTAGCATTAACTCTGGAAAATATGGCTCTTAATGGACAGGAACTACTTAATTGCGTGCTGTATTTAAGGAAAGAGGGGGTGCTTCTTTAAATTCAGCACAAAGAAAAACCCCGCTCTGAGAAGAGGATGATGAATGGTTGTCCCCAGTTACACTGAGGAGCACAAGTGCTTATTTGGAGATTTCACAAAAGGAACAAAGAGAGGAAGGAGGCGGTGTAGGAGCGCGCACCCTGCCGCATTTACCAGCGGTGTGGGAGGGGCGGGCAGAGAGGGTAAAGAAGGGGATTCAGCCCCTAAGGAGGGTCCATCTGGCCAAGGAAAGGGGCCTCCCCACCGCAAAGGGCAAATCGGGCTGGAATTGCATCACCTGTGAAGGCGTGAGGGGCAGCCGCGCCGCCCCTGGGCTCATCCCGGAACCCGAGCTCCGGGTACCGCGGGGCTGGGATAAGCAGGGCTGGGTTGGCGGCGGTGGGGCCAGTGCCCGCTCTTGGACAAGATTCCCACGAAAATCAGGAAAGGACCTTTACCTACGGCGTTCCACTGTCAGGATGAAGCTTTCACCTAAGGCGGAGGACCCCCCAGATCACCCGATCCAGAATCCCGCGCGGGGACGTGGTCCTCCGGGGGGCGTCCTCTACCCAGCCCGAGCCCGCCCCCCAATTCGCGTCCCCAGCGCACGCGGCGCGTTTCTTTTGTTGCGGCCGCCGCCCGAGATTTGGGGGGTGCGCACCCGGCGGTGCGGGGTGCTGGGGGCCTCTCACCTTATCCGGGGGCGGGAACTGCAACTGATTGACATCGAGGGGCGTCATCAGGGGGATGGTGTCGAAGCCATCCTCCAGCAGCGGCTGCTTGCTGCCCTTCTCCGCGAAATTGTTCCCCAACTTCACCATGGTTCCGGGAGACCCGAGGCTGCCGCCTGCGGAGGGCGAGGAGGGTGCCGGGCGGGAGTCACCGCGAGCAGGACCCACCCGCGTCCCGGGCGTCGGCGTGCTCTCCCGCCCCCGCCTCGCCTCCGGGGAGGGGTCGTGAGGACGCGGCGACCGCGGCCCGCGGCGGGGCAGGTGCTGTGTAGACTCTCACCCGCTGGACAAGAGCGCGGGGCGCGGGGCGCACCGCGGCCGGGGAGGAGGCACCGCCCCTGCCGGCGGGTCTAGCGCGTCCCCAGTCCTGGCGCCGCTGCGCCAGAGACCCGCCAGGGGACCCCAGTCCCTCCCACCCGGGGGGCTGCGCGGCCCCCGGACCCCGCTCCTCGGCGGGAGGGCCCAGCCTCGGCGCCCCGAGGCCCCGCGGGCCGGCACTCACCCCACGCCCGGCTCCGGCAGGTCTGAGCTCCGAGCGCGCTCCGAGCCTCCGCGTCGCCCGCTCCGGCTCGCAGCAATGGCGGAGGCGGCGCCGCGCGCGGGGCCGGGGCGGGGGCGCCGCGCGATTGGGCTCCCTCCTCCCGCTCGCCGCCTCCCTTCCTGCTGCTCCCGGGGGTTAACTGCGCGCGGTGAGTGTGTGCGTGTGGCGGCGGCAGCCTTGACGCAGCGCGCGCGCCGGCCGCACAAAGGAGCGCGGGGGAGCGCTCCCCACGGGCCCCGCGGCCGCGCCAACCTGCAGATGGGGGCGCTGCTAGGAGCGGGGTGGGATCGCGCTCCGGAGGGGAGGCTCGGAGCTGCGGGAGGGTTCCCCAGGGCTGGAGGCTGGGACGGGGGGGGGAAAGAGGGGTGCGGGCTATGCAACCGTGGGGCGGCGGCGGCGGCCCGGGCGCAAGGCGATTCGAAGCGAGAAAGGGGCGCGGGGGTTGGGGGTAGATCCTAGGGATGGAGCTGTCCCCAAAAGTGGGGGAAAAGGTCACCCGCTGACAGCCGAGCCGATCTGGGAGTCCTGACGAATAGTGAAGGGTCCTGGGGGGAGGGTTCCAGGAGGCGGTGGGCGGTGGCAGAGACCAGAGCGGAGCTTGCCTGGGTTGGGGAGAGGGCTACAAAAAGAGGGCGTGTCCCTATTGAAAGGAGGTTCGGATGGGAATGGAGGGGGGAGATTGGTGGCGCAGGATGTGGGGGGAGCGCTCTCCAGAGCTGGGATGGTGTCCGGGTTTGAGGGGTTCGCCCAGGGTATCTGAAGGGAAGATATTCAGGGCAAAGAGAGGGCTCCGAGTGCCCTATTGGAGGGTTTCTCTGGTCCAGTCGGCTGGAGTATCCAGGGCGCAGAGAACGGGAGGCCTGGGACGAAGAGGGAGTTTCTAACCTGATCCTCTGCGCTCTCTCCCCTCAGCGGGGCCACTGTCGCAGCTGCCCAGATTAGGGCCCCACTTTACAGACTTCCAGCCAGCCCTGCCCACAGGACCCCCCAGGGGGAAAACTGCGGGGGTGCGGGCACAAGACCAGGAGCCAGAGGAAGGCTGCTGCTGGGGAAGGGGAACCTCCCCTGGCCCCTAAGTGCTGCTGGGGCCCGGCCAGGGCACGAGTAAGTGTCCTCCAGGGTCTTACTTTACCACCCTTTGTCTAGTTCTGCTTTGCTTGGCTGATGACCTGAGACCCAGCGTTTTCCATCAGCCACGTGAGAACCATGAGAGACCCCCTCACCAGAGACCATGACCCCGCAAGCCCTAGGAATATTCCTAGAGACCAGGAACAGCCCCTGCCGGCCCAGCCTAGGAACCTGGCCCTGGGGGCCCGGATTTCAAATTCCCCAGGAACCCATCCCCCCTCCTTACACAGATGAGGTACGTGGATTCCTCTTAGCTGGCCCCAGGTCCCCAGCAGGGTCCAAGTGGGCCTTTGACCACAGGGCAGCCTAGTGGGTCCCAGGCTCTTGGCCCAGGGAGGGCAGATGTCCCAGGCATTGGCCACTGCCACCGGCCTTGGGGCTTGGCCTCATCATCCTCTGGCAAAGGCCCTTGGAACGGAGGACGGGGACTGATGAGGCATCTGTGTGTGGTCCCGGTTCTTCCCACAGCAGGTGAGGAGGAGCAGCTAGCACCCCCACCCCCGGTGCTGGCCTAGCTTCGTCCCTGGCCAGACTAAGCTCACAGATGAGGAGAAACATGGGCTTCAGGGAGCGGATAGCTTTGTCCTCATCCTAGGTGCCAGCGTTTTACAGACTCCAACACAGACACACACACACACACACACACACACACACACACAGACTACAGTCACAACCCCACACCAGGAGCTGCAGAGTGGGCCTCCTGGACCCTGTGTGGACCCTGTTCCCCTTCAAAGTCTTCGTCAGCTGAGAAGCACATGGACAAGAAAGCCCACAGCTGTCCCGGAGACGGCAGCAGACAGTCACCGTGCCGCTTGCGTCCTTTTCACACTGTCCTAGTTTTCACTGGCGCTGGTCACTGGGACTTTGCAGCTTCGTTCCGTGTGGGTGTTTTTGTGGGTTCTCAGGCAGCACCAGACCCTGGGAAAAGCACACACAGGCCATGCAATGAATAGGACACACAGCCAGCCCACCAGCAGCTGATGGATGAGGAAGATGAAATGACAAGTCTTTGGGCAGAGCAGAGGGTCCACTGGAGGAAGCGGCCATTTCCACTGCGGAGGGGAGAGGACAGGAGACTGTGGTTAAAGTGTGAAATCCACAGGGGGTCCCCAGGGGGCAGAGCGGGCAACACACGCAGGGAGGAAGGCCTCCCAGGTCCGGACAGGATGTGCAGGCAGACATCAGTCTCTCGGGGCTGCCGTAACGAACTCCCTCAACCTGGGGGGCTTCAAACAACAGAAGTGTATTGTCTCACAGCTCTGGAGGCCAGATCCGAGATCAAGGTGTCAGCCAGGCCACACTCTTTGCAGGGGCTGTAGTCAAGAATCTGTTCCTGCCTCTGCCAGCTTCTGGTGGCCCCAGTCGGTACTTGACTAATGGCTGCATCACTCCAATCTCTGCCCCTGTAGTCAACACTGTCCCCTCCCCTCCTCTCTGTGTCTCTTATAAGGGCACTTGTCATCAGGTCTCAGGGCCACTCGGATGAATATTCACAGATTCTAAGGGTTAGATTTGGACGTCTTTGGAGGGGGCATCACTGAGCCAACTACAGGTGTCCAGCCTGCAAGGGGGCAGTCATTTGGGGAACTCAACCTCAGGGATGCAGATGGTCCTGAGAGGGGCAGGGTCTTGGCTAGCAAATAGGTTGAAGAGGCAACAGTCAAAGAACTGGGATCAAGTGAAGCTGCGATGGTGGTTGTGGGGCAAACAGATTGAAGGTGTTTTACAGTGTACACAGACTGAAATCAGCAGGACTGGCTCTTCCCTTAGACCCATTTCACCCTTGGGCTAGCAGTCTGTAACTCCTGGTGTCTCGCAGGATTTTTGACATCTGCTTGGTTTTTCTAAACGGCTCTTTTAGGGACACTTCTAGGCTTACGACTCAATGACATCACTGCTTACGTGACTGCTGTAACCCCCACCCCCATCTTCCCTCCACAGGGCAGGGCAGCCAGCTGCTTCTCCCCGTACCAGCTACTATCTACAAAATAGATAAACAACAAGGTCCTGCCGTAGAGCACAGGGAACTACATTCAATATCATGTAATAGCCTATAATGAAAAAGAATAGGAAAAGGAATATACATGTGTGTAACTGAGTCTCGATGCCATACATGAGAAATTAACACAACATTGTAAACTGACTGCACTCTAAAAAGAGGATATCATTTTAAAAAGACCCTGTCATTTCCACGTCCTGGCCCCCTGGCGACTTCCCTTGTCCCTCTGGTTGGGGCCCAGACTGCCACAGCAGGAGGCAGTGACAGTCTGATTTCCAACCCTGTCTCTCCCACTTCTAGCTAGGTGTCTTTGGACAAGTCGCCTAACTTCTCTGTGCCTCAGTTTCTTCATCTATAAAATGGAAATTGTAATAGTATCTCTATCATAGTGTTGTGGGAATCAAATGAGCTATTATATTTTTTAAAAAACCGGCAGTGCCTGCCTTGCTGTTATTACAGCTTTGACCTCTAATTAGGCACCCTGTGGTTTATGTAGCCTATGCCGAGCCAGGGGGACGTGGTGGAGGCTTGTCTTGTGTGTAGGATTAGTGCTCAGGCTGACTAAGGAGGCCCTCCCCCAGGTCCTGATGAGCCTCTTTGTAGCTCAGGGAAGTAAATGCCTAGTCCCAGGCCACAGTGCCACGCGGAGTGCTCCCCCAGCCGGCTTCCCCATAACCAGCCTGGTCCCCAGCACAAGAGCAAACCCTGACGGAAAATTTCATCTTCCACTTCTCCATCTCCCGTGCCTAGAACAGGGCCTGGCATGCGGTGAGTACTCAGGAACTGGATGTTAAGCAGAATAGGCAGCCACTCATTTTACATTCATGGCAGATTCAGGCATTTAAATGTCAGGTTTGTAAAGCCAAGTTCAAGTGTGTAGTGAGAAAATTCACAGTCTAATTCAAGCTGGAGGCGGGGTATCCCATAGCATCATTGAGCCTTTCTCCTTCCTAAGTTTAACTCTGCTGCACATGCTCATCTCTAAATGCCAGACCTTATTTTAAAATGTGTAACGTACAGACGAAATCATAAATACGGTGATTTTCCTGATTTTAGTGTTTCAGTTATCTTTGTATTCCCCAGCCCTCAGCACATATTAGGGACTCAGGAAAAGGTTAAGAAATGAGTGATGTTTTTGGTTCTTTTGTACTTGTAGGAACAGAGTAAACGGGATTCTGGGGCTCCAAGTCATTTGGCAACCTCTTACGTTTTTAAGAGAACTCTGTGTGTGTGTATTTATTTTTTCTGGGTTTTAGGCGTCTTGGGGTTTTTTTGTTTGTCGTTGCCTACAAGGTCCTAATGATCCACTCAGCAGTTCCTAATTTTCCCCCAATATTTCTAAGATCAACCTTACCTTAGCTGTGAGGCCCTTGGCCTTGGTGGGGGTGTGGGAATCAGGGGCTGCATAGCTCTGGCGAGTGGCCCTCTCCAGGTCTCAGTTTCCTCATCTACAAATCAAGGGAGTAATCACAAAGATTTTCTTTTTTCAGCTCCAAGATCTAGGAGATAAGAAAAGTTGTTTTTTAAAATGTTCCCCATTTGAGCCCCATTTTTGGCTTTGAGGTCAGAGCATTGCCGTTTTGGGTGATCAATGGTCATAAAGTCAGCAGAAGTTTTTTTGGTTTGTTTTTGTTTTTCCAGTTGGGTAACTGTCTCCAAGATGCTGGTAGCTCCAAATTCCTATGCTTTGCACAACCCAGGTTGCTTTCAGATGTTCAGATCTATCCAACCCCAAAATCAGGGACATCAGAGTAGAAAACTATTTCAGACAAGGAACATGGCTGTCTAGTGGAAGGAAACTAAAAGGCTCTCTAGTGACCTCAAGGTTTTCCAGGGCAGCAGGGAGGGAGGGAGCGGGGAAGAAGGAGCAGCAGCCTTCAGCCCCGCCTTCCCATCCCCAACCCCCGCAAGGGGCAGGGAGCAGATGGAGGGGAGGGAGCGGCACCTGCAGTTCTAAGGAGCACCTCCCTCAGTTGCCTTTTATTTTGATGGTGGGGGGGCGGGGGTCAAGTTCAGAAGATAAAACCCCACCATCTTCCTTCCTGGGGAGGAAATTCAGATCCAGCGACAAGGTATCTTAGGATCTAGGGTTTTCAGAGGTTGAATCATCCTCTGGCTCCACACCCTCCTTTTACATTTTACAGCAGGGAGTACCAAGGCTGGCAGGGAGTCAGGTGCACTGTCATTGGCCACTCAGCAGAGAAGTTGAACCTGTCCCCGGGACTTTCAGCCTGTTCATTCCCCCAGGGAGCCAGGGCAGCGAACTCACAGACCAGGCAGACTCCCTCCCCCAACACCGCCTCCCAGGCACCCTCTTAGTCCTCCAGACCAGCTCCCACCATCCCAGCCTCTCTCCAGGCCCACAGACACCATGTCTTACTTCAGCATCGTCTGGCCAGTGGTCCCCTTGCCCCCTCAGGCTGGCCCTGTCCCTTGAAGAAGGTCACTCAGGAGCCCACTCACCTCTCCCTGCCTTCCTGCTGGTCCAGAAACGTTCCCAGCTCCCCACCACCCTCTCTGGCTATTGGACCACTTCTTCTGGGCCCCACACCCTGGCCACACCTTTGCGAACAATCCCTCCTCAAATGATCTCACTTTAGGGGGCATCTGCCACATTGTGATGTCTTGACTGGTCCAGATGCCAAGGGAGGGCTTTTTTGCTCCCACCTGGACCCTCCCGGGAGCCTCCACCTGCCCCCTCCTCCCGGGGGAAGAACTTGAGGAGGAGGAAGATAAAACGCTTTATCTGCCATTATCTTCTTTATCTTTTTAGCTTCACAAAAATTCCAGAGTGGATGGGGCAGGTATTGTCACACCCAATCTGCAGACAAAGGCACCATGACAATAGTTGAAAGTGCCCATATTGACAATAGTAAAGGTGCAGTGGATGCTGACAAGGGCTCTCTAGGCCCTGACCCTTAATCCCCCTAAACCACCATCTGGGTTTGGTTCTATTATTCCAAGTCTCAGATGAGACTGTTAGAGCAGGCAGACAGCTAGATATGAGCAGAGAGAGGGGGGCACAGGCCAAATGCAGGAAACCATATATCATGTAAGCACCAGAGATCCCTGGGCAGATAAAGAAAAGCAGGAACCTCTGGGCTGATAAGTGGTCACAGATTTTGGAGTGAAGAGTGGCCTGGAGGCCAACAAAGATAGGTGAGAAAAAGCAGGAATCTCCAGTGTCCGAATGTAACTTTTGCTCATTATGCCCTCATTTTGATAAAATTAGCCTTGCAGATTAGAAGCACCCATCATGCACTGATGCCGTGACACTTCCGATCCAGACTAAATAAGGACAAAAATCCCTCCTCCCTTGGGATGAAAATTCGGGAATCAGACCCCAACCCTTCCCTCCCCAGTGAATATTCCGCCCACTCGTTTTTACACCCTGTAACAAACTTGCCAAAGAAACTCAGGGCAGCCGCTCCCCTGAGCCTGCCCGCCCTTGAGACTGTACTATCCATCCCTTAGTCAACCCTCACTTTGCTTCTGAACCACTGCGCCTTGTCTCTGAGTTCTGGGACAGGACAAGAACCTGGAAACTGGTTACATCTACCAGGAACAAGACCGCTGAGGCTGAGATGAAACGGGGTCATTAAGACAAGGCTGGGAAGGGACGCGGGTAGAACAGCATCAGGCGCCGAAGAACCCAGTCAAAGTACAGACTTCTCACCGAGGCGGCAGCCACCTCCCTCTGCTCCAAGCCCAGCCCTGCCTCCGAGCTCGCGACCCTAAACTTGGGTCCCGAGTGTCTGCCACCCGTTGTTCCCTTTCCTCATTGGAAACGAATTATACTGGCAGTGCGGCCTTGGGCAGAGTACCAACCCGCCCCAGCCTCAGTTTCCCCGTCCATAAAATGAGGGGGATGGGCTAGAATGATAACTTAATTCCCCTCCTGCTTCAGAGCCCCCCTGACCCCAGCAATTTGGTTCACTCTCCCCATGATAAGGATAGCTCAGGATGAATCAGAACCGAAATCATCAAGGGCGGGCTGAGGTCAAGCAAGGTACTGCACACGACCTGGGGAATAAATGACCAGGGCCGTGGAATCTCATCAGCTCCGTCCCTGCTTGGTTGATGAGCGTCACCCAGTGCCAGCTAAGTAACGGTTCCCAGCGTGTAGCAATAACTCTATTAAATTATTTAGCTGGTAGATGATTATAAAAGCCCTTTGCCAAAGTAAAGAACCGCAGAAAGGCGAAATCCTAATAACAGTAATATCACTGTATGCTTGAACTAATTATTGAATTTTTCAAAAGCCCACAGATGGATGAGTGCAATGCTTTCCACGCTCTGTGGAGCCAGGGTCCCTGGGAGAGTGTCTAAAATTCACAGCATCCCCGGAGTGTGCTGGAGATTACACAGCGCAAGGCTGAACTGCATTGCAGGCAGCTCAGCTATGACCTAATGGGGCCGTTCTGTCCGAAACGTCTCCCTTCCCGCGGCTGGGCTGGGCTTCAGGTGGTCACAGCCGAGCGAAATTAGCACACGGCAGATCCACAGGCTCTGAGCTGACCTAGGACTTCCAGCCGTGGCATGTTTTTTTTTTCACATCCATAATTTATAACCTTTTCTCTGTCGGCAGTCTACCCTGTTTCTCTGGTCTAGCTGGGGAATAGGGAGTGGGTTCTTTATGAGCAGATTTTCCCGAAGATTGAGATTTTACCCCTCTAGGTCTCATTTTCCTCATTTGGGACCACAGTTATTTAATATGCAAGGCGTGTTGCCCTGCCTTCTGAAACAGAGGATGTTGAAGAATGGGGTCAGCTTTCTGCACAAGCTGGACTTGGGGCGTGGGGTTGGGAGCCCCACTACACTGAGGGCCCCCAGGCTCCCAGACCTGGTTAGTGCTGAATTCTGCTTTTGTTGCCATCTCTGTGGCCTCTGTCCTGATCACTATCCTCACCACTCACCCTCTTACCTCTTTCCAACTTGCTGTGAGCAAAATATCCAAATTGCCAAATATATTAGAATAACATCAAAAAAGGAGGAGGGAGGCTGTAGTGGGTTGAATAGGAATCCCTAAAAATTCATGTCTACCTGGGACCTCAGAATGTGACCTTACTTGGAAATGGAGTCTTTGCAGATATAATTGGTTGAGGATCTTGGGATGAAATCATCCTGGATTTAGGATAGCCCTAAATCCAGTGACTGGTGTCCTTATAGGAAGAGGACACAGGGTGACACACAGAAGAGAAGGGCTGGTGATGACAAAGGCACAGCATAGACAGGCGTAACCACACACCAAGAAACGGTGAGAATTGCCACCAGCCCTCAGAAACCAGGAGAGGGGCAGCACGGACCCTCCCCAAGACAGCAGAGGGAGCATGCCCTGCCGACACCTTGATTTTTAACTTCCAGCCTCCAGAAGCGGGAGAGAGTGCACTTCTGTTGTTTTAAGCTCCACCCTGGCCACCCAGTGTGTGGTCATTTGTTACAACAGCCCTAGGAGATTAACACAGAAATGCTGCCGCCCCAGTCCCTTCCGTAGGACTTTTACACTTTACATCTTGACCTGGTGCATATTTTGATGTCACATGCATTTTTAAAATAGCCCTTTAGGGTTTTCAAAGCATTTCATAAGCACAAATTTCCACAACTAATGCTCAGTAGCACGAAGGTGCGTGTACCTGCTCCGTGCGGCGTCTGAGCCGGGTGGTTGTCACAGGAACTTGCTAATTCCCGACCAGAGCCCTATCCACGACGTGGTCCTGCCTCCCCTTGAGTCCTTGAGTGAAGAGCCTGCACTTTGGGGTTTAGAGTCACGAACCTGCATTTCAGTGCTGCAATGGGACTCAGAGAGCGGTAGTCCAGGGCTGTGGTTCTCCACGTGGGGTCCCGGGACCAGCACATCAGCCTCACCTGGGAACTGGTTAGACATGCAAATTCTCAGGCTCCACCCTAGACCTGCCGGATCAGAGACTCTGGTTTAACAAGCCCTCCAGGTGACTCCCATGCACACGCAAGTGGCAGAATCCCTGGCTCCAGGTTTGCAAACTGGAACTCCGCAGGCTGCATGACATTAGACACACAGACGTGTTTTGCTTGTTGGCATTTTTAAAAATTGCTTCAACTGGAATTACTGAGAAGCAGGAGATCTCACAAGATATCCAGATTTCGTGCTTTCTTCTGGAAAACTGAGTGATAACAACAGAGGCATTTCTAGAGGACAAAAGTCAGCTGCGTAGGGATGAGGGCTGCCCGCCGTCCATGCCCCCATTTGCCGCCGATGGGTTTGTGCTCCACTCACGGGTGCTACCTCTTCAGCTTGGCCCTTGCAGGTACTTGAGTTTGAGACCCTAATCTGACCTAATACCTCGTTTTACAGACGGGGATACTGAGGAACAGACAAGGGAGTGAGCATGTTCCGATGTGTTTGCTGGGTGACCTCGGCATCTCAGAAGCCTTCGCGGGTACGTGAGGGAAACAGAGGTTCATCAGGGGCACCCGGGAAAGCTGTGCTCCTAAGAAGTCAGCCCTGAAATTAGACAGTCTCAGTGGTACCACGGCCACTCAGGAGAAGGTGAGGGAAGATGGGGCAAGGCCATGGAGAGGGAGGGGAGGGAGAGACACAGAAGGTAGTCAGGGGATGGCTACGACAGCACCAACAAGAGACAACAAGTGTTGCCGGGGATGTGAGGACATTGGAACCCTTCGAAGCCACTGGTGGGAATGTAAAATGGTGCAGCCACTGTGGAAGGCAAGGCGACGGCACCTCGAAAAGGTAAATAAACATAGAATGACCGTATGGTCCAGCAGTTCCACTCCTAGGTATGCACCCAACACACGTTCACACAAAATGAGGACACAGACGTTCTTTCCAACATGAATTATACAAGCTGAAAAGTGGAAACTGCCCAAAGGTCCACCAACTGATAGAGGAATAAACAAAATGTGGTCTCACTGTGCGATGGAATATTACTCAGCCATAAAAAGAAATGACATTGGTGCAGCCACTATGGAAAACTGTATGGAGATTCCTTAAGAAAACTAAGAACAGAGTCACCATATGATCCAGCAATCCCATTCCTGGGCATATATCCAGGGAAAACTAATTTGAAAAGATACATGCACCCCAATACTCATAACAGCACTATTTATAATAGTCAAGACATAGAAGCTACCTAAATGTCCATCAGCAGATGACTGGATAAAGAAGATATGGAATAGAATACTACTCAGCCATAAAAAAGAATGAAATAATACCATTTGCAGCAACATGGACAGACCTAGAGATTATCACATTAAGTGAAATCTGATAAAGACAAATATCGTATGATATCACTTATATGTGGAATCTAAAAAAATGACACAGAGGGAGGGTATAGCTCAGTGGTAGAGCACATGCTTAGCATGCACAAGGTCCTGGGTTCAATCCCCAGCACCTCCAGTAAAAAATTAAAAAATAAAAATAAACCTAATTACCTCCCTCCCAAAAATGTTTAATAAAAAAATTACTAAAAAATAAAAAATTTTAAATGATACAAATGAACTTATGTACAAAACAGAAACAGACTCACAGACATAGCAAACAAACTTATGGTTACCAAAAGGGAAGGGTGGGGGGAAGGGATAAATTGGGAGTTTGGAATTAGCAGATACAAACTACTATATAGAAAATAGATAAACAACAAGGTCCTGCTGTACAGCACAGGGAACTACATTCAGTAGCTTGTAATAACCTATAATGAAAAAGAATATGAAAAGGAACATAGATATTTGTACAACTCAGTCACTATGCTGTACACCAGAAATTAGCACAACATTATAAATCAACTGACCTTCAATTAAAATTTTTTAAAAATGACACACTGATGCTGGGGACAGCATGGATGAGCCCTGAAAACATTGCACAGAGTGAAAGGGATCAGTCACAAGAGACCACATGTTGCATGATCCCATTTATGTGAAATGTCCAGAGTAGGCAAATTCACACAGGAAGTAGGTTAGTGGCTGCTCGGGGATGGGGGTGGGAGTAGAGGAATGGGTGTTGACTGCTAACAGACTTGGGGCTACTTTTTGCAGTGAGGAGAATATTCTAGAACTAGTGGTGATCATTGCACTACTCTGTGAATGTACTGAAAACCAGTGAATTATATGCTTCAAAATGGTGAATTTTATGGTATGTGCATTATACGTCAAAAGAAAAGGGGAAACAGGTCACACAACAGCTGGCGCATCAGCGGTTGGGGAAGGGGGAGAGTGAGCAGGGGGTAGGGACAGAATGGTTCTGAGACATAATAATATGAATTGGTAACACTTGTATAGCGCTGGCACAGCAGACACTGTAGGAAGACTTTGCAATGTGTATGTTCACATCTGACTGAAGCATTATGCCGCACACCAGAAACTGACACATTGTAAACTGCCTATACTTCAATAGCAATGTATATATATATATACAAAAAAAAGACTTCACATACGTCCACTCATTTAAATACCGTACTTGCAGTGGACAAATGTGTAGGTCCTATGGTTAGAGCCCTTTTTCAGGTGGAGAAACTAAGACGGGTCCAGAGAGTGACAGGCTAGGACTCAAATCCAAGGAGTCACCTGCTCCCCCACCATGTTGGCCGGCTTGCCTGACACTTTGGCTGTGCGTGTGCAGGTGTGTGCTTGTGTATTGTATGTGCATGAGCCCATGTGTGCATATACATGAATGCATGTGTGAATTGCATATGTGTGGGCGCATGCGTGTTCATGCTTCCATGTGCACGTGTGTTCATGGACACACACATGCGTGTATGCATGTGTCATTTGTGTGTGTCTCTTGCACACCCATGACAGGAACCTGAGGGCCTGTTAGGCCAGGGTGGGATGGATCTGGGTTGAGAGAATAAAAGCCCCAGAGGAAGTCAGCCGGTGCCTGAGGGCAAGATGGACAGACACTGGGATTTGGGAGCAGAAGCAGGCCTGCCTTTGCCTGCCCTTCCGAATGAACTTCAAGACCCACTGAGGGGCAGCGCCTCCAAGACCTCACCCCACTCGCCAGGGTGAGACTCACCTCCCCCGTTCCCCCCACTGCCCAGCACAGTGAACACCGCAGCCTGGGGGCTCAAACAACAGACACATTCTCACCGTCCTGGAGGCTGAAGTCTGAGATGAAGGTGGAAGCATAGATGGCTTCTCCTGAGGTCCCTTTCCTTGGCTCCTGGGTGACCACTGTCTCCCTGCATCCTCACGTGATCCTCCCTCTGTGCACGTCTGTGTCCTCATCTCTTCTTCTTATAAGGACCCCAGTCACATTGGATCAGGGTCCACCCTCGTGACCTCATTTGACCTTAATCACCTCTTTAAAGGCTTTATCTCCAAAAGCAGTCACATTCTGCGGTCCTGGGAGTTAGGACTCCAACATATGAAATGTGGGGGCACACTTCAGCTCACAGCACTCCCACAGAGGAATGTTTCAGAAAACAGCTTGGCCTTCAGAGCCAGACAGGCTGAGGCTCAACCTGGATGTGGTCACTTTCTAGCTGTGAGTCAGACTGTTTCCCCTTCCAGACGCCCCGTTTCCTCCTCTGAACCATCATCATGGGTCATCATGAGAATCCAATACGATGGCCTCGGGCTTCTGCAGCTAACGGTACCGGGTGCACAGCAGGTGCTCGATAAATAACACTCCCCGCAAGGGGGTCACCCCTGCTTCCGGTGCTGAGGCTGCCAGGGACAGTTCCTGGGTGGGGGCTCTGCAGAGGCCCATCTCACCCTCCGCGGGCCCTGGGATGGAGGGAGTCCCCGCCGTTGGCTGCCGTTACCCGTAGGGGAGCTGAGGCTTACCAAGGTGGAGTACGCGCTCAAGGTGGCACGGCTGGGAGGTGGGGCGGGGAGCGGGGGTGTGTCTGTATCTCTGCAGTGTCTGTGCCCACTTCATTCCTCCCCTGGGTCCTGTGAGCCCGGAGAGGGCAGAAATGGGGGCTGATCTAGCTGTGAGTGAGGGCCCCCCTGTGGAATATATTCTTCATAAATGGAACTTTGATTGCATCAAAGACACTTGAAACAGGCAAGAAACAGGCTCGGGGAGATGGAGGGCCGTGACGTTGATTTTGTTCTCTGGGTCATCTTGGCTTCTGAAGATTGTTTTTAAACCTCTAACAGTGCCCCTCGATTGTGAAATGAAAATATTTTTCCAGCAAGAGCTGCATCCATCCACGTGGAATGGGAGGTGAGGTGGACAACCGCTCAGGCTCAGCCACTTCCCGCCTCACCCCGCATGGAAGGAGATGAGATTTATAAACGATATGGCTAATTGTGTTTTTCTACAAGATTAATTTTATTGTCCCATTATCTGCTCCTTCTGAATCCATTCAGGGGTGGATTATGTCTTAGCTTCATCTCTGGAGCTCTCGTTAATAATTAGGTCACCTTTGAGCAGGGAGCCCTGGATGGCCCAGGCCAGGGAGACTTCGGCTAGAACGGAAGCCCTTAGTGTGGTACAGTGTTCTCACTGCTAATGTCAGAATGCCCTCGGGCCAGAGGGACAGCGTGCTTAAGCGGACCTGCATTTGTTTGGGCTTTACTAGCTGGCACTGTGCCCCGGGCAGTTTTCCTTGTGAAACCTCACAGCTGCCTGGGAGGTCAGCACTATTGTCCATGTTACAGAAGAGATGCCGAGGGCCACCTCCGCAGGATGGTATAATTTGAAATTATGTAATGCAGATTCTAGCCAAGTGCAGCTGGCCCCAGAGCCCAGGTCCTGCGGGAATCTCCCTCCAGAGTTTAGAGAGTTGGAGGATACAGTTCCAGTGTCCTGAGATCTAAAAGCTAAACTAACTGGGAACGTTTCTAACAAGATGCCTCCAACACATTGTCACTGGTTATTTCTCCTTTTTTTTTTTTTTTTTTTTTTTTTGATTGCTAAAAGATGGGGCCGGTGGTGGAAGAACTGGAGATCTGGATACAGGACCGTTGACTAAGCACCAGCTGTGTGCCAGACAAGCCTTATCCTTATCTTTGTGCATCAACATAATCCTAAAAGAAGGAAATCGTAGTTTCTTCTGTTTTCAAGATAAAGCGACACGGATGTTGGAGCCAGACACTGAATAAGGGGCTCACTCATTGGGACCCAAACAATACATGTTGGACGTTCAGGAAGTTTATGAACTTTCACAGTGACAAGCGACGCTGTCATGAACATCTCTGGGCACATACCAACCTCTGTGCACAACTGTGATGATAACTATTGGTACAGGAATTCCTGTACAATGTGTTTGATCTACTGTCTAACAGAGAGACTGGAAAGCTGAATGCTTGGTTTTCCATGCTCTTTGCAGCTAGGGAGACCATGACACCCAGTGCTGACCAGTGAGTGCTCTGTGCAGTCTTCCCTGAGTGTTGTAGGAAACCTTTTGTTTTCCTGCTGAAGAGGGACATAGGCTGGCAGGACTCTTCATCCTTCTTCCTGCCAAAAATGTAAAAATGATGTCTGGAGCCACAGCAGCCTTCTTCTGTCCATGAGGCTCCAAGTCTGAGGATGGAAATCAACCCTTAAAGTGCAGTCATCTTCAAAATGGCTACACTGCCCCAGCAACCAAACACTCCTTATTATCAAAAAAAAAAAAAAAAGCAAAGCCTAATTTGCTGAATCCTTGTTGGGGCAGGATTTCTGTTCCTTGAAGTGAGCACGTTCCTACCTCACAGGCTCAGAGATAGGCTGATCCTCACAGGGTCAGCGTACCAGATGTGGACTATTTCTAACATCCATTCTCCCCTTCTTCTGTTGTAATAAAAGGTCCTTCCAAGCACTTGTCTATTCCGAGTAAAATCACCATTGTCTCACTTCCCTTGTGGCACGGCATGGCCTTGTAAGTAAGCTCTGGAGATGGGGAGAAAGGCAGAAGTGTTGTGTGGCAGCTCCTAGTAACCTTCCAGAAGGGACAGTTGGGGCCCACTTCTTGCCTCTGTCTCCTTTGTCCCTTCCTCCCTCCTGTTGCCTATTATGTGGTTACCACTGTCTTGGACCACAGGGATAAGGGCCCTGGCCACAATGATGTCACAGGGAGCTGGACGGAGCTGGGGCCCTGAGGACCTCACAGCTGAGCCCCCTCCTGCCCTGGTCCACGCACCTCCAGACTCTGTCCCCAGCTCTCTTCTTCGAGCCACTGTTGGGTGGGATTTTCTGTCACAGTCAAAGCTAGTCCCAGCTGTATTCCTCTCCTGCAGTTGCTATAATAAACTGCCGGTAAACTCATTGGCTTCAAACAATACAAACTGACTCTCTCATGGTGTCATAAGCCAGAAGTCTGAAATCAGCTTCACCAGGTAAAGTCCAGGTGCTGGCAGAGCTGGTTCCCTCTGGAGGCTCTCGAGGAGAATTTTTCCCTTGCCTTTTCCACCTTCTCGTGGCCTCCTGTGGCCCTCAGTTCAGGGCCCCTTCCTCCATCTTCGAAGAGCACTCCTCCAGTTTCTGCTTCCATCACCCCGTCACCACGTGTGCTCCTCTGCCCCAGGCCCTCCTGCCCGTGGCTCACAGGGCCACTGCCATCACACGAGGCTTTCCTGATGATCCGGGGCGATTGCCCACCTCTAGGCTCTTGGCTTGATCACATCTGCAAAGTCCCTTTTCCCTACGTGCCATTCACAGCTCCTGGGGACCAGGACACGGACATGTTTGGAAGGACATTACTCAGCTACCACACTGTTATGGCCTGAATGCTGTGTCCTCTGCCGAATTCACGTGCTGAATCTCTAATCCCCACAGTGACTGTATTTAGAGAGAGAGCATGTGAGGAGGTGACAAAGTTCAAATGAGGTCATAAGGGTGGGGCCCTAATCCGATAGGGCTGGTGCCCTTGTGAGAAGAGGAAGAGACCCCAGAGTGTCCCCTCTCTCTCCACCACATGAGGACGCAGTGAGGAGGCGGCCGCCCGCAAGGCAGGAAGAGAGCCCTCGCCAGAAACCGATCTTGCTGAACCTTGCTCTGGAGCATCTGGCCCCCAGAACTGTGAGAAATACGTTTTTGTTGTGTAAGCCGCCCAGTTCATGATATTTTATTGTGACAGCCCAAGCAGATTAATACACTCGCCAGCTAATCCGCTTGTAACTTGCTCGTGGTCACCAGGTCGGTGGGGAGGGCACAGGTAGGATTCCAGCCTGGGTCTCTTGCCAAAGCCTGCGCCCCGCAGTGGCCAGCCTCTGACTGCAGCCGAGCCTTGGGGGCAGGCAGCATCCTGAGGCCTGGGCACCACTTTGTGTTTCAGAGATTCAGTCGCACTGTTACATGGTCAGAGCATCTGACAGCGCGTCTATTGTCAGACAGATGCAGCAGGTAGAGTTTAATAACAGGCGTCTGAGGATTGAAGGTTTCCCTCCATCGCTGTGAAGAACTACACTGAACCCCCTAAAGCCATAAAGTGATGCCCGCAGTGTATGTTAGCCGAGGTCAAGTCACGCTGCAGTAACAAGTGACCCTAAAATCAAGGACGCTCCTGTTTACGTCCACCGTGGGTCCCTGTGGTTCTGCCTGCATCCTCTGTACTCCAGAACACGAAGGAAGCAGCAGCCCCTCTCTGGGACATGCTGATCTTGGAGCAGAGAGAAAAGAGAGCTGCCCAGATCGCATGACGGCTCTTAAATGCCCTTGTCAGGAGGGGCGCGTGTCAACCCACTCACATTTCATTGGCCGAGCAGATCATATGAGAGGCAAGGAGACTCCACTCTAGAACTGTGAGAAAACATGCTTCTGTTGTTTACGCCCCCCATCTGTGGGACTTCGTTAGGAACTGAACACACTGGGCAGTAGAAAAGTATTGGCAGTTTTAATTTTGGTAGAACTAGTATAAGCTTTTCCCAGAGCTGGATGACTGCTGTTATATGGAAAACAGGACCTTGATTTGAAAGCTGATGAGCTCCCATTACATGCCCCTTGGGGGTATTTGAGAAGAGGGATGGGGATCAGTCAGGGGTGAACCTAATCCCAGCTGGAACCCAATTTCAACCCATTTCTCACAACGGTCAACAGTTTGCTTAACCTGAGCATTCTATTTTCCCAATCTGTAAAATGGGACGAATGTTCTCAGTGATGGATTGCTGTGAAGGCTAGCTCGGATTCAGCGGCTCAGGGTAAGTGTTATTAAGCAGACCCTTGGTCTTCGTGATCCACCAGCCTTGACTCAGTCACCCTACATGGCCGCCTTCATTCCTTCATTCATTTATTCACTCAACAAATCTAACTGAGGGTCTCATTTTACGAGCCGGGCACAGCACAAGGTATCGGGGACACAGAGGTGAGTAGACGCCGCCTCTGCTCTCCAAGTGCTGTCACAGAAATCCAGTTTCCCTCTCAAAAGGGCCGGCCAGTCTCTCCCACGGAGAAAGGTGGAAAGATCTCGGGCTTCCAAGCTGGAGCCCTGCTCAGCTCCGTGCCTCCCCACCGTGGGGCTGAGCACCCCGCTCCCTCAACCACGAATCAGGGGCCTCACTCCTTGATCTGCCCTCGCAGGCCTGCCACCCGGTGGGGACGAAGTGATGCCTACTCAGCGCTTAGCAGACTCAGAAGCACTGTCTACACTGCAGGAGGCACCATTTTTTTCTGGGTGGTGATCATACGTCTTAGCCTTTACTGAGCACTGACCGTGGGTCAGCCCTATCCTCGGTGTGCCATGTGCATTCTCCCTCGTGATTTTTTACCACATCCTATGAAGTGATGACTATGAGTGTCTCCAGTTTACAGACGAGGATACACAGGTGCACAGAGGTTCCCTGCAGGCCGGTGCCAGCCCTTCCGTAACTGCAGTTATCGAAGCACTACACTGAACCCCCTAAAACCAAGTGGTTGATGGTTGGTAACGGCTTAATCCAGTGTCAGGGGACCGGCAGGACCAGCCAGGGTACGAGCCACAGCCACAACCCTGGGGGTGGGAAGGAGGACTTGGATTCTACAGTAAGGGAGCGATTTTTTAGGCTATGAGATTAAAAAAGAGGACTCACGCAGGTGCACTCTCCCCAGCGAGGAAGAATGGATGACCAACCCACGAGTTCCCAAACCGTTGAGGAGGCGGCACTTACCATAAGGCATCGGGAGGTTCGGGAAGGTGAGGCGTGCCTGCGGCTTATCCAAGTCGATCCGTGCGGAGACACCTGCCAGCCTCTTGGAAATGCTTAACAAGCGCAGAGATGTTCATTGCTCCTGGAGCATCATTTCACCCATGGCTAACTCTGAGCGCAGGCCAGAGCTTCTAGCTGGACCCAATCTTGCTAATAAAACAGCGTCTCCCGGAGCCAGCCCGGCGGGAGCCCGGCTGCTGTCCCGGTCGGCCCCGGTGACCCGGAAGCTTCCACTAAGCTCTGTGGGGCTCCTGTGTCAGCAGCAAACATCACCTAAGTGGCTTCTACTCACAAAGATGAAAAGCCACGGTCTGACCGACTAGCAAGCACCATGGAGGTGCAAGGACCAGGCTAAATGCAACACATTTAGTCTGGGCACTTACACCAATTGTTGTGTTGAGTTTTTCAACGCGCATTATTATCTCATGATGACATCACGAAGGAGACGACATTATCCTCATTTTACACCAAAGACAGTTTGGGTTCAGAAAGCTTGGGTGAACTTGCCCACGGTCATGCTGTTCACAAGAGGTAAATCTGGGATCTGAGCTGAGGGGTCCTCTGCATCCCACCCTCCACCCTCCAGTTCCAAAGGAGATCTCGGAGGGGCCCTGCTGCTGTAACGTCCTACCAGACAACGGGCCCATGAGTCAGAGGTACCTCTTGTGAGAAGTTCAAAAGCCTTGTGTGTTAGTTTCCTATGGCTGCTGTAACAAATTACCCCAAACTGAGTGGCTTAAAACAACAAATGTATTCTGTCACCGTTCTGGAGACTAGAAGTCTGGAATCAAGGCGGCAGCTCCCTCCAAAGGCTCTCAGGGAGAACCCCTCCTTGCTCCTTCCAGCTTCTGGTGGTTCCACGTTCCGTGGCGTGGCTGCACCATTCCTTTCTCTGCCTCCGCCTGCACTTGGCCTTCTCCTCTGTGTCTGTGTCTTTTCCTCTTCTGTCCCTTATAAGGATACTGGTCACTGGACTCGTGGCCTACTCTAATGAGGATGATCTCATCTCGAGAGCAGTAACTTAATTACGTCTGCAAAGACCTTTTTTCCAAATAAGGTCCCATTCACAGGTGCCATCTGTTGAGATGTGCAGATACCTTTTGGGGGTACCATTCAACCACTACACTTTGGGCAATGAGAAAGCATCCTTTCCTGCACCCCCTTGAGGAAGGAGTATGACCCTCCTGGCATCCTAGGGAGAATGAACATGATTGTGGAGGGACTTAGAGGGAAGAACCTTTATTCACTCACAGTTCTATGGGAGCAGAAGTCCAAAATCAAGATGTCCCCGAGGCCATGTTCCCCATGAGTCTCTGGGAAGGGTCCTTCCTTGCCCTTCCTAACCTCTGCTTGGCGGCAGACCCTTGATGTTCCTTGGCTTATGTCTCTACCTCTGCTGTCACACGGCCTTCTCCCGTGTCTGTCTCTTCTTCTTAGGAGGACACCAGGCACGTTGGATGAGAGGCCACCGTAATGACCTCATCTTTACCTGACTACATCTGCAAAGACCCTACTTCCAAATAACATCGCACTCACAGGTTCTAGGGGGTAGCACTTTAACACATCTTTTGGGGGGACACAGTTCAACCGGTAACACTAGCTGGTACATCAAATGAACTTTCGTCCCCACCCCTCCTCCCGACTACCTGTGGCCAAGAGTAGATTATCTGACTCAACCTCTGTCCCAACTTCCTTCTTATGTACTTCCCTTAGACAGCTTTAGACAGGATTTAGACGGCTTCAAAAAAAATCTATACTTACCAGACCCGCTTCAGCTAGGGTTCTGGATGCAATTTACATTCCATCAGTGTTATGGGCTGAATTGGGGCCCCTCTAAAAATTCATATGTTCAAGTCTCAATCCCCATTGTATCTCAAGATGTGATTGCATTTAGAGATTAGAGGTCATTGATGTTTAAAGAAGTAATTAAGGTAAATGAGGTCACCGGGGCGAGGCCCTAATCCGATATGATAGTGTCCTTATGGAAGAGGTTTGGACACAGACACACACAGAAGGACAACCACGTGAGGACAGCAGGAGAGGGTGGTCACTTACAAGCCAAGGGGAGAGGCCTCAGAAGAAACCAACTCTGCCGACATGCTGACCTCGGACTTCTAGCCTCCAGAACTGTGAGACAGGAAATTTCTGTTATTTAAGCTGCCCAGTCCGGGGTCCTTTGCTATGGCGGCCTGGGACATGAATACAACCAGTCAGAGGCACCTGCACGAGTCTTGGACTTGGACCGAATTAAGTGGAGGGGCAGTGTGCTCCTGGAGCCTGCAGGTGGGACAAGGTCCTTCCATCACCGTCCTCCTGACTGGGGCTCCGTCGTGGTTTTCTCGATGACCCGGTTCAGTGGGGCTGCCCCTGAAGTCACTCTTTATCCTTCAGCTGTTCCAAGGCTGTGTGTGCATCTGAGTCCCTGCATTAAACAGCTCTCTGCCCACAGTGGCAGGAGTGATTTTTGTCCAGCACCTGAGTACTGTCTGATACACGGCTTGCCCCTCAGTCTTCGCCATGGAGGCTGACGCACAGCTGATACTTAGAAATCCCCAGTGATTCCGCTCCTTCCCTCACTAGCCCTCCTCCAGCCTGTAGGCAAAGCTTGTCACTTCTACCGCCAAACACAGCCCCAGGCTGACCTCACCACACCGTCTCCATGGCTACCCGCCAGTCTACCCATCACCGTCTTTGCCTGGTACCCTCCCTGCCTCTGCTCTTAGCCCCTGTAGTCCATTCTCCAAACAGCAGCCAGAGGGCCTTCTTTTCTGTGATAGAGAGCACACTTTTGTTGAGTATCTTTCCATGTATTTGCCATTCATATATTTTCCTTGGTGAAGCGTCTACTCAAGTTTTTGCTCATTTGAAAAACTGGGTTGCTTATTTTCTTCCTGTCACCTGAATATTGTTATTCTGAATACAGGCCATTTGCCAGATGTGTGATTTGCAAATATTTTCTACCAGTCTGTGGTTTTTCTTTTCATTTTCTTAAAAGTTTCTTTCAAAGAGTGAAAGTTTCTAATTTTGATAAAGTTTAATTCATAATTTTTTTCTTTTATTGATAGTGTTTGATACCTAAAAATTCACTGTGAAACCTAAGATCACAAAGATTTTCCCCTATACTTTCTTCTAGCTATTTTATAGTTTTACATTTTACACACATGCCTATGAACCATCCTGAGTTAATGTTTTTGTATAAGGTGTGAGGTAAAAGTTGAGGTTAATTTTTTTGTATATGAATGTACAATTGTTCCAATAATCTGTTGAAAAGCTTATTATTTCTCTATTAAATTGCCTTTGTACTTATGTCAAAAATCAATTAAATATCTGATAAGTGACTTGTATTTAGAATATATAAAGAAGTCTTGCAACTCAGTTATAAAAAGACAAATAACCTAACTAAAAATGGGGGAAAGATCTAAATAGACATTTAGATCCGAAGGAGATATACAGTTGGCCAATAAGCACATGAAGAGATGCTGAGGATCATTAGTGACCAGGGAAATGCAAATTAAAACCACCCTGAGATGTCACCTCACATGTACCAGGATGGCTATAACCAGTAACAAGTGGTTGGCCCAGATGTGGAGAAACTGGAGCTCTCACTCACTGCTGGTAGGGATGGAAAATGGTGCAGCCATTGTGGGAAACAGTCTGGCAGGTCCTCAAAATGTTAAACAGAGTTTCCATATGACTCAGCGATTCTATTCTGAGGTATATATATCCAAGAGAATAGCAAGGTAGATCCACACAAAAACCTGTATATGAATGCTCATAGCAGCATTGTTCCTAATAACCCCAAAGTGTACACGGCACAAATGCCTATCAACCGATGAACCCATAAATAAAACAGCAAATCCACACAACAGAATATTATTCACCAGTAAGAAGGAACAAAGTACTAACCCATGCCACAGCGTGCGTGAACCTTGAAAACTATGCTGAGGAAAGAAGGCCAGTCACAAAAGACCACCTAGTGTATGATTCATTTATATGAAATGCCTAGAATTGGCAAATCTATAGAGATTTGTAGATTAGTGGTTGCTTAAAGCTTAGTTGGGGACAGGATGATGGCTAAAGAGTATAGAACTTCTATTTGAGGTAATGAAAATGTTCTAAAACTTACTGTGGTCATGGTTGCACAACTCTGTGAATATACTAAAACCATAGAATTTTATGCTTTAAATGGATGAATTGTACAGTATGGGCAGTATACCTCAATAAGGCTTTCACCAAAAATAAAAATTAATAGACCATATATTTTTGAATCTACTTCTCAACTCTATTCTGTGCCACTGAACAGAATCTTTTCACCAGCAACGCAATATTTTGATTACTGTACCTTTTTTTAAGTCTTGAAGTCAGGCAGCACCACCCCCAGATTTGTTCTTCTATTTCAAAGTTGTTTTGGCTATTTTAGTTCCTTTGCCTTTCCATAGAAATTTTAAATCAGCTTGCTAATAACTACAAAAACTCCTGCTCAGATGATGACTGGGATACAGTATATATCAGTTTGGAGGGAACTGACATTTTAACACTATTGACTCTTCTAATCCATGAATATAGTATATTTCTCCATCTATTCAGATATACATTTTAGTTTCTTTCACCAGTGTTTTGTACTTTTTACATACAGGTCATGCACATGTATTGTTATATTAATACCTAAGTATTTATTTTGCAGGAAAGTAATTACAAATGGGACCTCAGTAGGTGCATACATCACCCTGCATGCCTCCCCCCAGGGGAGCTCCTCTGTCCCCTACCAGCCACCTTCCCCCTCCTTGCCTCATCTCTTCAGGCACCCCCCCTCCAGCCCCCAGCATTCCCATTCTCTGCCACATGATCTCCTACACAACCCTCAGAGCCCAGAATGACTGCCACTCCACCCCAAGCTATTGGCCTGACAGCCCCGTTGTTGAGTCATCTCTCCAGGCCCTAGGAATGTGTCCCTGTGTTTGCTGCTCACTCACTGCACGCCAGATGCTCTTCTAAGTAGCTCTTAGATCACCACTTTGACTCCAGTGAAGCTGCCAACATCCAATTATTTCTGACTTGCAAAAATGGCAATTTAATATGATTCAACCTAAATACTTTGGTTAATCCTTTAAAAGCTGTATAAATTAGGTGCTATTTACAAGTGAGGAAACTGACACTTAGAAGGCTGAGAAACTTGTACCTATCCCAAAGCTCACATATTAATTTCCTGAGGCTGCTGGAACAAACACAGCAAACCAGGTGCTTTAACACAACAGAATTTATTCTCACTGTTCTGGGGGCCAGAAGTCCCCCAGAAGTCAGGGTTTGGGTAGGGCTGTGCTCCCTCTGAAGGCCTTAGGAGAGGGTTCTTCCTACTTCCTCTGGCTTTGGGAGTGTCAGCAGTCCTTGGCTCCCTCAGCTTGGACTGCATCCCTCCCATCTCTGCTTCAGCCCCACACCTTTTCTTCTGTCTCAAATCTCCCTCCTGCAAGGACCCTTGTTGTTGGACTTAGGGTCCACCTGGATAATACAGGATTATTCCGTCTGGAGAGCGTTAACCTAATCACATCTGCAAAGAGCCCTTTGCCAAATACGGCAGCAGGCAGAGGGTCCAGCGACTGGGACGTGGACACCTTTCTTTGGGGCCGCCATTCAGCCCATGGGATGCTCATCGGGTGTGGGACACCTGGTCCCACGCTTCCAGCCGCGGCCCCGGTGCTGGGTTAGAACTCGCTCTGGTACCACTTCCCCACCCAGCTTCCGCTGTGCTCATGGGACACCTGCCCAGCCCCCATGTGGGGCTCAGCTGTGGTCCCAGACCCAGGCCCTGAATAACCCAGTAGCCTCTCCCTCGCTCTCCTGAGTGTTTCTCCCACAGGTCCCATCGCGGGGCCCCAGGCACTTGTGAGGTATTTCTTACTCCTCTCATTTTTCAGCATAAAACAAGCCAAAGGAGAAACATTCACTGCTTCTTGTCAAAGGGTTCTACAAACCACGCGCGGGAGGGTCCACGTTGACAAGTGCATGTCTCTTGGAGGCACAGGTTTGATCAGCAAGCATTTCTCAGGCACAGTTGGGTGTGAGGACATGAGAAGGAGGCCACTGAATCCTGACGTGGGGCCCTCACTTATGAGGGGGGTGCGCGGCTCCCCAGAGAACCATAATCAGAGGCAGAGGCAGCCTGCTCAGATGAGAGAATGGAAGTTCTGAGGCGGCGAACCATTTCTAGAGAAAGGGCCAACACTCCATCTCCTTCCTAACCTCACTGAACCCCCTCGGTGCTCCTCTGTGGAAAGCATTCTGTATTATCCCCACTTTTAGGAAGAAGAAAGTTGTCCCAGAGAGGGTAGGTAACTTGGCCAAGGTCACACAGCAGCAAGCAGCAAAAGTATGTCTTGAACCCAAATCCCTTTGATTCTCTTCTCTTTGTTGTGGAGAATAGAACAGGAGTGGACAGAGGTCTGGAAAAACTGTTGTGGAGAAGTGACAGCTGTTCAGGGCCTGATGGTTCAGACTGCTCGGATGTGCGAGCTGGGCTGCAGCCCACACTAGGAGGTACAGGTGTAGTAGAAGGAACATGAGACATTTGGACGCAGACACAAGCTCTGCCTCTCGCTGTGTCAGCCAGATTCCTTAAGCACTGTAAGTCTTAGTTTCCCTATAGATTAAATGAAGACCCTAATTCCTATTTCTGACAGTTTTCCCAATGAGGAAATTCACCTGGCGCTTCTTGGTCCGCCGTGACATGTAATCACTACTCAGCCAATGCTTATGGGCCTTGACTATGGGCTGGTGCCAATGCTGGGCTCTGGAGATTCTAGATGAAGAGGTGAGAGTCCCTGCACTTCAGGAATTCACAGCCTGGAGGAGGAGACAGGATGCCAGATGACTCATTACAGTGCAAGCAGGTGAGAGCTGGGATGGGGGTAGGGAGCAGAAGAGATTATGGGAGCAGAGGAGGGAAACTTCAGCTCATTTGGGGACAAGTCCTCTGAAAGGTTCACAGAGAAGGTGGTAACTGAGCTGGGTTTTGAAGGGTGTGTAGGAGTTCACTAGGAGGAAACTAAAAAGAAGTAGATTAGGGGCAGAGGGAAGAGTATGGGCAAAGGCACCGAGGAATGAAAGAGTATGGCTTATGGTTGGGGGTGGGTGGTGAGGCTGGGAAGACAGGTGATCTGACTGGGAAGCACCTGGCCTTCCAACTGGGGCTTGGATTTGTCCTTTGTTGGTGGGGAGCTATTGAATGGTTTGTGGCATGGGAGTGACTCGACTGGATTTGTGTTTTGGAAAATCACTCTGCCTGCAGGGTGAAGGATGGAGGAAAGACCAGTGGGGAGGTAGCAACCAGGGTGGCCACGGTACTAGCCCGAAATTCTTCAAAACCTCCTGTCCCACCACGTGCTTCTTGTCTTGGGGGGGCAATTTCTAGGCTGTGACCCCCATCCCTCCCCCAGGTCCCACCTCTGTCCCAGACAGTCCCCTTGCCACCTTGGGTGGGTGTAGGCTCCCTAGTGATGTTCATCATCACAGGCACCTCAAGTCTTTTCTTTCTGCACCATTTTGGACACATTTGCGGTCCCACTGGATATACAATTGTGTATCCCTTTTCACTTAGCACAGCATTCTTCCAAGTTCATACAGACTCCATAAACATTTTTCTCTCAAGCTGATATGCCATTGTTTACTCAATCAATGCCCTGTGGTTAGACATTGAAGCTATTTCCAGTTTATTTTTTACCATGATTTTTAAAAACACTGTAATAACATCTCTGTAAAGAAAATCTGACCACATCTGTTTCCTTAGGAGAGATGTTTAGCAGTGGGATCACTGCACGGAGCGGCACGGGTCTTTTGGCAGCTCTTGGGGAACACTATCGCATCACTTTCCGAAGGGGGCCACGAGCACTGCATGGCAGTGACTGTTTCAACACATCATTGCCAGCATTGACGATTACCGTAAAACAACAACAACAACAACTTTCACTAATTTGAAGGACAAGAAATGGTGTCCTGTGCCCATGGGTATTTGTTTGACCACCAGGGGGATGAACACATTTCCAGGCTTGTTCGCTAGTGACGTTTCCTCCTGTAGTGACATTTCTCCCTGTGTCGCCTGTTCATGCCCTTTGCTTCTGACCTCTTACAAGTACAGCAGCAGCCCGCAGCCCCCAACCACCGGCGAGGGGAAAAGGCCTGGAGGAGAAATTCTAGAAAGGAAAACAAACCCAAACGGAGCAAAAGCCTGTTTTGTCTGGGTGGCGTTGCATAGCCGGCCCCCTACGTGACAGAGCTCTGGGTACTGCGGGGACTGCCAGCAGCTCCGCCAGCCTCCTGTCTTCCTGTTTTGTGCTACAGCCTGTGGCCAAGAGCAGATGGCGGGCTTGTACGGGATTGCGTAGCATCCCCCCAAATTCCCATCTACCCGGATCCTCAGAATATGACCTTATTGGAAACAGGGGCTTGGCGATGCCGTGAGTTAGGCTGAGACGATGCCGAGTAGGGTGTCTCTAAGCCAACACGACCGGTATCCTTATAGGAAGAGGAGCGAGACACAGAGATGGACGCGGAGGAGAGGCCATGTGACGGCGGAGGCAGGGCTTAGGGCGATGAGCCAAAGCCAAGGAGCCCCTGGAGGCTGGAGGAGATCAGAAAGGTCCCTCTCCTGGAGCCATCAGAGCCTGGCACTGAGACTCCTTGACCTGGGACTTCTGGCCCCCGGGACTGGAAGGGAATAGATTTCTGTTGTTTCAAGCCCGCGGTTGGTGGTAATTTGTCCCAGCAGCCGCAGGAAAGCAGCCCAGGGCCTCCGGCTGGGCAGGCACAGCTGGCAGGATGGCAGGTGGCCGTGGGCCAGGTCACTGGGCAGCACCAGCTCTGTGCTCTGCTCAGAGGCCATGCCCCGCTGGACGGCTGGGGAGAGCCTGGCGTGGACGTCAGGGAGCTGGGGCTCAGTCCCAGCCCTGCCACTTGGAGCTGGCTGACCTGGGCCGGTTACATAGCCGCCCCGTGCCTCAGTTTCCTCTCCTGTAAATCGAGGACACTAACAAGTCCACCGCAGGGCTGTTGTCGGGATCAGCGGCTACGATAAACCAACAGCAGCCTGACACACGTGGTTGCCCGGGAAATGTCATCCTCCTTTCTGGTCCTCCCTGAGCTGTTGCTGCACCAGAATCTCATTGAACCAGCCCCCCCAGGGAGCTGCCTGCAGGGCAAAGTGTGAGAAGCTCTATTGAAACGCAGTTTTTCCCAAACTTTCACCCTGGAAATGGGCTGTGACTGCCCGTTCCCAGACCCCCATCCTGGACTAGGGGATTCCCACTCAGGGGTAGGGGCTGCGGGGCTGGGAACCACCTAGGGACCCACCTTCCCTGGTGATGGGGGCGGCTCCCACCTGAGCAGGTGGGGCTCTCCTGCAGGGGGTGCTGGGTAGCCCAACTCAGGCCCGGAGAACCGGGGTGGGGCTGCAGAGCTCAAATGAGGGGACAGATGGCACAATGCCTAGCACCCGATCAAAGTGGGTCAGGAGTGTTCTAGAGAGAACTCTTAAATGAATGGATGAGTAAAGAATGAACAAATGAACAGGTACCAGACTGGAAAAAGCAGGAAGTCACTCAGGATTCTTGCAGGAGTGTTCCAGAACCTAGGGACAAGCCTGCACTGTGTCCCCCGCCTGGATCTCATACCTGAATTTAGCTAACACGTACATGAGGGCCTAACGCACGCACGCATGCACGCACGCCCAGGGGCTCAGTCCTGAGGAGCCCTGACCTCTCTCTCGTCTCATTCGAGCTCCCTGCTCTGCCCACCCCCTGCGGGGGTCACATCCTGCCCCGCCATATCACCTTCCTAGCATTTACTGTTCTCTGAAGATACCTGGGTAATTGCGTACTTGTCTCCTTCCACTGAAACACAACCCCTGGGAGATCCGTGTCCTGGTCACAAGGCGGGGTCTGCGGCGTCTGACAGCTTCAAATTTCTCTTTGCTTCTGTCACGGCATCACCTCCTTCTTTTATGTCAAAGCTCCCTCTGCCTCCTTCTCCTAAAGGCCCTTGTGATGACAGAGAGGGCCGAGCCAGATAATCCAGGATGACCTCCGCTTCTCAAGATCTTTAACTGAACCACACCTGCAACGTCCCTTCTGCTGTAGAAGGCGGCATTTGCTGGTCCAGGGACGAGGACCTGGAGGGCTTGGGGCGCTGCTGAGCCGACCACAGGGCCTCCAGGCAGCGCCCATCTGTGCAGGGCCGGGGAGGAGGTACCTGCTGGGAGCCGGGGCTGGAGGGGCTGCTGTCAGCAGCATGGGCTCCAGTAACTTGGGTAGTGGGGGTGGGCAGGTTCCAAAGAAGCCACACAAGTGGGCACAGGATGCCGCAGGCCTGTGTCTGCCATGGCCCAGGGCACGCACAGCTGAGAGCGCACCCCAGCCCCGCCAGCTGCAGAAGACCGTCCTGCCATCTCTGCGGCACGCCCGACACCCATGCTGGGGCAGCCAGACACGGCCCCCTGGGGTGCCTGGCCGAGCCTGTAAAGGGTGAGAGGAGCAGTGGGGAAGTTGGGGGGCGTGGCTCCACATCCAGAACCAGGACGGCGGAACCTGTAAATTAGATGTCAGATTGAAGCCTTGAGAGCCGGCGGGACTGGCTGGGTAATGGTATTCTGAGCAGCCTCTGAGAGCCACTGGGGAAGCTGTGGGACCTGCCAAGATCACTTCCGGGGCCAGGAGGAAAGGGGCAGACACGAGAAAGCAGACACTCGCTCCCACTGCCCTTCACCGGGGCCTCTTGTTCAGTAAACTAGTTGCCTCATAGGCAACTGTCCCCTGCGCAGGGGTGGGGAGGGTTCACCGCAGGAGCTGAATGGTGGGGTAGCAGCTGAGGGGAGGCAGAGAAGAGGGGAGGGAGGCGGGCATGCCTGGGCAGGAGGGACCTGTGGGATGGTGACAGTAAGGCCCTATGGGGGTACGGACAGTCCGTGATGGTCTGTGGGCTCTGTGTGTGTGTGTGTGGGGGTCTATGAGCAGTCCGTGGGTGGCCCACGAGCAGTTGGGAACTGCAGGGACTGTCTGCCTGGAGGGAGTAGGGTTGTGGAGCTGGGGGGTCCACGTGGGCGTAGTGGGGTCCGAGTGACAGAGCTCCAGCTCAGCCACATGCTACCACCTTGGACTTTAGGGAGGATGTGGGGACACCCTGTGGGCACCCTGAACTTCCTGTGATCCCCCATCCATACCCGAGACCAACTGAGAGGCTGGGGAGCTGTTTTGAGACCTGAGCGTGGTCCTGGCCACCACCACGGACTCAAGGAAGGGCCCCAAGTCTCTGGCCGGCCCCAGGCCACCCTTCCTCCCCGCAAGCCCCACAAGAGCCAGGCTGATGGGGGGAAGCTGGTCCCTGTGGGCACAGCTGGCTTGGAGTCCAGCTTCCCTTGAGTTTCTTTGTACAGGTGGGAGGCCTGTTTGGAAAGCTCGAGTTGCATCCCTGTGTCCTCTGAGGGACTCACAGGAAGGGCCAGGAGGCCACTGGAGGGCCCCATTCAACGGCACGCTGAGGGGGCTTCTGGCTGCAACTGGCAGAGGTTGGGACTCAGTCTTTGCATTCAGGGAAATTGAGTCCCAGAGCCTCATGGCAACCAAGGTGGGAAAAGCAGCATGGGAAACAGAAAGAAAGGGGTCCTGGAAGAGGTGGCGTTGGAGCAGGCCTGCCATCCACTCCTCTGGCTTTGTAAGCAGTCAGTTCCTTGTCTTTTCTGCTTGAAATGGCTAGAGAGGTTTCTGATGTCCTGACGGAACTGCCCAGGGCCTCACACGTCACACGGCTCTTATGATCAATGGTTCTCTGCCCTCCTGCCCCTTGTACCTGCTTTGCAGTTGTGACCTTCAAGGTGACCACTCACCTGTGTGTCCATCACACCCACTTCAGATCCCACCCTCTCTCAGCCTCCCCAGACCACCGTGGTGCCTAGTGCCTGCTCCCTCTGCCAACTCATTCATTCATTCACTCATTCATTCATTGACTGAGTGTTTACTGAAGGTCTGCTCTGTAGAAACCCCCTCAGCCTTTTGTGTTCTGCAAAGACGGCTCACTACAAAGCATCAACCTTCCCCACGGGACTCAGATACACCTCACAGATGCTCCCCGTTTACCCATGATAAGGCCAGAGGCATTCCTTCCAAATTCCCATCCTTTGCTCATGAAAGATGAGCTGAACTGTTAGTCCTCACTGACCGACCTGGGTGTGACTGTTCATCCGGCTTGACCAGACCTTAGTCAGGCTTTCCCCCTGCCCTCAGGCTCCTGAACACTGGCTGCCCTGGGCCTGGGCCAGCATATGACGCCTCCTAACAGCCTCACAGGGACACTTGCAGGAAAGACATCCTCTGATCCACTGTCCATCACTCCACCTCCACCCCGTCCACTGGGCTCTTCCCAGCTGCGCTGGTGCCTCCCTGTAGAGGAAGGGCCCTTCCCTGCCTGGCCCTGGGGGACTTGCCTGGCTCGTGGTCCCAGCCTTTTCCCTAATGTGATCGTCCCTCCCCGCTCTTGCAAAGATCCTGTCCAAAAAAGTCTCTCCTTACCTAAGTCCAGATTGGTTTCCTTGTTTTTTAGATGTACTTGTCTTACTTTTTTTAAATTGTGGTAAAAACACATAACAGAAAACTTACCATCTTAGCCATTTTTAAGTGCACAGTTCAGTTGTGTTAAGTACACTCACATTGTACAAACCCGCCCGCCTCTGGAAACTGCAAAACTGAAACTCTGTCCTCAGTAAGCAACTCCCCATCATCTCCCCCGCTCCTGAGCCCCTGATAACCACCATTCTGCTTTCTGTCTCTCTGAACTGGTCCCCTGTAAATTATTAGTGGAAGCCGACAGTATTTGTCCTTTTGTGCTGGCTGACTTCCCTCAGCATAATGCCCTTAGCATCCGTTCTGGTGGTAGCAGGTGTCAGAATTCCCTTCCTTTTTAGGGCTGAATAATATTCCATTGTGTAGTGAGATCTAGACCACATTTTGTTCATTCATTTGTCTGTTGATGGACAATTGGGCTGTTTCCACCACTGACTCCTGTGAGTGATGCTGCTGTGAACATGGATGGGCAGATGTCTCTTCTACTCTCAATTCTTTGGCTATATACCCACACATGGGTTTGCTGGGTTAATTTTTAATTTTTTTAAAAAGTTAACTTAAAATTCTTAATTTAAATTAATTTTTAAAATTTTAAATTAAAAAAAATTTTGCAGAGCCTCTGTGCTGTTTTCCATAGGTTGCCCCATTTTACATTCCCACCCACATTGCACAAGGGTTTCAATTTCTTCACATCCTTACCGACATTTGTTATTTTCATTCTTTTTTTTTTTCTTAGTAACCATCCTAATGGGTGTAAGGTCAGATTTGTTCTCTGTTTGACAAAATCAATAATATTTGTGAGCACTTACTAAGCTCCAAGCACCAGGGGATGCATGTGGGGAGGCTGAGGGTGAGGAGGTGACACTGCCCTATTTCACCAGAAGGGTCTGTGCCCAGCAGAGGCTCGGGGCTGCTGGTGCATCAATGGGTGAATGATGGTGTCAGGGGCTGTGAGGCACCCCCACCCGTCCACTCAGGGGAGGGGCACGTACCAGCGAGAGATGGATGCTCAGAGACCAGCTCAAAGACCCACCAGACTGTGACGAGGAAAGATAATGGCTAGAGGAGCACAGCCTGGCGGCCCAGAACACAGGTGATGGGATTCTAGGACATTCACTCCTGAAGGGACACAGGGACTATTTCATCCGGGGGCTGAGAAGACCTTCCTCTTTAGTGCTGCTGGTCTGGTCAGCCATGTCTGCCGGGAGCACAGTGCTGGGAGGAGTGTGGTCAGTGAGAAAGTGCAGGTACAGGCGAGCAGTGGCAAACACCCTGGGATGGCCTGTCGCATGCCTGGGAACAGGGCTCCTCCCTGCCGGCGCCTGGCTGGCCAAGCCCTGTGGTTTGGGCCGAGCCCAGAGCCTGTGGATTCCCATACCAGCTATTCCTCTGCCATGAAAACCAACACCAGCTGCTGCAAGACGACTGTAAATCTTAAAACCACAGAGCTGAAGGGAGACTTAGACTCTAGTCTGCTGCTTCCCAAAGTGATGATTTCATGGAAAAAGAACTTCAGTGGCTAAAAAATTTAAAATATTTTTTGGTGGGGAGGTAATTAAGTCTATTTATTTATTTTAGAGGAGGTACTGGGGATTGAACTCAGGACCTTGTGCATGCTAAGCATGCACTCTACCACTTGAGCTATACCCTCCCCCTAAAATAATTTAAAAATTAAAAATAAAAAGGCCAGGTAACACTTATTTTTGAGCACCACCTGGTGTCCGGCACTGCAGTAAGCACACTGGACCCATCAGTTCTATTAAGGTGGTCAGCAGAGCCCTTAGGGAATGCTGAGATTCCAATAACAGATTCCCTCTTTGCTTTGGCCACCAGGAATCTCATGGCTGAAGGCAAAGCTCATGTGTGTAAACTGGCAGGACTCTTTATAGTAAGAGTTTGCTAGGGCCGCCATAACTAAGTACCACCGCTGAGGGGCTTAAATGACAGACATTTATTGCCTCAGAATTCTGGAGACCAGAGTCAACATCAAGATGGTGGCAGGGCGATGGCCCTCTGAAGGTGCTGAGGAAGAGTCTGTTCCCGACTTCCCCTCCTGTTTTCTTGGCTGTGGTAGCAGGACTGTAATCATCACATGGCCTTCTCCCTGTGTCTGTGCCCCCATTTCTCCTTTTATAGGGACGCCAGTCATCCTGGGTTAGGGCCCCACCTTCCTCCAGTATGACCTCATCTTAACTTGTACGATTATACCTGAATGACCCAACTCCCAAACAGCATCACGTCCTGAGGTCCTGGGGGTTCCCCATACGGAATGAGGGGGCACACATGAACATTCAGTCCACAACAAGCCTCAACCGTACATACCACGCACGACATGCTGTATGTTACACACATCCCGACATCCCCATGTGTGCAACATACAGACACACCCTGGTTTTACGTTATCCCCTGCCTCTATTTTCTCTTTGTCTCCTTGGATATTTTAGAAATATAAACATCTATTTGTCTTTCTATAGTCTTGGAGCAAAGCAAGTCTTAATAAATAACAAAATAATGGAACTGTGCTGTGTTGATGTGCAGGGGCCAGCTGGCTGGAAATGCGGTGACACTCCCCGCAGTGTCCCCAAGGCCACTGGCTTTCATGCTGTTCTCCCTGGAGTCTCTGGGGGTCTCACGGAGCCCCCGCAGGGTCTACGGCCGTGCAGGCAGGGCTCCGGCCGCACCCTTGGGGAACCCCAGCTCTGTGGGATGGGCTTCGTGAGCCACATGGCAGGTGAACAGCCCACACACACGATCGCTTGGGAAACCCTGAGGCCAAACCAGCCGCAGCGGGTCAGCCGGCAGGAAGCGGCGTCTCCCCTCAAAGCTGTTATTCCACTGTCTCTGTCTTTTTTCCTACAGTTGAAGGGTTGGGTGGTCTACTGCCAAGGGCCCTGGTAAAATCACCTGGTAATTTGACAATCTCAGGGGCCAAAAGTGAAATGACCAACTTCCTTTAGCAGGTGGCCTTGTCTGTCACTGGCCTTGCTGCTGGGGTCTCGCGGAATCACAGGCAGATTCAAGACCTGGGTTGCTCAGCAGACTACTGGCACAGCTGCCTTCCCCGGGTCCCCTGGCCGCCCCTCTGTGCCACGGACTCTGGCCTGCCCTGTGTCTTGCTCTATGTTATGGACTGAATGGTGACACCCCCTAAATTCGTATGTTGAAGCGCTCACCTCTAGAACTCAGAATGTACCTGTATTTGGAGATAGAGTCTTTAAAGAGGTACTGAGGTAAAATGAGGTCATAACGGTGGGCCCTGATCCAATATGACCGGTGTCCTTATAAGAAGTGGGGATCAGAACACAGACACCACAGAGGGACGACCTTGTGAGGACACAGGGAGAAGACGGCCGTCTACAGGCCAAGGAGAGAGGCCTCAGAAGGAACCAACCCTGCCCACACCTCGATCTCAGACTCCCTGCCTCCAGGACTGGGAGAAAATTAATCTCCCTTGTTTCAGCCGCCCAGTCTGCAGTGCTTTGTTTGGGCAGCCCTGGCAAAGGGATACACTCTATATTTGGAAGTAAACCAAATTCAGGCATAAATTAAATAATAAACAAGAGAAAATTCTATGTCTGCACCAAACTTTGCTTTCTGTTAGAAATAATTTTCCAAAAAAGGGGTAAAATTCTGCCTCTCACACAGACATGAAAATGAATATGTTAAAGATTTGACTGAACAAGTTAATCAGGGTGGGGACCAGGCAGATGTTGTAACTGGCTCAGCAGAGAACTCACAGAACAGACACACTTTTGGGTCAGGAATATGGAAATGGTGTGAAATGGAGGCAGGGCTGGGTTTTCGCATCAGGGGAGAAGCCAGCTGAACCTCTGCAGGACAGGACAGGGGCCACGAGAATTATTTTGCATTCCTATGGGCGCCAGGCTGAGTCAGGTTTACGTGTTTGCATTATGTATAACCATAAAGGGTACTGTTTGGAAAATTATTCATTTTGCTTCTCTTTTTCCTCTAAGAACTCAAACTTCCTCCATGATGATCCAAGCATCCATCTGCCGTGGGTGGGGGTGGAGTGAGAGCAGGAATATTACAGAAGAAGCGAAGACAGAGGTCGAGGAACTATTGGGTCCCCGCATGCAGAATGAATCTCACAGCAAGACAATAGATCCGAGAGCCAGGGTTTTGCTAGAGAGATGGGATTTTCAAAAGTCCTTTCTCTCCTCTGTCAGCACATCCTGGCCCAGCTGGGTTAGAGGGCTGCAGAGACGGCGAGGCCAGCCCTGGGGCCCAGGAGATGGGATGCTTTTGCCCTGAAGGCAAAGGAAGGAGAGCAGATGGGCGTCTGATTCACCCCTCCAGGCATCCTGCAGGTGAACTCACCGAGGCCTCCACTTAGGAGCAAGGGAAACCCTGTCCCTACCTCCTGTTGACCTCCGGTGTCCCTTATAAGGACACAGTTCTGTGGGATCAGGCCCCAGTGTTATAGCCTCATTTTTCCGGAGGGAGACATAATTCAGTCCTTAGCAACCACTGTCTAGTTTTAGAATCTTTTCATCATCCCAAGTGGAAACCCCAAACTCATTAGTAGTCACTTCCCATCCCGCCCCCTGTCCCCCGCCCCCCACCCACTCATCTGCTTTCTTTGTCTGCTGGTTTGTCTATTCTGGGCATTTCATACAAATGGAATCGTGTATCACATGCAATCTCCTGTGTCTGGCTCCCTTCACTCATCATCGTGTCTTCCAGGGTCACCCATGAGTTAGAGCTATTTTCAAAGCCCCTTTGTACAGAGGAAACACCAGAACCCAGCGAACCGTGGCGAGTTCACCCAGCTGTTTTGTGGCGTCTCCTCTCACAGCCGCTTGAACCCTGGAGTCTGGGACATTGTCGGCACTCGGCAAGGTTTAAAAATAAATGAGTAAGTGACTTCCCTTCCTGGGACACATTCCTGCAAACTGAAGAAAGAGGAGGCTACTTGGCCAGCAGGCTTGGGCTGAGGGGCGGGGCGTGGGGGGTGTGGCTCAGGTGGGGGAAAGCGGCCAGGCAGCCTCTGGGGGCAGCCTTAGCGGCTGAGGTCACCCAGCCGCGGTCTCCGCTTATTTCGGGGGACTATACCGCCATCTGGTGGCTGGAGGAAAACCCGACACGAAACAGCTCGGTGGCCGGTAGGTTTCCTGGTAATTTCAAGGAAAAGAGAGCTTTTTGGGTAGGGCACCTGCCATCCGCCCAGAACTGTGCTGGACCCTCACAAACAGCATCGGACTGCAGGGGGCGAGACGGGACATGAGACGAGGATTCCAAGCGGTGATACCTACACATTTTTTGACAAGGAGAGATGTTTATGACAATTTGCTTTGTAGAAAGGCAGAAAGAAGTGTGTATGGTTATGAGCTGATTTTATAAATGTTGAGCTCTCTGAATGTATTTGTCTCTGACTGCAGAGAAGAATATCTGGAAGGGAACACACAACGACGGAAGTGGTGCTTGACCTCATTGGCTGGTGAAGTAGGGGTGTGTGGGGGGAGGGCCGGGGCAGTGGGGGAGGGGGGCAGCAGGCTCAGCTGTTGTTGTCAGGACGAGAATCACAGTTATCAGCATCACTCTCATCACCGTCACCTCTGGGATGGAAATACTGTTCCTTTTTACTTATTTGTATTTTCTGATCTTTCTCTATCGTCCATGTTATGTAGAAAAAAGAAGAAATTAAAAAGAAGAGGGTGGGATAAGCTCCAGTGTAGACGACTTATGACTCACAAATATCACGGCCACGGGTTGTCTAGAAACCCACCAAACACCTGCCAGGCGAGCCCTGCATTCTGGGCCTGGTCTGATCCTGGCTCTGGGGCCACCAACTCACCTGGGACCTTGGGACCCAACCGCCCAGCTGGGTGGAATGAGGCAAGTTCCCTGACCTCCCAGGGAGTCACCTTCCTTATCTGTAAATGGGGACAATCACAGGGTCTACCCAGCAGGGTGTCACGGAGCTTAAAAGGGTTGACGCTTCTGTTTCCATTGTGCCGGCCCATGAGAAACACGATGCATCTTTGCTACTGGGAAAGTCACCACCTCCCATCTCAGGGCATCTACCCACCGAGGGATTCAGAAGAAAGCAGAGCGTCCCCAGCTACTGTCCTATCACCTGCCTCAGAATCATCTGGGGAGCTGTGGCCTTGACCTACAGGGGCTAAATTTCCAAAGATCTGCTTTGTTAACAAGCCTTCCCGTTGACCTCACAGAAAGTGGAGACCCACGGAAACAGGATATAATTCCTAAGGTCCCTTCCAGCTCAGACAGTCATAGATGCTGGGGTTCTTCTGAAGACCTGCCCAATCTCTTAGCTTCTGCACCCCAATTTTGTAATGAAAGGTAGTTCTTGGCCCAGGAGAGTTCTACAGGAACCTCATTACGGGTCATCCTCAGAGAATGTTCACAGAGCACTAGGACTGAGAACACCTTGGTCCAGTCAGGATACTGAAGTCCAGGGAGTAGAGGGCATTTGTCACACGGCTGGCTGGTGATGGAGCTGAGAACACAGTCCAGGTGCCCTGACTCCGGGGTCAATGATGTGCACGCGCACGCACACACACGCACACATATGTACACACGTGTGCACTCATACTCTTGCTGCAGATGGCCCATGCTACGTGCACACCACAAAGTCAAGGCGTGGCCCACTGCAAGAGAATCTTCCATCCAAGAGCACAGTCACACACTTCCTTTTCACCACTTCTAAGCTTTGCCTTATTTAGGTTAAGGCTTTAGGGCAGAATAATAAAGGGAGAAAGGAAAGAGGCAGGAGATACACATTTAAAAGCTTTGGTTTTCATTTTTCCCTAAACTTTGCCTCTACAAGAACACATTACTGTCCTCGTCAAGAAGATTTACTTCCGCCTGGGCACATCCCACTCTTCGGGCCATGGGCAGAACCCAGGTGACAGGAGGCACACTGTAGACGTTTACTGATGGGGGCAGGAACTCTTCAGGGGTTTGGTCTGAGCCACTGGACGAATGGGGTTGCCATTTAATGAGGTGGGCCAGAGCGGGGGAGAGGATGAGGTGCTTGGTTTTGAAAATGTTCTGTCTGAGATGTCTGCTGGCCATTCAGGTAAGGGGAGGGGTTCTAGAGTCTGGGGAGAGGCCTGGGGCAGACACAAGTTCGGGAGGGACGGCCGAGGGAGAGCAAGGACGGGGCCGGTTGCAGGCCTGTGCTCTGGGGCACCCCGACTCCTGCATGAGGAGGGGAACAGGAAGCTGAGATGAGCAGTCAGCAAGGTGAGGGGAAGCCCAGAACGAGCGGGCCTCCAGGAGGCCCCGGCTCTTGTCTCCCGGAGGAAGAGTCACTTCACTGCTGAGCTATCAGCACTGCCCAGGAGTCAGCTGAGGTAGGGACCGAGAACCACCGCTGGGCCATCAGTGGAGACCTGGGCAAAAAGGGTTTCAGTGGAGTAGTGGGGACAGAAGTCATCTGCTCGAACAGGGTGCCAGCGAGAAAAGGAAATTAGAGGATCAATCCAGGAGGTCCACTATTTTGACTGAAAGAACATTGCTTTGACTGTTATTTACTGAACATCTAGTAAATGCCAGGCACTGTCCAGGCACTGGGGACAGAGCAGTGAACAAGAGACAAAAACCTCGGGGGCGTACATCCTGGTGGGGAAACAAATGAAATCTATAGTAGGTTTGACAGTAGAAAGTCCTAATGAGAAAAACAAAGCTGGAGGGAGTGGGCTGGGGTGGGAGAGGCTGCAGGTAGGTGGGGGTGCAATCTATAGGCACAGGCACAGGCACAGGGATTTGGCAGGTGTGGGGGAAGGCTGAGGGATCCTTTCTGTTTGCTTCTGCATCTGCAGAGAAATAGGAAGCAAGGTCCTGAGCGGGGGAGGAGGCGGGGAGGTAGAGAGGCTGGAGAACACAGTGAGGACAGAGACAGTCATTCAGGACAGCACAGGGTCCAGAGAACGAGGAGGGAGGCAGGACAGACCCAGGGCTCACCAGGAGTTGCAGGAGAAACCAGAGGATGGCTTCTCACCAGCCTGGCTCAGTGACCGACATAGAGGAGCAGAGGGCAGGTGGAGGTTTACCAGGTAAGCTTGATAAAGAGGCCAGAGGGCAGATCATGGCAAGATGGCCCATGGGGCTTAGCCCGGGAAGGAGGTGGACAGGGACACGAGAGGCTGTGAAAAGATGAGCTGACCAATGGACCGTGGGTCCCAGTGGGGTTGAAGGGTTGGTGAGGTCAGGATACTGGAGGGAGGAGCTGGAAAGAGCCGGAGTGGGGATGAGAAAGAGGACAAGTGGGAAGATGGAAAGAAATGACCATCCATGTGCAACTACCAGGCATCAAGTTCACTGCCAGGCACGCCCCTGAGACCTCGGGCCTCGCCCACAGCTGCACGTCCCTGTGCAGGTCAGCAAACCCGTGGGACCTTGGGCTCCCGCATCTTTAGGGCAGGGACAGTAGGTGCTCGCTGCCCCGGCTTTGTGGACTGCAGTGCCCTGAATGATTGGGAACACCAGGAGTTGCACCTGAATCTGACTTCACAGCTGACCTCCTGGTCTGCAACCATGGTTTTTCCAAGAAAATCCTGCCCTGCCCGTGTCTCTTGCTGGCTGTCTATTTCTGAGCTAGGACTGATGCCGGCAGGATTGGAGTTGCCCTTACACACTCCGGTCCTCTGTGCAAACAGTTCTCTGGACCAGTGACTTCTGCTGTCCACAAGGGTAACCGCATTTTCTGCCCTGGATCTCACTTTGCCATTCCAGCGACAGTGCTGTGGACACGACCCATGGCCCCACAGAGGCCAGCAGGTCCACTGGGCGGCTGAGAGGAGGAGCAGGCTCAGGAGCTCTGTCCAGCAACCAGACCTGGGCAGGTATTTTCAAGTGGATGAGATCATTCGAGCCTTGTAAGAATGCTGAAAGCTATTTATCTCATGCTGCAGAAAAGCAAACCCAGAGAAGGTTCTGAGAGGTGGAGTAGCTTGCCCACGAGCTCACCAGGAGGTGGCGGCCAGGGTTCAGGCTCTGCTCTGGGCTCCGGAAGTCCTCTGTCCAGGGCGGCAGAACTGAGCCGGTACTTGTCCTTGCAAGGGTGCCTGTTGGTGATGGCTATCTTCTTTGTACCACTATGGTCTTCAGATTAATAAAAAATGTTGGAGGAAACACAATATTATATAGAAAGGCAACTTTCATTTATTCAAATTAAATTATAGTATGAGTTTCCTATACAAATAAAATCTTTTTGTAAATAAAAATACAAAATGCTACAAATTTCAATCATATAAAAATGCAAAAATAACATCTGTATTGTGATATATATATTTTCCCTTTATCATGACCAAACGCACAGTAGTTACCCGGAGTCCACGCCGTCGTGCTCACTGAAGCATGAAACGGTCTCTCAAGCCTTTGGCTTCTGTGACACAAGCTGTGCTGTCTCGTGTCTGCTTCCACGAAGGTCCAGGGGGCCTTCCTTCCCAAATCTTGAGCTGGGGATGCTTCTGGTTATCAGGCCCCACCAGGAGGGAAGCGGTCCGACCGCTCTCGGGCCGGTTAGGAAGCTAACTGGGGACGGCTTGCTCCTGAAGCTCTGAGAGGTCTGCACCGAGGCGGCGCCGCCGCAGGACGTCACTGGTCCAGCTCGCTCTCATTCTGCAGCGTCTTCATTGCCAGCCCCCAGAGGGTCATGCTGGAGAAGAACTGTCCGTCCGAGTTCCTGTGCGCGGGGGCCGCGGTGCGGCTGCCCAGGGGGTCCCCGCAGTGCTGGTCCAGCGCGGCCAGCGAGGAGCGGATCATGGCCATGCCGTCGGCCTGCAGGGGCTCGGCGCCGGCCACGTCCGCGTAAGCGTAAGCCTGAGGCTGCGCCTGCGGCAGCGGGGGCTTGGCGGCTTTAGCCGGATCCAAGCTGAGCCTCTCCTGGTCACCGACTCCGTGAGGCTGCACCGCGGGCCGGAACTTACAGTAGGAGCCGGCAGAGTGGCTGTCGAATTCAGTCGCTGGCTCTTCTTCCACTGGGTGGACGGGGAGCTTAACGGACACGGGCATCAAAGTCACAGACACGTCTTGGGAAAAGGAGTCTGCGCTCTGAGGTTTCCCAGGCTCCGAGGGGGCGATGGGCGGCGCGAGCCCCGCGTCGTCCGCTCGGCAGTGCATCTTCCGGTGCCGCCGCAGCACGGCCGAGCGCGTGAAGCACTTGCTGCAGACGTCACACGTGTACGGCTTCTCCCCGGTGTGAGTGCGGACGTGCCTGCGGAGGTCCCCAGAGCCACCGAAACATTTTCCTGGAGGAAGAAAAAGGGGTCTTTTCAGCGGGGAACATTCTGGAAGGAGTCCCCTCCTCCAACTGCTAAACCCTGGCCCACGCTGCTTTGACTTGAACTCAGTTGGGCCCTGCGTCACTTGCTCACTCTGTATATATATATATATATATATATTTATTGAAGTATAGTCAGTTTACAATGTGTCAATTTCTACGGTATAGCATAATGCAGTGCTTCAGTCACACATGAACATACATATATTCGTTTTCATACTCTTTTTCACAAGTTACTGCAAGATACTGAATACAGTTCTCTGTGCTGTACAGCAGGACCTTCTTGTTTATCTATTTTATATACATTAGTTAGTATCTGCAAATCTTGAACTCCCAATTATCCCTTACCACCCCCTTCCCTGCCCCACAGCCATAAGTTTTCTATGTCTGTGAGTCTGTTTTTGTTTTGTAAATAAGTTCGTTTGTCTCTTTTTTATATTCCACATATGAGTGATATCATATGGTCTTTTTCTTTCTTTTTCTTGCTTCCTTCACTTAGAATGACAATCTCCAGGTCCATCCATGTTGCTGCAAATGGCATTATTTTATCATTTTTTATGGCTAAGTAGTATTCCATTGTATAAATATATCACAGCTTCTTTATCCAGTCATCTGTTGACGGACATTTGGGTTTCTTCCATGTCTTGGCTATTGTAAATAGTGCTGCTATGAACACTGGGGTACATGTATCTTTTTGAATTAAGGTTCCCTCTGGATATATGCCCAGGAGTGGGATTGCTGGATCTATTTTTAGTCTTTTGAGGAATCTCCATACTGTTTTCCATAATGACTGCATCAAACTCCATTCCCACCACCAGTGTAGGAGGGCTCCCTTTTCTCCACGCCCTCTCCAGCATCGATCACCTGCTCACTCTGGATTCCAGACTTGTCCACACTTCTCCAGCTGTAGCCCCTCCAACCTTTAGCCTCATCTGGTGCCTCATGCGAGCCCTGGCCGCCCTGCGTGGGAGTGCCTGCTGAGTAGGCCAGGGCGCTGGCCTGCTACCTATGCTGGGAAACTCTGTCAGTTTTGTTCAGATTTTCATAAATCTAACACAGCCAATCTATAACTTAGAAGCATCTTTTCTAAAGATACTAATGTGTCCAGCTCCCAACATCATTTTATGTCTCCTTCTCCAGGCTCCCTTTTCTTTTTCTGGATATATCATAGAAGCAGGGGATCTAGTTCTGCCGTTAGAGTTGGTTAGCAGATCAGAAAGGAAAAACCAATCAGCAACCTTACGGAAGTCATAATATATTTATAAAGGGCTGAAACAAGCTATACAATTTACGGGGACACATTTTAGAACTTCTCACTCATTCCTATGTCACTATATTTGAATTCTCAGCCATCCAGTCCTAGTCAAACAATGGTGGGCTATTTGGGCTGCTTCTAATTGTTTGCTCCTATATCTGAGGTGCAATTAATATCCTTCTTTTCCTTTTTTCCTTAAGATAAATTCTCAACAGTGGAATTACTGGGCAAAAGGTGATCACTGCTTTCAGGTTCCTTAATATGTACAATTTCAGCCACAGTAGAGTTCCCACGGAGAGAGGGGGGATATGGGAAGTGTCTCTCCTCTGTCCCTCCATCAGGAGGTCACAGTGAAGCAGCGCCCACCTTCTGCGGGGAAAATCCAGTGGAGACAGCTGGCTTGCAGGATGGGTGGCAGAGAGGGGAGGGTCATCTCTGTGCTGGTGTGGGCCTGCAGACCCCCTGGAGCACAGACCATGGGTATTTCCACAGATCAGACAGGGGTCATGCTTGCCAGTGAGCCAGTCTGGAGCCTTTTGAAATCCAGCCTAAGAGGACTGCTTTGAGGTGCAGATGGGACCCCAACAGAGAAAGTCTCCTTGGAGTAAACTGCTACAAAACTAAGGGCTAGAGGGAAAAGTCGGGCTGGAAGAAAAAGCGCCTCTCCATCTTAGAAAGTGCAGCTGAATGCTGGGGAAGGAGAACGGAGTGGGTCTAGGGCTGGCCTTAGAAGAAGCATGAACTGCTGGAAACAGAGGGACAGGGACAGGGACAGGGGGATGAGATGGAGGGAGGGGAGAGGGAGGTGGAGGAGGGAGGGAGGAGGCAGAGGAGAGATACAGACAAGCTTCAAACACAGCAAAGCTCAGAACATGAAGCCACCTTAAAATGGAAACTATCTTTTGAACCCAGGAAAATGAAAACATACACCCACGCATAAACTTGCACGTGAGTGTCCACAGCAAATTTGCTAAGTGAAAGGAGACAATTACGAAAGACCACGTATCATATGATTCCATTGACACAAAATGTCTGGAACAGGCACACCTATAGGCACAGAAAGTGGACTGACGGCTGCCCAGGGCTGCAGGGAGGGAGTGTGGAGTGACTGCTGCTGGGTGTGGGCTTTCTCTTCTGGGCTATGAAAACGTTCAGGTTCGATCGTGGTGAGGGAAGCACAACTCTGAATACGCTGAAACCGCCGAACTGTTCACTCTGCACGGTAGATGTTACAGTCTGAGGTTTATCTCAATAAGCTATTAAAAAGACTTGAACCGGTCATGTGAGAACGCTCTCGCTCCCTTTCTCTCTTCCCCTGATGCCCCAAAAACAAAACCCTGGTTGTTGGTGGGGGAAGGGGTGCAAGCGTGGGGATGGGAGACAGGGTCCTGCTGCGCCTCCTCCTCGGCGGGGGTCTGGGCTGGCAGCCAGGCCCCGCTGGGAGGGGACGAGAACACTGAACCTGCACTCCAGTTCACAGATACAACAATAATTTGGAACTGACACTTTAAATTAAGGATTTGGGACTGTAATTGTGATTTAAAGTGATGTAATTTTATCCTTTAAGGATGATCAGAATGGTCCTGGAGGTGCTGACAGACATTCGTGTCCAGGAGATCGAGATACAATTTAAGTGGGAGATACAAAGAAAGCTGCCTCCAGTTCCCACACGTCCTGCCCTACTTTAGACACCAATCACCATGAGAAGGAGCCACTCCAGGGGTGCCCCAGTTCCAGGCTTCGCTGCCTGACTCCGAGCATTGTTCCTATTTGTTCCAAACAAGTAATCATAGCAATGGTCACTCACTCATTCACCTGAGATTCAACCCACACTGTCACGTGTACACATGCCTGTGCACGCACACACGCACACACTCCCTGAGTTCTCCAGAGGCTCCAACACTCTGTGACCGTCGTAACAGGAGGCTGAACTCACAGTCCCAGTTTCCTCACCTGGGCAGGGATGAACCCTGAGACTGAGGGCTGCCAGCCTTCCCTTTCCTTCCTGATGATGTCACTGATGGGTCAAATGCCTCAGAAACAACCTCGGCTTCATGATACATGGTCTCAAGAACCCTCCGTCTCAAACCCACGATGCTCTCCCCCACTTTTCCAACTGCCTGTGCCCCGCCAGCCCAGACCAGGAGCACGCGGCACCTGGGGCCCCGTATCAGTCATCTTTGTATCCGGAGCACCTAGGACAGTTCCTGGTTGACTCGGAAGACACTGAGTCAACGTCTGCTACGTGAACGGAGACAAATCAGAGAAGACCAAGGGGGCAGTGGAACAGCATTACTTCCAGTTTACCCAAGAGAAAAGGGATGGCTTATCCGGGACCCGAACAGCCCATGACGGAGCGGGCAGAGACGGGCGCCCTCCCCACAGGGGCGGCCAGGTGACTGCCGGCCTGCGGCGGGCGGGGACTCACCGCAGGCGGAACAGCTGTAGGGCCGCTCCCCCGTGTGCCGGACCCGGTGCTTCACCAGCTTCCTCTGCATGTTGAAAGACTTCCCGCACTCGTCGCAGGTGAATACCTTGTCGGCCGTGTGCGTCTTCTTGTGCTCCTTCAGGTTACTGAAGTTGCTGAACCCTGGGGAGACCGGAGCAGGTGTTAAGCTGAAGGACTGAGGACAGCTTAATCGGAAATCTTCAAGGGAAGAAAAGGAAAACGCTCAGCTCTACCTCGACCACAGATGTCACACAAGTGTGGTTTTTCTCCTGAGTGAATAATTATGTGACGCTGGACATCACCAGAGGCTGCAAACCTGTAATGTAATTTGGAAATTCAATTAACAGCCTTTCTGAGTTACTGCAAATCTTTATAATTGCAAGTCACTGAGGGAGGAGATGAATTCTCCCTGTGTTACTTCAGAATGTAATCAGGAGTGGCCTGATTTCATTTGAAATGTGCATTTTTAAAAATTACTTTTTTTCTCTTCTTTTTAAAGGAAAGTAGAAAATGATCCAAGTGTTTTGCTCTTAAAACCCTTTCTCCTCCCTACTTTCATTAACCTTTCCCCTTCCGAGATGATCAACCCAATCCTCGAATATGGAAACCTATGCTCTTTCCTTTCCACCGCACTCGACAGGAGAGTAAAAGGTTGTGTTTGGGGGAAGATGTTGCAATACAGACATGATTTGAAATGCATGCCTTACTTTTAATGGGAGTTCAGAAAGCTCACATTTAAAGTGCCCTGCAAAACAAGACTTTCAGGGACCCCAAGTCAAGCAGCAGGGAGTTTCTGCTACAAGGCATCTCCAGGAAGCAGCACATGTGACCTGGGCACTAAACTTGGTCTTCAGTGTCCAGGGGGCTACGGCAGAAAGGGTGACATGTGAGGCTAGGCAGCTTTTACTTCTCTGTTTTATACCATCTGCAGAGACAACAGAACCAAGGGTGTTGTGCGTCCTCACAGCGGACTGTGACCACAGCTGTCCCACTCCTGTCCCATCCCCCAGCTCCTGAGTGCAAACTTATCAGACGCAGAGAATCTGTACTGTTTATGTTTTTGTTCCCATCACAGCACTTAGCATACAGAAGGTGCCTAATAAATGTTGGCCGAATGAATGGTTACATGAATAAAACACTACGCGACTGGTAGAATCCTGGCTGTTCCCTGCTGTCCTACAATGACTGGCCATCAGGTGACCGAGGCTGTGGACTCTCGACAAGGGCCCCCAGTGAGGGGACAGGGGTCCACGTTGCAGGGACCATCTCTCCAGACCGCTCTCCACCTCCAGAGTAAGTCAGGTCGATTCCCACTTCCCAAGTCTAAGCCCTCCCCGGCCCTCAGGCTTGGCCCACCCTGCCTGTGGCTGAACTCACAGCCCTTTATGGGTCTGGGTGCACAGCTGGGGTGCCTCCTACCACCCCCTCCTGAAGGCCAGGCGTTCAGGCCGCAAGTCTCATTTCCCCTACCAGTCACCTCTGGCACTCATCTATTTTAACAGACATTCTTGGAATGAATGGAAATTTTAGTATAAAATAATTTTGTTTCCTGTAAAATCCCATTTCCTAAGACTTGTGTCCTAGATTCTCATTCTTTTAATTAATATTTCCACTTCTTTGGGTTATTCTCATGTGCATCACATCAAAAGCCAGAGGGTTTGGCTTTACTGTGTTCCTTAGTGAGGCAGCGAGCCCCCCCGTGGCTCAGGGAACACGGACTTTCAAAGCTGCTGAGACGAGGGCTGCTCCTCGCGCGGGGTGAGCGAGGCTGGCACTGACCTCTTCCCGCAGATCTCGCAGATGTACGGCTTCTCTCCGGAATGCCGACGCAAGTGAGTTTGCAAGTTGCCCGCCTGCAAAAAAGGAAAAGCAAAAACATGCCAACAATGAAAGGTTTTTTTTCTCTTTTTTTTCAGGGCATACAAATTCAAAATGGAAACTGACAGATTCAGCCAGGTTCCAGTCCTACTTCAGAATGAAGACTCCTGATGCACAACTCAGAAGGAGCCACGTGCGAGGAGATGGAGGTCCAGCCCACTTCGGCCTTAGGGATCCCCCCGACCCGCAAGCAATCTGCTGAACAGGGGTGCCTCTCAGCTCTGCGCTCCACGCCAGCCCCTGGCCTGGCCCATCTCAGGTGTGCGGGGTGCCGTGTCCCTCTTAAATGTGCCTGACACACCGTGGGGACTTCTTTAGGGGTCGCTAAGCTTGTGTTTAAACAGCTCTTGATATATTTTATTTTGTATTTTTTTTAACCTGGACCATCTATATGCAAACATCATTTGAAAAAAAGGTATCATTTGTACTTGGTTATTTCAGTATTCATTGTTTCTTCCTTAAAAACATGCTTTTGTTCATAAAGAAGGTGAGACATTTCTCAAAACTATTTCCTCCGGCAGTATGGTTGTTCTGCCTGACAGCCTGGTCATTTTTACCTCTGTGCAAAAATGCAAACCAGGAGATTCACAGTCGTCCTGCAGCTTCGGGCCTTTTATGTTCCTAATCTGTGAAACTAGCCGGGCTTTATGAAGGTTAACTGATTTAAATGAAGACCAGAGAATAGATTTCCAGGTACTAATTGATAGGAAATCAATGAAATTGCTTAAGGTACAGTGAAATTAAAACTGCAAATGCCTCAGATATTAAAAACGCTACTGGCAAATGTGTTAAATTAGGATTTGGAAACAAAATCTTCCATAGCTGTAATTTAAATTAATAGTCTCAAACTGTCATGTCCCATACTTAATTCTGTTACAAAACCCCCACACTGAATAGGATGAACATACTCAAGGGCAATAATGTGCAGGCAGCACACACAAAATAAGCCAAAAAGCCAGCATGAACAGTAAAACCCGACTCATAAACGTGGCTTTGTAAATTTGCAAACTATATTTTAAACAAGATGCAAAGATAGTTCGTGGCTGTAGGTCTGAAGATGGGTTTGATGTCCATCTGTGGCCAGTATAAAGGATGCTGTCTGTGGAATTTATGTAACTTGGAAGGTTCTTTACGTCTACCAGACTGGGACACACTAACTTAGATACAACATTTCAGAATATGATAAATATGGCTTTTAAAAAAACTGGTGTATTTTAGATAACCAAAGAGAAAGAATCTGGCAAAACATTGGCAAATACCCAGCTTTTAACTGAATGATTATTAGTAACAATAATAAAACAGCAAATGTCAACAGCAATAGACATTTGGTCTACTCAGGCTTTTACATACATAACCAACTTGCCCTCAGAAATTAGTAGTGTTATCTCTATTTTCCAGATGTAAAACTGAGATTCAGAGAAATAAATTGGTTGCCCTAAGTTACATGGATAGGAATTAATACTGGTTTGTCTGATTTAAACTCTTGTCTTACACAAAGGGCGTGCACGTTTCTGTGAAAAAACTAGCTTGTGTTGAATTCTCAGCACGACAGTCACTCTGCCACTCAGGAAGCAGCTCGTGGCAGTTAATATAAGGCACCGCTGACTGTTTTAAAACAGTCACTTACAAATTTCAGAAAAGCTCAGCAATTCGAATAGCACCATCTGCTCAGCTGTTAAATTGGATCCCTCTTGTTTCAAGTTATCTTGTGAACTATGTATTATGATTGAAATGCGTTCTGATTAGATTCTCAGCAATGTTGCAGATTTCCTTTTTAAATAAAGCATAACAATGACTTGTTTCCAAAGTAAATTTTACTGAATGGTCTTCCACTTAATATTATAGTAAGCAATTGTAAAACAAACTTTAAAATGTTTCTTTAGCTATTTAGTGTTGGAAATGTGTAATGAAAATAATTATCATTCCCCCAGATAAAGCAGCATATAGTCTGATACATGGTACAAAAACAGATTAAGTAATTACATGATTTAGGCAAGTCCAATAATATATTCAGACAATTTACACCAAATTACATTGTGAACTAGGGCTCAGATTACGTGCTCTTTGCTCAAGCGTCTTTATTTTCGGTAAACTTTGCTATGCTTTATTGCTAATTATATCCTAAGTACACAGACTAGAAAGCACACAGTCCTAGAAATGATCTACCGCTGGGTCCAAGAGGACTCCAGCACTGGTAATAGCAGGAGATCTCATTTATGAAGAGCCCACTCTGAATGAAGCCCTCTGCTAAGCACTTGCGAACAGTGCTCCGGTCATCACAATGTCCTCATAAAGTCTGCTTCACACGGTACAGGAAGCAGACAGAGGCGCTGGGCGGCAGTCGGCCTCAGCCCCGACAGCCGGCGGGAATACTCCGCCTCCGCTTTGTCTGCCGACTCCAAGCTTGTGCGGCTGTCGGGCAGCAGCGAGGTACCAGCAGTAAAGGAAGTTCTACTCCCTTTAAGTCAATACCATTTTAAATCAGGATGGAGTCGTCAGAATTCTGGACTGAAAAACTCTGTCGCAGAAAAGAAACTAACACCTGATTTATCGAGTAATTAAAAAAACAAACCCACTCAGATAGGTACCTGAACATCAGTATTTAAACACGATCAAACCAAGGATAAATTCTCTCTCAGAATACTCTTCTAATGGCTACTGATTGTTTCTATAAGAAAACAGGGAATCAGAAAATTTTAGAGATAAAAGGGAACTCAGATCTTAAAAGTCATTTGTGTTCTAAGTGTTTAAAACAGAAAAAAAAATCTAGATATTAACACAGAGATGTCACCTAAAAAACTGACCATTACATTGATAAAAGGACATTTGACAGTGTGGGAAATATCAGCTCAGAGTTGAAAACTTAATAACTTAAGAAAGTGCATGAAAATATTCTTACTCAGTGGCGGGAGGGTACAGCTCAGCGGTAGAGCACATGCTTAGCATGCACGACGTCCTGGGTTCTATCCCTGGTACCTCCATTAAAAAAAAAAGTTCTGCTGAGTAGTCAAATGATCATTTACTCTAATCTCCCTGCTTCCCTTTAAAAAAAAAATCTTATATTTTGCGTTTTCACCATGGATGGGGTGAAACTTTGTCACCCTGGCATCAGGCCACATCAGCACCCTGGAACCACGCGTCCCGGCGGCCCCTGCAGGATGCTGCATCCTGCCCACCACGCCCTGAACACAGGAGCTGCTGGGAGGGCACTGAGCCTCTCAGAACTCATCCTTCTGCAGCAGCTGCTCAGTGCTCCTATTTCTGCCACCTTGGAGAGACAAAACAACTCCATTCCTCTCCCAAAGACAGCTAAATATGCTGAGTTTCCCTTTTCCTGTTTCTCACGTGACAGGCACTCCAGATCTGTCACTCATCTTATTTTGTCCTCTGGATGCCCAGGTTCTACTCCACATGGGAGACACGTGGCTCCAAATGGATCCTCGTTCATACTCTGAAGTACGGCAGGACTCTTCCTTCCTGCGATCCAGGCAGGTGCAGAGCCCAGGATTATGCTAACACACGTATGTTCCGTTGTCACAACCTGGACTTGGCGTACCTTTCTCATGTATCAACTGCTTGCTGACTCAGCATTAAGGTTGTGGCTACATTTTTTTTTTAAAGACTAACCCTATTAAATACTAAATTGAACAAACAGCATAAAAGATTAATTCTCTTTGGTAGCTCTGTTTTCTAACTTGGAATCTTCCAGAAGGGAAAATACAAGCTCACTTCTGCCAAAGCAAACAGTCTGGCAGCTACATGGGACACCCCAGTCATTGTACCACATGTATTCCAGTTCATATGAGAAACGGATGCTGGCTTGGGCTGAAGGGTGGCTTACACAGTATCCCTGTGTAGACACCACCGCTGCTCCCTCTGCCTGGAATACCAGGGGCTTCCAGGCTCCTCAGGTGCCCTCCTGTCTTCACGGCTCCCCTAAGCAGTCACTTGACACATGCCAGGTCCCCACCCACCCAAATACCACAGCTTTCAGGGAGAAAGGACTCCTCTCCTCTTTGCCCGCATTATTCCCTGTACATCTTTCTGCCATGGCATTTCCAACATTTCACTGCACTTTGTCACTTCACACAGCTGCTTCTTCCTCTAAACAAAGATAAGCTCCTGGAAGCCTTATTCATCTTTGTGCCCCACACAGGGCAGAGCTCCCTGGACACTGTAGACTTGCAATATATACGTGTTGAATGAAGTTTTTTAAGAGTCCTTATTCACAGAAATGTCATCATTTCACTATGAAAGAAAACAGCACTGAAAATCATATATACGTAATCATATGTACTATATGTAACTCTACATTCATAAAAATCTGATAAAAATACAGACACCCGCATGGAAGAAGAGGACTTCTGTAGTGCCTATCAGACAGGGCGGCCCTTGGCAGGACCCACAGCGAAAGTGTAGGACCCGGTCTGAAGCAGTGGGCAGGCTGCCCTCGGAATCACTGTGTTAGAGGGAACCAACGTTCCGGCCTGCTTACGCCCTAACCCTTAGTGTACACTCTCAGCAAAACAGCCAGTCAGCCTGGGAAAACTTAAGTTAGACCAAGTTACTCCTCTGCCTAAAACCATCTAGTAGCTCTCCATTCCTCTCCAAAGGGAAACTCAAAGTCTTTATAATAGCCTAGAGGATGCTACATGACCTGGTCCCCATCACCTCAATGTCGTCTTCTCTAACTAGTGTTCCTAACTGCGCTATCCCCACCGCCTACTTGACAGATAGCAGGCATTCAATAAATGTTTACTGGACATGCTCTTGACCCAGCTCTCACCACAATCCTGCCCTACTTTCCAAGCAGCGTCTGCACACCTACCAAACCTCGGAAAAGCCTGCCCACAGTTCTCAGCCAGGTGACACCCCACTCGCTCTTCTAAGGATATTGCCAACGTCACCCTATTTGTTATAACTCCAACATCAAGTAGGAGCAGAATTAATACATATTGTTCAAGGAGTAAAAACTTGGAAGCGTATATACAAGAAAACAGACTGAAAATTCATCTGAAATTTTGATGCAAATTAGATCAACTTCCTAGACCTCCACCCCTTCAAATCGGAGAAGCTGATCCCGTCAGATATGAAAAGTATTCACAACAGAGTGATAACTCTGACTTTATGGATTTAATTGTTTGAGCTTCTATAAGCTCAGTATATATTATATAAACATACACATTACACACATCATATGAATATATATCACATACATATATATTTAAAAAACTTTGGACTTCTAAATGTATGTTCTATTTCTACCCTTTCCTATTTGCTATCGCCTCTCTAGTTAAAACTTAACATTTTAAAAATTTAAAAAATTTTTCAAAAGTATCAACACTTAAGCCCCACCCCAAACCAAGAGAGTTGGAATCTCTGGGATAGAGCCCCGGCATCAATGCCAGGAGAGAGGGCTGAAGGCAGGCTCAGGGTGCCTGGGTGTCTGGTTTTACTTCATTTGGTCACAGAAGGGTTCCAAGCAAGAAAAGAACAGAACCTACATTGTTATCAGAATTTAAATGTATAAAGGACTTTCATGTCCATTTTTTCATTTAATCCTAACATTCCCATGAGGTGGTATTACCCCTATTTTAAGGATTAGAAAGATGAGGTCCAGAGAAGTTGTGATTGCTAATTATTAGTGGTCATTAATCTAGGTTTTATGCTTTCCCACCACACAAAAGCTGGTAAGATGAAAATGGTGGTGGTTTGGGGAGGGGGTTGCCTTAGGAAGACTGGTCTGCAAACGCAGAGGGGGACAGAAGACATGAGAGGAAGGAGGCGACGGCAACAGGGTAAGGACCAATAATGTCTCCTGAGCACTCACTCCGATTCTAAGGACTTCATCCTATCAACTCAGTTACTCCTCACAATTTACAGCCTAGGAAACGCAGGGACAAAAGGCTGGGTAGCTTGCCCAAGGTCAGAGCAGTAGACCAGAGGCTGGATTCAAATCCAGACTGTCTGGCCCTCGAGCCCGAGCTCTGACCCACAGGCGGGGCAGGTATGAAGCAGCACAGGTCCCAGCAAGAGGGGCAGATGAGCGATGGCTGCTCCACTCAGTTCAGCAGAAGCTTACTGAACACCCAGTGGGTGCACGGCCCCCACTCGGATGAATAATGCAGAGGGACACGTGAGGACATGGTGAATCACTGCACGAGGGGAGCAGGAAGAGGGGACAGTAATTAGATCGCAGGTCGTGGCGCGCAGGCAATGGTGAAGGGGAAACTGGAGGAGCCGTGTGCAGAGCGGGCGCTCCCTTACTCTGTCTGTGCCCCACAGGGCCGGCCCGGCCAACTCCCACCAGACTGGAGGGCTCGCGTCCTCCAAGGTCCAGCCCGGAAGTCCCCTCCCCAGTGCAAAAGCCCTTGCACACGCTGTTACTACAAGATTCTCACATGTGTGTAAAAACAGATGTAGGTGACTGCTTCCTCTGCAGGGCTGCGCACGGGCCCCTGTGAGCAGCTTCTGCAATGCCAGTGCCCAGCCCACAGCAGGGGACCCGTTATCTTCCATTTCAGAAGTAGATTCCCACAGCCATTCTACCACGCTCAGCATTTCCTCTAAGACACTACATCTCTAGGGTTCTCTATGTCTAGTGCCCAGATCAGTACACAGCCTGTGGGAGGACACGACGCATGCTGGCTGGGCGAGAGGGCACACGTGCAAAGGGTCGTAACTGAGGTCAGCTAACAGGGAGTGCAGGCAGGGCATGAAAAGTGTTTGGTCTTTTATCCAACATCCTAACACCTACAGTGTCAGGAAGAATCAGGACATTCTTGGATCCAGCCCAGCACAATCTGCAGCCCCAGGTGGTGCTCCATATGGTTTACTGGGAACATCATTCCCGGAGGAGGAGAAATATACTAGAACTTGGGCCCATCCTTGATGAACGGGGAGGTACCGTGAGAGTTCACATGCTTATAAAAAATGGTATTTTCTCCTCATCAGCTAGAAATTTGTTTTCTTGAAAATTATTTTCTCCTGATTTAGTCTGAAGTCTGTTAAAAGTTACAGATTTTGTCAGAAGCTTTTCTCACAAGTCCAAAAGTATGGCTTATCTGTAATAAAAATAAACAGTGGGTTTCAGGTTTCCAACGATTAACAATAAATAAAAGTATTCCCACCTGAGAGAAATGTTTCCCACACATGTTACATTCAAAAGGTTTCTCACCTAAAACAAAACAAAACAACAACTTGTAAAATCATTAGCAATCTTTGCACAATCATCTTCTGTTTAACATGTTTAGACCTGCCTCCTGGGTCCTGGCTGTCAAAGCAGAGCACTACACACGTTACTGAAAGGCTATGAAAACAGGAGCCTCTGCGCCCTGGTAGTCCTCTCTCTCGCCCTTGGATGAGAAGAGTGAGATCCATATTCACTCTTCTCTAAAAACTTCACCTGTCCTCCAATATAAACCAGTGTTGAAATCAAATGAATTTATCTGCATTCAAACCATACTTAGGTTTGGACATAGCCTTTGCCTTCATCTGAAAATGAAATCTGAGTTTTCTTGCTGAACAGCAGGAACCTAGTCCCCTGTCCTTTAGTCTGACTCCTCCGATTGCCACCGATTTAGAACTGAGCCAAGTGACTCCTTCATACCACATGAGGTAGGAACCTGGGGCAGCCCGAAACAGAGCAGGACCTCCTGAAAGAGTGACGGGGAAAAGCCTCTCTACCGCCTCTCAGCCTTGGCGGAAACGCGCTAAGGGGGAAACATGATCCCAGCGTGGGATGCGCTCCCTCGCCAGCTGCTTAGCCCCCTCTGATTTGAGGAACTCTGAAGAATTACACTGTAATAGATGTAGAGAAGGGAGCTCTGCTACAAAGAAGCCATGGCAGTTCTGAGTAGTCTCTAGAAAATGATCTGTTTAAAAGCACACTTCAGGTATCACCTTAACCTACGGAACCCTAATAAATAAGACCGCAAGGACCAAAAACCTTCCATTGTCCCCATCCTCCTCCAATCTCGTGGTTTCATTAAGATCCTTTTTAAAAAATAAGACGACTGTGTCCCTTCCTACTGTATTGCCGGGGTTTGCTAGCTTTCTGGGCTGCCACCAGGGTGTTTTTATTTTTAGTTATTTTTATTTTATTTTTTTAACATTTTTTATTGATTTATAATCATTTTACAATGTTGTGTCAAATTAGGGTATTTTTATTTTGATCTCTTCCTGAAACTGTTTAATGGCTTCCTCAAGGGTGCCGGGGGGGGGGGGGGCTTCCGACCCCAAGTACAGATGATCCTTGAACGACAGGGTATGAACTGCTTGGGTTCACGTAAATGCAGACTCCCTTCCACAGTAAAGCTACAACAGTACTACCCAGTCTGAGGCTGGCCGAACCCACCATGTGGAGGAACTGGTGTGCAACTGACCGTCAGTTATACTAGGATTCTGACTGCTTAGGGGGTCAGGGCCCCTAAGCCCTACAAGGGTCAACTGCAATTATAATCATATTGATTCTGTATTTCGGACTACACTTATGTCTGAAATTATGGAGATAACAGATTATGTTATGTTAAAGTCACCATCATGGGGAGAGTCTGAAGAAAGAGGGCACCAGTTATTAAGACTCTCAAGTGGCCAGGGCTAATAACCCTGCTCTCAAACGTTTTGCTCTCAGGACGCCTTTACACTCAGCAATTGAGGGTCCTAAAGAGCTTTTGTTCATGTGGGCTATCTCTGTTGGTACAGGCCATATTAGAAATCAAGACTGAGTGATCTTTGACATATAAGTATACATTTTTCATTGCCCACCAGAGTGACAGTCTCATCACACACCCTGCAGCCTTTAGCTGACTCCACTGCACACTCTTGGGAGAAGGAAAAGGCCAACTAACACCCTACACTATGATACAAATAGCTCTGGCCTCCCTGAGCCCCTGAAAGGGTGCCCCAGACCAGACTTTGAGAACTGCTGCCCTTCTCAGTGTATTTACATCCCAGGAGCATCTGTGCCACATAGCTGTACCATGACTATTACCCAAAGATGTGCTTGCAGAATAAACAGTTTCTGTTTCCTTTAAAGCTAAACCAATAAGTTTCTCAAATAAAAATGACAGTGATCGTTAGGTTCCAGGAAATATAAGAAAACACAATGACCTAAATTAAATTTTTTCAGGGAAAAACTGAGTTAATACTAGTTAATAATGATAGTAGTACTTCATATTCAAATACACAGATTTGTAAAGAGATTTCATAAATATTAATTCAGTCTCTTAACACAACGAGGTAGTAAACACCTAAGCAAACGGGGAGTCAGAAGTGCTGACAGACCGTCACGTTAATAACCACAATTCCCAGAGCACCTGGAGAGAGGTTATTTTAGAAGCGTTCTGTAACATATTGCTTCTCAAGCCCATAAAGTAACTGCCATTAATTTATGGTGTTATTAGAGTCATCACGTTTCAGGGCAGGAAGGAAAGTAATATACATATATCGTATCATGTAATGTAAGTTTGTATAACACTTTGTAAAAAGCTTTTGGAAAAAAAGTTTTGGGGAAGGGGAGGAGACACAAATCAATGTAGTAAAACTGAAAATTCAATGTTCAAATGGAAAAATTTCCTTCGAAAATATCAAATGGCTAAAGCTGATCCATATTAAAAAGTTCACCTCCTGCCTCCCAAATGACAACTTAAAAAATTTGATACTCAAATTACTTTCCAGAAAACTTTCAGAATTACTCAAACTAAGTTACTTTAGTCTGAATGAACCTACATTATGCTTTAAAAAAAATCTAATTCTAAACAGCAAACTAATATTGCTTATCTGTTTTATAATTAATTTGAAAATTTGAGTGCATCAGAATAACTCACCAAACTTTAGAGATGGAAAGTTTATCACATAAAACTGTCATTAAAATGAAAAGTTTACCATCTTTTGAAACTGGTTCCATGAAAGCATTTATAGAACTTAAGATTATTCTTTACGAGGCATCACCAAAAATATAAAGCAAAAAATAGTTAACACCCCTTGACTTTTTGGGTAACTACCAATGACGTCATCAAGCAACAGCAAAACTTCTTACGAGAACAGGCGCAGGCAGTGGTGTCTGACCGTCTGCATTATTTCCTTTCCTTTTGCCTGCAGGGACTGAATCAGTGTACCTGTATGAGACCGTTTGTGAAGCTCCAAATTGCTTGGGTGTTTAAAAGGTTTTCCACACAATTCACACGTGTACTGTCTCTGTGACTGAAGCGTCTGGGACTGGTCTTCCAGGGCTGCAGGGTCCTCCGGCCTCTCCATTTCATTCCCACAATTAAAACTCTCAGAACTGATGAGTTCTTCTCTTTCCTTTTCTTCAGCACTTTGGCTGTCCACTTTTTCTCTACTGTCTTCGTTAGCAGATTCTGTCCTCTTTGTTAAACTGTCATCTGATTTGGGTTCAGATGTTGGCTCTGCAGATTTCTGCGACTTTAGGAAATTGAGCTTCCTAAGGTGAATGGCCTTTTTGAGCCTCATCTGTCTGGTGGGTTGTTGGTATGCGTTGTCTGACTCGGGGTCCGGGGCAGAGTCACTCAAAGGCGGGGCCAGGAAGTTGGAAGGCAAGTGCTCCGAGGAATCCAGGACGCACTCGGAATGACTGACAGCACAGGGCTGGTGTTCTGCGCCATGAAGCTCTGGGGATGCGCTGAAGGGGAAAGGCTGCTCGATGACCCTCTCATGACTGGGACAAGAGGCCTGCTTATAGTATTGCTTACTGTAAAAGTTTCTGAGTTTGTAGTAATAGTTTGGCTGTTTGAAAGGCAGTTCTGGACAGCTGCCATCCAGTGTCTCAGGGGCTTGTTTGGATGTTTCAGCTGTGGAATGATGAAGACTAAGTGACGATGGAGCGTGAGAATGTGATTCGTCCAAAGCTTTACTCTGCTGAGCACCTGCTGAACACTCCTGCAGCAAATGGGGCGGATAGTTTTCACTGATAACACAATTAGTGTCGGGAGCCAAAGTGCCCTGCAGGGAGAACGCGCTGTTACAAGGCAGGACAGGTGGCTGGTCTACAGTGGCTGACTTTAAAAATGTGTGACACAGATGCAGAACGTTTTGAACCTGCAAACACTGTGCTATGTCCAGCATTCCTTGTATGTTGTCCTGGTTAAGATCGAGATGAGATGTGTACATGAAGTCCAGGATCTGCCCAATGCCACTGACATTTTTAATATCCAGGTGAAAAACATCATTCTTCTGGCCTGAAGAATTCTGAAAGAGGCTCCTGATAAAAGAAAGGATATGTGCTTACAGTGCTAACAAGGAATACATTCTGATAGCTTTTTCTTATGAATAATATTCATGTTAACATTTATAATTACTATGCTTCTATAAATGCCAGGATTTTAAAATTAAGTCTGCTTTCATCCTTTGGAAAATTTTGATAAGACATCCAATAAAGCAATCCAGATGAATTAAATTAGCATGTTGAATATCCAAACTTCCAAGTAAATCTCAAAGTAAAATTCTGAAACATACTCATTGCTCTTTTTTTTTAAAATGTAGTTATCCATGTGTATTATTAATTGCATACAGATAAGAATATAGAAAACTAAAGAATACACATTTTTTAATATTTCATGTTTAGTCTGACAAGTTATAGATCTCAGGCCATAAAACACATGCAACAACATTTCCATATCTAAGTATCTTAAAAACATCTGAAAAGGATGGACCTAGAGATGATCATTTTAAGTGAAGTAAGTCAGACACAGAAAGACAAATATCATATGATATCACTTATATATGAAATATAAAAAAAAATTATACAAATCTTATTTATAAACCGAAAATAGACTTATAGACATAGAAAACAAACTATGGTTACTAAAGGGGAAAGGGCGAGGGAAGATTAAATTAGGAGTTGGGATTAACAAACACACATTACTATGTATAAAATAGATAAAATCAAGGACCTACTGTATAGCATAGAGAACTATATTTAATTTCTTACAACATATAAGGGAAAAAATCTGAAAAAATATATGTATGTATATGTATAACTGAATCACCTTGCTGTACACCTAAAATTAACATTGTACATCAACTACACTTCAACAAAAAACAAAATTTTAAAAAGTCTGGAAAAAAAAAAGAAGAGAAAAAGACAAATGAACATAAATATAAAACAGAAACAGATTCATAGACATAGAATACAAACATGTGGTTGCCAAGGAGGAAGGGGGTGGGAAGGGACAGACTGGGAGTTTGAAATTTGTAAATACTGACAGGTATATATAGAATAGATAAACAAGATTATACTGTATAGCAACAGGGAAATATATACAAGAACTTGTGGTAGCTCATGGTGAAAAAGATGTGACAATGAATATATGTATGTTCGTGTATAACTGAAAAATTGTGCTCTACACTGGAAATTGACACAACATTGTAAACCGACTACAACTCAATAAAATTTTTTAAAAAGTCTGAAAATAAAAATAGCTTTAATAAAACAATCCTAGATATATATTCATTTTTTAAAACTTTAATTTGTTAATTGTGGCAAAACATACATGTCAAACACTTGACTATGGTTCATATGATAAATTCAGTGGCATTGAGTACATTCATATAGTTGTGCAACCATCACCACTACCCAATTCTAGAAACTTTTCATCATCCCAAACAGAAACTCTATACCTTATACCCATTAAACTATAACTCCCATTCTCCCGAGCCCCTCAGCCCCTGGTGACCACCATTCTACTTTCTGTCTCTAGGTACTTGATAAATACTCATTTTGTAAGCAGTAATTTATCTGGCTGTCTGAGGTTTTTTAGCAACCCAATGGTCCATAAGCCAGCAGTGAGAGAGACTATAAATTAATGGCTGAGTGAGGTAAGTTCTCTTGGAAGTTTGTTAAAGACATTTTATCAAATGCTTCCTCCAAATAGCCTTCAGTTCTGTTCTTACTTAAGGAAAGTACAAATCAGAAGTAGGGTGGGGAAAACTGAAACTAGCCAATGTGGGGGTGGGTGGCTATGGCTCAAGGGGAGAGCGCATGCCTAGCATGCACGAGGTCCTGGGCTCAACGCCTAGTACCTCCATTAAAAAAAAAATAGCCAGTTTATCACCACATCTCGACCAAATTGTCCTGTGAAGACAGAAGAAACGGCAAAGCCCAGGGATGGGACCACCCTGCACAGGGGCAAGAAGCACTGCCGACCTGAGCGAGCAGATCCACACGACCTGCAGCACATGTGACAGCTGAGCTTCAAACTGATCATTCAGGATTGTCACGGAAAGATTAAATCCTGTTCCGCTTTAGGGAAAGAAAGGTACTGAAAACAGCACTTTAGTGCTTAGTGAGATAAATCTAGTTAATCAGAAAATGTTTGTAGAACACTTAACTCTAATGTTAAAAATAAATGATATACTATTGCTTAATATTATCATTTATAAGTAAATCTTCCATTGAGGCAAAAATGATTACAGGGATAGGTAAATTAAATTCAAACCTGTTTTCTTAGAATAGGCAAATGGGAAACAAAAACTAAAATGTTTTAATTAAAAGAAAAAAAAATAGCATACAAGATGTTCCCCCTCTGTGAGTACTCATCCCAGAAACGTTCCTACCAGAAATTCGATTCCTCAACCTTTTATCCTGAAAGGCTAAGAAAGGTATATCTAAGACTAACATTCATTAGAACTATTAAAATCAAAGACAAAGTGCCAAAATACTTTCAATCACCCCTAATATATTTTAGTTAAATGGCTCTTTTCCTCTCAGGTGACTTTAAATACAAAAGAAAAAGGCCACAATGTGTTACAAAAGACAAAGAGAGTGAAATCCAAGGAGAAAATAAAGTCCAGGCAGGATAGCGCCACGCTAGAAGAGCGTTCCCTCCGTACGACCAGAGGAACAGAGTCGAGAGCGCGTACCTGAAGTACTGGCTGAAAGCTGCCAGGACGTTCTTATGTGCTTTAAAGCAGACTCCTTTCACCACCAACATGCAGTCGCAGAGCAGGCCCTGAATGCGCTGCTCGTGCAGCTGCTGGAGGAGGTGGCAGCTGTGAGTAACAACTGGGTCCATGCTCAAGCATCCAGGAGACCTACGACAAAGAACGTGGATCCATGGTGACTCTCGACGCCATGATGGGAAGCTCAGCAGCTGATCTGTGGTTCACTGTCATGATTCCCTGTCTCAACAGTTTTAACAAACAAACAAAAAATCGCTTCTTGAGCATCTAGACCAATGCTGTTCGACAGAATCATCTGCAGTGACGGACACACTCCTTCTCTGCACTGCTCAGCGCAGTCGCCATGAGCCACGTGAGGCCACTGAGCCCTGGAAGTGTGATGAGTGCGCAGGAGGAACCGCACGTTCAATTTAATTTATACGTTAACAGTCACCGTACTTGACACTGCAGATCTAGGCTATGACCGTGCTAATACTATGTGCACCTCTCTCACCTCTACTTAGATCACTTCACTGAAAGACACAGACATAAACTCTTACAAGGTTAGAAAAAAGCCCAACAGGACAAGATCAAACCAATATTGAGCATCTGTATACGGAGCACTGAATTAGAAGCTGAGGAAAATTAAGAACCTATTTGGGGAGACAAGGTACAAGCCAAAATAAATTAACCACCACCACTAGACAATGATTAAAGACGTATCGCAAAGCAGCATGTCCACTCACTCGCCCCCTCGTGACTCTGACAAGGCACTACTCTAGCAGGAACCGAACGCATTGGGGGCAGAAATACTGGCATGTGTGAGATCGGAGGCAGGAGCTGAGTGTGTGGCTGAAGCCCAGGGCGTGGTAGGACATGACTTCTCAGGAAGGGGAGAGGAGCGGAGGGGAAAGACATGCAGCGGGTCAGACGAAGAGCCCTGCAGAGCCTCTTAAGAACCTTGACTTTGAATCCGAGTGAGAGGGAAGCCATTATGCAGATACGGAGAGTTCCATCATTCAGCATCCATTTGCTGACGACTGTGCGCCAGGCTCCAGGGCCACAAAGGTCAGCAAAGCCTCCAGGCTCCCACCCTCCAGAAGCTTCAGTTCTAGGGGAGGAAACACACACAAAAGCACACGACAAACAGCCAAGCAAAACAGTCCGAGCTGGATGCTCGATGAGCTAAACCGTGGGCTCTGATGTTCAGGAGCTCAGTCTAGTCAGAGATGGTTTTGGGAAGAGGAAAAGTAGGGAGAAATGAGGTCAGACTGGGATGAGACTATGGATGTTGGTATTAAAAACTAAAAAGCCATTATCTGCTTTATTTGCTTTCATCCTTAGTACCTAAGCATGACTGAAAAAGTCTCTAAACCATGAAGAATCTAAGCTTGTTAACATGGCCTCTACTTTACTATTAGCAGTATTATTACTGTTAGTATTATTATTAGCCTTGTCTCCTGTCACTCCCAGGTGTGCCAGCCCAAATAAACTACCTGCAGCTCCCCAAGGGAGCCGAGCTCCTAACCAGCGCTGGAGCCCCCGCCCACTACTCACTGCCCGACTTCCCTCATCCTATTTCACAGGTTATCGAGATAATTGTGAGAACCCACATGATCATTTAGAAATAAATGCATCTGGCATATATGATGTAGTCAACAAACGTTATCTAGGAGGACACCTGGAGAGCCTGAGAAAATGCAGTGTCCGGGGGCCTCTGCATTGTAAGCAACCAGGTGATTCTGAAGCAGGTGGACTGCAGACCTCTGCTGTGCTCTCTCCTAAAAAGCCTCTGGTTCTGACACTTCCTGTCCTGGGAAGACTTTATTTATGTCTGACTCTCCCACCTTCTGGATAACGCCCACTCCCCCACCAGGGATCAGCCGAGCTGTCATCTGACGCCTTTCCTGTCACATTCCTTCTTCCCCACAGTTCCCTCCTCAAGTCTGCCCTGGGGTCACTCCTCTGCAACCTTACTGCACACACACTTCAGTAAGATGACCTGTCCTTATGCCTCAGCTTGTCCTTGTGTCTCCCACTCTGCTGTGAGTTCTGAGGGTACCATCTGACTCCCCTTCGCCTGGCACACAGCAGACGCTCCACCGCTGAAACGCTCGCTGCTCTGCACACGCTTGCTCTGTGGCTGGTTAATGACGGTTAGTTTCCTGTTTCCTCCCGCTCTACGCTCCCCACAAGCGCTCTCCTACATCCTTTCCCTTCTCCTCATTCCCACCACCTCTCTTCCATGCAAATGACCATGATCCTGATTTCACTAAGAAGGCTGAGCCCATGGGTAACTTGCTATAACCTGACTGCCTTTAAATTCTTTTTTCAGTTTCAGATTTCCCCCTCACCTCTCCCCCTCAATCCCTTCAGCCTCATAGGATGAAGTGTGCCTTCTCCTTAACTTCCCTTCCCGTCTCCTCTAGGACTTCCCTTCATCATTACCCAACTCTGTCCTCCACCGGCTCACCCATCCCCTAACACACCAAGATCATCCTATGTGGGAAAAAAGCAAAACAAACCTCTCCCTAGGTACACGTTGTCATCAGAGGCCCCTCTTTCAGCAGTCCACACAACACCCTGCTTCCCTTCCACCTTACAGCCCTGCTGCCCAATCGCTGCGCTGAGACAGACTTTCCCACGGTGCTGCCCTCAGTCCCATCCTGCCCAGCTTTCCTGCGACAGGTGGTGGAGCAGCCTGCTCACCTCCGTCCTGAAATCCTTCCCTGTGCAGCCCACTTCTGGTTTTCTCTGTCCTGATCTGTTCCTTCTCTACACTGTACTTCTTCCTCTGCGAGCCCCCCAAGTGTTCCTGTCCCTTAAGAGTCAGCACCTGGGCCCTCTTCTCTTTCCCTTGACAACCACATCTATTTTTGGTCTTCATCTGCTCTAAGCAGACAACTCCTAAATTTGCAGGTTTAGCTTCAACCACCACTTCCAAATGTCCAGCTTTCTGCTAAACACCTCTAACTGTATGACCCCCTCAGCTCAGAGTCTCCAACACTCACCTCCCATCATCTCACCCCCTTATCCTGATTCCTCTATTTCTGCCTGGAAACCTCAGTTTCTGATATGTAGAGTCTGGGGAACTGGCATGATCTCTTGGTGTGAGATTCGGGTGGGATTCAGAGATGACATCATCTACAAAGAGCAACGCGGAAGCACTGGGAGTGGATATATTATCCCAAACAAACAAGGAAAGGGGAGCATTATGTCAGATGACGGGCACTGTCCCCAGAGCTGAATCCTCAAGGGTGTTGAACACCCAAATGACTAAGTGACCAGTTACTGTCCCTGCCCCATGGCTGCCTGAACACAAAAGGCTTCTTGGTTCATTACTATGAGCTATCATTTACTGATGACTTACTACAGGCTGGGCACTGTGCTAAGCATATTCTATCCATCAACTCAAAAAGTGCTACAAGAATCCTATTATCATTTTACAAGTGAGGAAATTACGAAATGAGGAGTTTAACTCACCCAAGATTGTAAAACTGCTGTGTTCCAAAGCCAGGACTTAAATCCTGGTTCCTAAGTCCTGGAGCCCATGCCCTTGAGAAAAAGAACATTAAAAACAACACAAAACCTTCCTCCAAAGACTTAAGTGTTAAAATACAGCAAATACTCTGAATCTACATTAGATATTCTCTAGCTATTTAGAAGTGGCATGCCAAATTATGAACATTCCACAATTTACTCTGACTATAAAAACTGTAACTATTCTATATTACTCAGTATAGTTCTCTAATTGCTTCATGATGTCAATCCTGTACCTCCCCAATAAGATAATAAAAAGCTCCACAAAAAGAATTGGTGTCCTATATTTATTACGTGTCCTATGAATAATAGCTATAAACAATAACATATCATGTGCCTAGTCACAAATAATAAAAATATTTATCAAACATTTCCTCTGTGCCAGGCACTATTCTAAGCCCTTTACACATATTAACTCATTTAATTCTCAGAATAACTGTTAGAGAGAAACTACACACTACTGGCCTCATTTCACAGATGAGGACAACAATGAACTTGGTAGATTAAAGATGACCACAACTTCTCTGACACTCCTCCCTAGGGGAGGTGGGATCTAGGTCTCTTCTTCCTGAACCTGAGCAGCCTCTGCCTTAATCAATAGAACAGGTAAAGCTGTGCTCACTTCTGGACCCAGGCCCTATGAGTCAACAGCTTCCACCTTCCATCTTTTGGACACTGGCTCTCGAAGGCCTGGGTAGGCACTGGGACCGTAAGTCGCCCAGCTGGAGAGAACACACAGAGCAGGAGAAGGGCTCAGGTGAGCCCAGGCTTCCAGCCATCCCTTCCCAGGTACCAGATATGGGAGCAAAGCCACAATGAAAGCTCCAGATCAGCCCCACCTCCAGCCGAATACCACGTCCAGCCCACACCACGTGGAGCTGAAGAACTGCCCAGCGGAGCCCTGCCTGAGTTCCTGACCCACAGAACTGTGAGATGAAATAAAACAGTTTTTAAGTCACTACATTTTGAGGTAGTTTGGCACACAGCAATAGATAACCTGACCAGAGCTACAGACACAGCTAATAATAGGTCATCAATAAGGGACAGAGTTGGGATTTAAACACAGAGAATCTGACTCCAAGGCCCACATGCTAAGGCAACACCCTGGATTACATGCTACAGCTCCAAGGCCTTCCTTGAATAAAATCAGTAGCCTCTTCCGTCTACTACCTATGCCTGATTGTCCAGGTGACCCTACAGATAAGCACCGAAGTAAAGCACAGCACGTGAGGATGAGTGCGTGCAACATAGCCATTGTGTGTTGGGATACCAGGAGTGTGGGGCTCTCTCCATCTCTGCGGCTAACTCACTTGGTGACAAGGAACAAATATCTCCTGCCTTGTTGATCAACACATCTTTGTTACCTAGAAGAATGCTTTGCTCACCAACGGTGCTCAATACATGGTTTCTGGATGATGGAGACTCTGGGCCTCAGTTTTCTCATCTGTAAAATGGAGGGGTCTCTCATCAGGTTAGATACTCTCTAGGGCATCTTTCTGTTCTAAACGCTATAAATCTATACCAAGAATGTGACAGTGGAAAGATGGATTCAATGGCATCAAAGGGAATGTAAATATGGGAAAAGAGGAAAAGAAAAACATAAGAAAACACTCAGGCAAATGTGAATGAAGAGGTGCTTCCAAAGGGAACAAGAGTCAGAATGGAACTTTATCCTGTAGAAAGTGCTCCAGGAGCAAAGGTCCCTCTGTTCTATGGGGCAATTTACCCACTGGCCAACCCCAAAGGAAAGAATGTGTGGAAGTCTGTGCAGTGAGGTCACTGATCGATGACTTCTCCAAGGGTCCACAGTGTACACACCTCAGCACTGCACTGGCCTTAGAGCGGTCCTGCCTTCCACTTTGGCCACCCTGCTTTTCAAATGGCTTGTTTCCAACCCCCCGCCCCAACCCTAATGACAAAACCACTGGCTACAGCAAACAAGTCTGGAGTCCTGTCTCAGCACTACAATGACCTTAGGATGCTATACGGACCAATCCAGTTGAGCCAATGTTGGGTGCCTAATATGCGTAAGACATTGTGGTGAGGATGGAAGGCTGCTCCACTGAGGATGGACTGCTCCCTGCCCTTCCTAGGCTGTGTCTCAGTTTTCACATCATTCACTTAACTCCACTGAGTGTCCATCATATGTTGGGAACTAAGGTATGACAGTGAACAACTCAGACATGGTCATCTGGGCCTTCATGAAGCATCAGTTCAGTGGAAGAAACAAGACTAGCACTGCACCGGGGATATTAAATGGGGGAGGCACAAACTAATTTGGGGAATGAGGGTCAGAAGAAAACTTTCTGGAGGAAGAGACATCTATGCTGTAACCTGAAAGTTCAGTTTGCCACAGAGAGTGCCAGGAGAGCTCACCCTGAGTTTTCAGAGGGAGCAAATGAATAAAAAAAAAAAAAATTGCAGGAGAGCACAAACAAGGATGAGGTGCACATACATGCCCTGCACACTAACATACCCTGCTTTCAAACCTCTTGGCCCCTCTGTCACTTCTGTTGGACAGTCTTTCCTTTCTTGTCCATTCTGGTGAATTCCTTCTGTTATGGGCTGAATTGTGTTCCCCAAAAATCCATATGTTGAAGTCTTACCCAGGACCTCAGAACGTGACTGTGTTTGGAGAGCAGGCCTTAAACAGGTAATTAAGTTAAAATGGGGCAGTTAGGGTAGATCCCAATGCAATCTGACTGATGTTCCTATAAGAGGAAGTCTGGACACAGACACCAAGGATGCTGGAACAGAGGCAAGACCAGGCGAGGACAGGGCCAGAAGGTGGGCGTCTGCGAGCCAACAAGAGCTGCCTCAGAAGCAACCAAACCTGTCGACACCTTGATCTTGGTTCTAGTTTCCAGAACTGTGAGAATCTGTTGTTCAAGTCCCCTAGGCTATGGTATTTCGTTATGGCTGGCCCTCGCATACACCCTCTATTCCAGGCCCCACACTGCTCACCTGCAGAGTGAAACCCTCCTTATCACCCACAGACCCCCACCCTACGGCTAATGCTGCTTACCATTCTCTGTTCATACCCCCGTTCAACTTTCATTCATTTATTCATTCAAGCAACACACTTAGTGACCACCGCTGTGTGCCGGACCTGTCTTTAGGGCTGAAAGAGTAGTTAAGCCATTAAGCGGCAGGCACTCTGCTGAGCGCTTTCCCTTCACAACTCGTGAAGCCCTACGGGAACCCACCGAGTAAGAACTGCTATTGCACCCGTTTTACAGAAGCGGAACTGAGGCACAGAGAGGTCGCTGGGCACTGAGACAGCTGGCTAGGAGCTCTGTAGTCTTAAGCAGTACCCTCAACTACAGTGTGATGGGGGAAACGGGCGCCGGGAGCCGGGGAGCCAGGGCGGGGAGGGACCTGCAGCGTCCCGGGCGGCCGGGAGCAACGAGCCGGAGGCCGGCTAGGGCCCCGGGTTGGGCTTCCAGGCCGAGGGAGCTGCACGAGGGAGAAGGCCCCGCTCCAGGACCGGGACTGGGCCTCCGTGTCTCTGAGCCAGAGCACGGCGCGGCCGCGGGGTAACTCACGCCGGACCCGGCAGCTCCCCTGACCCTCGCGGCGCCCGGGGATGCGCGGGCGGCCGCGGGTCCATGCCCTGCCCGGCCCTCGGGAGCCCGGCCGGGACTCCGGGCCGCTCCCCGCGCGCCGGACCCCGCACGCCCTCGCGAGGCCGGCCTACCCGCCCGGCGACCACCTTACCCTCGGAGGCCGCTCCCCGTCCCGCCGCCTCCTCTTCACCTGCCGCCGTCGCAGCCCTCAGCGCCTCTGGCCCGGCTCTGCCGGCAGCGGAACCATTGCGACAACGCCCCCAAGGCCGGCCGGACCCGCCCTCCAGCTTCCGGATGCGTCACTTCCGCCAAGGGGGTGTGGCCGCGGCGCGCAGGCGCGCGGGGAGGCTCAGAAGCGAATTCTACGCGGGGAAGCTCAGGAGGGAGGTGGAGGCTCCGCTGGGCGGGCGGCGGCGATCCCACGTGCTCTCCCGGGCCGGTTGAAACCGTTGGCGGGCGCTGGCTGAGAGGTGAGGAGCGGTGGCCCAGAGGTCCGACCTCGGAGGCTCAGAGAGTGGGGCGGGGAGTGCACTGTGGCCGATGCCTGCGTTTCCAGCGTTAGAGTCCCTCCTTTGGTTTGCACGCATGGTGGGAGGAAATCCATTCAGGTCTTATTCGTGCTCTGGGAAAGTGGAAGGAGTCCTGAACTTAGGATGGCCAATTCCTCCGGGTTTTAAAATGGAAAAGTACTCGTGTCCGGAACCCCCACAGCAGTTTCCAACCAGGATGGTTGGTCCAGGCTGGGCTTCAGGCTTGCTGCATGTTGGAGACAAGGCGCTTGTCTTCTCTGATTCTTGGGGAGCTCAGTCCCTCAGGAGGAGGCCTTAGGGCATAGTGGTCGAGAGAACGAACTTGGGGCCAGGACAGCTGCGTAGGAATGGTGGTTTGCCACTAACTGGATGTATGACCTGCTGCAAGTTACTGAATCTCTTTGTGCCTTGTCTGTCAAAAGGGAATAATACAGAACCTAACTCAGAGGACTGTTGTGAGGATTACAAGAGAACAAACGTGTTAAAGCACCTAAGACAGGGCTAGGGACATAGTAGGTGCTCAATAAATGTCAGCGTTTTCTGCAGCACTTACCTCTGAGGACCTGGTTAGGAGAATGAGGTGGGGTGTGAGTGTTTGCAAGGCTGACTTTCCTGCAGAGAGGGCCCACTTGGGACTCATTCACACAGAGCCCCCAGTCCCTCAGTGCCTAGTATAGTGCCTGAGACATGGTCGGCTTCCACAGATAGTTGCTACACCAGTGAAGGGATGTTGTTTAAACCAGGGCTGGTGATGTAGGGTGTGGGGAAGGGGTGAGACTGGAACTTGGTGGCAGAGACATGGCTCAACTTCTCCCAGCCTCAGTTGGCTCATCTGTAAAGTGGAGATGGTGTACCTGCCTCCTAGTGTTTTTTGCAAAGAGCGAGAGAGAGGTCCTGCATGAGTGCACATTGAGATCCTCATCACCCCACATTCAGGGATTCAGGTAGGATGATGGATAGTTTGTACTTGTCTGTCCCTTTCACCATAACCTTGGTTTCTTGGAGTTCTATCCCCCATGAATGGCTCAGGGCCAGCCTAGTTGGCCTGATCCATTGTTGTACAGATGGGAGAATGTAAGTTCAAAGTCACAGTGCTCACTGGTGGCTGTTGACAGCTTGGCCCCTCAGGCAGGCTGTTGTGGTGGTGGTGATGATGGCATTTAGGTCTGTATGTGCATGAAAGAATGCTTTAAGAATAGTTAATTATTTTTTTAAATAAGAAATAAACAATATAAAAATGTGTAGGAAGGAAGGTAAAAAAGTCACTCCAAACCTGGAGTGACTCCAGAACCAAACCTGAGTTCATGTTTTCAGGGAATGGGGTAGTAACGTAGGCACCAATGGGAGCCAGAGGAGACCAGAGTGAGTTTATAAAGATAGATGAGTGGATTGAGGATCATATATAAAGAAGCATGAGTTTGGAGGGGCCTGGAAGTAATATCACTGATGTGCAAATTAATAGGTCACAAGAAATCCTACTTCTGGGTAAGGATGAATCTTTCACATCTCATATCTTTAATTTTCCACATAATGCTCTTAGATGTTAGACCCATTTTACAGATAAACAGATTATGGGAAAGTTAGGTGCCTTGAGGTCATTTAGGTTTAATTGGCAGAATTGGGCTCCAGCTCGGATCTGCTAGCCCTGAGTCCAGGCCCAGGTCAACAGATTGGGGTCACCATCTGGATCAGAGAAGACTGAGGTGCCTGGATTGCTTCGTAAGTTCCCAGCCCCTCACTGATGCTGTCTGCTGCCCATCAGCTCAGCATGATTGTCCAGTACCCAACATCCTCTGCTGTGACACAGATGGTCTCCTTGCCCAGTGTGGCCTGGCTTTAGGATAAAGACTTAGGGTCCTAATATTTTTAAATGGAAGATCTTGACCTATATGGCACCTGAGCCAGTGGAGGGACTTAAGGCAGCATGCTTTCAGCTTTGCTAACTTCTGAAGTACATGTATCTTTTTAAATTAAGGTTCCCTCTGGATATATGCCTAGGAAGAAGTACAAATGTTACAAACTTACCAAATTCAGCATTTGAAAGTTTAATTATCTAAATTTCTTCTACATGTATTGGGTTTTTGAAACTTGAATGAGTTGAAGCTTTTGTTTTAGGTAATGCTTGCTATCTTCAATTAGAGGGACTGTGTTTTCACAGGGCATCTTTTTTGTAAGTTTGTAGCATTTCTACTTCTAAAATTGTTAAGCCTGCGCTAAGACTTGGCACACCCTGTCTGCTATACACTTAGAGTGGTTTTGAGTTTGCTGTCGTTTGAGGCACCTCCCCCCCCCCACATATTCACTTGCAAGTGTTTACTGCATAAATGAAAGCTAGGGGTGGGTAAGCTCCTTACAGACCTTATCTCCTTAGCAAGCGGGTGGCCACACAGCCCCCATTTAAGATCCAGTGTGAAAATACAGCAGTGGCTCTAAAAATCCAGAGGAAGGCACTGTGAGACTGAGTTCTGACTTAAGTGCAAGCTACCATTTTGCCTTAAAAAACAAAAACAAAAACAAATTTCTCAGTGAACATGCCAAAAAGACCAACAGAAAACAAACGGTTGGAGAGGTATTTTTTGATAGACATGTGACCAAATTCTAATCCTCTCTTGAATTGATGTTTACACTGTGTGTGGCTAATCCCCAGAGGGAAAACATGTTTTCAACAGATATTCCGAGCATTCTTTTTGTCAACATCCCTGGCTCCTTTCAGTCCATAAATTTTGTTTCCAGCTGTCCTTCTTGGGCCTTTAATTCCTGGCTTTCCATTGCAGACTGCATCTCCCAAGCTTAGGGAAGCCTTCTTCCCCTCCCCCTGGATCAAGATACGGAATAGACGTCAAAAATGAAGGCTGGAAAGCTCTAGGCCATAGCTGAAATTTGAGGGGGCATTTTTCATCGTTGAATCTCATTATGAAAGTGCTTCTACATTTTTCGGCAGACAGTTTGGCTCATCACAGCTGCTCTCTGCCTCGTGTGTTGTGTGACAGTCCATCTCTTGGTGACTGAATGATGGTCTGGTTGTTCTTGGACCAAAGTGCCCTGGACACTGTGTATTTGATAATGTGCCGTTGGCTCTTGTTCTGGCCTTTGTGTTCCTTGTGAGGCGGGGGGGGGGGGGTTGCTGCCTGTCATTCACGATCATCTTCTGCTGCGTGCAGAAAGCTAAGCCTCGGGGGAGTGGGTCACAGTCCGCGTGATGCCAGCTCCCCAGGACTTGTGACTGTTTCACCCGAATCTATCATAACGAGGTGAGAAGATGCTCTTGGTTGGTGCACATCCCAGAACACTCAGGTTTGCTTTCCTCTGGATTCATTGTTAGGCTGTAGCTGACCACGTGTCCTCCCTCGTTAGCCCTCCGTGGTGAGCTGAGGAGGGGGTCTGGGGTCAGGGGGCTGCTATTTGTATGTGGCGCATCAGGCAAACTGACACCCGACAGTGCCCTGCCGGGCCAGAGGCCTCCAAGAGACACAGGCTGGGCCTTTGTAAACCCTGGAGGAGCAGCTGGGGTGTACATTTCCATTCAAGGCTGAATGGGTGGGAGCAGCCCTGATCCCTGCACAGGTAGGTGTGTCCTCTCCAGCAGTGACTCAGAATATGGGGGTGGAGGACAGCCGGTGATTTCATCCATGAAAATTCTCCACAAACCGGGAGTCACGTGTGCTGAAGGACCCTCGGATGAAGTCTTGTCCTGGAACAAACTGTATCAGATTACTTGATTCTTATCTTCATCATGAGGAGGAAGGTGCTGGATTCAATAGTTGCTCACCATTTTTACTGTGAAACTCATTTATCATGTAAAGTGACAGTACTCTTTTAGAATCTGGTGATTAAGAAAGTATATAACCCTGGCAAGTTCCTATGACTCCTGTCACACTTTTAGATGAATTCATGTTTTGTTAAGCATAATAGCATCTCTGTGAAATTTTTAAACATGCGACCCACTTCATCTTGGGCGGTGCTCCGGACACCTGTGTCTGGGGACGCCCTCCAGCCGTTCACCCAGCATTGAGACCCCTGGGTATGGTCCCATTTCTTTCTGATTGATCCGACAAGAAGCCACACCCACTCCTGTCCACTAAAACTGGTGGACACTGCCTCATACTCAAACACCTGTGGATGCGTAGTTGTGCCAAATGAATGCTTTCTGTGCTTATAGAAATCGTTTTTAGGCCTCTTCTCCACTTTGTAAACCTCCCTTAATTCCCCTTTTGCTACGTTCGTATTATATTTGGGAACCTGAAATACTTTGCAGTGCACACCTAAAGGCATTAGAAACGGAATGCATGTGTGTGCTTAAAGTTATTGGAAAAGGTGGGATATTTCTTAACGCCCCCAAACACTTCATTTCTAGAGCCAGCCTGCCAAGTTTAAATCCTGATTCTGCTGCTGTGTGACCTTGGGCAAGTTACTTAAACTCTCTGAACCTCAATGTCCCCTGTAAATTGTGAACAATCATAGTCCTTCCCTCATAGGGTTGCTGTGAGGATTAAATAAGTTAATATGCATAAAGCTCTGAGAATAGGGCCAGCATGTAGTAAGCAGGCACTCAACAAATGCTAGCCATTTTTATTATGTTGGTGATAATTTTATGTACATGATGGTAGTGTTTTATGTAGATTGCTAATCAACTTTGATTCTGTTGTGTTATTATTTTCATGGGAAAAGTTGGCTGTCTGAATCATATATTTGGAATAGAAGTTTTAGATTACAATGATAATTCTCTTTTTTCCTTTTTAAAAACATTTTTTTTTTAGGACAAGACTTAAAACCTATCTTGGATAAAGAATATTTAATCATTTAGCTCAAAATGGTATTTTTTACATGCAATGCATGTGGCGAATCAGTGAAGAAAGTACAAGTGGAAAAGCACGTGGCTCTTTGCAGAAATTGTGAATGTCTTTCCTGCATTGACTGCGGTAAAGACTTCTGGTAAGTTCTACAGAATTCACCTAGCTCCACATTGGGGGTCCAGAGCAATTTTGGAAGCCCTGGCCCCACAAAGCATTTTTTAAAAAAAAGTAAGAGGCAAATTTGAGGGGGAAAATTGAGAGTGCCTTAGAGGACCATTTGCTTTTGAAGGAGGATTTAAAGAGAAGACCCAGGGAATGGGAATCATGGATTCGAGCATTTGATTTCTCAGTGGCGCTTACTATCATCTCCTTGCCACGGTTATCAGACCCAGGGAGGTGACCATGTGGAGTAAGGTTTCAAGGGTGTGGCATGCTAATCACAGTGAAGAGATAGGTTTCCAGACCGTTAGCTGTTAGCTCACCGTGGAGGCGGCATCTGGGAGAAGAGACTTGGTCTCTTCTAGAAAATCGGAGGTGATGGCAGAGCGCAGCTTCTCCAGGCCCCTGGTGTGTCAGGTGGTTCCACTGAGGGGTCTCTGGAAAGCTGAGGGCTTAGGGGAGGGGGCAGGGTGGACCTTGCTCATTCTCTGTTTCTTAGGGAGGGTCCCTTGCAAGTGACTGACCTCGGTCTTAATGCTGACTCCCCTCAGCTTCAGGAGGTCAGGTGAAAAGGCTGCTTTTGGCACGTCCGCCCTGATGGCCTCTGTGGCATTTGAGTGATGCTTGCTAACAGTTGCTTTTAACTTCATTCTAAAGCTGCTTTATTTATTTATTTGTCTATTTATTTATTTATGGAAACTGCTAAACCCTTTGTTCATACCTGATCCTTGGAGGAAGGATATATAAAACAGGTGAAAGTTGGGTTGTTTCTCCTTGGGTCACTTTGCCCCCAACATTGTCCTAGACAGTCCCTTGAGGACCTCACAGAGCTCCAAAAAACACTATATGAGACAGAATCCAGTTTCCTTTTTTTTTTCTAACTCTGAGTTCCAGAACTGTTTAGTGACCTGATAGCGCTGTTCTACACCGCCTTTTAATTTATTCTACAACTGATTGTTGATTGCCTACTATATTACCAGGAAGTCATACCGATTTTGTAACTTAAGACAGAGCCACCCTATTGCAGACAATTTTAAAAATTTTTATTTAGTATATATTCACTTAAGACTTTAAAAAATACTGCCTGTCAATTTGATTTTAAGACATTTGTATATAAAAATGGGTGGAAAGTTTGGTGATGGGTTTGAACAGTTGGGAAGAAGGAAGGTGTGGTAGGACCAGGAGGTTATCAGCATGGTAAGTGAAAGGTGGGGCGGCCGGGCTGTGGACAGACGTGAATGTCAGTGTGGCCTGCAGAAGGCGGGGCAGCAGGCTAGTGTTAGACAGAGGCTCCAATTTGAGAACCATTCTAATGGTGGAACTTTCTGTGCCTTTCAGGGGTGACGACTATAAAAACCATGTGAAATGCATAACCGAAGATCAAAAGTACGGCGGCAAAGGTTACGAAGGTAAAACCCACAAAGGCGATGTTAAGCAGCAGGCTTGGATTCAGGTAAGGTCTTTCTGACTCATCCAGCAGCTTCATCTGACATCTGCTTCCCTTGGAAGCCTAAGGAGCTCAGAATAAACGCATTGTCCATGCAGATGAGACCCAGACACGTCACGTCATAGTATAGACTAAGGTTGAGCAACTAAACCTTGAAAAAGAGTTCATTTCTCTTTTAATACAGTTACAGCATATTTTGTCTTTAATTCATACGTTTTGCAGATCTCTTGAAAAATATTTCCAAATTCTCACTGACTTTCCCTTGGCTACGAGACTGAACAGAAGCTTTCTAATCTGTATCTGCTAGTGATGATGCAACTTTTATAACTCCAGCCATGTTAATCTGTGATGTCTATCAGTCATCAGAATTGGGCCTCCAAAGAAGGCATTTTCATAAATATGAGGAATTTGCTACTTAAATAAAATGAAAATATATATACAATAAAAATGGCAAAAGCAACAAAATCCCTAATTTACTGAGAGGTATAAGTTCCAGAATGTTAGTCACCATTTACAGAATAGTAGCTGGAGGAAAGATTCAGAACGGAAAGTAGGAGAATGAAAAGCCAAATTCGGGGCAGTTTACAGCTCAGTGGCCGAGCGCGTGCTTAGCATGCACAGGGTCTTGAGTTCAATCCCAGAACCTCCATTAAAAAATACATAAGTAAATAAAAATAAATAAACCTAATTACCCCCCCAAAAAGAAACAACAAATGCCATCTATGTGGAAATTTTGTATTTTCTTGGAAACCAAATAATTACTGTCTTTAATGATAGAGTTTAAACGTGAATTTCCTGATACTGACTAGCTTACTGAGTTAACAGTCTTGGGAGGGAAAATCTGCTGTTCACAAAGGACTAACAAAGTCTGCCAGTCCAGCCTGAGGAGCAGGTGAGACCCTCTTATCTTAACTAAGACATTTGGACTGGTGGTCATCAGCTGCACTTCTGGGCCCTATGTCTGATCGCCCTGAGAACCAGATGACATTCTTAGGCCCCTGAGCTTGAGGTACCTGGTCTGTGAGTTCCATCTGTGTTGACATCACATCTGGAATGAAATCCTCTAAAGCAGGGGTTTGCAAACTACTGCCCGCCGGTCAAGCCCAGCCCCAGGCCTCTTTGTAAATTTTACTGGCACACAGCCACGCCCACTTGTTTCCATGTTGTCTCTGGCTGCTGTCAGGCCACAAGGACAGCCCCGAGTAGTTAGGCCAGGAAGCCGGTGGTCTGCAGCCTCACATCAGTATGGAAAAGTTTGGCAACCCTTTCCCCAAACTGCTAGGCTTCAGTATTAGAGATTAAGAAGTTTATGTCAGGTTCTGTGCTGCCCACCCATCCACTCCCTGTCTGATCCCTCCTCTCTTGCTCCCTAGCCAGCAGGGTTAACAGACAGCTGAGCCTGAATGTGGTGAATGGGGAGCCTGCTGTGACCTGACCAGCAGAGATGGATTTGGATTTCGGTGTTTATTCTTTTCCTTAAATCCCTAAACTCTGAAAGATTTTGGAATCCCATCAGGGTGAATGTTCTCTGAGCATCCTTCCAGAATGTCTCTGTGCTTACACACAGAGAGTGGGTGGGGGGTCTGCGGGGAAATAACCTACTTGGCGTTGATCGTGGTGTTTTCATCCAAACTTTTGTCACCAGTGCTCTGTTCTCTTCTAATTCAGCACGTGCTCCGGCCGTTGCCGAGCTACCCTGACTTCTTCCTTGTTCGGTTTGTTTCTTCTCCTCCTTCTCCTCCTCCTCCTCCTCCTTCCTCTTCCCCTCCTCCTTCCTCCTCCTTCTTCTTCTTCTCCTTCTTCCTCTTCTTCTTCCCCTTCTCCTTCCCCTCCTCCTCCTCTTCCTCTTCTTCTTCTTCCTCTTCTTCCTCTTCCTCCTCCTTCTTCTTCCTCTTCTTCCTCTTCCTCCTCTTCTTCCTCTTCCTCCTCTTCCCCTTCTTCTCCTTCTTCCCCTTCTTCTCCTCCTCCTCCTCCTTCTCCTTCCTCTTCTTCCTTCTCCTCCTCCCTACTTTTTTTTTGAGGGGGTGGTAATTAGGTTTTTCATGGAGGTCCTGGGGATTGAAACTGGGACCTCTGCTCGTCTTCTTGATCTGTTTTTCTGCCTGGGTGCCTGGGAAGCTTTGCCTTGGCCCCTCCTTGGTACCCTGTATCAGTTTTGCCTGGCCTGTCTCTGTGTAGCTTCCGTTCTTTCCTCGTGCAGGGACATTTTCCTGCATTATGTTTGTTTAGCTGCATCGTTGTCCTCTTGGCTCAGAAGTGACCATGTTTCTTATGTACTGTCATCTCCCAGACTTTAGTAACTACCTTTTCCTCTGCCTTCAGTGTGACTGCCAGAAGCACTTTCTCTGGATCACTTTTAAAATTTCCATCTCTGTTCTTGCTATTTCATATTTATTTATAGATCTTAATTTTGTTGTCTTGGTCTTTGATTTATTTCCTAGGCCCTATGATATCCATTTTTGTCTGTTTTTTTAAAAACCATTTTTAGTTTGTTGATAGTTTTTTCTTTCAGTTTTTAAAAATTGTGGTAAATTATACAACATAAAGTTTACCATTTTACCCATTTTTAAGTATATACAACTAAGTACATACACAATGCTGTGCAGCCGCCACCACCGTCCGTCTCCAGAACGTTGTCATCTTTTGACAGAGATGGGTTGTACTGGCATCTTAATAATATTGCCTCCCAATTCATGGACCTTGGACATCTCTCCATTTATTTGTGTCTTTTTAATTTTTTTAGTAGTGTTTATAGTTTTCAGTAAAAGTCTTTCACCTCCTTGGTTAAGTTTATTCCTAAGTATTTTATTCTTTTTGATAGTTTATAAATGGAATTGTTTTCTTAATTTCCTTTTTGATTTGTTCATTATTAGTGTATAAAATGCAACTTGATTTTGAAGTGTTAATTTTGTATCCTATAACTGCTGAATTTTTTTTATTGGTTCTGAAGATTATTTTTGTGGAGTCTTTTGGATTTGACATAGAAGACCATGTTGTCTATGGACAGAGATAATCTTACTTCTTCCTTTCCAATGTGGATACCTTTTCTTTCTTGCCTTTCTGGCCTCACTCTGAACTTTGTTGAATGCACTGCATAGATGTCAGTACAAAATCTGGACTGGAAATGTGAACCCTCTAGTTTGGCTTTCATGAAATATATGTCAGTTGTGAATTGTTTTCATTTTATCTTCCTTTTTTGTAGAAAATTAATGAATTAATAAAAAGACCCAGTGTCAGCCCCAAAGTGAGGGAACTTTTAGAGCAAATTAGTGGTTTTGACAACGTTCCCAGGAAAAAGGCGAAATTTCAGGTACGTATTTGATAGGACTTCCTTGAATGGAGGGGCAGTGGCCCCATCAGTGACAGCCTGTGTGCACCTGTCAAAATATGGGCTAAGTGGGGTTTTGTCTTTTTTTTTCCTTACAGAATTGGATGAAGAACAGTTTAAAAGTTCATAATGAATCTATCCTGGAGCAGGTGTGGAATATCTTTTCTGAAGCTTCCAGCAATGTAAGTCAGATCTAATTCTAGGTTGATAATGCGGCAAAGATGATTAGTGACAAAGAAATGGGAATGTCTTATTTTTGGAGGTCAAGACAGCCTTCTTTTTCAGAGAACCTCTTTGTGCCTTCATTAATGGGAAGGAATAAACTGAATGCACTGCAGAGATTTCCTTATTGTGCAGAGAAAGGTATTTAATCCCAACATTTGATAGTGGTACAGCTAACACAAAACGATTTGCTTAGAAATCAGGCAGCATGCTGCACTGGGACCCACAGGAGGACTGGGGCTTCTGACAGACCTGGTCTGAAGCCCTGCTGTGCTGTTTGCCGCATATTTGCTCTTGGGCATGTTATTTAACTTCCCTGAGCATAGTTTCCTTATCTTGAGGAAAAGTGGATAGTTATACTCAGGACCTCCTGAGTGCCTGATGGGTGTCAGGCCTGGAACAAAAAATATAAAATATCTCAGACGGTGATAGTGCCTTGGAGAAAAATAAACAGGGTGAGGACACAGAGGCTGGCTGGGTGTTATTTTAGGTGTGGGGCGAGGGGGTCGCGAAGGCCCCTCCTTACACGTAGTATTAACGTAGATGAGGGTGTGCCAGCATCCCATGGCGTGCCCAGCAGTTAGTGGGCACTTGTTAAGTGTTCCTCTCATTCATCGCCTTCCTTCTGGCGGAGGGAGAAGTTGTCGGAGCAAATCAGGCAACCACCGTCAGTCAATATGTTTTGATCAGAGTCCCCAGGTGTGAAATATACAGGCAGAAAATCCTAGTTTATATTTCGTAGCCATATTGTTGGTTACATTGTTCATTAAACATTTTTTCTCGCTGATTCAGTTGCACTTCGCTCTGACTTGGAGATTATATCCCATTGGGAGACCTGTGTCATTAGTAGTTTCAAAAAAACCCAGTGAGGTCTGACTGGTCTTTAGTCATGTTGTCAGCAGTTGATCTGCTTTATATAAAGAGAATAGTTTGGGCAGCAAATTGGGATAAAAATGAAACCTTATTTTGGCAGTATATCTAATACTTGTCTCCAAACATACACATTGGGCCTCTGAAACGTTATAACCAATCATTTAATTGGCATTTATGTGGCACCTATTTTGTAAAGGTTATTTACATTATTTTAACTAAAATCAAAAGTTTAAAATACTTAGTTCAGTTGCAGAGTTAAAAAAAGATGTTTTCCAATTGCCCTTTTGAAACTGTGGACATACTAAGAACTCAGTAAAATCACCAGTAAGCAGCTCGTGGTAGGTGCCGAGCTCTGTGAGATGCGGCGTCATGGCTTTGCCGTGAGGCGGGAGCTTGGTAGAGTTCTCACACTTGAGTGGAAGCCAGTTGTCCTTTATTTGGTCCAACTTGGGGAGCAGGCGTTCCCTCCTTGTGGTCTTGTCTCCCAAAGGAGGAGGACTGCAGTGACTGGTGTCTGTCCCCTGGCGGGTAACTAACAGAGATGGAACTTGGGCCCAGGCCTCTGACCGTAAGTCCAGCAGTCTGCACCACCCCTGAAGCAGCCCGGGAGCCCCTGGCCCTGACTGTCCCCCTGGCCCTCCAGGGGCATCTGGGCTCACGGAGCAGTTCAGTGAATTGCTCCCCATCTGCTTTAGAGCAGGGGCAGGTGTAGGGACGGCAGCATATTTAGATCGGAGCACAGCAGGCGGTGTGGCCAGCTGGCCAAAGTCATTTTTTAAAATAATCTCTGCATGGGTTTGAATAAAGTGGTGCGGTAAATGGGAAGTTTATCTTTTCCCAGTGCAGGTGGGTACTTAGTTTCCTGTGGTTCCTCACTCACCATTCTTCGCACGCCATCCAGGTGTCCCTGACTATTCCTCGCGGGGTAACCATTAATCTGAGCAGTGGTGATGAGGACAGCACCTCTGTCTGGTACTCAGTTGTTTACAGAACTCTTGCCGCACACCCGGCCGCTTCACTGAGTACCCGCTGCTCTAAGCACGTGATGGAGCCCTTCCCTTTTACTCATATGTGCACAGTGTGAGGTAGGTCTGACCAGCTTTCGGTTTACAGACGAGGCAAGAGGTGCGGAGCAGATAAATAACTTGCCCTGAGTTACCTGGCTAGTAATGAACAGAGCTGGAACTTGAACCCAGGTCTGCAGGTGCATAAATCTGGTGGTTTCTGCCATATCTGCCTGCTCATCTTCTAACTTAAAAGGCGAACCATGAGCCAGAACAAAAGGTCTGGCTTTTAAGTGACAGAGGAATTCTTCACTTTGCCAGTGGAATGAAAATATCTGTTAAATGCAAAGAGGGGTGTGGGCTGGGGGTCGTTTTTGCCAATCTGTCTATTTACTGCTGTATGTTAACTATGGCGGGTTGTCACAGATGTAACATGGTAAGTAATAACAGTTTTGTTAGACTTTATCACAGGATACATGCAGTGATGTGAATGAATGTGTCTGGAATGAGTGTTTATGTGTTTCTGGTTTTGCTTAATAACAAGGAACCAGTCGGGAAGAAGCCAGATCAGCAGCCACTGGAGCATGTGGCCAGGCCACATGGGGAAAATGCCACCAGCGTTCCATCGTCCCAAGCAAATGAGAGCATGGCAGAGCCAGCTGAGGCCAAGAAGAATAAGAGAGAAAGGAAGGAGGAACGGCAGAAGAAGAGAAAAAAAGAAAAGAAAGAACTAAAACTGGAAAACCACCAGGAGAATTCAAAAAGTCAGAAGCCTAAAAAGCGCAAAGCGGGACAGGAGGCCGAGCAGGAGGCCAAAGGTGGGGATACCACCGAGGCCACCAGCCCCACGGGGAAGAAGCAGCAGAGGAAGGGGAGCAAGGCAGAGCGCGCCCGGCCCGGGGCTGTGGATGGAGCTGCGGAGGCCGGGGCGCCGCAAACCAGTCCAGGGAAGAGAAAGCGGAAGCATTCGGAAGGTATGTGGCTCCCTGAGGCTCCAGGCTTTTGTTTGAGAACTTTTAAGCTGTGTATTTCAGTTACATAAAGTCTCTGAGACCTTGCATTTTGAACCAAGTAGGGCAAAAAGTGTAAGCTTTGGGAGCAGGCTTACCTGGGCTTCATGCGGGCAGATGAGAGCACCTCTCAACTCCCCAGTTTGCCATTTGCCCGGGGTAGGGGGAGGAGAAGTGGAGCTGGGGTGCCTGGGGAGTGAACACGGTGATGGATGGGAAGGGGCCTGGCCGGGTAAGCCTCTCATTAAGTGGAGCTGCTGTTATAAATAGGAAATCTTTTTTTTTCTCCTTCAATTGTTCTAATTACTTAGTTGAAGCAGATTCAAAGAAGAAAAAGATTAAGCTCCCAGAACATTCTGAGGGTGGAGAACCGGAAAACCATGAGACTCCTGCAAAAGGTAAGGCTGCCGGCGTTTGGAAGCTCTGTCCTCTTAAGGCTGCAGGAGGAGGAGGAGAGCTGGGGGGCGGGTGGTCCGGTGGAAGGATTTGAAAGCAAAATGAGTTCTCCAGGGTGTGACTCCAGAGTAAGGCATGAGAGCTGTCAGTCAGTCGTGCAGTGTCTGCCCAGCTTTAAGGAGAAAATGAAAGGCAGAGGGGGTTGGAAACATAGACAATCTTCACAGCTTAAAATAAACCCAGTAGGCTTTCTTAGCCCCTGTTCCTCTTCTGCTTCCTTTATTCCTGCCTCTCATTACTCTCCTAGAAGTACCCTGCGGTCCAGCCCGGCTGGCTTGGCTGTACCCTGTTCCATCTCTGGGTCTGTCCCTGGTGCCCCATTGCTTGGAGCTCCACGGCCACCCTGCTCCCTTCTTGTCAGCACCCAGCCCTTGGCCTTCAAGGTTCTTCTCAAATACGCCTCCTCCACAGAGCAGTTCCTGCTGCTCCACAGGCCTGAGGCACTCCCTCGGGTCCTGCCTGTTAGGACAGGCCCCAGGACTCAGTTTATAATTTCAGAATGTTACATAAATGGGCATCATTTAGTACGCAACCTGTTGAGGTGGGCTCTTTTCACTCAGCGTTATTCATGGGAGCTTCATCCCCGCCGACATGTCGTCCACGATCCGTTCCTTTTCACTGGGAGCGGTCCTCTGTGCTGGGGGAGGGGGGGGACCATGGCTTGTTTATCCACTCAGCTATTGGAGAACATCTGGGTTATTTCCAGTTCATGGTTATCATGCGTCAAGCTGCTAAAAACATTCATGTACAGGTTTGCCTGTTAACACATGTCGTGTTTTCTGGAATAAATGTTCAGGAGTGCAGTGGCCATCTAGTATGGTAATTGCATGTGTAGTTTTTTAAGAAACTGCCAGCTTTTTCAAGAGTGGCTTGACCATTTTATATTCCCACCAGCAACACGTGAGGAGTCCAGTTTCCCCACACCCTGGCCTACATTTGGTGGTGGTACTGTTTTTATTTTAGCCACTCTGATAGGTATGTAGTAACAGCTCGTCATGCTTTTAATTTGCATGTCCCTAATGAGGCTGAATAGCTCCTCCTGTAGTTATTTGCCATCTGTCTGCCTCTTCATTGAAAGGTCAGTTCTTGTCCTTTGCCCATTTTCTAATTGGATTGTTTGATTTTTTTTCTTTAACTGTTGAGATTTGAGAGTTCTTTATATATTCTGAATACTAGTCCTTTGTGGGATGTGTGGTTTGCAAAGTTGTGTTTTGTTTTGTTTTTTCAGTCTGTAGCTTATCTTTTTATCCTCTAACAGGATCTTTATGTAGAACAAAAATTTTTAACTTTGATGAAGTCTCATTTATCAATTTTTCCTTTAGTACTTTTGATGTCAGGAACTCTTTGCCAGGCCTAAATCCCAGAGATTTTTTTTTTTCTGTTTTTTTTTCCCCCTGAATTTTATAGTTAGATTTTACACGCAAGTCCATGATCCATTTTGAGTTAATTTTTATATGACATAGGAGACTTGGTTCAAGGTTTTTTGGTTTTGTTTCTGCTTTTTTTTTTTTTGCTTATCGGTGTCCAACTGTTTTACGCTATTTGTTGAAAAAGCTTTTCCCTCAGTGAATTGCTTTTGTACCTTTGCCAAATATCAGTTGGGCATAATTGTGCAGGGCTATCCTGGATTTCAGGGGTTTGTATATCTGCCCCTCCACCAGGACCACACATTCTTGACTACAGTAGCTATAGTGGAAGTATTGTCTTATTCCTCTCAATTTAGTCTTTTTCAAAATTAGAAGTTTTACTTTTTTTATTTATTTACTTTTTATTGAAGTATAGTTGATTTACAATGTGTTAGTTTCTGGTGTACAGCATAGTGATTCAGTTTTATATATATATATATTTTTTTTTTTTTCCCTTTTCATATTCACCTATTACAAGATATTGAATATGTTTCCCTGTGCTATACAGTTAGGACCTTATTGTTTATCTATTTTATATACAGTAATGTGTGCTTGCAAATCCTGAACTCCCAACCCAACATTAGAAGTTTTAGAATAATCTCGCCTATATCTATAAAAAGTCTTGCTGTGAGTTATATAGGAATTGTGTTATACCTGTATATCAATCCGGGGAGTATTGACAACTTTATTGTGTTGAGTCTTCTAATCCACGAACATGGCATGTCTTTCTATGTAAAGCTTCTTTGATTTCTTTCATCAGCATTATGTGTCTTTAGCATACGAGTCTTCATCTTCCCAGAAGCAGAAGTTCCCTAGATGAGTCTTTGAGCCTGCTGTGCAGTAATTTTTTGTCCTGTCCCCTCTCATGCAAGGCTAAGCTGCTTTTGCTCATCTCTGTCTTACTTGCTGTGCTTAGACAGCCCCGTGATCTTAGTGGGTCCTTAGTGAATCTTGAGTTCACTAGATACAACTCCCCTCCTTTCACAGGGCTTTGTAGGACGGTGGCACTTCATTATCCTGCTCACTCTGAGACCGGGTGCTGTGAACAGCACTCAGCGCTTCTCGGGGCAGGTGCCTGCCACCAGCACAGTGGTATCCTGATCGGTCAGGGTTAGTTCACTCGCAGGGTAGCAAGCAGATGCGCTGGTAGTGCAACAAAACGCATTGCTTTACGTGTCATTCTGTATGTTGTAGGTAAATTCAACTGGAAGGGAACTATTAAAGCGGTTCTGAAGCAAGCCCCCGACAATGAAATGACAATCAAAAAGCTAAGGAAAAAGGTATGGAGCAGGAACCCAGCCTATAAGCTGGGGTGGCTCAGCTCTTTGCTTTAAGATGTACAGCTTTGTTCTGCTTTTCTAAATCTAAAATACTGTAACGGAGCGTGTACGTGTCTCAGCGGCTCTCTAGCTGCTCCTGTCGGCCTCGGGCGTGTGCAGAGGGAATGGGGCTGGAGCCCGCCAGCACCTCCTCTGCCCGACCGGTGCCCAGATCAGATTGCGGATCACTGCTCCAGATATGGTGCTGCCTTTTGATTATTCCAGAACAGTGTTTTCTTTCTCCTTTTAACTTTTTGTTGGTGTCAGACTCGTGTAGCCAAGTACTCACACATGGGCAGCTACATGAATTGTCACAAACAGGACACACTGTGTAACCGGCCCCTGCGTCCCTCCATGTGTCACTGTTGGCCTTATTCTGGGTCAAAGAAAGGACATTTTAGGTAAATTTTCAGGACAAAGACACCCATTTGACAGTTGTTTTTCTCTGCGAAGGTTCTAGCCCAGTATTATGCTGTGACAGATGAACATCACAAGTCTGAAGAGGAACTCCTGGTCATCTTCAACAAGAAAGTCAGCAAGAACCCCACCTTTAAGTTATTGAAGGACAAGATCAAGCTTTTAAAATGAACATTTTTATATTGAAAAATTGGATCCACTCTGTTGATTTCTTCCTTTTACCACTGTTTGTAAACATGCAATGAATTATAACAACTCAAATTTTGCTTTCCAAAGCTGTATTTTTAAGTTAAGAAAAATATATTTTTCAGTAGACCTTATATAAAAAAATAAAATATATTCTCATCCCAAGTTCTAAATTCGTGGCAGTGAGAATTTTGTACTTTAAAAAAGAATTTTTATTTTTTGTGGGGGAGGTAATTAGGTTTATTTTTTTAAAGCAGAAGTCCTTCCTTCTTTCCTTCCTTTTTTTTTTTTGATGCCTTTTCTGACATTCCAGGTATTTGCACTGGCCATTTTCCATGATGCTGCTTACAAACAGGACTGGGGAGAAGATGGGCTGCGTTCTGCCCACCAAAAGATGTGTGTGTGACTGTTGCACGCTGGGGTCCTCTTTAAAGTCAGACACACGAGGCGTTTTGTGGTCTGATGAGGAAACTGAGGCTCAGAACAGTGAAAGGGAGGCCAAGCAGGAGTGACCTCGGCTGCTGCTCCTCTGATCAGCTGGACCGCCAGACCCGGGCAGGTGCAGAAGTCTAAGAATTCAAGCAGCTGATGGCAGGGGCACGTAGGTGGAGGAAGGTTAAAAACCACTCAAGTTTCCCCAGGTTAATTTTTCTTCAGGCAGGCACAAGTGCCTTGTTACCTTGGGGTGAAGTAAGACAACCCCTCTAAGAAAAGAGGCTTTCAAGGACCCTGTTCCTAGTTCTCTGTTTAAACCCACCACACAGGGTGTTTATCAGAATAAGCTATTAAAGTCAAGATGAATAGCACTGTGACAGGTCTGCAGGTTTTTATGAAGAGCCTTGAGAAGTTCTCATGTAATCCTTCTAAACATGTCATTTTTCTTTCAGTTAAACCTTGAGCTGACCAGGTCCTATTAAAACAATTTACTTTGATAATATCAAAGTAGCCTGTAATTGCCTCTCTTTTCCAAAATTAATTTCTAGGGGGAAAAAAACAGAAGCAGCCTTCGGTATAGATTTGTTTACTTTTAGATGCACTGTTGCAGTTGAATAAGGAAAGCTTTAAGAGATCAGTTGTTCTGTTCAATTCATCTGCATCAGTGAAAGCATTGATAGTGTATCTTCGTTCTTTATTCCACCATGAAAACAGAACTTTCTAGCTGTTTTTTTGGTTTTGTGTGTGTGTGTTTTTGGTTTTGGGGGGTTTTGTTTTGTTTTTTGTCTCAATGATGAACCTGGTCTCCAGCACAAAGTAGATAATTGTATACTGTTAACTTTTACCTGGCTACAGAGCCATGACACCGTAGCACGAAGACTGTAACTTCTTCCCTGTGGAAGGAAATCAGAGATCTGTTATTACACTCGTCTGAGATGAGAGACGGCATTGATACCTACCAGTACTTTGTGGTTACTGGATCTCAGCATATATTCAGCCTTTATTTCTTCTAATTAAGTCTTCGGTGTGTAAAATAGGTCTTCCAAGCTTCTTTTTCTATTTAGTGAGCCGGGGAGACCGTATTGCGTTTCCCTTAGTAGGTGCAGAAGTGTTACTTTATATGGATTCCTGAATTACACATGGGCGGGAGGGCAGCTGTGTAGTTAATCCTGCTCTCTCTCAGTAAGCTGGATTTTGGCAGAAGAGTTGGTACGCGGGAGAGCCTTGCCCCTTTCACCTTCAGGAGAGGAATGATTGATCGTAAGCATGTAGTGGGATTTCACATCTTGAGATTCTGCTGGGAATTTGTGCTCATTGTTTTTTGCTTTTCCTCACAAACGTATGCTTGGACCTGAACCCTCTGGTACCGTCAGGGCCTGCAATTCTGCTCTAAGCCTCTTGTTGAAACCCTTGTAAGTCACAGAGACTCATGAGATAATTCCAGAGTGCCCACCTGGGCCCGGCTCTCCCCCATCTGTAGGAACAGGGAGACAGACAAGCTGGAGGCAAGCACAGCAGATGTCCTGGGGGTGAACGGCTCCCCCGGAGGGAATGAGTCCTTCCGCCTGGGGTGGGGGTGGGGGCGTTAGGTTATTACTTGGCTCCGGTGAACGGTACTTACTACTTGCTGTAGTGGGTCATCTTTCTCTTATTCCTGCCACAACCCCTTTCACCCCGACTTCCACTCCCACCCACGTGGGAGGCAGTGGGAGGCGATAAACTTTAAACGGGGCTCCCTGCACTGGAATGAGACCTGACATCCAGTCCGACTTTATATTATTAACCAAGGACAGATTATGCAGCCTCCCTGCACCTCAGGGTTTTTATCTATCGTACTGCTTCCTAGGGTGGAGAGAGTGAAATTAAGATATTGAAAACTGGGTGTCTGGCACATAGTTAAGTATCTGAAACTATTTCAAGTGCATGAAGTTGGCCCAGACAGCAGTGTCTAACATTGATTTCTGAGGCACAGCCCCGAGAGAGGCCCCATCCTCCAGGCACAATGCTTTTTCCAGCACGCGGCTCTCCAAGTGACTGGACCTGAGGAACCACAGTGGCCAAACCAGGCAGCACGTTTTAATGAAGAAATCCACTTTAATTCTGAAGTGCTACTCTAGTTTCCAGTATCATCGCCTCGCCGTGTGATCCTCACCGTGTGATACTGAGTATGTATCTATCTGTAACCAAGTTTCAAGATACAGATACAGTCATAAAACTGCCCGGCCTCTTTTTGAGCTAAACTTTCTATTGGAGTATATACTCATAGAGACATAAAAACCTACATGGGCAGCACAAAGAATTCCACAAAGTGCACACACTTAGGCTGTTGCTACCCAAATCAAAGAAATAGACTATTTAGCCCAAGAGTGATCATATCCTTACTTCTGGGTTGGTTTAGCCTGGTTTTAAATTTCATGTAAATGGAATCATAGAACATGTACTCTTTGGTGTCTGGCTTCTTTCACTTGAGATGCCATGGGATTCATCCATGTTGCTCTGTAACAGGAGTTCGTGCAGACTTTATTATTACAGTGTTCATCCATCCTGCTGTCGGTGAGATGTTCACTCTTCCCGGCGGGGCTGGATGCTCATGGAATTGACATCTGCATATCCCCTGGTACCTACGCTTTCTCATTTCTGCTGAGTGCATGCCTGGGAGTGGAACTACTGAGTCATCAGCTGTATTTCAGCTTTAACAGATACAGCCAGATGGTTTTCCAGGGTGCTCTTACCAGTTTACACTGCCACCCTCAGTGTAAGAGGGGACATGAGTTTATTTTGCCCCCAAATGCACTGAAATTGAATGCCTCAAATTTCTAGCTCAGTATCTAGCGCCCCAAAATAGCAGTTTAATTCAATGCTGTCAAGTGGAATCCCTGGGGGTGACTACTATGATCAAACTGGAAAATGGTATCTCCAAGTTTTCACAGCAGATTTCAGTCTTGAATGATGTGAAAAATAAATCAGAACAGTAATTTCCCCTCAGCTTAAAGAATGACATCTTCTTAGGTATGCAACCACCGTCCTCTGAGATTTTAGATTTTTCACCTTCTGCAATTTGGGGCCGAACAGTCCTTCTAACCGTCTGCCTAGGTTACAAACAATGAGGATTTCTGAGACAGCTATAGGCACTGGTGGAAAGAGACATTTCTTTGTTTTGAGTGCAAAGGCTAGTTTAGCTTTTTTTTTTTTTTGTTATGGGATCCAGGGAAACTTTAATTTATTCCCTTCGATATAAGTGATTAAACTGCCCCTTTAGTAGCTTAAATTGTAATTGCTGAGTAAATACATATGTTTGTCAGGGTTGAAAGGTCAGACATCGCTGGGAAGGTCAGGCCTTTGTCTGGCCACAGAGCAGGTATTGTGAGCTGCTGAAAGCCGACCTTTGCTGCTCTGCCTGCCTGGTGACCTCGGGCGCCTTCTGTCGGAGGCTTGTGGTAGTCTGTACCTTACATTTCCCCACTGGGGATCAAAGGTAGCTGTAAAGACCGTCCCAGTGGGTCATTTCTGCGAGCACTGCTCTTGGGATCTGGCATCAGGTTTACATCAGGACACTGATGGTAACGTTATAGGCCGGGCCTGCTCCCACCTATTTTATCCTGAACAGAGAGGTATGTTATAGCTAAAATTGAAGCAGCAATCTCTCTTCTCGGTTTTAGGAAAAAACTAAGGTAATAGAATTTTCTCAGTTTTAAGGTGTCCCTGGATAACATTTCTTAAGCCTCCTGGCACTTGTCACCCCTCAGTTCTGGCTTAGACGCTGTGAGAGTTGGCATAAACGTTTACAGCACTTGGTTCTTTTTTGCTTAATTTATCCACATTTCATGCTGTACCCCCAAAGGGCTTGGTGCTCTACTATTTTAGGAAGTTTGAGAATACCAGGTCCAGAAGGAGAGGCAGGGGTTCCAGAGCATCATCGCGGCAGCAGGCGCTGCGTGTTGGGGCTCCAGGCCAGCTCTGCGTGGGCCCCTGACATCGCTCCTCCGGTTTCCAGCCTGATGCTGGGATTCATGAAGTCACCAGTTTTGAAAGGCTGGTGTTTTCTCCCCCTCGTTTTGTTTTCTTAACTTGAGGGCCCACAGGTTTCCTCCAGAGCTGGGGCCTTGCTGGTGGAGGTGATGCCCGAGGGAAGGTTACAGAGTCCAGCCGACCCTCTGCAAGTGGGGGTTTGCCCTCTGCGACGACCTTGAAATACCTGGATTCTCCTAAGGTTGGCAGGGGCTCTTCCATGGGCTCTGTTCAATGTACATGTGTTTGCATATTTAATTTTGTGATTTCCAGGACATCCAGATGAGCAACATGTTGAGTCTCTTAGGGAATGACAGATTCTTACTGACATAAAAGCAGTCCCCAGTTAGCATTTCTGTACTGTTGTCCGGCGTGTCCTAAGCTGTCAAGCAACAGCAAGTAGATTTTATCTGACCTGTAATAAAAGAAAGGTTCATATAGTGAGGTCTGGGGAGGTCACTCTGGCTTATACATAAGTTAACTGGAATTTTATGCTCTCTGAAACAGCCTGTGTGTGGCCTATCAAACATACATTGTACATCTGCTTCAGTTATAAACAAAAAGAACACATGGACTAGAAGGAAAGAGTGTCCGAGTTAAAAATAAAGATTAAACGCCCCTCTTCCTGGGACCCCCACACTGGTCCTCCCTGATGACGAGACTCCCTTCTCAGCGCCGAGGCCTCCACTGTATGTGCTGTACATGTACCTGATGGTCTGGCTTTTTTTTTTTTTAACCTTAAAGAAACATGTCCCTGATTGTTTACTGTTCTTTTTTTCTGACAAAATATAACACTGCTGAAAACCCTGCTTCTCTGGAGCAGTTTCTCAGAGTAATCTGGTCATCAGTTTGGCTCAGATAAAACTCTTTTTCTATTCCTTTTGAATGACTGTTGATTACCTTCATTGACACCAATTCACTCCAGTCAATTGGGGGTGGTTTTCCGGTGTGGTTCAGGACTTTGAGGTCTTCTCCTGCTCTTAGGACGAGGAGGATGCTGTTTCCTGTTAGCAGGCCGGGTAGGAAAGGCACAATCAGGTCACCCACCGCATGTTGCCTTCCAGGTTGCTAACCGGATGAGGGAGTCCTGCACCAGGGAGCCAGCACTCGGCAAGAATGAGCCCCAGGCACTCGGACTTTCCCACAGTTTCTCTCCTGAGATGCTCTGCGTCATTAGCACAGCAGCTCAGAGCTTAGGCTCGGGAGCCAAACTTCCAAGGGTTCAAGTTCTCTCTCCACCTCCCTAGCTGTGGACCTGAGAGATGATGGGCCCTTACGTGCTGGGAAACTAGGTATTTACTCAGCAGTGGGGCAATTAAACTACTGAACAGGTCGTTCCATCACTTACAGGCAAACCTCATTTTATTACAATCCACAGATACTGCAGTTTTTACAAACTGAAGCTTTGTGGCAACTCTGTACCAAACAAGTCTACTGGTGCCATTCTTCCAACAGCATTTACTCACTTTCTGTCTCTGTCACATTTTGGTCATTCTCTCCAGATTTCAAACTTTTCCATTATTATTATATCTGTTACAGTGATCTGTGATCAGGATTCTCTGATGTTACTATTGTCATTTTTTTGTCTTGCATTTTAAATTCAATAAACGTATATACATTGGCTTTTTTAAGACATAATGCTGTTGCACCCTTAATTTAATAGCCTCCAGTATAGTGTAAAGATAACCTTTATATACGCCAGAAACCAAAAAATTCATGTGACTGGCTTCACTGAGATACTCGCTTTACTGAAGTGGTCTGGAACCAAACCTGCAGCATCTCCAAGGTCTGCTTATATATCAAGGAAATAAAGCTTCCTCAGATCTCATAATGAAAGAGCTTTGTGCCTCAATTTCCTCATGTATAAAATGGGAATCCTGCCTCATCTGGTTGCTGCTATGAGGATTAAACGGTTGCTATGGGTGCAGTGCTTGGTCAGAGAGGGCCACTGTCTTCACCATCCTCAATCCTCCTCTCCTTCTACAGCCAGACACGTGGCCACCAGCCTCACCCCTTCAAGGCTGTGTTGCTATGACCTGCTGCTCCTTTGGGATTGACCACATGCCACTCTTGGACTGCCTTTCCCTACTGCCAGGATACCACTTACTTCCCCAATAACAATAACAACTTAACCACGACAATAATAATTGTTCCCTTTTATGGAGTACTTCCTATATGTCAGGCACAGTGCTAAGCCCTCTCTCTCCATCTATATCATTAAATCCTCCAACAGCTCGAGGAGGGTGATATTATCGTACCCATTTCATGCATGACAAGGGCAGAGAGCTTAAATGACTTGCCCCGGGTCACACAGTAAGAATCAACATTGGAACTCAGGTCTCTCCTTGATAACTTGGATTTTCTTTCCTTTGGTCAGGATCCCCATCCTTGTCTGCATCTGCCTTTTCTTAGCACTGATGATTTAGATCACTATTATAAAAATATTCCAAGGGGAGGGTATTGCTCAGTGGTAGAGCGCATGCTCAGCATGTACAGGGTCCTGGGTTCAGTCCCCAGTACCTCCACTGAATAAATAAATAAAACTAATCACCCCCACAAAAATTAAAAACAAAGATATTCCAGGTAGAGCTTTAAAAAAATGTCCAGGCCAAGGACTTTCAAGTGGTTTTCATAATGGGTCATGGGATCAGAAAGCCCTTTTCATGGTTTTATCCAATTTATGGTGTCGTGGTTACTGGAGCTCAGAATGTATTCAGCCTTTATCCCTTCTTCTGATTAAGCTTCCAGAAATGATTAAAATAGGCCTTGTAAGCTGGTTTACTTAGTGGAAATGGATGATAATGTGAGGTAGGCTATATTATTAAAAACATGGGAGTTTTTTGAAAGGAAAATTAGTTTTATTTGATCAGATCAGTAACAGGCCAAGTTCCAGGTGCTGAACCATTTAAATCGTATCAACAAGACTGGCGTTAATGGCCTGGAGGATTCTGGGCACCTGGGGAGGATACCTCCATTCTCCCCTGATAGCAGCTCAAATGTTAGCAATTAATACAGAAGACTGTCCTCCCGCAGAACTCAGTGGACCCAAACATTGCTCCCCAATTGGCCACACAGCCAGAACTTCCAGGAGTGCTTGGGGCCACACACAGACAAGGATTCCTGCCTACCTGGCCTGCCCACTCAATTCTAGGCCTGTTCCCTCCCACTTACCTCTTCCTTTTCTTTCTAGTTTTAGGGACGGTCCTTTTTCCTGTCCTGATCTTTTGGTTGAGACCAGTATCTCTCTTCTGCCTGATAAGCCGGCAGCCACAAGGAAGCTTCCCCACTCACCTCCCCAACGTCCGATCCGAGAAAACAGCACACTGCCTGGCCTTAGAGGGTCTCCGGGGGCTCTCCTCTGCTGGTGCAGTAGACATCTGGTGGGCTCACGCTGATTTCCTTTCTGTGAGGATGCCCTGTGCCTCTCACTGTTTAAAAAGGACGGGTCCAGAGAAATCCCCAGGCAGAGAGACACAGGTGCTGAGTGTGGGAAGCAGGAGGGCGTGCACGCAGATGCTAAGGATCAGAGGGATGGTGCCAGGCACACCGCCATCTGCTACAGCTGACTCCTGTTTATGTCCCTAGAGCCGTCCTGGCTGTCACCCTCACTCAGACTTGGCTGAAATCCTTTTTCTTTCAATCTGTGGAATACTTCAGAGGGATGCCAATAAGCTTCTTTTTAAAAAATTGTACATGTATTTTATGATGATAATGGTTATACTATGGTTGTCATTACTATTACTTAGTTGGTTGCATTGTGGTTAACTAAAAGAACCTCTCCCAGTGGAGCTAGCTGAGTAACACATGGGCGGGAAATAACTAGGTCCATTTGAAGTGGGTCCAAGTGACAGTAACTCTGGGGTGACATGTACTAATGCTGCCTGCCTGTGTGGCAAACTCATTCAGACTCTTCATCACCAGCTATGGAGAGTGAAGAAAAACAAAACAAAACAAACAAAAAAAAAATAGGTATGGACATGATTGACCTTCAAAGGTAAATAATAAACTGGAAAAAATACACTTGTCACAAATTTGATATTCAGTGAGGTCTCTGATCTATAAAAATAAACAAAGAATGAAAATCCCAAAAGGAAATTAATGTTCAAATAGCCAATTAATATGTGAAAAAAATCTGTTAATAAAGAAAAACAAGTTAAAATGGCAGGCTTCCCCCATCCACCAAAAAATCAACTGAGAAAGTTTTACCAAAATGATAAAGCCAATTGTTAGTGCAAATGTTGAAGATGGTTTCGCCTGCCTTTTGAGACCGCCCGCACTCCACGGAGTATCCACTTTTGCTTTAACCACCCTCACCGCGCCTTGCGGCCTCTTTGGCTTTCTGAGATGGCCTGCATGCTGTGAATGAAGTCTGTGTCTCTCTGAATGAATCTACCTTTACTCAGCTGTGGCTCGCTCTTGAATCCTTTCCTGTGTGAAGCCAAGGACCCTCACTGGTGGGGACTTGCCTGAGATTGGGGACATGGCCACCCTCTCTCGCCCCTTTATCCCTCTATTCCTACTAAGCCCTCTTGGCTTGTCTTTCATCTCAGGGCTTCCTTCCATGTGTCTCCATGGCGGAAGCCCTCAGCCCATGTGGATGTCACAGCTTACAAACCAACAGAGGTCTTCCCAACAGCCCCAGCCAAAATCCTGCGGACTGACAGGTCTGGTCTGGGTCATGTGCCTCTCCCCTGGACAGGGCCAGCCTCTGGAGAACATGCAGGACTACAACAGAAGGGAGAAAAAGCAGTTTTTCAGAGGAAGGGATGCTAGGTAGACCCCTGCATGTCCACACTGAAGACTGAGGCTCAAAGTGAAAACCAGGTAATGGAATTCCTACTACATGCCAGGTGTTTGCAAGGCACTGGGGAGCTACTAAGACATGGTTGTAGCCCCTAATCAACTGGGAGAGCACAAACAGAAGGAAAATGGCCACAAAGAGTAACTGGAGTCCAAGAAGAAGGGAATGACTGATCAGGAGGTAAGCAGGAACCATATCTGGAAGGCCTGACAAGCCCAGATAAGTAGCAGTGAATGATAATTGCCACTGTTTGAACATGCCAGGCACTAGGCTAACTGCTCAGTATACATTTATCTTCACTCTGGTACCTGTGTGTCACAGATGAGGAAACTGATACTTAGAACAATGAAAAAATTTGCCCGGGGCGCAGAGTGATGGAGCCAGGAATCGATAGTCTATAAACACCCTGGACTTAACCTCATTGCTAAGGGGAGGCCAGCAAAGGTCATAGTCAAATTGATCTTTCTTCCCCACAAGCAATTCACATTGAAAATGAAATTTCTTGGCTGGAAGCAATCTGATATCGTGTATCTATCGTTAACGTGCACAGTACAGGCATGAAGGCAATGAAGATGTGGCCATTAAATACTGGATTTTTTCCAACCTGCTTTTAGATATTATCAATGTGGTCTGCAAGGATTGCATTTAAAATATCAGGGAAAAGGGGCTGAAAGGATTTCAGATCCAAATACAAAGGCCCTGAAACCACCAAAGGGGAAACCGATCTGACCTGAACATACTACATATGGAAACCCTGGAATGGCTGTGATGCTCTGGGGAATATTCAGTTACAAGGGAGACCCAGCGCTGACCTTTTTGCAAGGGGACAGTCAACAGAAGATTGCATTTGATAGGAGGATTCACTTCCTGTTAACAAGGCTTCTAACCCTTTATGAGACGAGGGAGGGCAAAGACTCCAGCTGTCTTTGAAGAGACTAACCCTGGTTCTTTAGGAGTCTGAAAAGAAAAAGAAAAAAAAAAAAAAAAAGCAAACTGGGAAAAAGGAGGTATTGTGGAGGAAGGCCATACGATCCACCCAGCTGTGAAATCCTTTTCTCCAAATGGTTTGCTAGAAAGACTGAGGAAATGACAGAAATATGTCTGTAGAAATTTGACATTCTTTTCTTGAATATTACATTTTTTCTGCAAATACTCACAACATATAGAAGATATTAAAGAGTGCCTAATAATTCAAATTTTACTTCCTGAGAGGCTTTCTGGACTATCCATCCATGTATTCAAGCCACTCTCCCTGGTCCCCAGACACCCCAGCAGGATGAACGGATGCCCTTTGTTCTGTGCTCCCAGAACCCCATATACAGTGTCTCTGTTACAGCATTGGATTGAAATTGTCTTCTCCGCTAGATTCTAACATACTTCTGTCCTCGGCACTTTAGCAGATGCAGTTGCTCAGAGATTGTTTGTTGACTGAACTAATGAAACACTTCTGTAGATTTCTAAACTCTGCTCTATACTGTAGTAAGTCTCTGTGGTCATCTTCCGCCCAGGAGCTCCTCAAGTGCAACGTCAGGTCTTATTCTTATCTCCACTGCCTAGCATGTGCCTAACAGTTTCTAGCAGATAGTAGGTGCTCAGCAAACGTTTGAATGGTTAAGCACGAAATTTCTCAACACACGACACAGTGAGAAGGCAGGAGAGCAGGAAACAGGAATATTGAAGGAAATTAATTTGTGAATCAGTGACAGTCCTTTTCAGTTTATGAGCGTGAGCGATGGGAAAATGACGGTTCACCAGTAAAGTACAAATTTAGCTCCCACATTCTCAGCTGGGGGCAATTTCTCACAAGTCCTAAGAAGGGAGCTCACACAAACCACATATCGGTGCTTCATATCTAAACCCCAGAACAAACCCATGAGGCAAGTAAAACCCTTGTTTTGCATAAGATGAAACAGGCCCCGAGAGGTTTATTTTTTGCCCAAGCGCACCCAAGCAATCAGTGCCAGGCCCAGGCTCCCCGGCCCAGCGGTCCTTTCCTCCTCCTGGGACCTCCTCCTCCGACCCTTTCAAGTCTAACTAGGCGACTCCTGAGGAGGAGGCAGCGGAGGAGGAAAGAAACTGGGGGCTGAGATGCTCTGGGCACAGGGGAGCCAGGGACAGTTCCATACGCAGAGAGCAAAAGGAAGCAGGCGACACCGCAGGGCCGCGCAGCCCCGCCCGCGCGCACTGGCCGGCATCGGTAAGCTCGGTCCTTCTGGGCTTCCGTAGTCGGAACACAAGGGACATCTTTGCCAGGGAAAGATTCGTATTTTGAGATTCAAATCGTTCGTGAATTTGAGCACTGAGATGGCGAAGCCACCCTCGCTCTACATTCACACCAACTAAAACCACGAAGGCAACATAGTCTCCACCCTTCACGTAAGAAACCCCTTCCCTCCGTGGGGAACGGATATCGGAAGTTCCGGTGGAGTTGACGTCACTTCCGCCCCGTCTCTGAGCGGTGTCAAGATGGACGCACTTCGGGCTCGGGAGCAGCTCCGGCGAAGATACCTGTTCCTGCCTGACGCGGAAGTCCCGCCAGACCACCAGGGCTCCACCGGGCCAGGTGAGGCGCTCCCCGGGCGCGCTCCGAGCGGCGCCGAGGTTCCCGGAGGCGAGGCACTCGGACACGGCTCGTCCCGCGGGCCTCCCGCAGCCCTGCCCAGTCAGGAGGGACCGGGTTTCGTTTTTTCCAGGCTTACCAAGTAGTTTTGGAAGTCGGGTATTTAGTGCCGTAAAAGATCTTTAGAGGTCACGTAGCGCTGCGTATCTTCATCTCAGCTGCGCTTCAGGAGTCCCAGGAGAGCTGGTTTAACACCAACTTGGCAATATCCATTAAAATAAAAAATACCCACCAGTTGTAGCTCTAAGAATCTACCAAAGAAGCATACTTGTAGCTGTACACAAGGATGTGTGTGCAGTGCTTCGTCTCAGCATTGCCTGTAATAGCGAACGACTAGAAACATCTAATTGCCCGTCAGCAGAGAGCTGGTTTAATACATTTTGATGTATCTACATGACACAGCAGGCCGACTTTTATGTACCAATGTGGATGATTTTAAAAGGGAGGCCCAGAACAAAATATGGTGTGCTACCGTTTGGGTACAAACCAGATAACGTGTAATGTGTGTTCACCTATAGATACATAGAGTATGCAGAAGTTCATAGAAGTTGTTGCTGGTAGTTGCTTTGGGGCTGGGGAACTGGGGTTAAGGATAGGAGAGAGAGGTTTCATTTTAGATCTTTCTTTCCTGTGTGTTGTAAACCTTCTGTATTTATTACCTTTTGAAAATGAACACAGAATACATCATGTCCAGGCATGCTGGTTTATAAATTTTGATGGTGTCTCCCAGATTTTGTATTATGCTTCCCAGGAATTATGATGGTCAGCTAAAGGTTGAGCACCTCAGATACATATCAGTGATTCTCACATGAACTAAGAGAAAGGGCATTTCAGTCACCTGGGGAGCTTTTCTTTCAGATTGGGCCTATTAAATGCACAGACTGAGCCTGTTCTTTCAGAGTGGGTCCCAAATGGAAGGAATTTGACTTGTTCATCACCTGTCTTGACAGGGCTGTGCTGGGACTAGACCTCCAGTGTACCCTTTCCACTTTTGAGCTGCCTCAAAAGGTTATATTTGTTTAAAATAATTAAAGTATGTAGTTGTAAGTAGTAGTTTTGGAAAATCCCAAGTCCATTTTGTGTTCTAATGTTTGCTATTTACATTTTTCTTAACAGGACTAATCACTTTCCTTGGTGATATATGAAACATAACATTAAAATTCCTTTACTGCTTGAGGGCATTATTCTTTCCAAAAGCCTGTATAAGTAAATTTGATTCCACAATTCATTTAGAGGAAGAGAAGTTGACTGTATTGAACATGTTTTACAGTAGGCTCCTATTATTTCTAGAAATATAAACTTATTTTGATGGTTTTACAGAAGAAATTGGTACTATAGTGGGAGAGAGTCTGGTTCTTAGAAAGCTCTAGGAAATTATTTTATTTGACATAAAATAGGTGTAATTTTTTCCTATGAAGTTAATGGCTGTTTGATAAGATGAAATCTCCCTTCTTTGTAGAAGCCTCTACAGCTGTTGAGAAAAAGGAGAAACCTCTTCCAAGACTTAATATCCATTCTGGGTTCTGGATTGTGGCATCCATAGCTGTGACCTATTACGCTGATTTCTTTAAAACTGTGAAAGACAACTTTCACGCTAGCAGGTAAGAAAACTTTATTGCTTCATAAGTTAAACATGCTTGTTTTATTTTTCATGTTATGTTTTGTCCGTTGAGTTCCTCACTTAGTAAGCACCTGCTTTCTGCCAGTCACCATGTTGGAGGGACTGGTGATACAAAGCTGGAAAAGAGTGTATGTGTCCTGGTCATGTACAACAGAGTGGATGAGACTGGCAATTATTTCAGTGGGCCTTTTCAGCATGAATGTTCTGTAGGGTGAGGAAGATAGTGAATTTAAGAAGGACCTAGTTCATTTGTAAACCATTGAGGGGGAAGGATTGACTGAAGGTCCTTAAGAAGACAAAGTACAGGAGTACGGAGAGGAAGGATGGAGAATTGTCGTGGGTGAGAATCAGGTCTCAGAGTTTGTTTTCAGAGTAGTTACAGCTACCAAGGTAACTGCAGGTACAGGCTTCATTGAATTAGAGTTGAGGTCACTGCTGGGAGTAGTTGGGAGCCTTGAGGCAGGATGTCTAATGGTCCATCATTCACGAGGATTGAAATCTCTTGAGTACAATCCCAGGAGTTGACATGGAGGGGAAGGTTGTTAATCATACTTCAGAGTCCTCACTGCACATTGAAGAGTGTTCTGGAGGCTGCTGGATAACAGAAAAAGAGGGAGAGATGTTGGTACAAGTCAGAGTTGGCATCTGAAGGGGTGGTTTGTTTAGAACGCAGGCGTAATTGTTTGGAAGTACCAGCAGCGCCTGGAAAATGCAGAAGGAACTGTGTGATCACAGTTTCTCCTCCAGGGGCCATCAGGAGGAGCTGAGAGTCCTGGAGGGCAGGCTCGGGAGTGAGGGAGCAGGCAGGCAGGGGAAAGTAAGCGCAGGGGAGTTTATGTAAACTGCTGGAGGGAGAAGCTTGTTCTCTCTTTCCTTGTTTCCACAAGCTGGAGCTTTCCGTAAACACTGCCATCTCCCGGCCCTTCCCCTCACTCGCTCCTTCTCTGGGAGGTTGTGGACTTCCTGACTGGATTTGGGATGAAGACGCAGATGGGTAGCTCAGCCCTCTCTTGCTCTTGGGAGCCAGCTGCTTGCGGTCTGAGCAGATTCCAGGCTGCTCATCTGTGCCGTAGCTTTATGGGGCAGCCCTGATGTGAGACGTCTCTAGGTTTTCACGGTAACTGGGAACCCGGTGTGCAAGTCTGTCTATTTCTGGGTTTCAGGATGAGGAAGCACTTTGTCCTCGTTCACCAAAACCATCTTCTTCCCATAGCTCTGTCGGTAAAACAGCGGACAGTTGATCTTTATTAGCCTGTTCCTTTCTCTCTCCCAGTTGGTCTAGAACTTGGGATGGGGAGTGAGGGAATGGTTACTTCCTCACCACCAACAGCAGCTGCCCCTTCGTTCATTGAATATTTCAGGAGAGCCTGAGATGCGTACAGTTCTGGTGACAGGTGAACAAGGCACGTTTCTCACCCTCCAGCAGCTCATTTTAGGCTGTGATAGACAGGTGAATAGGTCACGGGTGCATACTGTGTAAGTGTCTGTGCGGGATGCTGTGGGGGCACCTAGAACGGGCGCCTAGCCCAGCCCAGCCTCAGGAGGTAGACTTTGTTGAGGCTGGGGAGAGGTGAGAGGATTTATCTCTTTGTGTCCTTATACGCCCTTATCTATAAGAACGTGAGTACCTGAGTAGTTTAAGGAAGTGGCGAGGTTCGGAAGACTTCATTGCGCTGTAAGATGTTTGGGGCACCTGTGGTGCTAAGTGGCGTGCCCAGGAGCTCACTGCTGGTGTGTGGCAGAGCCTGGACTCAGCGTCTGAACCGGGGCTGTGGGGCATGAAAAGGAAATGGGGGCGGGAGGGCATAGCTCCACGGTAGAGTGTGTGCTTAGCATGCACAAGGTCCTGGATTCAATCCCCAGTCCCTCCACTGAGAATAAATAAATAAACCTATTTACCCTCACCACCAAAAAAAAAAATAAATAAAAGGAAATGGAAATCATAGGCCTGCCCTCCAGAGTGTCATCTTAGAGGAAAAGGGACTAAGTGCCTGCTCAGAGGCAGAGGAGTTTGAGGAGCGTGCCTTCTTGCTGAGACCCAGGGAAGCAGGGAGTCGCCGCAGCCCGGGCGTGAAAGCCCTGCCCCGAGGCCAGCAGCGAGGCTGCCTCCCACCTTCTCAAAGACAGTTCATTCCTCTGATGCTGGAAGTTGCTTCCCTTTCACCCTGCTATTAGCCCAAGTTCGCAAGCTCAGGACGTAGGGTTCTTGAAATCTATGCAAGGCTATAAGATTGTATGTTCAAAGGTGGGAAAGATAAGTCAACATTAAAAACAAAGCAAAACAGTGTGATGCTTTAGAAATCAGTTTTCTAGAGAGTTCCGGTTGCAGGCATCAGAATCAACTGTGGAGTTAAAACACATGCATACACACACACACACATACACACACAACTAAAATTACAATCCCAGGCGCTCAGGGCCTTCCTCAGACCCCCAGTTCAGAATTTTGGAGACGGGGACAAGATAGCTTCCCTTCAGAAAGCTGCAGAGGTGACTGATACACAGCCAGAGCTGATGCTCACTGACTTGCAGTGGTTCTATTTTGTTCAGGCAGATTTCTCCTTCTTTATGTCCTGTACCGTCAGGACAGAGAAGCCACACTAGGCTTCCTGGTGAAGATAAAGACTGAAATGAGTAGGAGGAAGGATTCTGACAAAGAAGGAATCCCCATAACTCTAGCACAGTGTTCCTCTACCTTTCTTTATTATCACCTCCTGAGAAGTCTTTTTTAAAAACATCTTTTTCCTAATATATGACTTGAATATTTGTGCTTTATACAGAAAAAAAAAACGAAGATTTTTTTTTTCTTCTCTTTGCGGGTGATTTTCGCCCCGTTGAGAACGCACGTCCTAGCAGGAGAGCAGTCTTTGAAGACCCCTAAGGAAGAACATGGGAATATTTTCCCCCTCGGTGTCAGCAGTAGAATAATGGTGGTCACTGTTGAGGATTAGCTGTGTAAGAAGAACTGAGCACTGATTCTCACAGCTGTCCTGGGAGCTGTACTGTTAATTTTTTCAGAGCACACTAAGGTTGAGTAATTTGTCCAGAGTCACAAAACTAGTCATGCAGAGCTGAGATTCAAACCCAGATAGGTAAGTTTTCAAGGGCTGTGCCCCGAACCCCAGCACTCTCCTGCCTCCTGATTCTGAGTCCCAGAATTGCAGCCGCATGAATTGCCTTAAAGGAATCTGGGTCCTGGCTGTTGTTGGAAGTCCATGCAGTGCCTGGGTAACTTGACTGCTCTGACTGTCTCTTCCCCCTCTCCCTTCTGCATGGAGTCGATCTTCTTCCCGTGGAGAAGGAAACGCTAACGGGGGGTATTGGGTTGAGTTGGGACTGGGAGAGGGACTTCATTTTCCAAATCTGGCCTCCCCCAACGGCCAGCTGGAGCTGGAAGGAAGGGCTGGTAAGGTTTTCTCGCACACACTGAGCCAGGTCTTGGGTGGAGTCAGAAGGAAGAAAAAGCCATTGCCCCTTGGGAGAGAACTAGAGATAGTCTCAGAACGGGGGGGGGGGGGGTTCGTTTAGAAATCTTTTATGAGAGGCAATTTGAATTAACTACTTCCAAATGGATTTTCAGTATTCTAAGGAATCCTGCTTAACTTGGAGGAGTTGATGGTACCTGTTGAAGTCTTCTTTACCCTCACACTTAAAACTTCAGAAACAGCCAGAAAGCCACTATCTTTCCTGTGTTTTTAAAGAAAATGCATTGCTGTAACCAGGGTTCTATTTTGGGTGGTTCGTTTATGAAAGTATGTCTGTGTGTGTGTGTTTAAAGCCTTGCTTTTTCATTCTTTCCTGCGTTTCACCCACCTTTACTCACCCGTCTCCTGTTAGAGTGAGACTGGAAGCTGCGATTGAATAACTGCGTCCTCTGTGCCCCTCCCCTAGTCGGTAGTCTTAGAAATAGATTTTTAGTCTGGTGATGAAAACCTTTAAGATATCTGCTGATTTGCTAAGTGATGTCAATCAGCACTTTTTTTTTAAACCATTTTATTTTTGTCTGCCTATTTGCTTAACAATCACTGAATTTCTAGGCAGCTTCAGGTAACTGCAGAGCCTTTATAAGTAGTTTATATTGTCTAGACCCAAAGTCTGCTGTGAACACAGTCTGGAGCAAAATTGGAAATAACGTCTTTCCAAAGATAGGCTTAGAAATTCTGATCCAGTAGGTTAAGGCGCTTCCTTTCTCTAGAAGCAGGGCTGGGTCATACGTGACTGGTGGGCACCATTCACAGGTATAGCCGAGTAAACAGAGTATAGACCACCAAAACCAAAACCCCGTGTTAGGAGCAGGTCTCACAATTCGAATCCACCTGTATTCAAAGGTGAACGTACAAAACCTTCGCCAGATACTTGTACTGTCAAAGACAAGATACCTGCCACTGGTAGGCCCCCATCTGTGTGAGCTGGTGTCATATTTAAGATGCGTGGAAAAAGACTATTTGCTATTAGGCTGTGGAGAGGGTGTGTGAGAGGATAACAAGGATGTTACTCTTGCCCCTACAGTTGGTTTCCCTGTGGCGGTGCCTTGCTGCTTGTCAGCTTATCGATTGCATTTTACTGCATATTCTACCTGGAGTGGTACCGCGGAATCGAAGACTATGACGTCAGGTATCCAGCCCTGATACCGATCACCACGGCTACGTTTATTGTAGCAGGAATTTGGTAAGTTAACTTTGGAATAACTAATAGGAATGAAAAATGTTTTGATCAGGTACATGGTAGGAAATGTAAAAAAAAAAAAAAGGAATAATGGGAAAAGAGGCTCCCTGATTCCCTTTTCAGTGGCATCTTTCTCATGTATTTAGTTATTCAAAATACAAGTGGTGACATGCTATGTATATATTCTGCATTTTGCTTTTTAAATCATTTTTGCTGTGAAGTGTAATACATAGAGAAAATTGGAAAAATCTAAATTGTACAGCTGAATGAATGGTTGTGAAATGGGCATTGGTGTGAACCCCACCCAGATCAAGAAGGAGAACCGAGCTGACCCCTTGAACTGCCCCTGTGTCCCCTCCCACTCAGTACACCTTCCTTCCTGCCCCAGGTAAACACCGTCCCCACCGTCAGGGTGCTTGCTTGCTTTTGCGCCTCTTAAATACTGTTTTTGTTTCGTCTTTTTTTTGATCTGTATAGAAGTGGATTCACAGTGTGTATTCTCTCACATTTGACTGTTTGGCTGTTTCCATGCAGCATTACGTATGGTTCATCCATCTTGTCGTCCGTAACAGTCAATCATTTCTATTGCTGTTCAGCATTCCATCCTGTGACTGAGTCCCACTTCATCCGTCCTGCTGTTGATAGCGTCTGGATTGTCCCTGTCTGGGGTTGATATGAGTGATGCTGTTTAGAACAGTCTTGTGTATGTCTTGTGTGCATGGGCGCACTTCTGTTGGGTGTATGTGTCCGTGCGCGTGTATATGTACGCAGCTCCGGAGGTGAAACTGCTGCCTCATCGCGTAGGCACACCTCCAGCTTCAGTAAACGGTGCCAGGCTGCTTCCCAAAAAGGTTTTTTTGACTGAGTCATATTGTTTAGAATTCTTCCATTTGGGTGCCTGTTAGATGTCATTTTTTTTAACATGTTTTTATTGAGTTATAGTCATTTTACAATGTGTCAAATTCCAGTGTAGAGCACAATTTTTCAGTTATACATGAACATACATATATTCACTGTCACACTTTTTGTTTGCTGTGAGCCACCACAAGATCCTGTATATATTTCCCTGTGCTAGATGTGCCTTTTTAATAGATTCTTTTTAGTAGTTACCTGGTTATCACTGCACGGACATTCATGATTTTTTTAACTAGCTCCCTGGTTTTTTATTCTTTTACTGTTATAAACAATGCTGCAATCAATATCCTTATTCGTAAGTTAATAGATTCTCAATGAAAAAAAATTTTTTTTAATGTTTATAAAAGTATACTTGCTTACTAAAGAAAAATCTGTAAGTTACCGAAAAGAAAAGATAAAGAAATGAAGAAAGAAGGGAAAAGAAATCCCATGATCCTGCCAACCAGAGAGAAAACCACACCATTGTGTCTGGCCTTTTAGGTTTTTTCCTTTCTTTATGTTAAGTGAATTTCCATTTTGGGAAAACCACACACCTCTGTACCTATTCAGTTTAAATGTATTTTTTCTGTGATTTATTTTCTGTAGTTAAAGTTTATGGATGCTTGGCCTGTGTTACATTGTGATGTGGTTGTTATTAACCCTTCAGCGATGTGTGTAGACAGGTATGATATTCTGTAATTTCTTACAAGGCTAACATCAATCCCAGAAATGTCATGTTCCTTTTCAGAACAGTAGGATTATAGCTGTTTAAGTTTCTACTTATCAAGACGTTATATCTTAATAATTAGCCATCTGAAACCCTTACTTGACTATAATTTTCCTTTACTAACTTCTGCTCTTACAGATTCAGTCCATAAAAATCATCTGCGCTTAGAAAGCCTTTTATTCTTACCTTGGTGATGAGAAGTGTTTTCTTTGGTATCAAATTTAATAGCAGCTTATGAATGATGACTTTTTTCATTGTGTTTCTAACAGGAAAATACTTTCAACCATCTTTTTTTTTCCCCCCACCACGATAGTTGGGTAATGTGTGAGACTGTGAAAGCAGGCTGTAGTCATTTTACTTCGTGCTCCTGTGCAGACACTAGAGACGTAAGTGTGAAGCCATGCCGGCTCTCACGAGAAGAGCTTTAGTGATTCCACTTCCAGGTGTTTTGTGAAGAGATTGTGATATTTCCAATATGGGCTAAATCACATGTCTGAGAAACACGAGAGATGTATATAGAGAAAGTTACTGGCTGAACGCGCTTTCCCAGACTGGGTGAAAAGTGAGTTCCTCAGATCTGGAGTCTGCAGTGTAGTGTGTCTGTATGGAGTCCAGCTGTGGTTGTCAACCCTGCGGGCTTTTTGTCCTTTTCCTTTCAGCTTCAATGCTGCTCTGTGGCACGTGTGGTCGTTTTTCACTCCGCTGCTGTTGTTCACCCAGTTTATGGGGGTTGTCATGTTGATCTCACTCCTGGGATGATGTCTGAAGGTAAGGTTCTGGGATGGTATTGCTGCTAACGGGCTCATCTGGCAAAGGCTTCTGTGGCAGTTCTCAGAGGACACAGCAGGAGCAGACTGCTCGTGAACCGCTTCAGTGCATAATTTATTATTATAAATATTATAATTGAAGTAACTATGTAAATAAATAACACTGTTTCAGAACACCCGGGCTGCTCATCCATTGAACTCTGAGATGAGAGGGACTGTGATCCCTCCCCTTCTGCATGATTTAGTTCTAAGGGACGACTGTTTAGGGAAGGCACCTTGCCCTTCCAGGTTCTGATGACAGTAGTATTTGCACCTTCCGACTAGATAAATTCACACATTCGTCCATTTTCTATTGCAGGCAGCCTCCACTAACTTCTACACAAATGACTGTTGGCTAGATCATTCTTTGTTAGTGGGAGTATGGAAAGAATGGGCAATTTTACCCAATTCAGAAAAAAAAATTCTACCATTTTCTGACCTTCCTGGCTGCCTTATAAAAATCTGATGGAGTACACATCAGTCTTTTCCTGCTATGTTATTTAAAGAATTTCTGCCTCCACACGGACCCCTGCATCCTCGGGCCTGCCGCCTTACACAGTGGGGTCTGTCTGCTGAATATCAGATAACTCATTTATTAAATAAGCACGTGTTGAGAGTGCTCACTCTGCGCGCTTAGGGACGTGATGAAAAAGACAGCCCCTCTCATGTCACTCACCTCAGAACTTGGAGGCAGTCTCCATACATCGCTTTACACGTATGAAAACGGAGGCCCGGAGAAGTTAAAACACAATTAACTTAACTAACTTAATTAAGTTAATACATTAAATTATTGAGGCACAAAAGAAAACTGACATTTCAGCTCACAGACAGCATGTTCTCCCTTTGAACTTTTAAAGGTAAGTCACTGTTACCAGGTAAGGAAGAAATGGACGCAGCCTTATTGCCAGTCTGAGAGCGGTTGCTAGCACGCACGTGCTGCGCTGTGGAGGCCCCTCCAGGCATCGTGCTGGTCTAGGACGTTGGACCCTCACAGCGCACCCTCTGTCCCTGTCGACATGTCGCCACAGGAACTTTCCCTCTTGACCCCGTCTCCTTTAAATCTTTGACTGTTTGGTATTGAGTTTTTACACACGATACAGGAGCTTTCGGCTTATTTGCTGACATCAATTTATAGTTGGTAACAGAGCCAGATAGTGTTGCAGGCATGTAGACTGAACTGTGCTTTTTCACATTAAGTCCAACAGCTTAAGACAGAATGTCTCACTTGGGTTTTCTTTCAGGATTAAGGGCAATGTCAGTTTAAGGTGAATGGTTAGCATCCTGCTAGCTGGGAGCATCACAGACAGAATGGAAAGCTACACTGATTTTGCATCTACAAGGTGAATGGTTTCCTTGGAAAAATTGTAACTTTATACCTCTGAGGTTGAAATCAGAATAAATTATATTTCTTTTGCATATTCTTCAACTCAGGTGATCACTGAGTTTTTCAGATTCAAAGTAGAGATATTCCGTTCAAAACAGAAATAGCTTATTTGCAGTGTCAATCCTTTTGGATCATTAGAGAAAGTTTGTTGTAAAAATTTAAAGTTTCATTATAGGTGGATAAGGTACTGCCAGTGTTGTTGAGAAATTGTTCACTCTTCCACGTGAGGGATAGCAGTTTATTGTATAAGACAGGTTATTGTATGCTTATATGTGTAACTAGATAGCTGTGTATATAAAGGAATGACCGTGTCATGTGCCTTTAACCCAACCTCAACAATTACTATATAATTTCATTTGTATAATAGTTTCGTTAGGTGAGAGGACCAATTGAAAGAATTTTATGTTTTCCCATCACTCAAGATTTTATCACTGTAAATTACTGAGTTTTTAACACTTGTTTAACTTACGAACTTTTAATCATTCTAAGTATGTAGAATTTTTTTCTTAACATTTAAATAAACTATTTTTATAACTTTCTTGTGGGTTTTGGAGTAGTTTCTGTTTTCAGCTACTAGCACTTGGGGTTAACTACAGAAATAAGGCTTCATCGTAGAGAAGGCTACTCTGCTTTTCAGAGACCTCTGGAAGACTGTATTCGAACTTTCAGATACAAATATGTTTACATTAAACCTCAACATAGTAAGCATCATGACACATGAAGTACCTTACTTCATTTCCACTCCCCACCCCAGGGGACTTCAGGCCGTGATCTGTTTCCGTCACCACTTGTGGTCTGGCTCAGGTCACACCTGCACCCACGCTGCAGTGGTAGCTAATCTCTCTCCAGCTGTGAGGCAGGAGCAGTATCTGGGCTGTAGGGTCGTGGGTGACAGGCATAACATCTATGAAACACCTGTTTCGATGCCTGGCACACAGTAGGTGCTCACTCAGTAAGTGGTAATGGGGAGGGAATGAAAGACAAAGAAGATCCAAGATCCAGAAAGGGAAGAGGCAGGTGTGATCCGTGAGCAGAATCGAGCCCGGTTCGTGTACACACACAAGTGAGGGTGTGGAGAGAGAGTCGTAAAGTAAGGAGCAAAGTTGAGCTAAGGTCAGAATTAGGTGGCCGCGTCAGTCAGTGATGAGAGGGTCCAGTGCAAGGTCAAGGTTGCAAACCCCCGGGTAGGATTAGAGAGGGCATTGGTTCAGACCCTCGGCAGGGAACTCAGGAGGAACCGGGACCCTGCTTTATGGCTGTGCTCTTGTTTCTTGATTGTTCCTCCCAATTTCTGTCTTCCCTCCCTTCCCTGATTAGCAACTGCTTGAATCTGCTCTTTGGAACACAGGGAGAGTCAGGGAGGCTGAATGAAGTCTATTTCCTACAAACAAGAAACGGAGAACACAGATCTGTATCAGGGGGACCCCCACAGGGTCCTGCTCAGTATCAGTCAAGACCAAGCCTTCAACCTGAGTTGCACGCTGGGGGCCCAGGCTCCGACGCAGCTGGTGACAAGGCTTTTTTGTGAAGGGTTTTAATGTGCACCCTGGGTCCAGAACTATCCTGTTACATTCACTTAGGGCAGAGATGTCTTTGCAGAAGCTAGAATGTTTGAATTTTGGGGGAGCACAGAGATAGAAGAATCTAACGTAGCTCAGGGTAAAAACCAGATTGAGTCTCCCCGCACCCTGTGTCTGGGACCTAGCTTAGGGGCAGTGGTCTTTCTAGGAGACTAATAGGATTTAGGATCCTGGCTGTTTCAGGGTTCTTCGGTTTTATGCAACAACAACAAAAAGTCTCTGGCTAAGCAAGAGAGAAATGCATTGGAAAGGAGTCAAGAGAAAGGCTAAGAGCCACATCCTTGTAAGAGGGGTACTTTCAGGGGCGAAGGGGGGTCGAGGTCTTAGGAGCTGTTACTAGGTGCCCCCTTCTGTGGCCACAGTTAGGATAACTGCCTGCCTTCCATTTAAAAGTATTTTAAGATTTTGATTCAGCTCAATATTTCTTGAAATGGTAAAGAGTTTTGGTGGAATTTAGGAATTGTTTCCATGGAATTCATAAAAATAGTTAAATAAAATAGCAATCGGGAATATTTTGTACACACCAAGGGCTCACTTTAAAGAAGCAGAATTGTGGGCTCTGGGTGGAGGGGAGACTAGGGGCTGGACAGAAAGAAGAGTAAGTTACGCCACAGAGATCTCATCTAAGTCTCACAGATTCAGCGCTGAAGGTGAGGATGAGGATTTTCCCAGTTTGGCAGAAATCACTGTGTAGCTGCTTTATTTCTCAAGCGATGTGAGCAGCTAGCTTTCGGTAGAGCTGCAGCTCTTACAGACTTTCATACCTCAATTGGAATATTCTTCATGCCTTGAGCTGCATCACTCCTATCAGCATACAAACATGTCTACTATTTCCCGTCTTCAAATGAATACACCTAAAATAGGGTTCTCTCATGCCCCCAGGGCTATTAACCACTTTATTTGGTCCCCTTTACAGCAAAACTCCACCAAAGAGTTCTCTATGCTCGTGATATCCAATTATGTTCCTCGTGTTAAAAAAATTGTATGGTGACAAAGCCCAGGAAATTGACATGTCTATTCCAATTTATCCTTCTTTTTAATCCCCTGTGTAGCATTTATCTGATCAGAAACTTGTCCTGATTTCCTTTCTAAGAAGACTACATAGGGGATGGTTAATTAAAAAAAATTTTATTACCATGTTCTAAATAGATCATTTTAAATGAACTGATTGAATCCACATTACTTTTTTTTACTGAAGTAAAGTTGATTTACGTGTTAATTTCTGGTGTACAGCATAGTGTATGTGTGTTACTTTTAGCTTCAGAAGTCATCATTTTTAAGATTATATTTAAGAGGCAGTTAACTATTACAAATAAATCATTTTGATGAATTACAGTATTATCTACTTTTACAGTAAAGGATCCTTTTGATTGTTTAAAAAAATTATATGAAGACATGGATGCAAAAGGGTGTGTATAGTGCTCCCTTCTATATACAATAAAGAAGAGTCAAAAAGGACCTCAGGAACTTGGTTCCTCCCAGCCCTCACCCCCAGGGGCAGGAGTGGGCCCCAGAGTTCAGGTCATTGCTTCCCTCGCTCCCCTCTCCCCAACCCCCACCCCTCAGCCTGATCGCCACCCTCTCTCAGGCCCATCAGAACTCCTTTCATAACCCCTCTACCCCTGTCATGGTGCCACCACAAAGCCTGGTTCTCCCGGGGCACCCCTCACCCCCTGGGCTCACTCCCACATGCATCTATCTGTACGTTCCTGTTTCATCTATTGCCATGTGACAAAGCACACCAAACATAAGTGGCTTAAAACCACTGCCCCCATTTATTTTGCTCACGCATCTGAAATTGGAGCAGGAATTTGCAGGAACAACTGGTTTCCCCTCCATGTGGGGTGACTCAATGAGGCTGGATGGTCCACTTCCAAGGTTGTTCCTTTGTGATTGGTGAGATGGCTCTGGCCGCCGATTTTGCTCCACGTGGACCTCTCCATGGGGCAGCTTGGGTTTCCTCACTGCAGAGGAGATGGGGTCCAAAGGTGGGCATTTATATTAGTTTTCTGTTGCTGCTGGAACAAATTGCCACAAACAGTGCTGGAAACGACAGAAATGGATGATTTCACAGTTCCGTGGTTAGAAGTCTGGTCTGGGTCTTGGCTTAAAATCAAGGTCTCGGCAGGGCTACATTCCTTTCTGGAGGCTCTTAGGGGAGAACCCCTGTCCCTGTTCTTACAGGCTGTGGGCAGAATTCAGTCCCTTGCGGCTGTAGGACTGAGGTTAATATATCACCTCCAAGATGACACGGGGGATGCTGTGCCTGGTACTGCACTTAAAAAGGAAGCAAATACTTACGGGGATTTCCAGATGTTGGAGGCAACGTCTCCACGTCTAAGTGTGTTACCTGGACCTCCTTCCTGAGGAACCCACGAGTCTGCCAGTTTACGTGGGTATTGGAGCAGGGGAAGGCTCGGAGCCATTTCCAGGCTGTAGGACACACTGTTCCATCTCTTCGGTCTTATAACCTGACAAAGCCAACGGCACTTGAAGTGTCTGTGGCCGATAGTGGTCTTGTCAGGAGACACTGGCATGAACGGTTTGGAGACTCCCGGTATACAGACCACAAGGATTTAAAGCAAATCCATACCGTCTTCTGCAGATAATTATTTCCCTTTTGAAAAACAACTTCTCACTTGTTAGCAGGCCCTGGTGGAGACTGAACACCAGTTGATGGTGTGAACTCGATGTCACCTGATCCACTGAACCACCAGGTTGGGCCCGTACAGCAGTAACATACTGTTGAGTAGAAATGGAATACAAGACTTGACCTTGAGCAGGTTGGAAACTGAGTAAGTTGCACGTGCAGGTGCCTCAGGTTCTCTGGGACCAACTCCTGCTGCATTGTCCCCTCTGATCCACACCCGGGGTCTCAGGGGGGAGTTTTTCGTGACTGAGGAGAAAAAGCTGAGGCTTAGTGTACGGCTGGCTCTATGTGATATGATAACACCAGCCATCGTGATGTGATGATGTCCAACCACGTGGACAGCTGCAGCATTGCAGCCCCACCCAGGGATCCCCGAGGGGAGGTGGTGAAGGAAAATCTCCCCAGTGGGCAGAGTGCTGAGTGGGACATTTGTCCACTTTGTCTGGACTGAGAGACATCCAGAGTAGAAATCTGCATGAACTCATGGGTGGTCGCTAACCGGCTACCTATGTGGCTAGATGCTCAGTGACTTGGGAAAGAAACAACTCCATGACTGGGTACAAGGAGGCTGGAGGAAGAAGGATGTGGATGGATGTTTCAGGATGAATTCAGAGTATGAAGATTTGCATCTCATGAGAATGCTCACCAGCAGTGACCCCTGGGACGCTGGGGATGAAATAACATGTTCTGTGGGTGTCCGTCAGCCCCACTGCCTGCCCACCCCGGTGCCTGCTCAGTGGGCCCACATACAAGGTACATGATGGCAGGGATAGAGGCTGTGGATGCGCTCGACAACACAGAAGTCCCCTCTCCAAGGCTGACCCGGTTAACACTAGTGCTGAGTGCAGAACCTGCAGTGACGAGTTGAAAAAAAGAAAATTTTTGGAAACGTTTTCCATTGAGAGGGGAAAACTTTTTGCCCTCCCTTGAATCCCGGTGGGCTCATGACTGCTCTCACCAGTATGGGATGCCATTAATGATGCTAGTGGCGACTCAGGTGAAGTCAGAAAGACCATACAGCCCTGGTGAGTTCTCTTGGAATGCCTGCTCTCCAGAGGTTCTCCCCTGACATGCTCCCTCTCAAAGCCCAGGGGCAAGGCTGTGAGAGGTTCAAGCCACTTCAAGAGGCCACGTGGAGGTGCTCTGGTCGGCAGTCCCAGTGGAGCCCAGTCTTCAGGCTATCCGATTCCAGGCACCAGAATGTGAGTGGAAAAACCTTCAGATGGTCCCAGCCCTGACCGTTGAGTCGCCCCCAGCTGCTCGGCTTCCCAGCCAGGGCCCTAGACATTGTAGACCAGACGGAAAATGATCCCCGCTGTGTGCTCTGCAAATCCTGACCCACGAGATCCATGAGCACAACAAGATGGTGGTGGTTATGTACCACTCAGTTGGGTAGTTTCTATGCTGCAATTGAACCGCTGCCAGTAGCAGAGACGCTCAGCTGCTGATGCAAAACTTCCCCTGGGGAGAACTGCCTGCTGGGCGATTGATTGTATGGGATTCCTTCCAGCATGGAGGGAGGGGTAGCTCGTCCTCCCTGGATAAGACACACCTTCTGAAGATGTATTTGTCTTTCCCTCCCATAACGCTCCTCCTGGCGTTCCCATCTGCACACTCAGGGAGAGTCTTAGCATTGTCAGGGTATTCCACGCAACATAGCTTCCAATCTAGCAATTTATTTCCCAGCAAAAGAAGTGACCAGAGACTCCACCAATGCCCAGGACTTAGCATCCGCTCAGAGCCCACATCTAGTGTTTCCCAAAAGATCTGTGTATAAAAAAAAAATGACATTAGTGGGAAAAGTAGCTAAGTTCGAATCAGATCTGTACTTTAGCTGACAGATTTACATCAATGTTAATTTCTTCATTTTGACAAAGGTACCAAGATGTAGAAAGTATCAGGGGAAGCTGGGGAAGGGGAGACAGGTAGGAATGTTTATGCTATCTTTGCAACACTTCTGTAGATTTAATATTATTTGAAGAGAAAAGATTAAGAAAAATCTTTGGTTTGGACCTCTCCCAAGAGAATGGTCACCATGCTGTAATGCAGTATGTCCTTTGGGGCAGCCTTGGAGGAAGGTCCACAGTATATTTGTAGCAGGTTGACAAGGCTCTTCTCAAGGAGACCCAGCCCCCTCTTCATTCAAGAGCTCTGGGTCTGCAAACTGGCTCATGAGTGGGAATTGAGTGAGAGTTTTTGGACTATCTCTTATGAGTCAAGATAGGTCTCTCTTTACTTTCCCTAGAGATTTTCCAGCTCTATGGATACAATAACACTTTAATTGGCTGCCTGATGTGAATTAAATTGTGCCGCCCAAAAGATACGTTGAAGTCCTAACCCCAGTAGTTGTGAATGTGACCTTATTTGGAAAGTTCTTTGCAGATGTAATTATAATGTAAGTTGAGATGAGGTCATAGTGAAGGAGGGTTGGCCCTTAGTCCAATATGATTGGTGTCCTTATAAGAAAAAACATCCATCGACAGATGACTGGATAAAGAAGATGTGGTACATATATACAAAGGAATACTACTCAGTCATAAAAAATAAAATAATGCCATTTGCAGCAATATGGGTGGACCTGGAAATCATCATTCTAAGTAAAGTAAGCCAGAAAGAAAGAAAAATACCATGATATCACTCAGTGGAATAATAAAAAAAAAAAAAGACACAGATGAACTTATTCACAAAACAGAAACAGACTCATAGACATAGAGAACAGACTTACGGTTTACCAGGGGGTAAAGGTGGGTAGGAAGGGATAAATGGGGAGTTCGAAATTTGTACCTCTTGGGAAGTGATGGAAATGTTAGCTATCTTGATTGTGGCCATGGTTTCATAGCCGTATACATCTATCAGAATTCATCAAATTGTACATCTGAAATATGTGTAATTTACTCTACAGAAATTATACCACAATAAAGTTTTTTTTTGGAAAAAAAAAAAAAAAAGAGGGACAGAGAGAGATGCAGACAGAGGGAATATGGCCATGTGACAAAGAGGGCAGAGATCGGAGCTGTGCAGCTGTAAGCTAAGGAAGGCCAGGATGGCCGGCAACACTGGAAGCTGGAAGGGGCCAGGAAGGATCCTCCCGAGATCCCTCAGAGGGAGCAGGTCCCTGCGGACACCTTGATTTCCAGCTTCCAGGCTCCAGAACTGTGACCCAATACATTTCTGTTGTTTTAAGCTGCCCAGTTGGTGGCACAAGGTTCCAGCACTCTAGGAAGCTGCTACACTGCTCCCCTCTTATTCTTAGAAACTCTGGGATTATACAGCCACTGGCAAAGATAACTGGGGGCAAAATCTAATTGACTCGGGTCCTGTTGCCCGTCGAGGTGACGGTGCTCGTGTTACCTGAGGGAGTGAAGCACTGCCAGTTGGCCTTTGCCTTTCTGGAACCCTGTCATCCTCACTGAAACTGCGGAGCCCATGTTTCAGGGCAGCAGGTCTCACCATCGTTCTGTAACCAAGCAGGACCCTATAGGGCCTTCCTGGTACAGACCACCAACAATGTCCTCTGCCTGCCTCTTGTCTGTAGACAAACTTTAGTCTCCCAGGATTCCCCAAGTTCCAAAGAGTACATTTAATCAGGGAAGTGAGAAAGTGCTTCATATATCAACTCATTTTATCCTCATGGAAACTTCTAAGAATGATTACTCTTAAGAGCTCCATGTCACAGATGAGGAAATTGAGGCACAGTGAGGCTGAGTAACTTGTCCAGGGTCACACAGCATTAAGTGATGGAGCCAGGAATCAAACCTTGCAGCCTGGCTTTACAACTCACCCCCTCACCACCACTTGATGTTGCCTTTCTCTATAAATTCACGTTGACTTGAGTTGATGTCTGATCGAGCCACAGATATACACACATTTCATATACACACGTTCCAGGCAGCGCTGCGTGCTAAGAAGGAAGACGAAGCAAGGTCAGGGGCTAGAGCACAGTGGGGAAGACACATCCCGAGTCCCACACCTGAATGATCTGATGAGGAGGTGGCACCTCGCTTCCTCCTTCACACAGCCTTCATCCGCTTGTGTGTTCGTTAACTCCTTGGTTTATTTACTGAGTGTCCACCAGGCTTGGCTCTGGGGACACCCCGCTGAAGGGCACAGTCTAAGCTTTGTATTGATGGCCATGTTCCCTGGTCACCACCTGCCTTTCCACACTCATTTCCATGCACACGGTCCACCCTCCTCTAGAACGCCCTCCCTACCCTGCCCATGTCGCTTGGCCGGCTCCTTCTCCTATCAAGGCTGCGCAGGTGATGCCTCCTCCCGGAGCCTCTCAGCCTTCCTGGCAGACTCTGGGCTCACCCAACTCTCCCATCCAGGCAGCCCTGCTGGCCGGACTGCTTGCTCAGTCTCCCCCACTGCGTAGGAGCTCCTTGAAGGCAGGGCGGAGTCTCACATCTGATACCCTCCAGCTTCCCAGTGAGTTAAATACTTGTCCATTGAGTGTGTTTCCATCAGAAGGTCGGCTCCATCAGGGCGGTCCTTTGTACCTGAATCCCCGGTGCCTAGAACAGAGCCTGGCAAATGATTCAGTGTAGGATGGATGAGAGTTGACTACATACATGAATGAACAAACTGAAAGCATGAATGACGGCCAGGCAAGGTCCTCAGGTTGACTCCCTCCCAGCCCAGGGCTCCCCCACAGCCAGGTGCCTCTGACAGTCAGAACCAGCTATGTAATTTGCCAAATCCACTGAAAAATAAAGATGTGAGTCCCCTTGTTCAAATATTAAGGATTTTGGAAGGGCAACAGCAGGATGTTGAACCGAGGGGTAGAGGGGATCTCCTGGGCACCCAGCCCTACGTTACTGCACAGGTGGGTGGCTGTGAGGCCTGCCTGCCTGCCCGCCCCGGCTTCCCAGGCTGCATCCCCCAGCAGCTCCCTCCCAGCTCCCCCCTCCAGCCCTGATCTCAGCCATGCCCAACCTTGGGACCTCCTGAGATGGGCACCCTGGTGGCCAAGGTCAGCTTCAGGTGGGCTGGGGTAGCTGAGGGAGGCGCTCAGGCCAGCACAGTTGCAGGGAGGAAGGACCTCAGGCAGCCCCCAGTGCCAGCGCCACTCAGTCCAGAAGAAGCTCTCCATTCCCCTGGAGGAGGAAGAGAGGATATTTTTTCTTGGGAAGTGTCTCCTGCCTTATCTACATTGGGGACCCCCTGGCAGACACACAGGTGCACAGATGTAGAGACAAACACAGACACAAACAAAAAAGATACCCTGTCTCCCTGTTCAAAAATCTAGGGACTGGCGCTGCCACCCTCTCCCAACTGCCGGCTCCAAACAGACACACCTGAACCGATGGCCAGACACAGAGACCTGCCCGGAGGAAACATACTGCGGAAACACGCGGGGACGAGGACAGACAGACAGACTCAGGCACACGGACACTTTCAGGCTCACCTAGGGCTCTTCGGTCCGCAACGCAGACGCTCAGGGACATCCGAGCAGAGCGCGCACCTTCGGAGCCCCCGGCGCCCAGCTCCGTCGCAGCCACGCCTCCCGCGCCCACCCTCTCGGGCGGCTCAGGGCGAGCCCACCGCCCCCCACCTCCACCCCAGGAGCCCGAGGGAGGCGCGCGGGCAGGGCTGGGTAAGCCGGCATCGGTTCAGGAGACGGAGCTGCGGATAGCGGGCGGGGTCGGGACGCGCGGATACGGGAGCGGGAGGACGTCGGGGCAGGGCTGGCCCGGGGCCAAGGCATCGGGGGCGGGGAGAGGCCCGCGTGGGTCTAGAGTGGGCGGGAGGGCTGTCCCGGACTTTGCGGAGTGAGGGGAAGTGGGCAGTGCGCACTGGGGAGCGCGAAGAAGCCGAGGCCAGCCCGGGTTAGCCCAGGTCAGCGGGGTGGGGGCGGTGGTAAGTCGATCGGGCGGGTACCTTGACCGAGGGCAGAGGGGCAGAAGGCGGGAGACTAGGCGTCCGAGGGTGATCAGGACAAGGCAGAGGGCGTCGGGGCTAGGGCAGGGGACAGGAGCAGCAGGTGGGGCCCAGGTCGCAGCCACCCCGGGGACTAGACGCAGTGAGGGTCGCTCAAGGATGCACGAGGGCCAGGGGCCGCCTGCATCTCCCCAGGCCGCTCGGGGCGGCCCCGACAGGGTGACGTCGGGGCCCGCGGCCTGTCTGCCGCCCCAGCTCCCGGCCTCGGGGTCCCCGACGTCCCCGGCGTCCCCCGCCCCTCGGCGGGGCGCTGTCCGCGCCAGTTTCCCGCAGAAGCTGGCGGAGGCGCTGAGCAGCCAGTACGGGCTGAACGTGTTCGTGGCGGGGCTGCTGTTCCTGCTGGCCTGGGCCGTGCACGCCTCGGGCGTGGGCAAGAGCGACCTGCTGTGCTTCCTCAGCGCGCTCATGCTGCTGCAGCTGCTCTGGATGCTGTGGTACGTGGGCCGCAGCTCCGCGCACCGCCGCCTCATCCGCCCCAAGGACACGCACGCCGGCGCGCGCTGGCTCCGCGGTGAGTCTCCCGTCCGCGAACCGGCGGGCGGGCCTGCTCGCCCGCTCCCTGCAGCCCGGCCGCGCCTCTGAGCCCTTCCCTCCTCGACTTTTCCCTTTAGTCTTTTCTTCTCGTGCACCTCTGCTGGCTCCCCCACCCCACCTCCTGCCTTTCCTTCTCTCTTTTTCTTTGTTAAGCCTTTATTATTCAAGCAGCCTCCTCTCTCTGCCTCCAGACTCTTGCCTTACATTCCATCGTTGGAGCCACAGTTACACAAACCTGTTCACACGTTTCCTTGGCTTAAAACCCTGCTGTGGTTGCACTGACCCCATGATGGAGGCCACACTCGCCGTCCTGGCATTCAAGGCCTTCTAAGATCTGGCCCCGGATAGCCTCTTCCATTTTAGCCCCTCCTTTGCCTCATTCTGTGCGCCAGTCTCAAAGGCTTTCAGTTCCCATCACAAAATCTCATGTTTCCATGCCTTAGTATATTCTGTTCCCACCTCTTGGAATGCCTCCCACCTGCTTTGCTTTCAAAGACAGGGCTCAGGTCCCACCCTATCTCCCTCCAGTGGTGCTTTTCCGACATCAACCCCCACCCCTACCACCAACCCATCACTTTGTGGTTCTGACCACACTCCTTTTCCCCTCACTGCACCCTAGGTAGGCACTGTTCTTCCTGTTAACACTTCTGTCCTCTCCACCACACTGGAGGAACTCTTCAGTGCTCATCTCGTGGTCCTAGGGCCACCTCAGGGCCTGGCACAGAGCGGGTGCAAAGGAAATGCAGTTGGGATGAATGATGTAATGAATAAGTGGATAAACGTTCCAGGCAGTGGGGACAGAAGCACTTGCTAGTCACTCACAACACATCGATTGAAACATTGTCAAGATAAGAACACTCCTCTCCTCAAGGAGCTTCTGCTCTTGAAAGGGAGATAGACATGATACAGGTCAGAGGGAGGAGGCTGTGGGAAGTCTGATTGTGGAGAAAGCCGCTGTCTGAGAAAACTTCATGGGAGGGGCCAGCTACGTTTCACTCCGTGTGGTCCAGACACGTCACACTTCCCTGTCTGAATCTCAAGTTAGACCTGAATTTAAGACCATTGTTGTCACTTTCCTTGCGGGATGTTGGGCAAATTACTTAATCTCTCCAACCCTTAGTTTTGGCAAGTGCAGAATGAGACTCAAACACTCTGTAGGATCAGGGACTGCTGGGTACAGGGTGGGCTCCCAGCACGCGTTCGTTTTCCCTCCCACCCACAGTCTCAGCAAAGGCTTGGCCTCAATGCAACTTTCTCCACCCACCTGGCAGAAATGACCCCTCACTCCCACGGGTCACCGAGGCTCCCTCTGTGTAGCACTCTTTTGGTCCTTGTCAATTTCTGCCTTGTCTTGTGACTAGCTGGATGTGAGCCTTGTGACCCGGAGGATTTCAGGTTTCTTAGGCTCAGGGTTCTTAGGTTCCTCTTGCCTTGGGAAAAACTGCACACAGCTCCAGGCTGGCGCAAATGCCTGCTCTGAAAATGGTTGTTTAAGGGAGGTTTGTAGTTTTATGACTCTGTGAATGACAATGAGTCCAGGGCCCTATCAAACAAACAGACAAGGATGAAATGTTATTTTGAGGCTATTGACTTAAATAGGTAAACTATCACACACACAGGCTTCTGGACTCTGCTTTCCCATAGTGGCAGGGTCCTTCCTTTGTTCCTTCCTCACTTCCTCCCCACCATGCTTCTGCCCTTCCTTTTTCCTTCCCTCCTTCCTGTCTTCCCCCATCCTTGACCATCCTTTCCTTTCTTCTTCACCCTCCCAGTTCCCTCCTCATTTCTCTGTCCTCTGTCCCTCTTTCCCTCCTTCCTTCCTTTTCTTTCTCCCTCCCTCCTCTCATCTCTCCTTCTTCTCTCCCTCCCCCAACCCTATTCTTCCTCACTCTTCCCTCCTCTCTCCCTCCTTCCAGGAAACCTCGAAGCACTGTGGCCTGAGTCAGTGGATGAATGGAGGTGCCAGTTCCCCAAATTGGGAAGCCAGATGGAGGAATAGGGGTGGGACTGCAGAATCAGGGTCCCTCTCGTGGACGTGTGACATTTGCGATGGCAGTTAGACATCAGGTAGAGCTGGAGTAAATGAGGCAAGTTAGAAAGAGCACATAGTAGGTGCTCAGTAAATGATGTGACTGTTTAGACTCTCAACAAGTTGCCCCAGAATAACATAGCTCTCAAGGGAGATACATGGATAACGGGAACGCTGCTGGCCCTGGAGGGCGTGGCTTGATGTCTCAGCTCTGTCGCCTTCGCTTTCCTGAGTCCTGGTTTCCTCACCAGTAAAATAAGAATTCCGGCCACCTCTTAGGGAGGAGCTGGGAGATGTTGAGTGAACGCAGTTTGCAAAGTTTTGATAAAACGCAGCTTATCAAAGAAGCAGGAGGGTAATTATCCCAAAGGCTTTCAGGAGGCCATGGGGCCAAGGAAAGTGCCTTCAGCCCCGGCAGGAACTGAGGTTTTCTCTGGAATCATAGCCAGCAAGACAGGTTTGACTTAGCTCTGCCCTGGCTTCTATGACAGTCTTCAAGATCTGGGGCTCTGAGAGAGAGGGCCCGTCTGCGGAGGTCTGGGCACTGAGGTTTTCCAGAGATTGTTTTTGCATCGTGATGTGGGCTGTGAGGCATTTCTTTGAGCAGGAAACAGTCGGCTCCACCTACTGGGTGTGAGAAAGTGAAGACTTTTTTTGGAACAAAAATATTGACCTATTTAAAAAAAAATCAGTAGAAATGATGAATTATTCATCTAGACCGTGTATTTGCTAAGTACAGAGATTGATTTCTTCTGGAAGGAGTGGCAGCAGCTGGGGCACCTTGCACCAGCCCAGGGTGTGCGGGGACGTGAAAACCTAGTGAATAGCTGTTTCATCCAGTTAATCACCAGGGTCTTGTTTCTCGTCTCTTAAAAGACTACCGCAGTGAAGGCAGGTTTCTTCCTTGTTTCTGGCCTGTCTCAAGCCCAGAGAAGCATTATTAACACAAAATCATGACAATGACGACAATAAGGCTAATAACTAGGTTTCCTGAGTGCATTCAGAGCGCAGGTACTTTAGAGGCACTGTCCCAGCTGTTGGTCACGGCAATTCTTTCTCTGCACATGGGAATAATCACTCCCAAATCTACTCCTTTTATGAGATCAGATTTTTACAATGTGCTTTTTCTTTCTTTCTTTTTTGTGCTTCTTATTTCAAATGAGGCATATCTGTGTATACAACACACTGCATCTCTGTCTAGCCTGCCATCCCTGGAAAAGGGCACTGTGCTTTTTGTCCCTAAGGGACTAGAAGTAAGCTGCTTACGTAAGATCAGCCCAGGGGAGGTGGCCATACAGGTGGTAGAGATAAAAAGTTCAGGACACAATGATGGATTTTGGAAACCATTTCCACGTGTGAGAAAGTGAAGTTTGCAAAAAGAGATGGTTCCAAGGACCTGTGGGAAGAGGGGCGGGGCGCTGCAGGGGATGGTGGCAGAGAGCAGGGGAGGGCCGAGAGGGGAGGGATGAAGGCTGCAGGATGTCAAGATGCAACTGTTCCTGCTCTCAGGGAGCCCACAGTCTTGTTGCACACCAGGACTCACAGAAACCCCTAGAGGATGATTGACAGGTTTGCAAAACCTGGTGTGCAGTCTGGTGTGGTGGAGGAGGGAGCGGTCAGGGTGGGTCCCCGTGGGATCCCAGCCCACCCCGATAACTTCCCGGCAGATGCAGACAGTTCATGAACTCTGATCTGAGCTTCACTTTGTCTCCCTCCTCACAATGCATGCTCATCTCAGTCTGATAGCTTTGCTCTGCTGCAGACACAGCCCTGCCCAGACACGCCTTGTTTCTTTGGGCTTCTGTCCCTGCTGTGGGTAACGCCAGCCCGTATCAGTGTCCCAGAAATAATTCTTCCCCTTCCCCCTCTTCTTCTTCCCTTTCTTCCCTTTCTTCCTCTTCTTCCTCTTCTTCCTCTTCTTCCTCTTCTTCCTCTTCTTCTTCTTCTTCTTCTTCTTCTTCTTCTTCTTCTTCTTCTTCTTCTTCTTCTTCTTCTTCTTCTTCTTCTTCTTCTTCTTCTTCTTCTTCTTCTTCTTCTTCTTCTTCTTCTTCTTCCTCTTCTCCTTCCTCTTCTCCTTCCTCTTCTCCTTCTCCTTCTCCTTCTTCTTCTCCTTCCTCTTCTTCTTCCTCTTCTTCTTCCTCTTCTTCTTCTTCTTCTCCTCCTTCTCCCTCTTCTTCTCCTCCTTCTCCTCCTTCTCCTTCTCCTTCTCCTTCTCCTTCCTCTTCCTCTTCCTCTTCCTCTTCCTCTCCTTCTCCTTCTCCTTCTCCTTCTCCTTCTCCTTCTCCTTCTCTTTCTCCTTCTCCTTCTCCTTCTCCTTCTCCTTCTTCTTCTTCTTCTTCTTCTTCTTCTTCTTCTTCTTCTTCTTCTTCTTCTTCTTCTTCTTCTTCTTCTTCTTCTTCTTCTTCTTCTTCTTCTTCTTCTTCTTCTTCTTCTTCTTCTTCTTCTTCTTCTTCTTCTTCTTCTTCTTCTTCTTCTTCTTCTTCTTCTTTAAAACAATGATTTTCTTGAGATATAGCCCGCATACTGTACAATTCACCCATTTAAAGTGTGCATGAGCCACCAGTTTGCAGAATATTCACAGACAGGTGTAACCATCACCACGGTCAATTTTAGAACATTTTATTGTTGCAAAAAGAAACCCTGTGTCCTTTAGATGTCATCCCCCTATACCTCTTACCCACCACCCCAGGCCCTCCCAGGCAACCACGATCTACTCTCTGTCTCTAGATTTGCCTGGTCTGGACATTTTTATAAATGGATCTCATCTTGGCAACTGGCTTCTTTCACTTAGCATATGTTTTCAGTCTCATGGCCGTCCTGGAGGTGGGCGTTATCACCACCATTTTCCAGACCAGGAAGCTGAAAGGGCTTCGGGGGCAGGTTTGAGCCCTGGTCACTGGAAATATTCAACAGTGGAAATCACTGGAAATATTCGAACAGAGTGAGAAAGAGAAGGAGGACATGCTCCTTGCTTCGGTGCCGTGGGGCGATGCTAACAGGAGGTGGAGAAGGTGAAACCCTTTACATGCGTTTTGCTTGTCTTCTCCGTCTTGCAGAGGGATCTCTGGAACCTGCAGAGAGGAATGGGGAAGGCAGCCAAGCCCACAGCCTGGGGGTGACTTTGGTGGTGGCTGGGAGGAAACTGTGGTCCGGTTTTGTTCGATAGCCTGATCTGAGCTCCCTTTCTGTGCCAAGCACTGGCTGGGCTCTGGGACGGCAGGATGATGGAGGCGGCCCTGCACGGAGGGCTTCAGGAGAGGGCGAGGGTGGGGCAGTGAGGAGCAGCAGAGCATGATGGCTAGGAGCCCCCTGCCCCTGGCAGGGCATGTAGCCCCCCTTCTCTGCCTCAGCTTCCTCATCTGTTTAATGGAGATGATCATGGCCCCTACCCCACAGGGTTGTATGAGAATCAGTGAGTTAGTACCTATAGAATGCTTAGAGGAGCCCCTGGCATATAGTAAGGGACATCGATTATTATGATGAAATAAACAATTCAGGGCCCAGGGTGGGTGGGTGGATAGAAGGGTAGCCTGGGGCAAGGGTTAAAAGTTTAGGGAGAGGTCCCAGAGGAGGACCTTCTGCTTTTGCTGGAGTCTGAAAGTGAGTCTAGAACCCTTCATGCAGGCATCAGACCTTGGCTTTGTCTAGTGGGCAGTGGGGAGCCATTGAAGTTTTTAAAAGAAGGAAGTGATGTGATTAGATTTGTATTTCAGAATGGCCATTCTGTCTGCAGGGTGAGGCCTGGTTTTCAGAGGAGTAAGCAGGAGGCTGGGTGATCAGTAAGGAACTGACTAATGAGAAAGCTACCCTGAATTTAAATAATGATCAGAGAACACACAGAATATAGAGAACAGAGTGTGACAGTGACATCCCGCAAAATTCTGGAGCAGAGAAAGATACAAGGGGTTTTGAACGGTTACTTCAGGAAGGGGAGCAGTGCTCCCAAGGCCCAGCCTGCGGTCACTGTGAGAGAGAGAGTCTTGCCTAACTCCTTGAATTTTCTTCCATATTTGGTGTGCTGGGGTGGGATTTCTGGTCTACTATAGAAAATACAGACCTAATGTCAGGACTGCAGCATCAACAAGATGATGCTGGCTGGGCACTGATTGGAAAGGAAGTCAGGCTGCGCATGGAGTGTCATGTCCCCCTTTGAGCATTGTGAGCACCTATAGGAGGGCGGAACAAAAGGATGTTCAGTCTGAAAGAGAGAGGACGTGAGCTGGTGGGGAAGAAAGTGCCGCAGCCCAGCTCCCGTCAGCTCCAGGCCATCCTTCTGCTCACAGCAAACCAGAGCCACTTCTCCAGGGAAGCCCTTCCTGATGGCTTCAGACCAGATGCGGCTTCTGGGCTGAATGTTCTCATAGTACCCTGTTCGTTTTCTTCTTAGTGCTTACTGAGCGGGAGATTGTGTTACTTTGTTTGTTGATCTGACCAGACTGTGAGCTCTTGAGGGCAGAGACCTTGTGTGAATGTGCTTCCCACTATAACCTGAGCTCCTGGCACAGTGCCCAACCTGTAATAAGTGCCAACTGGTATTTACTAAATCATCAACTGAATGAGTGGATGGACGAATGAGAGTGACGGCAGAACCTCCAGCGAAGAGGATGGCAGGTCTGGGAGACTGACCGCAGTTCAGTGTAAGGACGAGCATCCTAATATAAGCACCAGCTGGTGAAAGAAGGGCGCACCGGGACGGCCAACCTCCCGGCCCTGGGCATGTCCTTCCAGGTGGGGACCAGACGGCTGCTGGTCATGAGGTACTGGGAAGCACCCTTCCTTGAGATGGGAGATGCAGACAAGCTTTGTGGGCCCTTCCACCTCTAAGGTTCTAGACTCCCAGGAGGGATTTGGGTTCCTAACACAGACGAGGGTTCTCCCCTCTCCTAATACTACACATTTCAGGATTATTCTCAAGCAATGTGGCTGGTAAACTTTCTAATTAGTTCTAATTTGTTGGGTGTTTCTTTGTGATGGTAGTGATGACAATAACATTCCCTTTATAGAATTTTCTTCTAGGTGCTCTTCATGTAGTGACTCATTTCATCTCCTCTACATCCCTCAGAGATAGTCAGTCTTCTTATTATCCACATTTGACAGATGGGGAAGCTGAGGCACAGAGAAGTTAAGTAATTCTCAATGTCATAAACTATAGTATGTGGTAGAAAAACAATATGAAGCCAGGTAGTCGGCTCCTACCACTACACTCTATGTACAGTCTTTTTATATAAGAGATTTTTGTCAGTATGCAAGGTGATATTATAAAACCAGGTTTATTGATTGAGTGTCCTGTCTTATGTCTACTAGATCTGTTTAGTTCTGAAATCTTCCACTCTTTTTTTTTTTTTAAGTAGCAGTTAGATATACAAAGCAAAAACTAATCTACTTGGGCACACGTGTAGCTATTGTATCTTCCTCATATGTCATGGTTATTTATTTATTTTTTTCCTGTGTAATAATAAAGGTGGGGGACTTCCTTGTCCTATTTTTTACATTGAACCCTAAGTCCCACGTGGTCTGATATTAATGGTCCTGTTTCTCCCGTCTTTTTGTTTGTGTTGCCTACTTCCTCTCAGTCCAGCACTCTATTTCCCTCTGTTATCACTTAGTTAAAAGTGTGATTCATATGAAGAACATATAGCTAGGTTTTATTTTTAATTCAATATTCTCATCCTTGTTTATTAATTAATGAGGGATTTAGATCATTCTAATTTACTGTAACAATTTGTGTAGTGGACTTTATTGTTTCCATTTTTAAGTGATTGTAATGATTTATTTTATATACTGTTCCCACATTTTTCTTTTCCACATGCTTGTTTTTGGAGCCCTTGAACATTTTATTGTGTGTTTCTATTCCGTTGATGGCTAGCTTCCTTTTCCTCATTCTCATAATCAGATGCACATTACTTCATTCTTATCTGGAAGCCCAAATACTCCATATCTCCCCTGGCAAGACACATTGCTTGCTCCAAGACACTCCCATTTCCTTTCTATTCCAGTGAGATAAGACTTTTAGAATACATTTGTTTCCCTTTTCCCCCTGGTACCCATCTCTGCCTTGAGAACTTTGAAAGGTTTTTCATCTCTGCTCCTCATTCAGTCCATCCTCAACTTTATTCTATGTCACAAATCGTTACAGAGTGTGTAAATTAGACATTTCCAGACAAGTTATCTTCCATTTGGATTTAACTTCTCTTATCTGTTTTCTTTTCTATTAATTTGTTCATCTGTCTACCAGACTCATTCACCCATCCTCCCATCCATCCTCCATTCATCTTTCCTCCATCCATCCATCCTCTATCCATCCATCCATCCATCCATCCATCCATCCATCCACCCATCCGTCCTCTATCCATCCATCATCCATCCATCCACCATCCACCCATTTTACACCCTCCCTCTCTTCCTCCTTTTTCTTCTTCCTTCCATTACACATTCATCTACATCTTCAATCTATTGCAAAGTTTATTGCTCACTCTTGTTCCCCCTCCTCTTCATCTCTTACTTTGAGGACTCTCTCCTAGTTCACTGGCGGTTTGGTTAAAGCCCTTTGTCAGGCTAGTTATGTGGGTGACATTTTCCCTCCATTTCTTTTTTCTCTGTCACCTTCTCAGAAAATTCTTTTCTGACCACCCACCCTCACCCTCAGTCCTCCCAGCTTTACTCTTATCCAGGCACTCGGCACTTCCTGGTGTTTCTTCTATGTTTATTATTTATTTGCTTATTTTTCTGACTTCCCCACTAGAATGTTAAACTCACCAAGGGCAGATACTTTATTTTATTGACAATTTTCTATCCCAAGTGCCTGGACCGTAGCTGGAGCTCAACAAATAACTGTCAATGATATTTGGCGTCTCCTCAACCATCTTTCTGACTTTTGCCTTGACAACTGGGTGACATTTTGGCTGGGAACAGGGTTATTGAGATGCAGCCCTTTTCTTGTGGTTCATCTTAGCTTCTTTTCCACTGGCTTCCAGATTCCCCATGATGCAGATGAGAAGTCTGGTACTAGCTCATGCCTCTGTATTTTGTGCACACCCCAATTTATGCAATGTTATACGTGAGTATTTTTGTCTCTCCAGCAATCTTATTTGTATACCTTTGAGCCCCTGGCAAAATGCCTCATGGATAGTAGGATTCCCCAAATATTTGCTGTATAAATAAATGGATGGGAGGATGGATGAAGGAAGGATGGAAGGACTCCAAGAGTGTGAGAAGACATATGATGTATTCATCACAACTCTTGAAATGTGAATGAGAGAGATGCTCCTAGAGATGCTGTTCTTCTCAAGGCGGGGGTCCCAGACCCACAGCCTCACCCCGATCTGGGAACTTGTCAGAGGTGCAAATTTGGGGGCCCCACCCCAGACCTACTGAATTAGAAACTCGGTGGGTGGGGCCCAGCTCTCTAGGTTTTAACAAGCCCTCCTGGTGATTCTGATGCAGGCTCAAGTTTGAGAACCACTGCTGGAGACCCATCCCATTTTATAGATGAGAAAACTGAGGCTTGGAGCAGGGGAGTGACCTGCCTGAACTCACACCTTCCATCAGTGGCACAGCCAGGTTCTTATAGTTACAGCTGTGGTCTTGCCAACCCCACCAGGCTGCCTCAACGCATCTGGTTACTTCTCTTTGTCATCAAAATGAACCACGCATTTGTCAAACCATTTCAAAGCATGGGGATTGAATGTCCACTCTTATAAGCATTCTTACTTCACTGGGGGTTTTCCAGGATGTAAAAAAAAAGTGACTTAGAGTTGTTTCTATAAGACTTTGAGCAATGGAAAGGAGCCAGGCGATTGCATTACTCACTGCAGGCTTCTTAGGTGGGGGCTGTAAGTTTATAGCTCCCCGTCAGGCTCAGGGCCTTCTCTGGGGCCGTGACGCATCCCACACACGAGCCGGTTTCCTCGCGTTACTGGGAGAGGGCGTGTGTGCGGTGGTGCCTGTTGGTCCAGGAGCGGAATTAGGGACTTTGATGTTGATCAAGTCCCCGTGATCGATGCTTTTTTCTGGCTGATTTCTTCATTTGGTTACAAGTTTCTTTTTAATGTATTTTGTGTACTCCTTCCCAGTCTTATTCACATGCCTATTTTTAGTACGTTTTCATATTTTTTGTCAACCGTGCTGGATATACTGTCAAAGAATGTTCCTTTTCTTCACTTCACCTAGCACTGCCCTTTCTATGGCTGCTATAGACCCCGCCCTATAGTTAAAAAAAACTGAACTTTCTATTTTACAGAAGAGATGCAAAGATAGGACAGAAAGTTCCTGGACACCTGTATACTCCTGACTTTTATTCTTTAGAGAGCAGGATTTTAGGATAAGAGAACCGAGATTTTTGAACAGAGCAGTGACACTCCTAGGTTGATCATTTTGGGTGGAAATCTTCTAGAGGTCTTCTGCTGCTTTGGCAACTTTGTTGAATGTATATCTCTTGTCAGACTCTGAGATATACACAGGGTAGGTACAATGAAAAATAGGACACGGTTTTACCTTCTAGATTCAGCTCACCAAGCCAATAGTACAATTTGTTTTGTACAAATTTAAAAATTTTTAAATTGTGATAAAATATACAGATCAGACAACTTTCCAACATAGTCATTTACTTGTACGGTTCAGTAGGGTTAAATGCATTCATATTGTGAGTTAATTACAATTAGTCTCCAGCACTCTTCCATCTTGTAAAATGCAAAGTCTGTATTATTAAATACCTCCCCGTTTCTCCCTCACCCCAGCCCTCCGCAACCACCATTTTACTTTTTTGTCCCTATGAATTTAACTACTCTAAGGAATCTCATTTTGTGGAATCATACAGCCTTTGTCTTCTTGGGACTGGCTTGTTTCACTTGGCATGATGTCCTCCAAGTTCATCCACGTTGTAGCGCGTGTCTTGTTTTTAAAAGCTGAATTATAGTCCATTGTATGGATATACCACCCTTTGTTTATCCATTCGTCCATCGATGGACACTAGGATTGCTTCCACCTTTTGGCTGTTGTGAATAATGCTGCCATGAATGCGGGTGCACAGATAGCCCTTTGTGTCCCCTTTTGTGTATAAACCCAGATATGGAATTGCTGGACCATGGGGAGTTACTGATTTTAATATTTTGAGAAACTGCCATACTGTTTTCCACAGTGGCCACACCATTTTACATTCCCATCAAGAGTAAAGGTTTCCAATTTCTCCACATCCTGGGCAACATTTGTTATCTTCCTTCCTTCCTTCCTTCCCTCCCTGCCCCCCACCACCCGCCTTCCCTTGTTTGAGCAGTGGCCATCCCACCGCATGTGAGGCAGCATCTCTGTGATTTTCCTTTCCCTAATTAGGGATGTTGAGCATCTTTTCATGTGTTAATTATCCATTTCCATATGTTCTCTGGAAAAATATCTATTCAAGTCCTTTGCCCATTTTTTGCAAAAAACTTTTTTGGTTAAATTGTAGTTCTTTATAGACTCTGGATATTAACATCTTATTAGATATATGATTGGAAAATATTTTGTCCTGTTGTGTGGGTCAATACTATTCTCTGATACACAATTTTTTTTTTCATTTGATGTAGCCCAGTTTACCTATTTTTTACGTTTGTGGCTTGTGCTTTTGGTGTCAAATCCAACAAATCATTGCCAAATCCAACATTGTAAAGCTTTCCCCTTATGTTTTCTTCTAAGAGTTTTATAGTTTTAGGTTTTACATTGAAGTCCTTGACTCCTTTTGAGTTAATTTTTGAATATACTGTAAAGTAAGGGTCCAGCTTCATTTTTAAAAAATAAATTTTATTTCATTAAAATTTTTTTATATTAAGACAAATGTATGTATATGCATGACTGGGACATTGTGCTGTACAACAGGAATTGACACATTGTAATTGATTGGACTTCAATTAAAAAATTAAAAAAAAATTTTTTTAAATAGAGCTACTGGGGATTGTATCCAGGACCTCACATATGCTCTACTGCTGAGCTGTACCCCCACCTGCATTTTGTTTTTTTTAATGGAGGTACTGAGGCTTGAACCCAGGACTTTGTGCATGCTAAGCATGCACTTTACTGCTGAGCTCCGCCCCTACCCTCTAGCTTCATTATTTTACATATGGATACCCAGTTTCCCAGCACTGGTTGTTGAAACAAATATCCTTTCCCCATTGAAATGTCTTGGCACTCTGGTCAAAAATCATTTGACCCTACGTGTGAGGATTTAATATAATTTATTTTGAAATGATATCAGTGCATGGTAACACTTACATGTGTGTGTTTCTAACACCCGTTCCCCTAATTTAGGTAGCATCACATTGTTTGCAGCCATTACCATCATCCTGGGATGCCTTAAAATTGGGTACTTCGTTGGATTTTCTGAATGTTTATCAGCCACTGAAGGAGTTTTCCCTGTCACACATGCAGTCCACACTCTGTTGCAGGTAAACCACGTGGTCTTTGCTTATGTTGCCTTGGTTTCTGTTAAGCGTATCCCAGGGTATGCAAAACAGGATACTTGGCGGGGCAGTGTGAGGCGAGGCTCAGTCCTTTTAGCTTCCTCCGCTGTAAAATGGGACTGCGTGTCCTCTTGGCCATTTTAAGGGGAATCTTATGAAGCAGAACTTACACTGATGAAGAGTCGGGAAATTCTGCCAAGTCAGAGGCAAACAGAAAAGGCTTGGGGGAATTTAATCGACGGTTTTATTGAGATAAAATTCACCTGCCATACAATTTACTCATTTAAAAGTGTACAATTCAGCGGGTTAGTATTTCATAGGGTTGTGCAATCCTCACCACGATCAATTTTAGAACATTGTCATCACCCCTAAGAGACTTTGTGAGCCATTACAGTCATGCCTCTGAGTCATTGAAACACTTCTTTTTGTTTGCCTACTTGTGGATTAAAATCTTTAGAAATGTGTGAGAGGTTCTTTCTCAGCATTGGTCAACATGGTTTGGCTAAAAAGTGAGGATTTGATATATAATTTAAATCTATAGCTTAGAATCAGAAAAATCTCATGTCTGAAAAAAAATCTTAGATGGGCCTCCAGTGTAGTTTCCAGAAATCCCTGGAGATGGCACTCAGAGTTGAGATAATAATAAAGGAAATACTTAGTACTTCTCTGGGACTTTAGAATAGGCAAAGTGCTTTTCATTCATCACTTCGTGTAAGGCTCCCAGCAACTCCACAGGAACAGCTGTTGGATTGTCACACACAATCCTAAGGAAGAAGTTGGAGGTCAGAGAGGACAAATGACTTGCCCAAGGTCACAGTCAAGACACAGTTCCTCTCCATGCAAGTCACCCCGGAAGACCATGGACTTGGTCCAGTGGTACTGCTATTGCTCAAAATATTTCTGGATTCTCAGTTTGGGAACGTCCTTCAGGACCTATTTCTCATCTCCAAACACCAACGATGCCATTTTTAACCTCTGTCCTTTATAAAAAGTGGTCTCCACTCTGTGTACCTCTGTACAGGTGACTGCCTGTCGGGTCTTGGTGACTTTAGGGTGCTTCTTGAGGTCAAACACATTCTCGCAAGTGGAGCTCCTTGGGGGCTGTGCCAGGTGGGCTTGCATCATCTGGCCTCTGTGGGAGCCCTGGTGGAACTGGGCAGCAGCTTCCAGGGAGACTGGTTTGAAGGGGTCACCTTGCATTCTGAGAGTTGTTACAGGCTGAATGGGGTCCCCCGCATTCATATGTTGAAGTGCTAACCTCCAGGACCTCAGAATGTGACTGCGTTTGGAGACAGGGTCTTGACAGAGAGAATTAAGGCTAAATGAGAAGACATGTGAGCTGTAGGGGGCTGTAAGCTGGGATGGACTGGAGCCATGGTTTAGTGTAGCACTTATAAGCATGAACTCTGGTCAGACGACCTGGCTCCAGCTCATACCAGCAGTGTGACCTTGGGCAAATTACTTAACCTCTCTGGGCCTCATAGGGTCTCATCTGTAAAGCACCTCCTCTGTGGGGTTGTTGTGAGGATGAAGGCGCTGATGTGTTTGAAGCATTTTGCAGTGAGTGCTTTGTCTAGACTGACAGCCGCCTAGGAGCTTCAACTTTACCTTGAGGGCAATGGGGAGCCATTGAAGGCTCCAGGCAGAAGAATGGCCTGAACAGATTTGAGTTTTCAGAATATCACTCTGTTGCTTGGTGCGCTGGCGATCTCTTTTCTTCTTAATTTAAGGCATTGTATCAATCAGTCAGTCAGTCAATCAATCCATCTTTCTATACCTATTGGACACGCCCTACATGCATTTGCTACATTCAATGATGGGAAAGTGAAAAATATTATTTTTTAGAAATAGATTTATTTTTAGATTGTGGTAAAATACACATAACATTTGCCATCTTAGCCATTTTTAAGTGTACGTTTCAGTAGAGCTAAGTATAGTTACATTGTCGTGTAACTTCTGGAACACTTTCATTTTGCAAAAAATCAAATTCTGTGCCCATTCAACACTAACTCCTGATTCCTACCACCGCCAGCTCCTGGCAACCATCATTCAACTTTCTGTCTCTATGAATTTGACTACTTTCTGTCCCTGAATCAGACAAGTGGAATCATACAGGATTCGTCCTTCTGTGATGGGCCTGTTTCACTCAACATCATGTCCTCAGGGTTCATTCACATTGTAACAGGTGTCAGAATTTCCTTCCTTTTTTAAGGCTGAATACTCTTCCATTGTATTGATGGACCATATTTTGTTTATTCATCCATTGATGAATATGCGGGTTGCTTCCATCTTTTGGCCATTGTGAATAGCGTTGTCATGAACATGGGGGTACAAATACCTTTTTGAGACCCTGCTTTCAATTCTTTTGGCTATATACCCAGAAGTGAGATTGCTGGATTATATGGTAATTTAAAAATATAGTATATCTTTACTGAAAAAAGTGAAAAAGAGACTAAGAATTCATCTGTAAGTCCATCAACTGAAATATTTGTTGTTTTTATGTGTTCCTTTCATTCTTTGTACTCAAGTGTACATTCTTGTCAATATTTTACATGCAAGGTGCAGAATTTTCTGTTTAGAGTTTTACACTTTAAAAATAATAAACTTTTTTTGTGTTGCTATGTAGTCTTTATAAAAGTGTTAGTTAAGTAGCCATCTAACTTAGAATTCATGGATAAATACTAATTTGCTCCACTGTTTCCATATTGGTAGGCTAAATGTCATCTTTATCAGAAGTCACTGCTACCTGTTTTGTAAATTGTTGGATGTTTCTTCCTAATTATTAGAGAAATGCCAATGAAAATCACAATGAGGTATCACCTTGCATTGATCAGAATGACCATCATCAAAACGTCTACAAACAATAAATGCTGGAGAGGGTGTGCAGCGAAGGGAACCCTCCTATATTATTAGTGGGAATGTAAACTGGTGCAGCCGTTATGGAAAACAGTACGAAATTTCCTTAAAAAACTAAAAATAAGGCTACCATATGATCCAACAAGTCCATTCCTGGGCATATATCCAGAAAAGGTGAAAACTCTAATTTCAAAAGATATATGCACCCCAAATGTTCATAGAGTACTAGTTATAAGAGCCAAGATGTGGAAGCAACCCAAGTGTTCATCAATAGATGAATGGATAAAGAAGAGGTGAGATATGTATATATAATGAAATATTACTCAGCCATAAAAAAGAATGAAATACTGCCATTTGTGGCAACATGCATGGACCTTGAGATTATCATATCAAGTGAATTAAGAAAGAGAAAGACAAACATTATATGGTATCACTTATATGTGGAATCTAAAAAGAATGATACAAATGAATTGTATATAAAACAGAAACAGACTCACAGACATAGAAAACAAACTTATGGTTACCATGATGCAAGGCAGGTGGGGGAGGGATAAATTAGGAATATGGGATTAACAGATACAAACCACCATACATAAAATAGGTTAACAACAGGGATTTACTGTAGAGGACAGGGAACTATGTTCAGTATCATGTAATAACCTATAATGGAAAATAATCTGGAAACAAATAACCAAGTCACTTTGCTGTACACCTGAAACTAACACAATATTGTAAATCAGCTATACTTTAATTTTTTAAAAAAAGTTTAAAAAAATTGCCAGATGTTTCAAGAATCATGCCCTGAAAGTGTCTTTCAGGGCAGGAGAGTAGATCTAAGGTAAAACAATGTGGAGGAGAGGGGATGTGTAAGTGCTTTTTGTGGAGTGTTGTCTGATTTTCTTTGTATAGCACTTAATTGCAGAATGAAGGCAACTGTACGAAGTGCTCAGCTCTGTTTGGCACATAGTAGGTGCTCAACACATTTTTGTGTCTAACTAAGGCCCCAAATGCTTTAGGAGCTCAGATGGTGCCTAGGGCATCAGGGGTGCTCATCCGATGTCCGCAAATGAGTAAACTGACAGGTGAGAGATTTACTGAAAATGTTCCCACTCCACGCGCTGTTCCAAGTAGTTGACACGATTTATCATATTTCACTTTTCACAACACCCTCCAAGGTAGCTTCCATATCATCCCCATTTCACAGGTGGGAAAACAGACTTACCCAGGATGAAGGGAGCTAGGATTTGCACACAGGTCCGATACCGCCCCCGTTGTGTTCAGCCCCCATCGTGAGTTGCTTCTGGTGACCCTGTGGCTGGGGGACTGTGAAATAAGAGACTGTGTAGCACAGGAAACTACATTCAATAGCTTGTAATAACCTATAATGAGAAAGAATACGCAAAAGAATATATATGTATAACTGAATCACTATGTTATATACCAGAAACTAACACAACATTGTAAATTGCTTCAATTAAAAATAAAACCCATCATGAATCAGTTCTGTTCTTCATTTAAAGCACTTGAAATTTGGTTTCTGGCCACTGGCATAGTACCTGTTTAGTGGGTCTTTCTTGAATGAAGCCCAACATGGGTGATATGAACAGGTGAACAGGGGTTGTGACAGGTGGGCTGCCCCTCCCCAAACCCTGCCCATGGCAGACACCCGCATCGATCACAGCACCACTTCCTCCGACACAGGAGGCCTCCGTCTGATTCTCACAGCAGTGTCCCTGGAGCGCTGTCTCCCCCGGGAACGGCACTGCCAGCTGAGCTGAGGATAGTGACCTGCTGTTTTGGGGGCTGGAGGTCACTGACGTTCCCGATGTGTCCTACACCCTTCCCTTAAGTCTTGTAGCATCCCAAGTGTGTAAGTACAGTGATGGTTTTCCTCCTGATGCATCGTTCTTTTCTTCCTTTATTTTCATCTAGGTGTATTTTCTCTGGGGGCATGCAAAGGATATCATCCAATCTTTCAAAACACTGGAAAGGTAAAACTTGTGGGTAATTGCTTTCTGTGTTGAATTTTGTGTTCATTTAGAATGAACAGAACTCATCACTGCCACCTTGCTTGGGTTTTAAATATGGGACCAACTCTCCTCTCCATCCTGACAAGCAAAACCTTTAGTCGTGGCCAGGGGAGGGGACCCTCCGCCTTCCGTCTCTTCCAGGACAGCCCTGGAAGTAGAGTGATGTGGGTTGAATGTCAACTCTGCTCTCTTAGACATCTCCCCCTTTATAAGCCTCGGTTTTCCTCCTCTGCAAAATGGGGATAATAGCATTGTCAACCTCTGGGGACTGAAGGAACTCATTGGTGTGAAGCTTGTGCCTGGCATGGAACAGGGACGAAGTAAGTGTGGGGTCTGTTATTACCTCTGTCCAACCTCTCTCTCGATGATTGTGAGGATCAAGGAAGAGAACCTGCAGGATAATGGAGTGAGTTACCTAAATGCAAGGATTGTTATTGTGTAAGGAGCTCTGTGTGCTCACATACAGAGGAAGCAAGTCATCAGTACTGGCTTTATAGAAAGATGCCTCATGGTAGAAACGGTCAATGAGGAACAGAAAACTCCCCCAGGACCATCTGAAATGAAAACTAATATTTAAAAGATTGTATACAACCACCAGCTGGAACTATTTTAATAGAGTATTGAACTAGAAATAACTTTCACCAAACTTATTATGCAAAAAGGATCAGCTTCAATGAGAAGTGAAGCATCTCTTGAGCTCTTGCTGTGTGCAGAGCCTGCTGCCTGGTGATGTGCAGTGGTAATGGGCTGAGGTATCCCGAGCATCATCCTGGGAGTGTGCAGCCTGCGGTCTCGCCCGTGCGGCCCAAGCCTTTGCCCTGGGCTTCAACCCCAGTCTTAACTTGAGAAGCCACGCCTCCTGGCAGAGGAGGGGCAGGATGTGGGCGCCAATTCTTCTGCCCCTAGGGGAGAGAAATGGACAAATGGGGTCTAATGGACAAGTCAGGGACAAATGAAGTCCAGGCCCCAAGGATATAGCAAAGGCAGCTTAACTTGTCCCTTAGAGCAGGACAAAGACTTCCACATCTGTCCTCACATTTAATCTGGGCTCTGTCAGGGTGACTATGGTAACTATGCTTCTCTGCGTTAAATGGTGTGGCAGTGGGTTCCAGCAGGTTAGGGAACTTACCTGGGTCTCCAGAGTACAAGTGGCCAGCCCGGAATTTCCATCCAGTTTCTCCCATTTCATGTGCTGGGCAGCGAGGAGTATGTGTGTGTTGCTTCCCCCTCCTTCCATCAGTGAGGCTGGGCTCTTCTCGCAGCTTGGAGAGAACTTACTGATTTTGTTCTGGGACATGGGCTTTGCTTCATCTACTCCAGAGACATTCTTTAAAAAATGTACTTTTTTCCCCTGATAAAACTTGTAAGGATATAATAGAATTTAAAAATCACCATAATGCCATTGTTATGGACTGAATGTTTGTGTCTGCCCCTAAATGCGTATGTTGAAGCCCTAACCTCCAATGTGATGGTATTAGGTGGTGCCTTTGGGAAGTGATAGGTCATGAGGTCATGAGGGTGCAGCCCCTACAATAGCATTAGTGCCCTTAGATTAGAAGAGGAAGAGACACGAGAGCTCTCTCTCTCTCCGAGAGCACCCAGAGGAAAGGCCATGTGAGGACACAGTGACAGGCAGCCGCCTGCCAGCCACGAAGAGAAGCATCACCAGAAATCAACTCTGCGTGCACCTGGATCTTGGACTTTGAGCCTCTGGAACTGTGAGAAATAAACACCTGTTGTTTTATTCTAGCAGCCAGAGCTGAGACAGCTGCCACCCAGCGGTAACTAGTTACATTGTGGTCTGTTTCTTTCCAGTCTTTTTTTGTGACTAGAGATATATTTTTTCTTTTTCCTTTTTACAGTTGTGGTCCTGCTCTTCTTGCTCTGTTTTCCCTTTTCCTTTTGTTGTTAACATCTCCCTCGTTGGTCTTTTTCTACACCGTGATCTTTGCTGGTTGCACATTTTGCCATTGCTGTGGTTTATGGAACCGGTACCTTGTTGTGTTAGTCAGCTCGGGCCGCACGCTGGGGGACTTAACAACAAAAACTTATCTTCTCACAGTTCCAGAGGCTCCAAGTTCCAGGTCAAAGTGCCAGCAGGTTGGTTTCTGGTGAGGCTGTCTCTGGGCAGAGTGAGAGAGCTCTCTGGTGTCTCTTCCTCCTCTTAGAAGAACGCCAGTCCTACTGGATCAGGGCCCCACCCTTATGACCTCATTTAACCTTTATACCCATTTATACCCTAAATGTCTCTAAGTACAGTTGTTACCCCAAAGGGGGAAGGAAAAAGATCCCAGTTCTTGTCTTACTGGAAAGACAAGAATTCAGGTGGGAGATGGGAGCATTGTGTAGCGAAAGACTTTAAAGGGTTTATTAGCAAAGGGCAAGTACCCCTCCAAGAACAGGAGGCGGGCTGATCCAGGGGCAGGTGGCAGTGGTCTTTGTTTGCCCCCTTCTCTTATACCCTTGCTTAGAGGTGGTCCCTTGATTGATTGACAGCTCTTGCCCCTGGAGTGCTTGGTCATGCTCGTCCCGTTTTGTGCATGTTCTGACCCATGATGCACATAGGAAAGCCCATGGGGGAGCCTAAACCGCCATGCTAATTACATTACAAAGGGCACTGGGTCCTGTCCAGTTAGGTCCCTGTCACTGCTGTGCAGTTGCAGCCCTCGGGTTCTAACCGGTTGCTTGCTGGCGCTCATTTGGAGGAAGTAAAGCCCCTTTATGCCGCAGCAGGCAAACCGCCATCTTCCGGACCATGCTCCCCCTCCCGCACCTTAGCTGCCCGTGCCCCGCTTATCTAACTACCCGACACAGTCACACTGGGGGTGGGTCTTCAGCATGTAAGTTCTGAGGGGACACATCCAGTCCATACACCTCTTGTTGGACATCTAATTTGTCTGAAAGCTTTTGTTGTTGTTATAAATTGTGCTCTAATGAACATTTTTCAATGAACAATATTTTTGGACAGCTCTGATTAATTTCTTAGCTTAAACCCCTACAAGCAGAGTTGCTGGCATCAAGGGTGAGATGTTTTCAACAAATGCAGATTGGGCAGCCTGTCGTCCCCAGGAACTCCTGGCTGAGTCTGTGGGCTTTCCCGTTCATAACGCATTTTCTTTTACATGTATTACTCATGAGAACCTCTCTAACCCTGTCAGTTAGAGACAGTAGGTATGATCGTGATTCCACTTAGCAGAGGAGGAAACTGAGGAATGAAGCAAAGGTCCACGGTCAGGCAGCTCACTTGGGCATCACTGGATGGGACCTGAATGTTGACTTTAAATCCACGGCTATTTCCATGGCATCGCAGCAGCTGAGGTGGCCAGCGGGGTTTGCTGGGTGAAGTCTTTCTCTTTGCTTTAGTCACTATTCAATCAGAGCCTCAAGGACACTTGGGCCCATTTCCCTCTATGCAGAAAAGGGTCTTCGGCTTGCTTTCTAGGTCTGTGCTATCCGATATAGCAGCCGCCAGCCACACGTGGCTATGGAGCACTTGAACTGTGGCTGGTTTGCACTGAGATGTGCCATGAGTGTACATGACACACCGGGTTTTGGAGATTAAAATAAAAAACAGAATGTAAAATATCTCAGTGATGACTGTTTTAGTATTGATTCTATGTTGACATGGTGGTATGTTAGATATAGTGGGTTTAACAAAATATGATTAAAATTGTTTTTTCCTGTTCCTTTTTGCTATTCTTTTACTGTGGCTACTAGGAAACGGAAAATGACTTATGTGGCTTGCATCAGTGTCTTGCATTATCTTTTTTTGGACAGTGCTGCCCTAAGCCACGTACCTAGACATTTCCCATGAGAACTTTTCATCTGAGGGAACCCTGAAGGACTGGGACACAGTCCTGCCTTGACCTTGCTTCTTGAGTGACTGGAGACAAGTCACTTTCTTGTCTCTGGGCCTCTTTCCTAAACTGGACAGTGAGTGGTTTGAACCTGCTATGCTTATAGCTTGATTTAGCTTGTTTTGATTGTCAGGCAAAGTGTTAACCATTTTTGAGTTACTTACCTCCTTTAGGTTTTAGAATTAGACTTTTCTTAAAAAAAGAAAATGGAAGATTTGACCATCCCACATGTGTCTGGCAACAAAGAGCTAGAGTTGGAATTGTTCCCTCCAGATAGAGTCTGGCCCCTTAGTTAGCTACAGTCCCCACCACCCCCTAATGTCACCCACTTCATTCACTGATGTTGTCTGCCAGGCCCTGGAGCTTTCAGAACTCAACACTCCTGGACTTACTCTTTTCTTTCTGGTCTTTCAAGCCAATATTCCAGTATCCATGCTTTTAGTACCTACAGGGACTTTTCTCCTGATGTGGGAAGTCCCTTTACTGGTTTGAGTCCTTTTCTTTTCTCAAGAGTGAAGTTTAGAGGAACAGCAGTTCCAAAAGGAGGGCTGGATACAAAAAGATGAGGTCAGCGATGTCTCACGAAAGCCTTCTCTTGATTGTGCTCTGGGGTTATGGGATCCAAGTAGGGGAGAGGCAGTCTGGCATGAGGAAGGGATGCCTGCCTTTAGTTAGCAGGACAGCTTCCAGCTCCAACCCACAGGAGGCTGCCAGCTCGCGGGGAGCATGCGTGGCAGAACAGGCAGCAGCTGTGGGCGGCAGCGGTCTCACCTGCCTGGGTGCAGAGGGTCTGGGATTAGATAGCTCCGTTTGGAGCAGGAAAGAGAAGAAAGGGGGAGCTGTGTGCATTATAAGTAAAAGAAAAGCCAGCTGGCCTGAGGCAAACAGCATTGTCTGCGTTTGTCAAAGGCTCTATACAATGCCTCCCCGATGCCCGAGGGGGAGGCTGGCCACGGTCTATAGTAACTGGGCAAGCGCCAGGCGCAAGAAGACGGGTAAGCGCCTAACTCAGACCCGCCCCCGCCACAGGTGACCGTTTCCTCCTCCACTTGTGCCTGGACATTGGGAAGCGGCCAAAGGAAGCTAGAATTCAAACGAGGAAAGGCTTTGCCTGCGGGTGCTCATGGGAGCCCCAGAGGAGTCTTCTGGGATTGAAATCCAGAGGAGAGGCAGGGTCAGGGTTGAGTACCCAGCTGCACCATTTTCCCTTAGGCAGGTGGTGGACAAGCGTGTCCTGGTTGCAGCCTCCGGCCTCTGCTTTCCAACTGGAAAGCGATCAGTTACACACAAGTTTCAAGGAATGCGTCTCTCAAATCACCTGCCTTTGCTGCACCTGCTCCACGCAAGGCCCTTCGTTAAGTACCCTGGACGCTGCTGATGCGAACACGTCCTCAGCTGGCAGCCACGGGGAGACTTCGGAGGTTTGGAACAGACAGTGACCTCATTGGAACCATATCCCCCCAGATCCCGTCTCTGTTTCCCACAGTCCAGAGTCCACTCTCCACGTCATTCTTTTTCTCCTTCCTCAAGAGGCAGCGTGGCACATACAGAGGGACAGAACCCTGGGGTCGGACTAGAACAACCTTGTTGCTTGCTAACTTTCAAACCCCAAATGTGGTTACTTATTCTGTTTGTGACTATGGCCTAACTCCCGAGCCTATCAGACTTCAGCATCTCCGCGGTGTCATCACAGAACAGGCTCTTTCTATGTTTCCACTCTGCCATCCTCAGTGGGTGAGGGTTTCAGCCCATGCTGGTTGCTTTGTGGTCACAAGGTAGCTGCCGCAACTCCAGCCTTCATGTCTACGTTCAAGGCTGGAAAAAATGGGGAGAAGCACAGTAAATAGGCTTTTCTCATTCTTACCTCTTTCATCAAGAAAGCAAAAGCTTTTCAGTAGTTCACAGCAGATTTCACCTTACTGGTCAGAATGGCCATGCCTAACTGCAAGGAGACCAGATAGTGTGTCTCTGGTTTGTTTTGGTGTCTTCAGAAGTAACTGGTAAGACTGAGGGGGTGGATAATAATCATGCGGTTGGCCAACCAACAGTAAGGGCGTACCCAACTCTCCAGATTCTCAGTGTAGCCCTTTCATCTTTTCTTCATCATTCTCTCCTCTTCCTTTCTGGGAGAAAGGGTTTAGGGTATGGTGGGGTTGGTAGCCTGCTTTGAGGAAACTTCCATGCCTGTATCCCTGCTTCCAAGACCCAGTACGTTTTTGTCCCATAGACAATGAGTTGAACACTGGCAAGTTCAAGATTAAGGTCGAGTGCCAAGACTATGGTTTTGGAAGTTTCCAGAGAACTGCTTCTCCCAGGCAGGCAGGGAGGGGACCCACCCAGAGCCTGAGATGCCAGACAAAACCACAATCACGGCTAAGAAGGAGGCGTGTGTGTGTGTGTGTGTGTGTGTGTGTGTGCGCGCGCATGTGTTTAATGTCTCTATCTCACCCCAAGGGGCTTGGAGCTTCCCAGGGCTGCTCCAGAAATAAATCCTTGTGTTTTTCAGGTTTGGGGTGATCCACTCGGTGTTCACCAACCTGCTTCTGTGGGCCAACAGCGTCCTGAATGAGTCAAAGCACCAACTCAACGAGCACAAGGAACGGCTCATCACCCTGGGCTTCGGGAACATAACCATAGGTGAGTGGTAGCAGTGGCCCCGCCGCCACGTGGGAATGTCTGGGAACCTGCAGAGACCAGGCTGTTCAGAGCTGGAGGGACGGGTTTCAGGGTCCGTCCAGCTCAACATCAGTCAGACAATCCTCTGTTGTTGAAAATCTTTCAAAACCTCCCAAGTCTCTCATCCTGCCTCCTTAAGTAGGGTGCCCTGAGCATAATGAAAGGTTTCTCCCACGACTCAGGGACATGTCAGACCCAAGGGCCATCATTTTGAGCGCCGTTTCTCACGGTCCAGTTTGGTGTGGAAACGAAGGTCTTTGTCTACAACCGTGGAAGACGGGTGGTTGTTTCTGTTTGTGTTTTTAATGAAACCTCTGTTACTAATACTTTCTATTAAAAGTGTAGCTTTGAAAAATCCATACAAGGCTAATGGTATGTTGTGGTTAATTGGTTTTCGTTCATTTGAAGGTTTTATTCAACTCTGCTTGGTTGGCCATTTTCCATCTTTATTTCCCCCTGTTCCTGTAGCGCTAATCTTTTTATTTTCTTTCAAAGTTCTTTAGCATTTGTGATCTGTCACTTTTCTATTAGGACACTGGGGTTGAGAAAAAGGCAGGGAGGGGAGGGGTAGAGGAAGGAGCAGTATACTAGAACTGGGTGTCTCGGGTTTGGGTCCTGTTCCCATCACGTACAAGCTGTGTGACCTTTGGAAACCATTCGACCTCTCTGAGCCTTCCTTTTCTCATTCATAAAGTGAGGGCACCTGAACCATGGACTTTCCACGAGTCCTTCCAGCTTTCGTGTACTGCATCTCTGTACTTTATTCAATGCCAGGGCAGTCACGGAGAGAACTTTAAACCCGTTTCCTCACCAGTGGGGTGGGAAAGACAACAGCAGGGGTGCACGTGATGTGTCTTCACCAACCCCAGCTGGCAGCCCGCTCTTGGGATGGCCACTCTCTTGGTATCAAAACCAGTAACAGCAAGGACAAGAATAACAAAAATAGAGTTTTATTAAGCATTTTTTTGAGTGGCTGGGACATTAAATTCTGCCCCAGTACTCTGAGGTAGGCTACAATGACTGCATCATACAGATGAAGCCATTGAGCCACAAAGTTAAGTAAGTAACCCAAGGTTGCACAGTGAGTAGGTGATTGAGCCAGGGTTTGAATCCTAGCAATCTGGCTTCAGAAACCTCTGCGAAAGATGAGATGAGATTAATTTATTTAAAAAAGGAGTCCATCAGCACTAACATTCTGTTAATCTGAACGTTTTCCTCTGATTTCTTCCCTTATCTTTTGCATCATATTGTACTGGGTCATAAGTGGCGGGGAACTCCTTAGGAACTGAACATTTTAGTGTTCTGCAAAGGCGCTACCACAGAGCTATTAATGCTGCCACAAAGAGCTTTTGTCTGATTTTGTAAGTAGTATATGCATATCATATCATAAATTAAAACCACTGTTTTACAAAGTGTAAAGAAACAAACCCACCGTGTCACCTACCCGGGAGTGCAGTCAAGTGCTGTTAACATCTAGTGATTTTTGGTAGAGAGTTACTTTTTATTCATTTATAGTTGAGATTATACTGCAAATATTCAATGTTTTTTTTTTCTACAACCTACAATAAGAAACAGATTTTACACTGCAACCCAAATGCACACATCCCTGCATGTATATGCATGTGTGTATGTCATGAAATAATAATCTTACTATATCAGAGACACTCTTAAATTTATATTATATTTGATTCTGTTCATTCAATCCCATTTTATTCCATTACAATTCCATTAAAAAATATTGATTGCTTCTCTCTAAGTTGATTTCACAACTGAGTTCCAGGTTGTGATGTGCATTTAAAAATACTGGATATAAAATTTGTTCTTATTTTTTTCCCATTGTATTGTAACATGATTCTTTTCTTGTGTCATTAAAACACAACTTGATTTTAACTTTTAATGGCTGCCTACGATTCTATTGTAAGGGGATATCAAAATTCACTTCACACTTTCTAAACTGTTAAGGTGTTTTTCTTTCTCAAAAACCCACAACAACAACAAAAAACCAAAAAACAAAACAAAAAAAGCCCCACGCACAACAAAATTTTACCTAATGCTTTGATTATATTTTTGACTTTTCCCTCAGAATAGATTGGAATCATAGGCCAGAGACTTTATATCATCCTTAAGGTTTTTGTTGTTTATTTCATGATTAATTTACAAAATTTCCCCTCCTAGTTATGAAACGGCCCTTGGCACCATCGCCAGGTGTCTTCCGGAAGGTGGTTCCGGCTCATGCCACACTGGCTAGCTTCGGATGTTCTCAAGAGGAAAATCTTTGCTGACAAGACGGGACGTTTTCCCTCACAAAGTTGTTTTTTAAAAATAACTTAAAAATCACACATGTAAATCCTATTCATATAGAAGGTTTAGGAAATACAACAAAGCAAAATCTAGAGGAAAATGACACACTGTGCACCGTAAACTTACAGCATCGTATGTCAGTTACATCTCAATAAAGCTGGGAAAAAAGACATTCTAGACATTTCTTTTACTGAAAAAAACAAAGAAAAATCACCTGCCATTTTCCCCACCCAGAGAGAACCATTGGTAACATTTTAGTTTATGCCTGTCCAGATTTTTTTCTGTCTGTCTGCCTCTCTCTCTATCTACATAAAGTTATGTATCGTCTGTGTATCTACTTGGAAGAACAAATTCATACTCTATCCTCTTTGGGAAACTGCTTTTGTTCAACAGTATCTTGTGAACATCCTTATATGTTGTCCAGGAAATTTCTGCAATACGATTTTCAATGGCTGGGCAATAATCTGATGTCTGGATAAGATGTAATTCACGTAATTAGTCCTCTTTGGGGGGTATTCCTGGCTGTCAATTTAGCCATAATATTAAATGTGATAATACGCCATGAAACACATGAGCTTTTAACTCAGCAGGCAAACCCAAGCATGAATCCACAGGAAGGGTATTTCTTTGTGGTTTGCCGTGTGGCCACTGAACATGCTAATCGCCCTCCCTTGCGATCTGCCTCTGTCCCCTAGTCTTAGATGACCACACGCCTCCGTGTAACTGCACGCCCCCAGCACTCTGCTCTGCCATCTCGCAGGGGATCTACTACCTCTACCCTTTCAACATAGAGTACCAGATCCTGGCCTCCACAATGCTCTACGTCCTGTGGAAGAACGTCGGGCGCAAAGTGGACAGTCACCAGCACCAGGAGATGCGGTTCCGGTTTCACGGGGTCACGCCAGGCTCGGCCCTGGGCCTGACGGCGCTGGCCACCACGATTGGGGTGGTGGTGGTGTATCTGATTCGGATCGGGCGCTCCAAAACCAAGAGCGAGTCGGCCCTCATCATGTTCTACCTCTACGCCATCGTCTTGCTGATGCTCATGGCAGCGGCAGGGCTGGTTGGGATCTGGATCTATAGGGTAGATGAGCAGTCCCTGGATGAGTCCAAAAACCCAGCCCGCAAACTGGACGCGGACCTGCTGGTGGGCACTGCCTCCGGCTCCTGGCTCATCTCCTGGGGCTCCATCTTGGCCATCCTCTGTGCGGAGTCCCGCCCCCCGTACACCTGGTACAACCTGCCCTACTCCATCCTGGTGGTGCTCGAGAAGTACATCCAGAACCTCTTCATCATTGAGTCCGTCCACCGAGAGCCCGAGAAGCTCTCCGAGGACATCAGAACCCTGCGGGTGGTCACGGTCTGCAACGGCGATACCACGCCCTTTGCTTCTTCCTGCCCCAAGAGCGGACCTGCGGCTGGGGCCGGGGCTCCCCAGGGCAGCGAGCTGCCACCTGTGGCCAATGGAAATATGTGTCTGAGTGAGGTTGGCAGCAAAGAGGAAGAGGAGAGAAGCTGCGAAGGGGTCCCGGCCCCGGCCCTCTGTCCCCATTTCCTGCAGGGCAACGCCCAGAGAAGAGTCTTAAGGAATATTGCGGCCTTTTTGTTCCTCTGCAATATTTCGGTAATCTGCCTCAAGTTATTTCTTTATTTAAAAAAAATCAATTAAGCTATTTTCTTTGCCTTTTTCAAATAAGGAATCGAGGCAGCTTGTAATCAAAATCATTTAAGTGTAAGGAGAAAATAGGAACCTAGGCTCATATTCTGCAAATCCGTTTACCGAGTATTTGCTGTGTGCCAGAGGCTGGGCTGGGAACTAAGAATGAAAAGTGGGAGGGCTCAATCTTTTTCCTCAAAAAGGTCACAGCGTTAGTGGGAGAGGAAAACAAGGAAAAAATATAATGCAGTGAGTGTGGCCAGTGCTGGGACAGGGTCATGTGCAAGGTGTCATGGGAGCACGGCTTCAGGATGAATTTCAATGAGTAGGGAATGCTTGAAGTGAGACACTGTCTCAATTTGGAGTGCTTTTGGCTGCAAATTATAGAAAGCTTGACCCGCAGTGTCCTCAGTCTTAAAGACAAGAATTCTGGAGGTAGGCTGCTCAGGGTTGGCCTGGCAGCTGAACCCTATCATAAAGGATCCAGGCACTGTTCACCTTTGCCCTCGACCTTGGTTGATGTGGTGCACACTGCCACATGGTCATAGGATGGCTGCAGTGGCACCAGGCATTGCATCTTGGTTCAAGACAAGAAGGAGGGAAGGACTAGTGCTAGGCAGTGTCTGTGATGTGACCACCCCTGACTACAAGGGAGGATGGAGAAATGGATGGTTTGCTTTCTAGACTCTAAGATGGAAAGTAACAAGGGAGAAAATGAACGGTCTCAGCACCGTCTGCCTCAGCCTCAAGGAATGGTGGGAAGTTTACCAACCGTGGTCAAGGCCAGGACAAGCCTTGGGGCAGTTTGGGGCAGAGGGCACATGGTGTGCAAAGACACAGAGGCAAAGGACACTGAGGCCTGTCGGGCGAGCATCAGGAGCTTAGCGCGAATCCCGTACATGTGAAGCAGAGCGGCAGAGCGGGGATAGGATGGCAGGTCCGGCTTGAGCAGAGCTTGGTAAGCCTGACTGAGTCTGGTCTTCATGGTGAGGACAGTAGAGGACCCTCTGGAATTTGTGTTTTGGGATGATCCCTTGGCAGCAGCATGTGGAAAGGATGGAGAGAACTAAGACCAAAGTCAGGGAACCCGGAACAGAAGCCCTGCAGCCGCCCAGAGAGGAAATGATGGGAACGAACTCACACCAGACAGTGGCGGCGGGGATGGAGAAAAGGTAGAGAAATAGAAAGCTTTGTGTGTGGTTGGGTTTGTTCCAGAAGGACAGAGAGGGATGACAGGGCTTGGTAAGAGGGAGGGGGACCCAGCCTTTGGCACCACACAGGCCTCTGCAGTGACTGTGGGGATGCCCCGCTCACAGAGCTGGCCGATTATCACGGTCACCTCTCTGCTACCCACCTCCGTCTCATCAGGGCTGCTCTGTTTCCCCACGAACTCACTGGCTTTTACCTCCCCTCTCCCATTTCAGTCGGCACATGCCCAGGGGCTGCAGCTTTTGATATCATCCTACAGTCACGACATCGGGGGTGGGGGGCATCTGAAGCCGAAATAGCTATGTGTCTGCCAATCAAATCCAATTCTTGCTTTGGGTCACTGGGACCTCGGTCCCCCTCCAGGTCAGCAGACAGGTATGAGGAGCTCTGAAGGGAGAAGGGGTCCCAGAAGAGTTTGGCTCCAGTGGGCCCCCTTCTTCCATCTTAAAGACATTTATGGAGCACCTGCTGTATGCTAGGACCATTGTGGGCACAGCAGTGAACAAAGGAGTCAAACAGGGAAACAAGAGAGAGACGGAGGTCAGTGACTAGGGCGGGGCTGCACGTACTGAGGGGCTTATATCCCGGAGGGGGTCGGGTATCAGCTCAGATTCTTATAAAGTCCGAGCTGGTTCTAGAATGCCCCTAAAGCTTATTGTTTTTCACACACCGCGAGGTATGAAGATCTGTCTTTTCAGTGAGTTCAGAAAAGCCTCGTTCTCTGAGCTGCATCTTTGCTGCACCACCAGGTGGCGTGCTTGGCTTGCTCTTTTGGACCAGCTTGAGCTAGGACAGCACCGCCTGCAGTACTGGAAACAAGTGCTGATTGATTGATGGTCTGCTGGGACCCGAAGGCTGGGTTCAGGGCTCTGGACCCAGGAGGAGGCTGCGTGTTGTCCCTTCATCTTTGGGCTCCATCCCTGGTGGCCCCAGGCACTGCCTCCGTTCACTGAGGAGTGAGCCAGAGGGTGGAAATCATTGCAGGCTGATGTCTTAGGATGACCCGAGCCAACCCCATGGGCAGCACTTTGAAACTCCACGGTTGGCTCTCTATTGTCCCAGAGGCATGTGGCAGGGGCAGCGACTGTTCTCCAGGACCTGGGGGCTGGCACGGAGGCTGCAGCTGGAGGGGCTGGTGTGCATGTCCACGTGGGGAAATAGGCAGCTGCGGAGTGGACAGTAAAGAGAGGTGGATGTGATGATGGAGGAGGTTCGGTGCTGTGGGGACCTCGGGGGTCAGGAAGGCCTCCTCTGGAGGGAGGGTGGCTGGTGGTGTGGGGGCAGTCTGGGCAGAGCCAGGGGCATGGGGACCGCATGGATGCAGGGCAGGGCAGGGCTTGCTGGATGTGCCCAAGGTCCTGGAAAGCAACCCACGTGGCTAGAATTCAGAGAGCAGGGGACAGAGGCGTGAGAGGCATCAGGGCAGACCACACAGGGCCTCGTAAGCCACAGCCATTAACCTGGACTTAACCCTAAACACAACAGAAAACCATGGAAGAATTTTATGCCAGGAGTGACAGGATCTGATTCATGGGTTTTTTTCCTTTTAAATTAAATTAATTTAGTTGTGGTAGGAAACACATAACATTCACACGATTGCGCAACTATTACCACCACCAACCTCTAAAATTTTCTTCACCTTGAGAGACTGAAACCTTGTACTCACAAAGCAGCTCTCCCTTCCCTCCACCGCAGCCCCTGGCGAACGCCATTCTCCTCTTTTTCTCTGTGAGTCTGACTCTCTAGGTCCCTCATCTAAGTGGAATCATGCAGGATTTATCTCACGCAGCATGAGGACCGCCAGGTCCATCCACGGTGTAGCGTGGGAAGGGACAGGGATGCCAAAGGTGACCTGCAGATTCTGACTCGAGTTCCTGGGTAGATGGGGATGCCACTTACGGAGATTGGGGGCCTTGGAGGGGGAGCAGGCTTGAGAGGGGGCGCAGGTGGGAGGGACATTCAGTGGTGTCTCGAAGACATCCGAAAGGACATAACCAACAGGCAGATTTTTTTTTTTTTTTTGGTTTTCTCTTGCCGTGTAACCAGCGACCCCAAATGGATGACAAAAATAGCAACCATTTTACTAAGTGTCATGACCTTGTGGGTTCGGAATTCCGGCAGGGCTTGGCTGGACAGTTCTGTCCCTCGTGGCAGTGACTGAAGCTGGTGGAGGGGCTGGCTGGGTTGGAAAGTCCAAGAGCTGGTGCCTCGGGCTGGGGAGACTGGAAGGCTGCCCTCGGCCGGGACGCTCAGCTGCAGTGTCTGCTCCAGCCTGGGGGTCTCGGGGCAGGCGGACTTCTCAGCTGGTGGCTCAGGGCCCCAGAGCCAAGCTTCCAAGGGATTGGACGTGCCCGTCTCTTAAGGCTTGGGTGTGGAAATGGCACAATTTCTGCCATTTTTATGGGTCACGCAGTGACAGTGTCCATCCAGGTTCAAGGGAAAGGGACACAGATGGGCCCTCTCCCAAGGGGATGAATAGCAAGAATTACAGTCAACGTAACAGCAGATGGAAAGGTCTGGATTTCAGGAAAGAGGTGCACACTTTCTTCTTCCTTCCTTCCCGTTTTCCCTCCCTCTCTCCTTTTCTGAAAATACAGCCGCCACCGCGTGCCTACTGAGGGCCAGGCACTGGTGTGAGTGGTGGGAGTGCGACTGATCTCTGGTCTTCCTCCTGTGGGGCTGACAAACCAGATGGCAATAAACAGACAAGAGAGACTTCCCGGAGTGACTCGTGTCCTGCAGGCACCTAGGAAAGGAGGGTGTGCAGACAGTGCTTGGGGGGCCCCTGTAGATCAGAAGGTTGAGCTGGTGGGAAAGGCTCTTCAGGGGTCACATTAGAGCCCAGGGCTGGATGGCAGGAGGGGCTGCGAGTGCTCCAGGCAGAGGGGGCAGCCGGTGCAAAACTGCAGGTGAGATGAGCTTGCCTCCTTTGAGAAGAGGGGAAAGGCATGTGACTGGGCTGGGTGGGTGGGAGATGATCCTGGGGGTGGGTTGGGAGTGGGAAGGGATCAGCTCACAGAGGGCTGCCCCCTGTAGGGGAAGATTTTATTTTAAGTGAAGACTGTAGCTGTTTAACCAGGGAAGGGACACGATCTTATTTACAGAAGAAATCAATCTGGCTCTGAGTGGTGAATAGACGGTGGAGTTGAGTGTAAGCATGGGCCGCTGCATCAGTCCAGGTGAGAGAGGGAGTGGTGGCCTGCACAGGTGGAGCAGAGAGTGATGGGTGGGTTGAGGATGTCATTTTGGAGGTGCGGTCGTCAAGACTTGCAGATGGATGGGATGGCAGGTGGATGGTTCTGAGAGTAAGTGGGAAGGCCAGGATGATGCATAGAGTTTTCACTGAGTGAGTGGGAGGAAGATGTTGCTGATGAGATAGGGGGAAGTGGGGAAGGAACGTTGAGTCTGAGATGTGTTTTAGACCACCAAGTAGCCTGTGGGCTGTAGGAGTCTGGAATTCTCCAGGCTAGTGATTTGGATCTGGAAGTCACAGGTTGATAGCTGGTATTTACAACCAGGACCACGTGAGATCATCAGGGGTCATGGGTATAGGGAGGGAGAGGACTCGGGAATGAATGAGCGCAGGGACCAGCCAACCTTGAGAGACTGAGCAAATGAGGGGGAGCTAGCCAAGGAGAGCAAGAAGGAGCAGCTGGCGTTGTAGGAGGACCCCTAAGGATGCAGAACCGAGAGAGCACTGTGGGCTGGAGATAAAAGTCTTGGAAGGTTCTGTATGGAGATGTCAATGATAGCCACGTGTATCAGTTACCTCTTGCTGTGTAAGAAATGACCCCCAAACACAGCAACTTAAAACAACAGACATTTATCATTTCACGGTTTCTCTGGGTCAGGAATCCAAGTATGGCTTGACAGTTGAGGGGGAGGGGATCTGTTTTCAAATCTGCTTATGCAGCTGTTGGCAGGATTCAGTTCCCAGTGGGTTGTTGGGCCAAGGGTTTGAGTTCCCTGCTGGCTGCGGGCCTGAGACCTCCCTCAGTTCCTGGCCACGTGGAATCTCCACGGGACAGCTCACAGAGTGGCAGCTGCTTCCTCCCTTGAGAGATGGAATGAGTGAGAAGGACTCCGGAGCCCTTCTGTAGCCACATCTCAGAGGTGCCATGGGACTCTTGTCATGCTCTGTTGGTTAGAAGTGAGTTGCTAGGTTCAGCCCAACTCGAGGGGAGGAGGCTCCACAGGACATGATTCCCAGGAGGTGGGACCACTGGGGGTCATCTGAGAGGCTGCCTGCCGCAGCGTGGGGCTGAAGCAAGTTGCAGAAGTGTCAGTGTGACAGAGAGGCCGGCCTCGAAGCCCGGAAGTTTAAGAGGAGTGGGGAAGGAGGAGCTGGGACAGGACCAATGAGTAGGTTCCATGAGCAACAAAAATAATAGGTTATTGCTTTATGTTTTGCAAACGTAGTTGCCATTTTATTCTCATCTGAGCCCTCTGAGACAGGTGTCAGTATCCCCATCTTACAGATGAGGAAACTGAGGCTTGGAGAGGTTCAATTACAGTCTATCAGTGGCATGAACCCAGGGCTGGCTCCAAGGCATGTGCTTCTCCCCCTGATTCGGGGGATGTGGGCAGGGCCTGAGCTGCCTCTCTAAGCCAAGACAAGCCAGAGAAAAGACCACAGAACTCACCAGCCCAGACCCACGTGATGGGGCTCTCCAAGCACCTGTGCTGGTATGTAAAGGTGGGCATGGGAAACGGGGGACCTCCACTGGAGGAAAACGCTGGGGGCTGTGGGAACACAGAGGGAGATCCCCCTCTGCCTGCTTAGATCAAGGAGAGCTTCTTGGAAGGGGAGGTGTCTCAGGACTTGGAAGAAAGTAGTACTTAGCAAAAGGAAGACAGGGAACCCTGATAGAGGAACAAGCGGGAGCAAAGCCCTGAAGACTGGGGAGAGAAAGGCACACTTAGGGGCTGAGCGCAGCCTGGGGAGGCCAGGGTGAAGGGCGTGATGAGGGACGTGGACGGGGGTCTGGTCACTGAGGGAATTTGGACTTTCTCCTGAAGGCAACTGGAGCCCTGGTGAGTGACCAGCAGAGGAGTGACAGGTCAGACGTGTGCTTTATAAAGACCACCCCTGCAGCCACATGGGGGTGGAGTGAAGGTGCTCACTGGAGTAGGGGGGACATGGGAGGTGTTGCAGCAGTCCGGGGGGAGACCAAGGGCTGGACCAAGGTGAGGGCTGCGAGGATGGAGAGAACCAGGTAGAGCGTTTGTACAGGAGTGGGGCTCCGTGGGCTGATGGGGGACTTGGCGCAGGGACTGCTGACCCCTGTGACAGGTGTGACCTGGTCTCCCCGAGCCCAGATTGGTGCCTGGGTTGGTGTGGGGCCCCAGGCGGCTGCTGGGACCCACTCTCCTTCTCTTGCAGCTCTGGATCCCACCCGCCTTCGGCTGCCGCCCTGAGTACGACAACGGATTGGAGGAAATTGTCTTTGGCTTTGAACCGTGGATAATTGTGGTCAACCTGGCCATACCCTTTTCTATTTTCTACCGGATGCATGCAGCTGCCTCCCTCTTTGAGGTCTATTGTAAGATATAATCTGTGTCCACATCAAAGACGGAGCAGGGAGCTCACGAGAGAATTCAGTGGAGCCACCTGGGAACCGGGAGGTCGGGCAAATACTGCCATACAAAGGCGAGAAGGGCTGCCTTTTGTCTGTGACAATTGTTTTTCCCATGAGCTGGAGTGGCCCATCACCCCGGGTGGATGTAAACACTTCAGATTAAAATCAGTGAGGTGGCTGAAGTCTGTCCTTGGTTAGTTAGTTCTAATCAAACCCAAATTACTTTCTCTCCTAAGTGAGATATTCTCTTTTAGAAGCATGTGATCCTAGATTGGGAAAAAAAAAACATATCCAGTTTATTTTTCATAAACATCATTTTCTCGTCTCATGTTATGATATTCAACCCTTTCCTGACCATCTACATTGTATAATCACCCTTACATTTTATCCTTCCCTGAGCTGATAAATGTGATTACAATCACATATAGTTTATACTGTACTTTCTGAATATGTTTAATTTTTTGAACAAGGATATTTTTATCATTCAGAAGGAAATTTGTGTCTAGATCAATATAAAGACATGTTTCTCACCTGAAATTGTGGCACATTTTCACTTGTAATCATTTTTAAGTTTTTAAAAAAAATGGATTTTACTGTCTTTCTCTCACTATAAACATATACATGATTATTTTAGAAAATTTGGACATTTCAGACCAGTAAAGAGAGAAAAATCACCTAGGATGTCACTGTTCAATTGACCATCATTTTTTTCTTCCAGTTTTATTGAGATTTAATTGATGTACAACACTGCATAAGCTTAAGGTGGACAGCATGATGGTTTGACCTACATACATCATGAAATGATTATCACAATAAGTTTAGTGACCATCATCATCTCATACAGATACAAAATTAAAGATAAGGGTCTTGACAGTCATTTTTTTAAAAAAATCTTGGTGTGTTTCTTTTAGCCACATGGGTGCATAGGATTCTTTTTATGTTGTTATTGTTATATGTGCCAGCGATGATGCAACATGTTGAATTCTGTATGCGTTTTCCCCTTACTTAACAATATGGCATAAACCTTTCCCCCACACTGATATAAACTCTTTGTAAATATCATTTTAATACTATATTATAGTCTATCAAGTACCATAATTAGTTTCCTGTTGTTGGTTTTAAAGTGTAATTTTTTGTTTTTATAAGTGACTGCAAAAATCAACCATATATGTAAGGCAATTTTTATATCTAGAATTGCTTCTCTAAGATCTAGACTTAAAATCAGGATGTCTGTCCAAAGGTTAGAAATATTTTAAAGCCTCTGAAGGAATATTGACATTTGGAATGGCTTTGTATACACTTTTTCTTAGTTATTTAAAAGTCATAATAAAATTAGTTTACTTCCTGTAAATTCTAACATGAACATCTTATCATCTGCATGTATTTTTTTGACAGCAGAGGCAATGGGGCATTAAGAAACACCATTTTTTTACATGACTAAAATACTTTATGTTCATTTTAGGTAAAAAGCTAAGAAATGGGCAGACAGACTAAAAACAAAGTAAAACATTATCTATCATACCTTCCATCTAGGGCTGTGGTTCTCAAGGCTGAAGGGAAGCCGTCTTGTTTTCCAGGGGACTTTTGCCAACATCTGGAGACATTTTTGATTGTTACCACTAGGGGGCGTTACTGGCATCGAATGCGTAGAGGCCAGAGAAACTGCTAAACAGTCTCTAACCACCTGACCTCCACCGCAAAGAATTATCGAGCCCCAACTGTCAGGAGTGCTGAGGCTGAGAAATTTCCATCTAGAGGTAATTGTTGATTTTTTGGTACCAGGGTACCTATTAGTACGCACACAGACAGACACACAGACACACACACAAATGAGATCGTTTCTATAAATACTGAATTTGCATGTAACATGCTTTATTTTTCTCTGAACACACCAGCATGCTTCTTAACGATTTTAGGGTCTCCAGGGCATTGATTCCCACACTTTAGTATGCATTAGACTCATGTAGGGAGCTTGTTAGAGTTCCTGCCTTCCCAGCTACAAGTTCCGCTTCCAGTGGGCAGGACCGGGGTCTGTGGTGCTTACCTAACCATCTCAGGTGACGCCAGCTCCCTTCCGGGAGCCTCGCCTCAGGAGTCCGTGGGCCCGAGTTAAGACTCCTGAACGACATTCCCTGACATTGTGTTCTCTTCTGCAGCGTGACTCCGGATGGCTTCAAAGGACATTCCGTGGAGGGAGGCATCATTCCTTAGTCAGACCCCGATGTTGGACATTTAGAGATATTTAAGTGGTTGCTTGCTTGTTCTTTGCTCTTATAAATGACACCGTGACAAGCATCTTCTGCTGGGTCTTTGTGCACATTGACAAACGACCCTGTGTGAGATGACTGCATGTGAATGCCAGTTCTGGTTGCTATTAACTTCCCCCTGTTCTAAGCACATTAGTACAGCCCTAGGGCCTCAGCCTGTGGGTTTCAGGCCCTGCCAAAGAGATAGAGGGAATCACAATAACACTGGGAAGAATTAAGTGGTCCAGAGGTGGTGTTTTGGGGTGGACATGGGGCATCATCAGAGCTCAGAAAAGTCAGCACCGTCGTGCTGGATTCGGGGCTTCTGAGGAGTGATCTTAAAGATGGATCATCTCTTGGCCGTAAACAGGAAGAGCCCACAGCATCAGGGATGGTTATTCCAGCCAGGCAGCTCCGACCCACAAGTAGTCAGTCATCCGGGCTCAACCAGCTTAGGCAGCAAGGAGAATTTATTACCTTAATGCCAATGCAATTCACAGCAGAGGAACCGGAGTGTGCAATAGACAAGTGTCAAGATCTCTGGGCTAGAGTAAGAGCAGTACAACTTAAAATTATAATGAGACACCATTTCCCGTTCATCAGATTGGCAAGGGTGGCCAAGATGAATAAGAAAGGGAACTCACATACGTGAGGTGGGAGAGTAAATTGGTAAAGCCAGACCGAAGAACAACTGACAACATTGACTCGGGCTGAAGGTGCACATTCCTTAGGACCTGGCGATGCTGCTCCTTGTGTGTGTCCAGAGATCCCCTCCCCACATGTGTAAGGAGACACGCTCAGAAATGTCTACTGTAGCAGGGCTTGTAATTGGGAAAACATCAGTTAGGAGTAGGAATAGATAAATTATGGACTATCCTTACATGGAAGACCACACAGGAGTGAAGAATGGATGGGCCAGAACAACATGTGTCAGCATGTGTAAGTCCCCAAGATAATGTCTAATTAAGAAGTAAGTAGCATATAATTATTAGAGAAACACAAGTTGAAACCACAATGAAGTATCACCTCACACCTGTCAGAAAGACCATCGTTAAAAAGTCCACAAACAATAAATGCTGGAGAGGGTGTGGAGAAAAGGGAACCCTCCTACACTGTTGGTGAGAAGATAATTTGATGCAGACACTATGGAAAACAGTATGGAGATTCCTTAAAAAACTAAAAATAGAGTTACCCTATTATCCAGCAATCCCACTCCTGGGCATATATTGAGAGAAAACTCTAATTCCAAAAGATACATGCGCCCTGATGTTCATAGCAGCACTATTTACAGTAGCCAAGACATGGAAGTGACCTAAATGTCCATTGGCAGATAACTGGATAAAGAAGACGTGGTGTATATGTATACACAATGGATCATTAGCCATAAAGAAGAATGAAATAATGCCATTTGGAGCAACATGGATGGACCTACAGATTATCATACTAAGTGAAAGATAAATATATGATATCACTTATATGTGGAATCTAAAAAAAATGACAGAAATTTAGTTACAAAACAAAAAAGAGACTCACAGACATAGAAAAGTAAGTTATGGCTACCAAAGGGGAAAGGGAGGGGCACGGATTAATTAGGAGTTTGGGATTAACATATACACACTACTATATATAAGATAAACAACAAGGACCTACTGTATAGCAGAGCGAACCATATTCAATATCTTGTAATAACCTATGATGAAAAACAATATAAAAGTATATATGTGTATAACTGAATCACTTTGCTGTACACCTGAAACTAACACAATATTGTAAATCAACTATATGTCAATAAAAAAATTCAGTAGCATAAAGGTATGATTGGTATGATACTATTAATATAATGTTTAAAAACAGGCAAAACAATTCTTGATACTTAGAGGATACATATACATGCAGTAAAATGATCAAAATATATGAGGAAAGGGTGCACCCCAAGTTCAGCACAGGGGTGACCTGCGGGCTGGGAGGGAGGGGCAGGACCAGAGTGGAGACTAAGCTGAATGCGTTCTGTGTCTGACATGTTTATGCCTTTGACAAAGTGACGGGTATAAAAGTAGTCATTATGTTTCCTTCTGTGCTTTTTTATATGCATGAGCTATTTCATAATAAAAACATTTGAAAGAAAGAGAAAAGAACGTCAGTGTAAGGAAGACAAACTCAGAGTCGTCACGGAAGGTAAATTTGCAATATTCACGCACCACTGCTGGGAGGAGGGTGTTAAGGCCACTGCCCTGCGGTCTTCCAGGAAGGTGGATCCCTGAGGTGGGGCAGCTCTATGTCGTTAGCTGTAAACATCACCTCCAACTGACTCCCCAGGGATGATTCCATGTTCAGCGGGAAACCCGACCTGGATTTGCCTTCTGATGTGGGTCCTCACTGTGGAGACTGATGCTCTGGGCATTCCAGTTGACAGCAAAATCCTACCTGTTCCTATGTGTTACAACTTGACCTGGGAGGAGCCTGCGCATTTGGCAGCTTGAGGTCATTTATCCCTGACCCCCATCAAGGCAGGATTTGAACTCGTGATTTTTGGGTACTGTGACTGTCTTTTTCATTTATCTTAAATGCTTTTATTTCCTATAAGAATACCTGCATGGTGTCCTTGAACATAATTTATTAAAACTTCCATTCCTGGAGATACTCAGTAATTTATACAGATGCATGATGGAATGTTAGGTTTGGTGATATACTGGCCATTTCTTTCTAGCACAGATAGTTAATTATTAAAATCTGCATTGTGATTTATATGTTTTCTAGGTAAAATATATCATAATCAATGATCCAGCTAGATTATATGATATATTTTATATACCTTCTAGTTCTAACGCTCCAAAATCTATTCAACAATTTCAAATACTTTTAAAAAATTGAAGTATAGCTAATTCACAATGTGTTAGTTTCAGGTGTACAACAAAGTGATATATATATATATATATGTATATATAATTTTTTTCAGATTCTTTTCCATTACAGGTTATTACAAGAAGTTGAACATAGTTCCCTGTGCTATACAGTAGGACATTGTTTTTTTTAATCTATTTTAGGTATAGTAGTGTGTATATGTTAATCCCAAACTCCTGACTTATCCCCTCCCCCCAACTTTCCCCTTTGGTAACCAAAAATTTGTTTTCTATGTCTGTGAGTCCATTTCTCTTTTGTAAATAAGTTCATTTGTGTAATTTTTTAAGATTCTGCATGTAAGTGGTATCACATGCTATTTGTCTTTCTCTGACTTACTTCACTTAGTATGATAATCTCTAGGTCCATTCATGTTTCTGTAAATGGCATTATTTTATTCTTTTCTTTCTTTCTTTTTATCATTGAGCAATATTCCATTGTATAAATATACCACAACTTCTGTATCCAGTCATCTGTCAATGGACATTTAGGTTGCTTCCTTGTCTTGGCTGTTGTAAATAGTGCTGCTGTGAGCACTGCGGTGCATGTATCTTTTTGAATTAGAGTTTTCTCCATTACCATGGGCTCTTGGTGAGGCTGAATGGAGGGGCGAGAACTTTGGAGTTGACACGCAGGGTCACAACCAGCCCCACGGCGTCTGAGTGTGCATTAGAAAAGATGTCCCTTCCACAAGCCCTTTTATGACCTCCTGTGCCAAACCCCACCAGCATCTGCCTAGTCCTCCGTGACTAAATGTCAGATTAGATTCCTTTGTCTCCCCGCGCCAACATCAGTGATGAAGTCCCGTTGGAGTAATTACTACTCCTGCCTGCCTGTGACTTCCAGGTAACCAAGCACCTGCAGTGTCTGTCTGCCTGTGAAGTCTCAGCTCCGCGCTGACCTCATTAGATAAGCATCACTACCCTAACAGAGGGAAAGGAACTTTGATCATGCCCGCATTCCGAGGAAGTTGTAGCATTTGAATTATGCCTTTTAAAAACTCATTGCCTTTCCTATTAGACATGTCATCTTAAAAAGAAAGTCAATTCAGTAAAAATATCTGTCAAAAAATTGCTTGAGGATGTGTGTGCAGAAAAATCCATCAACTGACATAATGTTTCCCTTTTGGCTCGGTTATAAATTGCTACACTTGGTCTCCAATTGTGAAGAGCGGAAACCGTTGGAAACTGGTTCTTGGGCGGGACTGTGATTGCGAGCCTTGCAGTGAAAGAGCACGAACAGCAGGGGGCGCTGGTGCCTTTCCGTCTGAGTCCTCACCTGCGCTTGCAGTTCAAACAGGGGAGATGCGGTGGGTCCGCAGAGGCCTCCATTTTAGTCTCTCCACACCTTTGGGTCCCCTCGATGTGTCAGAGATGGCTGTCCCCTCTCCCAGGGGAGGGCGGGGAAGATTCTGAGTTCTCACAGGGAAGCTGAGAACTAGGTACGGTTTCAACAAAGACTTTGCCTCCACCTGCCGTCACCACCTCCCATTCCCCGGGGGTCGGGAGGTGGGCGATCCTTGTCTATCAAGAGGTTTGGAGGGAAATGGTGTTTGTAGGGTGCTCTCTGAGAGGAGGGCATCAGGCTGGGGCGGAACCTGGTCAGGGCAGCTGGCGGGGAGGGCGCTCCGTGGGGTCTGGTGGGGAATGACATTAGCTAGTCCTCAGAGCAGACCCCAGGGGAGCATGGGGAGGGGACAGGGGGATGAGTGCAATGTTTCAATGCCCAAAAGCGAGGGTGATTCTGGTGTGATGTTTCAGCCACATCAATAACACATGAAACGTCACAGTGATGACGGTATGCTAATCGTCTGAAACACTTAAATCAAGTCACCTGCTAAAAGCCCTTCAATGGTTTCCCGTTGCTTTTAGAAGGAGGTACAAACTCCTAACCGTGCTGGATGGGGATCTTCGGCTTCACCTTCTCATGCCAGTCCCTTCCTCGGCCCCCGCTCCCCCTCTGCCACCCCCGCAGGCATGCCCAGCTGCCCGGCTGCAGCCACGTGCGTCTCCACACACATCCCCCCATCCTTGGAGACTCCAAACTCTCCTGCTCCCCAGGATCTTTGCAGTGGTCCCCGCCCCCCGCCCCGTTCCGTGGGGAGGATCAGTCTCTTGCTCGCGCTCGGGTCCTCCGTCTGAACAGACCCATATTGTGCTTCACCTTGGCCCCTTTGCCACTACTTGCGTAGTTGTTAGCTTAGTTGTTGGCTTTTTTTTTTTTTTTCCTTTTTTTTTTTTTTTATCTTTTGTGCTTGTCTCTCCCTGATCCCACTGTCAGCCTTGGGAGGGCCGGGCTTTGCCTCTCTCTCCCCCCACCCCGGGCCTCACCACGTGGGCTGCATGACCACGTGTGCTGCCCCCACGACCCCCGACCATTGCAGGGCCTGGGGAGGCGCCGGTAACGCGGCGGGAGCTCATGTCTGACATGTTTCCTCGAACAGCTTTTCGGATCTTGGGAGAGAATCCGCCGGCTTCTACCCCGCTTTTAGTTCCTCGTCCGCCTTTAAGGCACAAGAGGGCGCTTTAAGCCTGGTTGTTGATAACGAGTCCAGAAGACCGCATATCAGGACGTCCTCCTCTCCGCTGGCGCTCCACCAGGCGGGGAGCAGGGGACCCCGTTCTACGGAGGGTGCAGCTGTGGCCCGCTCTCCTCTCGGTAGGGAAGAACCAGCAGCCAGTTCTTCCCGCTGGGGCAGGAAGTGATTGAACTGTCTCCCTGACAGCCTCAGGGCCGCCTACGTGTCTGGGCAGGTGCTTCTGGAACCTCCGTCTTGGGTGATTTGGTCTAAGCCAAGCGTGGCGAACGCCCCCACCTTTGCGGGGCAGCGGTGTGGAGGTGGGCGTGTGAACAGCTCTAGATCAGGTGTGGGCAAACTACGTCCATGAGTTAAGAGTGGTTTTTACATTTTTGAAAAGTTGTTAAAAAAAAAACATACTCAAAAAGAATATACTGCAGAGACCATAGATGGCCATATTGACTATCTGGCCCTTTACAGAAAACGTTTGCTGACCCCTGGTCCTCACAATGAGAGGTAGGGTCCGCTGCCTGATAGCCCTGGCAGGATTCTCATCCCTTATGAGATGAGGAGGAGGTCTGCCTTTCTTCTTGCTTAGATGTGGTTGTGGGAGAAAGTCAAGCTTGGAGCTGCGGCAGCCAGTTTGTGACCATGAAGCAAGCAGCCCAAGAATGAGAGACCTGTGTGCCAAGGAAAGAGACAGAGGGAGGCTGGGTCTTCAGATACACTGCTGAGCTGCTGTCTGATCCTGAGCTTTCTTCTCTGGACTCCTTGTTATGGGAGATAATCGTGATTGTTCTTTAAGCAAAGGGTGGGCAAACAGTTTCTGTAGAGGGCAAGGTAGAAAACATTTTAGGTTTTGTGGACCATAAGTTCTCTTTTGCAACCACTCAACTCTGCCACTGGAGCATGAAAGCAGACACAAGTGCTATATAAAGGAGTGGGCATGGCTGTGCCAATAAAACTTCATTTACCCAAACAGGCAGCGGGTGGGATCTGGCCCTGGAGCTGGAGTTTGCTGACAGACCCCTGCTGTCTGTCGGGTTTTTTGTTACTTGCACCTATCCTCACTGGCACTCCCTAAAGTTGGCCTCAGCTCAGAAGCCCTGCGTTCTCTCGGGGAGGGATAAGCCTGGGAGTGGGTGGGGCCTGCAGCCCTGGCTGATGGAGGATTAACACAAAGTGCACCCGCTGGTACATCCTTTTCTATGTGTGGGCATCCTGCCGTCCTAGTGCTTCCTCCAGTATCTTTCCATAGTCCTAACGATTGCCGTGTGAGCACACGACTTTGACAAAAATGCTCTTACCTTTTCCGGGAATGTGATCTAGGGAATGACTGGTGTCCCTGGATGTTCTGCTCTGGCTGCAGTCAGCCCTTCACCCACCCCATCTGGCAGGGGATGGTGTGGCCCGTTCACTGGGCAGGACTGAGTCCCATAGAGCAACAGGGTGGTGGCAGCTGTGCCCACCGAGTCACAGAGCCAGAGAGTGGTTGGAGGAGGAGTAGGGGAGTTTACCTTCCCTGACTGAGCACAGTCCCCAGAAGTACAATTTCTCCAACAATTCGAAGGTGATGTGATGACACAATGATGATTAAGACCATGGCCATCACCAGAACCACTGATGCACTGCAGAGACAGGTGGACTCTGTCCTTGGTGTTAGCATCCAGGCATTCCTAGGGTGCTATGCTGGACCCTGAAAAAAGACCGTTTCAGCAAGAGTGAGAGGTGAGACTTCTGCAAAAGGGCCCTGATTCTGTCGTCCCCCATGCACACTCAGCTGGGGCTGCCAGCTAACAGGTCCCTGATGAATGGTGCTTCCCTGGCAGAAGTGTGGCTCGGGAGAGGGACAAGGATTTGGGTGTAGGTTCAGGTCTCCGCTGCAAGTTACCTTGCCCTCCTTGCACCTTGGTCTCCTCCTCTGTAAGACAGTGGGAATAGAATGACACACCTTAAAGAGTCATTGAAAGAATAAACTGAAATGATGCACATAAAGCTGGAACCAAAGAGTCTGGCAGGCAGCAAGCTCTTATTACGGCCACATGGACAGTTTCAGGTCTCTGCCTCCAGGGACCGCTGCTGAGTGTGGGCTGGCTGTTGCTCTTTGCACAGACGTGCAAAGAATTTCTTGTGCTCCAAGAAATTCTCAGATCGCTGGTCCTCTGTGTGACTCAGAGAGCCTATAGGAGGGCAGACAATACCCCCAAAGCTGTTCACATCCTAATCCCTGGAGCCTGTGAATAGGTCACCTTAGAAGAAAAAAGAGACTTTGCAGATGTGATTAAGTCGAGGATCTCAAGGTGGGAGATTCTCCTGGAATATCTGGACTAGCCTGGAGGTAGTCACAAGTGTCCTCATGAAAGGAAGTTTTAACTACAGAAGAGGAGGAGGCAGCGTGATCACAGAGGGAGAGATTCAGGTGATGTGGCCACAAGCCAAGGAATGCCGGCAGCCGCCAGAATCTGGAAGAGGCAGGGATGGAATTCTCTAAGGCCTCTGCCCATGGCTCTGCCAACACCTTAATTTCAGTCCAATAAGACTCAGTTGGGACTTCTGAGGTCCAGAAGAGTGATAATAAATTTGTTTTAAGCCACTAAATTTGCAGTGGTTTGTTATAGCAACACAGAAGATGCAGAGTCTTTTACCCAGGAAAGGGCTGGGTGGTCTGGGGTACTACCAAGCCCTCCGAGTCTCGGCTTCCCCATCTGCAGACGGAGGGGTGAGCAGCACAAATAGGGTCTTGGCTTCAGTGCCACACTCCCTCCGGTTCAGTGTCTCTGGCCTCCCTTCTCGGAGCTGTTCGCAGACTCATTACCCTCCTCTTGGCCATTTGGTGCTGGCATTCCTAGGAGGGCTGTTCTGGGTCCTCTTGGCTTCTCACTGCTCTCCTCAATGGTCTAGTTCTTTGCCAAGGGCTCGCTTACCGTGCAGATACCGTTGACTCAGAAATTTGCATTTTCAGCCTGACTTCTCAGCTGCAGGCTGGCTGTTCCCAGCACCCTGCTTAGATGTCACAAAGGCGCTTTATACTGCATGTGTCCAGCACCAAAGTCAAGACTTCCCGCTCCTCTGGCCAGTTCCCTCCTCCCATATCTTCCATCCCAATGGATTTTGTACCAGCCTTTGTCTGTTATTCAAGCCAGGCATACAAAGGCTGTCTTTACACTGCCTTTAGCCACACCTGTCACCTCTAGCCCCAAACACCTTGGTTCCATCCACTCCCCCCTACTTCCAATGCCACCACCTACTCCAAGTCACAGTCGTCTCCACCTGGGTCTTCTGAAGTAGCTTCCTTACCCATTTCTCCAATTCATCCCTTGCCTCTACCAGTTTGTCGTCTGAACTGTAGCTGGAGTGGTGTTTGAGAAAGGATAGAAGCTCCTGTCCCTCCCCTGCCCAACATCTTCCAGTAGCTTCTCCTTGCTGTTGAGACAGAGAAACTCACCTTGGCCCTGGGTCCTGTGTGGTCTCTCTTGCCCACCTCTCAACCTGATCTCATATCCACTTTCCTTGTGCTTCACTTTTCCTCTGTGCTCCATCACACTGAGCAGCCTCTTTAGTTTTTTGAATGTGTTATGGTCCCTCCTGCCCCAGGACCTTTGCACCTGCTGCTTCCTCTTCCTTTCAGTCAGTTAATTCCCACTCATCTTTCAGATCTCCATCCAAACAATGGTTTCTCAAGGAAGTCTTCACATACCTCTTGACCAAGTCTGGTGTCCCTATTATGAACTCTTGCAACGCCATCTAGCTTTCCTTCATTTTGTCTCTTGTACCTTTTAATCATAGAATTATGTGTTGGATTGTTTGAATAGTGGTCCCTTTTTAAGAAAAATCACTTAACTATAAGCCTCAAGAGGGAGAAAGAGTGTCTGTCCCACCCCCCAAGTGTGTCCCCAGTGGCAGGAGAGGAGGAACTCCGTAATCGTTGTCAAATGAGCAAATCAGTGAATGAATGCTTAAAGATCTTTTGAGGCAAAACCAAGGAGCTGGGAGATACTGTCAATACTACAGAAATCTCAGTAAGAAAGCATGTATTTATTTGATATTTGGCTATGAAGGTTAAGAAGTTATTTATTTATTTGTCATTGGAAAACCTCAGATAAACTTGACGAGGTCACCTTTTCCTGGCACCACTTCCTAAGTGAGCTGTGAAGGGGCTTCTGTGCTCCAGGTGGAGAGCTGTGACGGGGGAGTTACAGACTGTGAACCCCCAGGGCTGGGGACTGGGTCTTCCTTTTTAATTCCGACTTTCAGCACCGGGTCAACTGAGCAAGACTTAGCAGAGACTAATGACGCACACACTGGACAATGCCTTCCCAGAAGCGACTTCTTCGCTTGCTAAGAAAGTCCTAATTTTGGTTGGGGATGCAAAGTGCCCAGTCTCAGGTGCTGGATCATGGTTTATTCAAGTCAAGCACAGGCACTTTGTTCCCTTGAAACAGTTTGTGGTCTGCCTTGTAACTAGGGGTGGCCAAGTGGTTCACTTTTGGCTAATAAGACATAAGGTCCTTCTAAGAAGCTTTTCTTCACTGGTGACAAGTTACAGACGCATAAAGAAAAGTCCCCCTGAGATAGTTTCCCCCGATTTGCTCCCGGAGTTTGAACTTGATCGTGATGCCTGCAGCTGTAGCATCCTGTGACCACGAGGCTCCAAGGACACAAAGGTGGAGCATTTGGATGAAAAGATGAAAAGACTCTGGGTCTTCAGTTGTATCATGGAGCTTCTGCACCAGCCCTGGTCGGCTCCCTCTGAACTTCCTGTTATATACGTCTCTATTGCATAAGCCGTGAATAGTCAGGCTTTCTGTTACGCACAGCTGAAAGCACTCTTAATCAATGTATTTATTTAAAATTTCTTTTACTTTGAAATAATTTCCAGCTTACAGAAGAGTTGTAAGATGAAAAATGTTCAGATACCCTTCACCCAGATTCACCAATTGTTCTTAATGCCATTTGCTTTCTCTCTTTACTCCGTATCTGATCTGATCTGACCTGGGTCTTCTCCTGAAGCATGTGAAGCTTAGGTTAGACATCTGGCTCCTTTTCCCTTAAACTTTCTAGCGAATGTTCTCTAAGAAGAAGGGGGGTCCAGTGATCAAATTCAGGACATTTAAGGTTAGGTTGCTGCCATGCCACTGCCCAGTTGTCAATAACTGTCACTGGTCAACAGTCTAATTGTCAGTAATTGTCTAACGTACAGCCCACACGAACATGTTGCCAATTGCCACAGTAACATGCTTTGTTAGGACGTTATCAGGTCTTGCCCTGATCCCTGGTCTGCCTCCGCAGGCCCCTTCAGTCCGGAACGGTCCCTTGGCCCTCCTTTGCCTGTGTGACATTGATACTTCAGGAGAGTTCAGGCCAGCTGTTCCATCTGGATTTGTCTGATGTTTCCTCAGGGAGCAGGGACACCACATGAGGATGCCACGTCCTTGGGGCATCACGTGGAGAGCCACTCAGCGTCTGTTTGCCCTACTCCTGGGGGTGCCACTCTGTTCACTTTGTTAAGTTTTCTCAGCTGTAAAGTTACCATTTTTCTCTCTGTAATGAACAAATAATATGAATGGAGCTTTGAGACTGTGCAGATATCCTGGTCCTCTCCAAACTTTTACTTAGTGATGATTCTTGTCTAAATCAATTATTACTAGTATGGCTGCAAGATGTGATTTTCTCATTCTTTTGTTCCTTTGATGTTTATTAATTGGCATTCTTCTGTCAGGAATTCTCCCTTCCTCCATCCATCCCTGCTGCCTTCCTCCCTTCCTCCCTCTCTCCTTTCCCTGTGGATTCAGTTAGAAGCCATGAGCAACAGAGCAACATTTACTCATCTGTGTATTAGTCATGCTAACAAATGTTAGGCTAGGCTGCTGAGAGAAACATCCCCACGTCTCCGTGACCCAGAGAAAGAGACACACGTCTCACTCACAGATACCCTGATGCAGGGCCATGAATCCAGGCAGATTCCATCTTTGCAGCCCTGCCGTCTGTGTAGTAGGTCATCGCTGAAGAGATGAGAGGGCCAGTGACTCATACCACTGACTAAGGTGCTTCCGACAAGGAAATCTGCATAACTTCTGCTCGAATTTCCATTTGCCAGGAGCGCAGGGGAGCCTGGGCAGCCTCGGAACACAGGGATAGTCCGTGTGCCCTCATCCCTCCACCGCTGCACGTTCCTTCATGCAATGAATAGCAGCTCGGTTCCTGGCGGCCAGGCTACCCCGAGGGTGAGCTGCCCTCCCTGTGAGTGGTCTATAGCAGGAGGAGAAAGGCAAGGAAACAGTAAGTCCATGTGACGGTGGACTGTGAGCTGTAACAGGGGAGGTGCTGGGCCTGCACAAGCCCAGACACTGAGTGATTACTGCCCTGAGTCCTGAGGAAGACCCACCGAGGCCGTCCATGGGTGCTGGGTTAGAAAGGCGAACGGGCTTTGCCTCCACCCAGAAAAGAGTGGGAAGAACATCTCAGGCAGAGGGAGAGCGAGGTCAAGGCCAGAAGACCCGAAAGCACGAGGCATGCTGTGAGAAGAGGGACCCGCTTGGGGAGGGTCGAAGGTAGGGTCTGCTGGGGAAGGTCTTGGGAGACAAGAGACGAGGCTGGTAACCAGGTGCATAAACACGTTCATGAGTGGCGACCAGATTGTGAAGGGCCGTGCTAAGAAGTTTGGAATGAACAGATTAATTTTCATTAGTTGGGTTAATACTTAATAATGTGGGTCTTGAGGAATCATGGGATGTGTTCAAGCTGATGAAAGGCATCGCGTCTGTGCTTTAGGAGAACCATCTTGGTGGTAGCACATTGGGTGGAGGGGAGAGAAGACACCAAGATGCAGGGACCTGTTGGGAGGCTCTGGCAATTATGGAGGCACAAAGCGCTGAGGACCTGAGTTGGGGGAGGCAGAAGGGATGGACAGAAGGGGTTGGCTCTTAGAGCTATTCTGGAACAATGCAACATAATGGCTTCCACTTACTGTAGGTTGTGAGGATGATACTATTTGCTCACAAATTTTCCTGGCTTCCCCCCCTTGCAGTGGCTTCCTTGTGGACAGGGCATAATTCTTGCTTACACACAAGACCTGCTTTGGTGACGAGTGTGTGAACTGAGTTACCACGTGCTCCATCCAACAAGAGGCTCCAAGTATGTGCATGGTTGGGGCAGCCTCATTGGCTCCCACCCTGCATCCCTAGGAGAGCAAGACTGGGAATGAGAGACTGGAGGAGCAAACTGAACTTGACCCACAGTGTGGGGCCAAGCTTCCCCAGCTTGATCACAGACCATTAGTAAGAAACAAATGTTTATTGTTTCAAGAGCTCCTGGGGCTGTTTGTTACACAGCATTATGGTAACAAAACCTGACTAATAGAGACTTACCATGTCCCAACTATGGCATGTCATTTATTCATAATATCTCTGCATAGTAAGTATTACTGTTACCATTTTAAAGATGAGGAAATTGAGGCTTAGAGAGGTTAAGTAACTTGCTCAAGGTTCCAGAGCTAGCAAGCCAGAGAAGAGGGATTTGAACACAGGACTGTGTGACTTGCTAGCCCATCCTCCTTCCTCTACCTACACTATTGTGCTAATTTTTGCGATAGCTGTATTTTTACCTGCCAGGAATGCCTGTTTTCAGCTTCCTGTGTTTCTGAGTGGGGGAGGGGATGGGGGTCCGGGAACCAGCCTTTAGGTTTGAAGAAGCCTCAAGGCCACGATCCATGGATGTGTGCTTGAACTGGCTTCTCCAGCCACAGGGGTGGATACTGACAGGTCATCTCCAACTTTCTGCCTGGGCTCCACTGAGCCAAGCCAAGTATGTTGGCAGGGCTGGTGCCTGGGTGTATTCTGTAGCCAGGGACTATGCCTGTCTTGGTGTAAAAAGAGTTGACTCTCTTGATACCAGCACTGACTGCAGCAGCAAAAATCCTACCTGTTTTCCCATTGATTTAGCCATTTGTCTCAGTAAAGCAAATCCAATTTAAACATATCTTCAGAAAAAAGAAGGATCAAATGAGTTTAAATAGAAGCCTATTTGCTGACCAGATTAGGAAAATCCCCTTTGTGTTAAAATGGTCTAAGAAAACCTCTAGGTACAATTTTGCAGGAGCCAAATGTGTGAGAGGATCTCTTCCTCTCAGACATCCTCTGAGGGCGGGGTTCTGGCTGGGTTAAAAAAAGAGAGGAGATTTATCAGCTGCCTGGTTGGTTAGAGTGTGTGCTGACCAGGTTGGGTTCTGAGGCTAACCCCAGAGACTCCACCATTTTCAGTTGTTAACTCTGCCCAGCTCCTTTGAAAATGTGGGAAAGAGCTTGGGTGAGAGAGGGCAGCCATCACTTATGCAAAACCATCATCCCCACCAAGCTACTCCCTGCGAAGACGGGCGGGACACGTGACACCGTAACCTCGCAGCACATTCATTTCCTTTGCTTGCATACGGTCTTACTGATAGAGAGGAAACTCTCAGTTTCCAGAAGTGATAAGAAACCTGGTCTTCTGGATTACAGAGGGAAAAGTCCTCGAGTTCCAAAATCGATCCTTTCATGCACAAGGCTTCATGCCTCTGAGCCTTTGCATGTGCTATTCCCTCTGCTAGGAATGCCCCTCCCAGCCCAGAGTGCTGGCGGATTCCATCTCACCCTCCAGCTGGAGCCGCCTCTCTTCTGTGCAGCCTGTCCCAGTGCTGCCCACCCAAACGGGCATCCCCTTGTCCATCAGGCCCCCTCTGAGTCTGGTTCATTATTTGCTCTAAGCAAGGCTTTTTCAGTTGCAGGTGACAATGGAAACTCAGCTCAGTCATGTGTTAGCAAAAAGCTTGTAACTGCAAAGACCAGGGTATGACTGAATCTAGAGGCTCATAGATGTCATTCTTTCTCACACTCTCTCTCTCCTCTTCCTTTTCTTCTTCACCCTCTCTTCCTCCTCCTCCTCCCTCTTTGGGAACATGAGTCCCAGGAGGACAGGAGTGTATGTTTGATTCTCCTTGTAACCCCCAGCTTAGGACAGAGCCTGGGATCTAGCTGCAGCTCAGCCCCCAGCTCAGACATCAATTTTGTGCTAAGAAGAAAAAGATTCCCTTTTCTCACTATGATTTACTGCCTTTTGTGGAAGTTTTTAATAATCATGATACAAACCTACACTGGCTCTGACTTGTATACCCTGTACCATCTCCTCTCCATCTCCCACATAGTAGGTCCTTAATAAATGCTTGCTGGATGAGTGAATAGATGGGATTCAGGGAGTTGGAACTAACTGAAAACGAATGCAAAATTGTGAGGTGAACCTGTGTGTACCTTTGTTGGTTGAATTGTCTGTCCATTGGTGTCACAGAGTTGGGCACAGAGCCCCCCTTTTATTATTCCTCCACCAACAAAAGTTTGTCAAGCACCCACTCATTGTGTTGGTTTGGGGAATTCAGACATGAACAAGATACAATTCCTTGATTTAAGAAGTTCGAAGGCTAGAGAGCCAGAAGCCATGTAAATGAATGGTGACAACGCTGTGTCACAATTGCTGAACGTTATGGGATATGAGCCAACCCAGGGCTCTACGAGAACTCAGGACATCCACTCAGTCCAGAAGAGCCAGGAAGGCTTCCTGGAGAGGCGCAGTTTAAGTCAGACCTAAAAGGAGGGAAAGGCACTGACATCGTTGAGTGCCCCACGCAACGCATAAAGCCGTGTTCAGTGTGGTCCAGTCTCCAAGCAGTGTCGTATTCAAAAAGATAATTTCCAAATGCAAATTGCTTTCTTGCATTTTTAAAGTTCTGCGAACGCAACAGTTAACCCTTCTCTAAAATTCCCTTTTCTCTTCCTTATTCACTTTCCTGCAGGCTTCCCAATTCACTCACCTCTCTTACATCAAACTTTCCTGGGAAATCCCACACTGAACTTTTTTAGTCCCTCTCCCCATCTTTCTCCTTCTGCTCTTTATTATGATGACAAATAAAGTCTCTTCCTTTGGGGACCTTTTCTTTCTCCTCTAGCCTCTCAGGTGCAATAACGCACCCACTTTCTGACTCTCCTTCAAAAAAGTCAGGGCAGAAGCCTCTGTGGAGAGCAGCCCGGGGCAAGGAACTGCACTGGTACAGCTGGAGGAAGAGGGAGGTTCAGAACCTCTTCTACAGGAATTATTTTGGTATCATCACATTTATCTTTCAAACTACTATTATTAACCCATTTTGAAGATGAGGAAACTGAGGCTCAGAGAGATCAAATAACTTGCCCAAGATCTCACAGCTAGTAAATGCCTACTTCTGCCTGCCATGCCTTTCCTTCTCTTATTGTCCCCTTTGCCTACTTGACCGTGACTTCAACTCAGAGAGAGACTTCCCCAGGGAAGCCTTCTCTTGACATTTTGTTTTGGTCAAACCAACCTATTGTACACCTTCATAAGGCTGCGTGCTTTTCCTTCATAGTACTTGTCACAGTTGTAATTGTCCATTTCTGTGGATGATTCTTGGGTTAAAGCCCATCTCCAATGCTAGACTATAACCTTACAGAGGGAAAGGGCAATATATATATATATTATACCCTGTATTCCCAGTGAATAAAACAGAATCTGGGACATAATAGATGCTCAATAAATATTTGTCAAAGAAATGAATAAGGAACTGGAATTCAAACCCTTGTCTCTAAAACCCAAGTTCTTTTCTAAAATCAGTGTTTGTGTTCTCCAGGAGAACAAGATGGGGTGGAGGTCATTTCAGGGTGAGGAATTACTATATGACTCATTAGGGAAGTGAAAATTTGTGGGGGGGTGTGTGTTGGTAGTGGTTTGAATACAGGCTGCATGTGGAGGGGGGCAAGATGATTAGAAAAGGACCTCACTTGCCTAAGGAGCAAGGATCACAGGGAGCCACTGGGGGGTTTTCATCTGGGGAGCGGCATGATCATAGTTATATTCGAGAAAGCTCACTCTGCCTGCCACTGAGTGTCGGGTGGACAAAAACTGGACTCTAGGATAGTGTCACTATAAAGCCAGCTGGAGAAGAAACAGTCCTGGACAGGGTCTTCAGTGGGGAGAGGAGCGGTCCAGCTCCCAGGAGACAGGGGAGACAGGCGTTAAGTGTGGCTCTCCAGTTTTAGGCATAGACACCTGGACAGATGGTTTTGCTGTCTCTGGATTTCATAGGCACTGAATGGCGAGGAGCTTTGAGGGGGAAGAGGCTGTATAAGGCTAAGCGGGCTGGATCTGAGAAGCTGGGACACTTGTCGTTGTTGGACCAAGATGCAGGTGGGGCCCAGGGAGAATGGGGCAGGTGGGTCTGAGTGGAGAGGCTACTAGGGAGGGGATGAGAGAGTCCAATCCTTGTTTCTAGACCTCAATGAAGGAGAGTATGTGGGTCGGCGGGTCTTAGGTGAGACTGGGCAGCTCGCTGCTGCCTCATCCGTTTCTCTCCCCAGCTGCCTTCAGCTGAGCTGGACACTAGCAGAGGGACTTGGCGGCTCACAAATGGAGCTTGTCAGCTGGGAGGGAGGTAAGATCCAGGAACACTGCTCGCTCTCTCCAGTGTTTCCCCAGCATCCTTTTAAAAAAAAAATCTGGGCTCTGGGCCACTTATTCAAGCCTCAGGTTCCTTTTCTGTTCAGCATGAGTTATTAATCCATCCCTCTCAAGGTTAAAAAAGAGAAGGGCTGAAAGTGCCCTGCAGGGAGGAGGTTCTCACTGGCTGGAGGCTCCCTTCCTCCCCTTTGCCTGCTGGCTTCACCCCGAATTATTTCCCAAAGGGAAAATCACACAAGAATTGGCAGGTGGTGGCGGGGAAAGGGCTCTTTCAGAGGTCAGGTTAAGTCTGAATCTTAGGATAGATGTTCAAGGAAGTCTGGAAGAAGATGTTCCCAGGAGACACCTCCTCCTGGCTCCGCTGAACCCTTACACCATCAGGAAGGACAGGAATCCTTACCCCATTTTGTGGATGAGGAAATCAAGGCCCAGCGAAGTTAAGGAGGACACTCAAGGTCACAGAGCCAGGAATCATGTCCCGAGTGGGATTTAGGTCTATGAGAAATCCAAGGCCACACTCTTTACCCTACAAAGGCTCTTTCCCAGTCTAGAAGCCAGTGATTTCCCCCATCCCTACCTCACCTCCCTGTTCCCCAAACGTGGCCAGGGCCAGAGCACCAGGGCTGGGCCAGGCACGTTTTAAGACTTCCTGGGGCGAGGGTCTGGGTCTTCACAGGACCAGGGTCTGGCACTAGAGCGCCTCTCGGACCTGTGGATTTGCCCCCAGACTCCGGAGCTCGGAGCTCGGGCGCCAGTGCACAGGTGGGGCGGGTGCGCAGGAGACTGGGGAGCGCGGAGGCGCTGGGGGCGGGAGCGCGGGCCCCGGGAGCAGCGAGGGACGGCGGCCGCGCAGCAGCGCTTGGGGGCCGGCTGTTCCGGGCCCCCGCCCCCTCGGTGGTGGCTCGCTCTTCGCTTCTCCGGCTCCGAAACAGACACAGCCTCCGCCGCCGCCGCCGCCGCCGCCGCCGCTGCCTGGCGCGCTGCCGGCTCCCTGGAACAGCCCCTCGGACACCGGCCACTTCCCGGCACTGGAGGGGCACAACGCGGCCACCGACCCGGTGGTGCTCCAGGAGGCGAGAGGGGTCCCGGCGCGCTCCGGGGCCCCGGCGCAGCGCACGGTGAGCGCCCCCGGGGCTCGGGGATCCCTTAGCCGCGGGTCCCGGGGTGCCACCTCCCGGGTGCCGGATGGGGCCGCCCTGGGGGCGCAGGGCAGAAGTTGGGACCGAACGCAGCCTGCCTCTGCCGCCGAGCCCGACATACTGCCGCCAGGGCGCAACGCCTCCACGTACCGGGCGCGGTCTGGGCAGCAGCAGCTGGCGCAGGGGGGCGCCGTGGGGGGCTCGGAGGGGGCGGCGCCGCTGGGGCCGGCGCAGGTGGTCACCGCCGGCCTCCTGACCCTGCTCATCGTCTGGACTCTGCTGGGCAATGTGCTGGTGTGCGCGGCCATCGTGCGCAGCCGCCACCTGCGCGCCAAGATGACCAACGTCTTCATCGTGTCTCTGGCTGTGTCCGACCTCTTCGTGGCGCTGCTGGTCATGCCCTGGAAGGCGGTCGCCGAGGTGGCCGGTTACTGGCCCTTTGGGGCCTTCTGCGACGTCTGGGTGGCCTTTGACATCATGTGCTCCACTGCCTCCATCCTGAACCTGTGCATCATCAGCGTGGACCGCTACTGGGCCATCTCCAGGCCCTTCTGCTACGAGCGCAAGATGACCCAGCTTGTGGCCTTGGTCATGGTCGGCCTGGTGTGGACCTTGTCCATCCTCATCTCCTTCATCCCAGTCCAGCTCCACTGGCACAGGGACAAGATGGGCTCCTGGGGTGGGGTGGACCCGCCATCTAACTCCGCCAACGGGACGCCCTGGGAGGAAGCCGGGGAGCCAGAAGTGAGCGCGGAAAACTGTGACTCCAGCCTGAACCGAACCTACGCGATCTCCTCCTCGCTCATCAGCTTCTACATCCCGGTGGCTATTATGATTGTGACCTATACGCGCATCTACCGCATCGCCCAGGTACAAATTCGCAGGATTTCCTCCCTGGAGAGGGCCGCGGAGCACGCGCAGAGCTGCCGGAGCCGTGAGGCCTGTGCGCCCGACGCCGGCCTGCGGGCGTCCATCAAGAAGGAGACCAAGGTCCTCAAGACCCTGTCGGTGATCATGGGGGTCTTCGTATGCTGCTGGCTACCCTTCTTCATCCTTAACTGCATGGTCCCCTTCTGCAGCGGACACCCCGAGGGCCCCGGGGCGGGCTTCCCCTGTGTCAGCGAGACCACCTTCGACGTCTTCGTCTGGTTCGGCTGGGCCAACTCCTCGCTCAACCCCATCATCTATGCCTTCAACGCTGACTTCCGGCAGGTGTTTGCCCAGCTGCTGGGGTGCAGCCACCTCTGCTCTCGCACCCAGGTGGAGACTGTGAACATCAGCAATGAGCTCATCTCTTACAACCAGGACACCGTGTTCCACAAGGAGATCGCAGCCGCCTACATCCATATGATCCCCAACGTCGTGACACCGGGCGACGCGGATGTGGACAAGCAGGCAGAGGAGGAGAGCCCTTTCGATCGTATATCCCATATCTCTCCGAGGTCCCCAGGTGGCGACCCTGCTGCCCAGTCTGTCTGGGAGCTGGACTGCGAGGGGGAGACTTCACTAGGCAAGATAACGCCTTTCCCCCCAAATGGATTCCATTAACCTGCATAAGAAACACGCCTCGTGGATCTATATAACCGCGCAGACACTAGCAAGCATGCGGAACCCACACACGGGCACACACTGACACGTTTCGAGTGCTGCTCAGTCTCTCACGTTTTCTGTGTTGGTGTGGTCGTCCACGTGCTTAGAAACCTCACCAGACCGATTTGTTGTTGAAAGACCTGGCAGAAGCAGTTGGAGTAAACTCAGTCAAATATACCTTAGCCTAGCAGAGATGGACCAGTTGTTCTGTTAGAGAAGATAAGGGGGGGGGAAGAAAAAGTGGTACTTAGTCTTTAAAAAATATACTCTCCCCTTCCTTTTTAAACAAAAGGATCATTCAGTGACTTATTTGTGTTTGGGCTGATTTTTAAACAGTAGGCTTAGTATGTGTGTAGTGCTGATGGGAGTGTATGTGGCTTTCCGGAATCTTGCTTCCTGTGGCCTGTGTTTATGCAGTTTCTGCTCTCTGTATGTCTTTACTACAGCTGAGGAATTCTTCCTGATTTGTTCTGGTGTCTAATAAACACGAGTTATGTGTATTACAGGGTGATTATCTTTGCTTTGCCAGATTGGTTCTCAGGACAGCTCCTGGAGAAGCCATGAGAGCATCTTTAAAAGCAGGGAAGATCTTGGCTGGGTCTGGAAGCACACGCTTATTTTCTTTACAGACAGTTTGGCCTTAAAGGTACACACAGGGGCAAGAGAACTTGAAGGGCTTCCAATAACTCAGTTTTTTTTTTTTTTTAAATCAGGTGCACACATCTCAAGTCTGTGCAGAAATCTGGCTTCAATGCTGCATCATCAAATATGGTCTTCTTAAGCCAGGAATTCCAATATTTATTTTCTCATTGAGAATCTTCTTTTTAAAATTACATGACATAAAACAATTCTCCTGATTTCTAGACAGATGCTATCAATTCATTGAAAAGATCGTAAAGAATAATGGCTCGATCTTTCTCAACCTCAAATCTATGGTGTTTTTAGAGTTATGTGGCTTTTGATCTACCGTGTTTTCTGAAGGGCTTTGAATTGTGTGAGTTGATGTGCTTTAAAAAACAAATTTCGTTTTTTAAAATAGGCATTTGTAGACAATAGGAAGTGAGAAATACATTTAAACTAAAACGTAGGAGCCAGAGGTGATCTCTGAATGGACTTGAAATTGGAAAATCTGTTGGTTGAGGGGCCCAATGAAAAAGCCCAATGAATTCCAATCTTTTTGTTTTTCTGCTCTGTAGTCTGCACAGGGAAAGGGAGTGCTTAGTTCCACAGCCATTCCAGTCGAGAGCATATTATTGCCATTAGATCCAAACGCAAGCATTGTTAATGGAAGCAAATGAAATGTAAATGTGTAATTTCTTGCGAGTCTCTCCTTTGAAGCAGGCTTATCAAGGACAGTTCAATCAATTTTGGTCTCTTTAGGGATAATTTTATTGTCAGTCTACTGAACTGGCAGGTCTTGCTCGCTGCAAAATGTGCAGTGCCTGGCATGTCATGCGTCATCAATAGTTGTTGAATGAATAACTGACTATTTCTGAAGCAGTGAGATTGAAAGCAAATCCTACTTGGTGCATTAGTTTTCATCTATGATTTAGTCAAATCAATATTGGAATCTGAGGTCTAGTGTTCAGTTTTTGACCTCTTGTGAGCTGATTGCTCAGTGGACAATTAGGGAGACATCAGGGGCAGTGAAAAGTACCCTGTTCTAGGAGTCAGGAGATGGCTGTGTGACCTCGAATGGGTCAATAAACCTCTCTGGGCTTCACTTTCTCTCTGCATCTGTAAATTGAAGGACTTACCCCGAGCACTGTTTTCCAAATTGTATTAGATGATGCAGATGTTAATGGATAAGGTCTAGCATGAAAGAAGTTCTGCAGACCAGGTACAGTATCTGTCTTCTACAGAGTTTCTTACAGCTTTTCCTGTGTACTGTGACTCCCCAAGCAGGAGAGAATTCTGCCTTGTTTTCCAATGCCTTTGACCTTGTGAATCCTTGTTTGGTGCAATTCCTTATTGCTTTATTTCTCTGGAGATCACAGTTTGCAGGGAGCACAGTCGGAGAAACTCTGATCCAAAAATGTCTAAAATGTAGCTCTTCTATTCTAAAGGACAGGTTGTTATAATAAGCCAAATTTTTTTGGTGGCAAACATTGCTCTAGACTCTAGTTCAAATAATTTGTGTTAGGGAAAAGGCTTATGTGAGAACGTTGGGAATCCCTTCTGCAAACTATCATTCATCATTCAATATAATTATTTATACCTACTGTATGCTAGGCACTCTTCTGGGAATATTGTCACCAATTAAATACGCTGATGTCTGGGAACTTGTATTTCAGTAGGAGAGAGACAGCAGATGAGCACACGATACTGTGCTGCACGGGAGTGTCCATGCTCCCCAGACTGTGAGATGTCACGTCAGGCAGCGGTAACTGGTGGGGTGCCAAGTAAACCAGGGTGGAGTGATGAGGCTGCTGTTTGATTTAGGGTGTTCAAGCGAGAGGCACGAAGAGAGATGCAGATGGAAAAGGGGTGACACCCACGTCCAGGGGAAGACCTGAACGGGGACTGCGCGGGGCACGCTGGGTAAAAGGGGGTGGCCAGTGTGGCTGCAGAACTGTGGAGGGTTAATGCCAGCAGCAACGGCAGGCATTCTAGAGACTCATCCTGTGCCCGGGCTGCAGGTGCGTGGATTCCTCCGATGCTCGCAACCCTGCGAGGCAGTCACCATTGTTACCAACATTTTACTGAAGGGGAAATGAAGGCATCAGAAAGCTAAATAACTAGCCCTGGGTCACATGGCTGGTAAGTGGCCAACATGGACTTGAACTGGAGAGCCTGGCCGCACAGTCTTCCTTGACCCCCTGCAGGGGTGAAAGGGGCTGCCGAGGCCCCCCCATCAGCAAATGCACTGGTGCCTGGCTCAGAACAGTCCTCGCTCATTTGGTAATTACTGGGTTAACTGATGCATTCCTGTATCCACGTGTAAGCTGACTTTCATTGTCACCTGCCCTGGGCGTTCCTTTGTGTTTGGAGGGGAGGCAGCAGTGGGAAAAGGAGCACATATTTTGGCCAGATGCCCCTTCCTCATTCCGTTGTGTTCTTCACATTAACCTCACGTACTATTAATTTCCATTTTACAGATGAGAACACTGAGACACAGAAAGGTCAAGATGCTTGTCCAAGGTCATATGACTAGTAAGTTTTGAAACCAGGGTTTTTACATAGGCCTGTGGTTCTCAACTGGGGTAATTTTATACCCCAAAGGACATTTGGCCATGTCTTGGGACATTTTTGGGTTGTCACAACCGAGTTGAGGTACCCCTACCATCTAGAGGGTAGAGGCCAGGGATGCTGCTACACCTCCTACAGTGCACAGGATGCCCCACCCCACCCCCCAACAACAGAGAATTATCCGGCCTGAGAGGCCCTGAGCCGGGTCCCAGCTGATTGTCTCAAAGCCACACCACGCAGGCTTTGAAGTGCCAAAGCCCCGAGTTCAAATTTTACCTCCTTCATTTATTAATTGTCTGAATTTAGGCACCTCTCCTGGCTTCAGTTTGTTTATCTGAGAAATAGGTACATTAACCTCAACAGGTCTGGGTGAGGATTAAGAGTATGTGTAACATGGAGGTTGTCTCCGTGTCGTTCTTTTTACACACACACACACACACACACACACCCCAGGCTTAGGTGCTGTGATTAACTAGGTGTTTATACAGCAAGTCCCAGGGCGGCATTGCCGGTCAGTGCGGTGGTCCTCACATTTTGGGCTGAGCAAAGCCCTGCAGGCCTGAAAGTGCCATGAGAAGTGTTATCATACAACACAGCTGAATGTTCTTTATAACTAGCAAAGTGTCTCCACAGTGCTACCCAGAGCGCCACAGTCACCTGGTGAGGTCCCTCCAGCCTGCCCTTTAAAGAGAGGAGGCAATTGACCCAGGGAGGGGTCCAGAGACTCATCCACAGTCACCCACCCAGAGCGACCCAGGCTGAATTTGAAGGTGGCCTTAATTCTTGCACCTTCTCCATTACTCTTTGCAGAAAGAACAGGTGATCCCAGGTGAGCGGTGAGCACTTCCTTGAGCTCTGCATCTCACTCTCCTCATCCTATTCCTGTCTCTGTGTGATGACAGGAACCGCCTGCCCCCGCTTTGGGGGAGTTCCATGGCCTGTTTGGTGAGACAGGACATGGCCACCCAGGGGCCACCCAGGGGCGCCTCCAGCATTGCCACCTCTAGGGGGTCTCCCACGTGCTCTCTCCAGCCTGGTGGCTTCAGAGGGGGGTGGATTCGTACCCGGTGGCTCAGAGCTCACAGCTGTGCCCCAAGCAGGGGAGAGCCAGGTGGACACTGAGTTTCCTTTTGTAACTTGGCCTCCATGAACCATACTCTGTTCATTAGAAGTGAGTCCCCAACATCAGACCTTATTCAAGGGGCAGGAATTAGGCTTCACCTCTTGATGGGACATGTCAAGCAGTTTTGCAGAAGAGATGTTTTACATGTTACATTTTATTAAAAAAAATTATTCTAACATAATTTCAGATTTACAGAAAAGGTGCAAACTATTACAAGAGAATGCTAAATACTCTTTGTCCATCCAGGTCCCCTAACATTAACTGTTCACCATGTTACTTGCTGTGTTCCTCTCTCTTCTCTCTTTTTCTTTTCTGAACCATTTAAGACATGATGCCCATTTACCCCTGAATACTTCAGTACATATTTCCTAAAAACAAGGAATTTTCTTATCTAACCTACAGACCTCATTCAGATTTCATGATCATGCTTTTAACAAGAAAATCAGCCAAGACCGTGGGTTCCGTTCACTGCATCTCTCTTTGCCTTTCTTTACTCCGAAACATTTCCTGCCTTTTTGTCCTTCATGATACTGACATTTGTGAAAAACCCCCAGCCAGTCACTTGGTAGAATGTCCCTAAATCTGGGTTTGTCTGGTGGTTCCTCCCGAATAGCTTCTGACATGCACTTTGGGCAGAAACGGCACAGAAGCGATCGGCGCGGAGCTCCTCTCAGAGCACCGTGTCCGGGGGCACGTGCTGTCAATCCATCCTGTCACTAGCAACGGGAGCTTCCATGATAGGGTGATGGCAGTGTCCACTACGGAGTTACTATGTCACCCTGTGTAACTCATAAGTATCCTTGGGAGAAAGACTGTGAGACTCTAAAACTATCCTATTGTTCCTCAACTTCTCACCCGTTGGTTTTAGCATCTATTAATAATGGTCCTTCCCCAAGTCAGTTATTATGGTGATTGCCAAATAGTGGGTTTTTAAAAATTCCATCATCTTTTTATTGTAAGTCAGGGAATTTATGTATTTATTTATACTGATGTAGACTCTAGGATTCCTAGTTTTTTTTTTCAGTAGGTTATAATCCTTTATTCTCCACATTTATTGTGATGTTTAAATTGTCCCAGATCTGGCTGCTGGGAGCCTTGTCAGGTTGGCTCCGGTGTCCTTTGGATTCGCTATATTATTCTTTGAGCAGTTTGCTGTTTTTGGCACAAGATATTCCAGACTCATCTTATATATTCCCTGCCTGAGCCCTGGAAGCAGCCATTTCTCCAGGGGGCTTTGGTTCCTTTTTATCAGAAAATGGTATTTAGAAATCAAGATCCAAGGGGTGGGGTGTTATTGCTACTGAGGTGACATTGCTTCTAGGTCCTCTCACGGGACAGAGGTGGGGAATAGACACATGTATACACACACACACATACATTCATAAGCATCTGTATATATTTCTGTATCTAGCTATGTGTGTATATTAAGTCCCATGGATTCCTTCTGATACTTCTGGATGTATTTTAAAATCATCACCCCTAAATGTTAGCGACCATATATAAAAATAGATTTAAAAAATTTCTGGGGAGATGCCAAGATAGCGGAATAGAGACTCACATCTTGCCCTCTCCCACAAATACACCAAGAATTGCATCTGCAGACCCACTGAACTGCACAGAACACCTGCTGAACTCCGGCAGTGTCTCTGGCTTCGAAATACAGGAGGATTCTCACAAAATCTGGTAAACAACAAGTTCATACTGTATAGCACAGGAACTATATTCAATATCTTTTAGTAACTTATGGTGAAAAAGAATATGAAAATGAATATATGCATACTCATGTATGACTGAAGCATTGTGCTGTACACCAGAAATTGACACAACATTGTAAACTGAATATACTTCAATAAAAAAAAATATGTACAAAAAAACCCCACATATTTTTTCTATATAGAACAGGGAACTATATTCAATATCTTGTAATAACCTTTAATGAAAAAGAATACGAAAATGAATATACGTATATACCTGCATGACTGGGACACTGTGCTGTACACCAAAAAGTGACACATTGTAACTGACTATATACTTCAATAAAAAAAAAATCATCCCCTCTGTTCAAATCCTGAATCTCTGATGTCTTACTTAGTTCATGAGAACTGGAAGTCAAAGAGATTAAGTGACCTGCCAAGGCTTTTTTCTTTTCTTATTAAAATGGGGATAATAGCTGGACTTATCTTGTAGTTTGCTAGCAGGGTTGTGTGGTGGGAGGCAGGAGGCAGGTGGCAGGTGTGAGGCCAGACACACAGGGAGAATTAGAAAGCTGTCTGCTCTGCAGTTGTGCCCATAAGACCCGAGAGCACAGGCTGGGACCTCTCTGTGTCCATGCGGTGGTTCCGTGCTCCATCTCAGGAGGAGTGCAGGGACCAAGGGCTCAGGGGCCAAGGTCCTGGAGAGGGGTAGAATGGAAAAGCAAAGAAGACTTGGCCGCACCTGGAACAGTAGAAACAGGGCAAGATGTCAAGCTCGATGAGGAGAGAAATGGTGAGACCAGGGGCCTCTAAGAGGAGAATATTCTTGAGCTCACACAGAACCCCTGGATCTCAAAGCCAATTTGGGGAAGAACGTAGAAGGTACATGAGTACCCCCTTTCACAAGTGGGGCAGAACCATCAGACTTTTGCTCTGCCACTGTCAAAGAGATGCCATTGTGACATTCCCAGTTAGGGGCCTGGAGACGCACATGTCACATTTGTAGGATGCTGACACAGTGCTGGACCCGGGGAAACACTTAGGACGTTCTTTTCCATTCTCTTCCGCGATCATCTCTGGGGACTGGCACTCCACCAGCAGTGACGGGATGGCGATGACTAGCATTTGCTGACCACACTCTGTGCCAGATGCCCCACGCCCATCTTTTCACACCACCGTTGCAATGTTCTGGTGAAGGAGGTGCCCCGTCTTCATTTGAAAGATGAGGAAAAGGAAGTTCAGAGAGGTTCAGTGATCTGTGTACATTCACACTTCTAGTAAGTGGGGCTGGAAGAGAGGATTGTTCGTGAAGAGGCTCCACAGACTGAGCCATAGTCTCCCTCCCGGAGAGGCCCCCTTTGGGGCCTTACACAGTCCTTGGAGGGACACAGACGGAGGGTCCCTCCTTCATACATGTTGCCCCACGGGTCTTCTCTAAGCTAAACATCTTGGATTCGAAAACCAGCTCTCATCAGACCTGGCTGTAAATTCTCTCCCCATCTTGGCCCCTCTTCCAGTGGCCCTCGAACAATGAGAAACGAGATCTCAGTTATATCAGATCGTGTCTGCTCAGCATGCCTGGGGGGTCCTGTCTTTCCTCACTCCTGTAATTTCAACAATTGGGAAAGCAGGTCCAGCATGGCTTGTCAGGAACAGCCAACACATCCCAGTTCAAAAGTCAATTTGGATTCATTGGTGGTAGCTGCTCAAAGTCCTGTGATGAGAAAGATTTCACGGCTGCATTTCAATCAATGGAAAAGAGGTGGCTGATTGACTGGCGATGTCTATTTTGGGCTTGGGAAAGGGTAGGGGACATGTGATAAGTGTGAACCACTTGGCATTCTGGGTCTACCAGTAGTCCTCAATCCTGCCTGCCCCACAGAACCACTTAAAGTATTGGTGTCTGCCATTCCAAACAGTTGAATCAGGATTTTTGAGGCCTAAGATTTGGTATTTTTAAAAATTTAATTTGTTTGAATGTTTAACCACACCTGAGGGAAACAACTAGTCTGCTCTGTCATTAGGCAGGTTTCAAATCTATGTGCCTTGATACCTCCGGCTGACTTTCGCTACAATATGCAGTTGGTTCTCATCAGCAGTGACATCTGACAATACTCTGGCTCTCTTGTTATCTTGTATTATTCTCGTATATTCTGCCACAAAAAAGAATCAACAACCACTGTAGCTGACCCCCGTGCCTCCCCAGTTAAATACACACCAGGACACGTGTGCACACACATCTCACATGTACACAGGTGCCCCCACAATACACATGTGCCCAAACTACATTTATTAGCATGGTGGCGCACCTATGCTCACATACGCACGCACCGGCACGCACACGCGTCCTCACATACACTTATCTCCACCTTCGTCTTCTAAGAGGTGGTCCTTTGTAACAGTCCGTACCTAAATAAAGAAACATTCCACAAGGCTTTTGAGCCTGAACAGAAATGGCCACTATCATTTTTTTCTTTAGCAATTTCCCATGTACTTTAAGCAAATTAGAAATCTGGCTGGAGACTTTGGAAAGCATTTTGCCCGTTCCCTACATTGTGTACATGCAGAAACAGAGGCCCAGAGAAGTTGAGGGGCTTGTCCAAGAAGCCCAGCAAGGTTGTAAGAACTAGAATCCAGGTCTCCTGACCTCAGATCACAGCTCTTTCCCTGGCAATATGCACTTGTCACGAAGGCCAGGGTGTGGGAGGATGGGGGATGGGGGAGACGGGGGGTTGGAGGGTAGGGGCCTAGGTGGCACTCCTTGACCTTGGAAATTCATTTTCAAAGGAGAACATGAGTACAAAACGTTCATAGTCAATTGTTCTTTCTGTGTAAGAGAAGTTGATGACATTTATTCTTTTCTCACAACATCCCGGTTAAAAAAACATTGTTTAGTTGTTTATGGATCAAATACAGATGCTCAGGGATTTTTAGGACCCTGATTAATTCTAATTGAAAGAAGTGTTGAGAACAGCAATTCACAACAGATGAATGTTAGCTCTTAGTGGGGACGAAACAGCATGTCAAAGGCCGTATTTTGTTTGTTTGTTTTTGGTATTTCATGAAAGAGAGCAGGCTTTTCTGTGCAACGTGGCAGGAAGACATTTTCAAAGAAGAGCTCAGAGGGAAAAGAGGACTTTAAAAATGAATCGAAAACAGACTCAGAGGCACTGGGCCTTCATTACAAGTTCCTCCCACTGGGACAGAGGCTGTTAAAATGAAAGTAAAGAATTTAAGCAACTTTCTGTCCCCCGCCCTCTCCTCCTCCCCCAATTTGGTAAACTGATATGGACATCTCAGGCAACAAAGAATGAGCATCAGATCTGGAAGCAACAGATTTGGGTTCGAGTCCCAGTAGTGTCATTTTAAGTAAATAATTCACCACGTCTGGGTTTGGTTCCCTCATCTCTAATAATGAGAACCATCACGCTTACATCACAGGGTCATTATTAATATAAAAACTGCCCACGAGCTAGAATTGACTCCATACCCGATGCCATGTTAGGACTCGTACAGAGAGGTCTCACTGATCCTTCACAGCAGCCCTGTGAGTGGGTCTGCCTGTTCCTCTTGTACAGAAAAAGATGCTGAGGTTCAGAGAGGTCATGCTTCTTGCTCCAGGTCACACAGATAAGAAGTGCAGATTCCAGCCCATCCCTGTCTGATTTGCCGCTACCCCACATGGTAAGAATGTGACGACAACAAATTGCAAAATAAAACACATTGCTGCCTATTCAGTGCCCCTGTGCTAGGAACCCAGAATGGAAATGGATTAACATTATGGCCTCTGCTTCCATGCACCTGATTGCCTATTCTGGGGAGCCCTCGGAGGCTGGGGAGGAGAGAGAGTCTGGTGGTGGTGGTGAGGAGGGCTGATGCTTTTGGATGTATCTTTGGACTCATGTTTAAGGTGCATATGGGCCATCCATGTGGGCAAATGGGGTGAGGGCCAGGGCAGAGGTCTGGGTCTGGGACCACCACCACCAAAGATAATAGCCAACATTGATTGACGGCTTAATTTTTGCCAAAGGGTTCCCAGGTGTTACTCGGTTCCGGCCTCACGGTGATGCTGTGAGGTAGCTGTACCATCACGCCTGCTGCGCCGAGTGGTGAGGGGGACTGCTTCTCACTCACATGCAGGCGAAAGGTAAAACCTAACGCGGATAGTTCTCCTGAGTCCCAGGGTTTCCCATTTGGTGATTCACAGACCAATCTCATTCCTCAGGCTCTAATGTCCTCTCTATTTTGAGTCACTTTTTGTCTTGTGAGAGCTCCCCTGTGCCTTTGTTCCGCTTCATTTGATTCTTTTGGGCTCAGTGTGTGTCAGAACTTTTCTCCCTGAGAGCTGGAAAGCAGTTTTGTGACCACTGGGTTGAAAGACCCTCAAGTGAATGCCTTTGCACACCAATAGGAGGCACGAAACTAAAATTAAGATTCCTGATCAAAAAGATGACAGGAAAGGGTTCACTATCAAGAATGTGGTGAGGGAGGCACTGACCTGGTCCAAGCACAGGCCTCTCAGCCCCAGTTCTGTTCCCTGCACAAGTATAGGGCATGTTTACTCTGTCCCCAGAGGACCTTGGGGCTCCAAAGAGCATCCTGAGAGAGAGGGTCATGAGAATAGTGATTTGTGAGCTGCTCGCTACATGCACAGGCTCCCTGCCGAACATTTTATAAACATTAACTCATTTAATGTTCACAAAAGATCCAGGAGGTAGGTGTAATTAATACTGCCGCTGTACAAACGACAAAACTGAGGAATGGAGAGGTTTAGTGACTTGCACTAGGTCACACGGTGCATGTAGCAGATCTGAGATTCAGACGGATGCATTAACTGTCTAGAGCCCACGGTCCCCACAAAACTCCCTGCCTGTCATGGCTTCGTGGCTTGTGTTCCCATTGGCCTGAGTCCTGGTCGCCAAGGGAGGACCCTCTAATACCCCATCCAGGGCATCCATCCTTGTCTTTTCTCAAGCAGCCTTTATCAGCAATCATGTGAGGTTATTAAGGGCATTTTTCTGACCTTAACATCGTCGTCTGTAGCTGTTCCCAGACCATTCCCATCTCCCACAGCCACCCTTTCTCCAGCAAGCTTGGCCTGTGGTTCTAACATAGGGAGCCTGGTTCATTTCAAGGCAGGAAGTGACTAACACGACGAGGAATAACATGAGTGAGGTTGAGCAGATATCTCAGTGGAATGTGTGTCACGCTGGAGGCGAGAGTTTCATCCTGAGATGGATCCTCAGCCCCTGGCAGCATCTGCCTTGCCTGTTCTCCTGGCTCAGGAACATTTTGACAGGAGGTCAATGATTTTGCTCTGCATATAAGAAGCCGACCTTTCTTGGGAAGGTGGCCCATGGACTCAGATTCACATGCTGGCGTGCGAGTAAGTGGTCAACGCCAGCACTTTGACCTGGTGTTCACTCTTGTGCGAGTTTCTGGCCAGCTCCTGGTGCTGGGGTTCTGAGCCGGGCGCTGGGACTGCAGAGCAGCAGGACACAGACTGTCAAGCCCAGGAGAAGAGGTTTGCTTGATTCCAGTAACTTGAAGACGATTGAAAGTCCTTGGTGCCTCAAGAGAGGTGAGGAAAAGTAGAGAGGGAATCCAAAGAGGTGAGTTAAAGGGAGCATCAGGGAATATTTTGTGGCTAAGATAGCATTTAAATTAGTCCTTGAAAGGTTTATAAGCATGAGAACAGGTGAAAAGGAATGGGGACAAAGCAATTCAGGAAGAAGGAACAGCATGAGCAAACAAAGGTGGAAGGATATGTCGTCCCTCCCAACTGAAACTGAAAATGTTTTGGCTGTGAAAACAAGCATTTTAACCGTAAGTATATCAACACTGACAGATTTTTCCCAAGCAAGTATTTTCTAGAGTAGAATGCACTGAGCAAATTAAATGCATTGATCATTTTTCTCTTTGGTGCAGTTAAGCCATTTACAAGCACTACTTTCCATTTTCTCCTTTTATCTTACTAAATTTATTTTTATTGAATCAATTATTTTCTTGGAAAACTTTACAGTGAAGATAGAATTTATTAGTCAGTTTCTTTTCTCCATTTCAAATTTCATCAATCTCTTCCACCATTGTGTTTTCTCTTTGGAGGGAAGGGAGTTATTTTTAGCAAATTACCATGTAATTTTGCAATTACACCAGTTTTATTATTTTTATTTTTTATTTTTTAAAATTGAAGTACAGTCAATTACAATGTGTCAATTTCTGGTGTACGGCACAATGTCCTAGTCATGCATACATATATTCATTTTCATATTTTTTCGATTAAAGGTTATTATAAGATATTAAACATAGTTCCCTGTGCTATACAAAATAAACTTTTTTAGTTTTATTTTTTATTGATGCTTTATATCAGTAATATTCATTATGAATTAGATTTAAAACTAATAATTTGGATTTATCATTTAGCTGATCCATGGGAAATTTGTGAGCAGATCACCTCAGACATTCCAGGACTGGTGTTTTGTCCTGGAGTGGGTAATTATACTGCTAATTCAGTTCTTTAAAATACTGCCCATCAGGTTGAATACTGTGGGCTTATTGTTTATAGTGTGGCTGGAGCAAAGAGAAACAGTGGGGTCAAGATGGCGGGATAAAAACACGTGGCTCCCTATTTCAGCTCAGGGGTCTGGAGAGAGGAAAGCACAGTCCTTGGTGACATCCACCCCCAGTGAGCAGTAGGATGCTTGGGTATTAATAGCAGACCTGAACCAGGCCTTCCAGGTTTCCCTGCTGTAGCTTCATGAACTAGTTTAAGTCATTGCTAAGAGTTCCTACAATCCAGGCAGATGGTGTAGTATAGTAGCTGGAAGTAGAAGGAGGTTGGGTGTTCCTAGCTGTGTTACCCTGGGCAAATCTCTTTGCTCTCTGAACCTTGCTTCCATATCTGAAAAAGGGTGGTAATACCCACCTCACAGGATGTTGAGCACAATTCTTGACACTTAGTACATCTATCATAGATTGAGTCTTCCTTTCAGGAATTAATGATTTTTTAAAATTGAAGCACAGTTGATTTACAATGTCATGTGTTAATTTCTGGTGAATAGCATAGTGATTCAGTCATATATATATATATGTGTGTGTGTGTGTGTATATATATATATATATATATATATATATATAAATAAAAACATATTCTTTTTCATGATAGGCTATTACAAGATACTGAATATAGCTCCCTGAGAAAATGGCAGAAACAGGAAGGTCGCTGTGTCCTCCTGCCCTGATCCCTGAAAGCAGAAGATGAGTCTCCCATGTGACAGGCAGCCTCTCTGTGCCAGGAGGAGGAAGGGAGGCATCTTATTACTAGAGACAGGGAATTTAGGGATGAGAAGATTGTATAACAAACCTTGTTACTTCTTCATCATTTATTGCCCAGAGCCCAAACCCTACTGTCTTGTGAATTCTTCACAAGTTGATTGTTTCTTTGTCTAAAAGGTATAAAAGCTTCCCACTCTTGCCACTTTCTCAAGGTTTTAATTGCCTGTGAAGGCTCCCATGTACATGTAAAAATTTGTTAAAATTTGTATACTTTTCTCCTGTTGATCTGTCTCATGTCAGTTTACTTCTTTGGTCCAGCCAGAGATCCAAAGAGGGTAGAGGAGAACTTTTCCTTCCCTACGATTCCACACACAAAGCTTCTAGCCTCTGGGCCTTTGCACATCCTGTTCTCTCTATTAGGAATCCTGTTCCACCAGAGAATGCTGGTGGACTCTGTTTCACCCTCCAGCTGGAGCATCCTCTCTTCTGTGCAGCCCTTTTCTGTGCTGCCTGCCCAAATGGGCGGTCCACCTTCCTGTTCTCATGCCACCGCTAAGCCTTGTTTATTCCCTGCTCTATGCAAAGCTTAAGAGTTGCAGGTAACAACTGAAACTCAACTCAGACACGTGTTAGCAGAAGGGTAGTTTATTGGCTTTTGTAACTGCAAAGGCCAGGAGTGATGGGATCTAGATAGAGGCTCAAAGATGTCTTTCTCTTGTTCTATCTCCTCTCTTCCTCTTCCCTCTTCCTCTTTGTCGCTTTCATCATCTTTGGTCTCTTAGGGTACCCAACTGGAAGTCTGGGTAACTGACCCCAGCTTTATCCTGCAGCTCTGTTTCTTGTCTTCACCTGAATTAGATGATTTTCCTCTGATTCTGAAACTCTGACCCCCACATGCCTCTGGGTTCGGTTGTCAACAGAGTCATCAAGGAGGTCAATCTGCCTGGATTGTGAGGTACGTGGATGAAGGCAGACTAGGAAGGCAAAGGGATCTGAATCATGGTGGGCTCTGAGTGCCAGTCTGAGAAGTCAGGGCTGTGCTCTGTAGTGGGAGTGGGGAGCCCCTGAGAGTCCTTTGGCAGGAGGGTGTACAGTGATCAGAATTCCACGTTAGCAGAAAAAATTGGGGAAGGTATGTAAAGGATGGAATAGAAAAGTAAGAATCGGGGAGCTGGGAGACTTTCCCCTTTGCCAGTTTTACTGGCATGGGGCGAGGTGATGGAGAGCTCATGAGGCGTGGTTACTGGGCTGTAGGATTGAATAGACAGAAAGATACAGTGGTGGTATGGAGGGGACAGCCACCAAACTAAGCTTGGGCTGCTGTGACAGGTTAAATGTGGGTCCCAAAGATGTCCACATCCCAATTCTCAGAACCTGGGAAGTTTACCTTATATGGCAAAACGATGAACATTACCTTATAGGATGAAATATGTAATTAAGTTGAGATCTTGAGAAGGGGAGATTGTCCTGGATTATCCAAACGGGCCCAATGTAATCACAAGGCTCTTTATAAGAGAGAGGCAGAGAGAGATGCTACACAGAGGAGAAGATAATGTGAGAACATCTGCAGAGAAGGACCGGGAGACGCTCGGCTGCAGCTTTGAAGACGGAGGAAGGGGCCGTGAGCCAAGGGAAGCCAGCAGCCACCAGCAGCTGGGAGGGGCAGGGAACAAGCTCTCCCCTAGATTCTCTGCAGAGGGCCCTGCTCTTGCTGACAGCACGATCTTAGCCCAGTGAAACTGATTTCGGCTTTCTTGCCTCCAGAACTGTGAGAGAATGAATTTCTGTTGTTTTAAACCACTGAGTTTGTGGTAATTTGCTGTAGCTGCAACAGAAAACTAATGTAGTTGCTTAAAAGGGTTTCAGAAGGTGGGCTCCTCTCCCAGAAATCAAGTTCTGCCACCACCTTCTGATGCCAAGGACTGGGCTCCTTTGGGGGCAGGGCCACAGGAATGTTGGTTTCCATTTGCCCTGTGCTCACCCTGGCCCTCCCCCCTTTACCCCCATTACAATAAAAGTGCCAAATTCCCACTCCTTTATCCCACCTTCCATACACCTTGCCCAATCTATCTGCCAAAAGTAGAATTCTGATCACTGTACACTCTCCTGCTGAATGACTCTTAGTGGCTCCCTTAGGCTGATTACAGAACAAAGTCCAGACATCTTGGGCTGGCAGGGGCTCAGTGACTGATTACAGACTCAGCTGCCATCTTTCAGAGGATGGGGATTAATAATAACGGTGATAGTGATGTTGATGATGGCGGCGGTCATGATGAGAGTGATGCCGCACGTGATAGTGAAGTTGATGGTGGTGGTGATGATGGTAATGATGACGGTGATGCTGTGATGGTGGTAAAGATGATCGTGGTGGTGGTGATGGTGATGGTGATGGTGATGGTGATGGTGATGGTGATGTCAGTGATCATTACTGAGCACTGGTGCCCAGGTACTGTGCTTTGGGCTTTCTACACACGAGCTCACATATCCTTACTCTATCCTTACGAGCAGGCTTTCACAGGTGGGTAATTTGAAGCTCAGAGAGAGCCTTGTCACACACTGGCAGTGGCTGAGCTAGAACCTCCTGTTCCTGTGCACAGGCTGTCCCTTTAGTGTGGCTGGGACAGCCTGGCACATCTGTTTTGGTCGGAGGGTTGCCTCTCTATCGTCATAGACCTAACCCCAGGCCGTACTGCGCCAGAGCATTTTAGAGTCTAATGTTATAAACCAAACAGTAGTCAATATGAGAGCTCAGGCAGGGACCACAGGTGTCACCCCTGCTGGTTACTTCACTCTGATTTGTGCCCCGACACCCAGCTTGGAGGATCTAAATTCATATCAGCTTCCAATCTGCACTGCGGACTTCTTCCCCTGTGCCTTGGTCGCTGCCTTCCCCTATTATGTCAAAGTATTTTTAGCTAGAGGAAACAGCAATTAAAAAATCTGTCTCTGTATTCCAGCTGTCCCTTCAATTACCTTTCTTCTAAATTATATATACATGAACTTCAGCTGGAACTCCTCTCTCTGCCCCATTGCCTTGTTCTTCCAGTTCCCCGGGTGGGCAGGGGCAGACACTGTGGATTGGCTACCCCACAGGCATGCCTAGCTCCTTGAAGCTCCCTTACCCATCTCCCACCAGTCCCTATGGAACATGGGAAAATGTTCACAAAATGTTATGTTAAAGAGGCAGGCTATCAAAAAGTGGCAGTACCTGGTGTCCATCAGTGAATGAGTAGATGAACGAAAGTTGGTCCATCCATGCAATGAAGTATTTATTATTCAGCCTTATGTAGGGGAAGGAAATGCTGACTCATGATACAGCATGCATGAAACTTGAGGATATTATGCTAAAGTAAATAAGCCAATCATAAAAGGACAAAATTGTAGGCTTCCACTTAGATGAGGTACCTTGAGCTGTCAAATTCATAGTTACAGAAAGCAGAATGTGGTTACCATGAGCTGGGGGAAGAGGGATACGGGAAGTGAGTGTTTCATGGGGACAGAGTTTCAGGTTGGGAAGACGCTCTGGGGATGGATGGGGTGACGGCTCTACACCAATGTCAGTGCACTTAATGCCACCCATTGTACACTTAAAAATGGTCACAATGGCAAATTTTATCTTACATGTATTTGACCACAATAAAAAAATAGACCATTAAATAATCTTTTATATAATGGTTTCATATAATATGTGTTGTTTTTTCCAAGTTGTATAAAGAGTACATGTTCAATGACACGATTGAAAAATACAGAAAGCCTCAAAAACAAAATGTTTCACATTTCCACCCCGCAAAATTAACTGCTATTAATACTTTACTGTGTATGATTTCAATATTGTATTTCCACACATGTTTGCTTATATATACACACCTTCACACATTTTTAATCTTTTCTCAAGTAAAGAAGTATCTTATTGTTCTCACATTCTGGTAATTTTTTTCCCCTCTTACTTAAAATATTGTGAACAGTTCCTGCTGTCTAGATGAGTTTTGTTTTCAAGTGACTTACTCATTTATTCATTCAACAAATATTTAATCGGCGTCTATTTTCTGCTTAATGCTTGTCCCCTTCCAAAGTTGAAAAAAACGTTACAGTGAATACCTGATAACCACAACCTCAGTTTACCATTAACATAGTCTTATCCTTGCTTCCTGTATGAACGTATCTATTCATTTATCTATCCCTCGATCTGTCCATTAATCCATCTAATTCTGATGGATTTTAAAGTAAATTGCAGACTAAGTAGAGGTCTATCTAAATTCTTCAGCATGCTTATTATTAACTAGAGTTTAATATTTGTTTACAATTTTTCCTTTGATAGAAAATTTATATACAATGAAATAAACACACACACACATATGTATAAAGTTTGTATTTCCTGAGTTTTGAAAAACATATACCTGGAACATCATAGTCATCCCAGAAACTTCCCTCCTGTGCCTTCTAAGACAATCCTTACCCCACGCCCCGGGAAGCAACCCCTGCTTTTTTTTTGCCACTAGGATACGTTTTCCCCCTAGAATTTCATAGCACTGGAATCATCTAGTAAGGAGATGATTTTAGTCAACATATGTTTTTGAGATTTATCCACATGTCAGAAGCTTGTGCCTTTTTAATGCTGAGTAGAATTCAATTATGTGAACAGCCAGTTTGTCCATTTTATGTTTATATACAGTTGAGTTATTTTCACTTTTTGGCTCCTATGAAAAAACTGTTATGAAAATTCTTGGATGTTTTCTCTTGTCTCTGTGGTAGTTAATTTGATGTGTCAACTTGACTGGGCCTTGGGTGTCTAGAGATTTGGTCAAACATTATTGTGGGTGTGTCTGTGGGGGTGTTTCTGGATGAGAGTAACAGTGGACTAAGTAAAACAGATTGCCCTCCTGAGTGTGGGTGGGTCTTGCCCAATCAGTTGAAGACCTGAGCAACAAAAGGTCCCAATAAGAGGGACTCCTGGCTGACAGCTGAGCTGAGGCATTGTTCTCTTTTTTTCTTTTTCTTTCTTTCTTTTTTTTTTTTTTTTTTTGCCTTCAGACTCGGGATGAAACACTGGTTCTTCTTTGGTCTCATGCCTGTCTCTAGCTTGTCACCTGCAGATCTTGGGGCTTTTCAACCTCCATAATTACATGAAACAATTCCTTATAAAAATGACTTTTAAGAAATATATAGATATATGTATCCTATTGCTCATGTCATGTTGGAGGTTAAGATCACAAGAGACCATGTCATACCATGCAAGAACATCTGATGCCTCTGTGTGGGAAGGGCAGCGTAGCTGCAACTGCACAGGGCGTAGCCCCAGGCTGATGGACAGATAGATTAATTTATTATATTAGTTCACTGACTGACTCATGACAGGAGGCAGTACAGCAGGAGCTGTGCCACTTAGGCTCTGGAGTCAGGTTGCTAGTTTGGAATCCCTTCTCTCCCACATAATAGCTATGTGACCTTGGGGATAACTTGTGTCTCAGTTTCCCAATCTGTTGAATGGGGATAATTATATCCCATTGCAATGCTATAAAGATTAGAGGAGATACTTTATATAAAGTACTTAGAACAATACCTGGCACATTGTTAGTACTGAATTAACTTTATATAATGTATTAGTCAGGCTCTATTGCCATAATGCCACTTAACAAACAATCCTTAAAATCTCAGTGCTAACAACAGTTACTTCTTATATTCAGAGGTAAGCTATGGCTCTACGGGACTCTAATGGGTTTGACTAGATTCCAGATGGGTCTAAGTCTAGGCTGTAAGTTGGGTTCACATCAGCTTCATTTGGCTCTCAGAGGAGCCAGGAAAGGCATCTGAGCTATCTGAGGCATGTCTCATTTAATGTCTCTGCTGGATGTGCATTCTCTAAGTTGACTCACATTCCACTGGCCAAAGCCAGGTCACACATCCAGGCTCACCCGCAGTGGGATGGTGAAGTACATCACTCTCACAGGAGGTGGGGCAAACATCTGCTGAACAATAATACAGTAACATGATCTCCTACAGTATTATTAAATATTTCTTGAGTGCCTAATAGCTCCCAGGAAATGTTCTTACACAGGGATTCAGAGGTGGATCAGACAGTGACTGCCCTCCAGGGCACTCTCCCCTCTCTGTGGCAACTACAAGGACAGGAGTGGACAGGAGGCTACGAGGAAGTCCCTAGGAGAACTTACCTGGCAAGAATGATTTTAGTTCTCATAAGCTCCATACACCAGATATCACTATATTCATTTTACATATAAGGAAACTGAGACTCGGACAGGTTAAGTCAGTTCCTTTTTTTCCACAGGTAGAAAGTGGCTGAGCCTGGAACCCAACCCTGGTGACCGTCCCAAGGCTCTGATCTTTGCCTGACAGCTCCAGACTCAAGTGTGAAGTCAGGGACATTAGGAGTAAGATAGTCTTATGGAGACTCTCAGTCCTGGCAGGAGTCTGATCCCTGGTCCGCATGCACGCGAGCTCTGGCAGACACATCCGTTAAGCCCAGCCCTTCCCAGCTGGACTAGTGACTTCAACCATTTGAAGAGCAGACTCTCGTTAACAACTGCCAATCCAGTGAGCTGTCCAGAAGCTGCTTTCTGCTTTGCCTTGGGATGCTAAGCCCATGCTCAAGCCAAAGGCGCCCTCCCGGTGTCCTTGGGGGAATATATATATCCCAGGTGATTGCTGCTCACAGAAAGCCCCTGTTCTCCATTTTCATCTGCACAGTCTCCAGAGCTCCGGCCGGTGCCTGGCATGGAGGAGGGGCTGAATAACAGAGTGTGGAATGAATGAGTGAATGGCTGGATACCCAGAGAGGCTGCAGAGTCCATCGGGAAGAGAGCAGGTGAGATTTATTTTTGTCCCTATCTGCTCTCTGGTCCTTTGGAGGGATTTTAGCTGGAATGGGTCTGGTGCAAAAAAACACCAGAGTCTCTCAGGGGTACAGGCACAGAGGGGAGCTTTCCTGGGCATCTCAGCAAACACTGGGACAGAATGCCCTTGTCTTTTCTTTTCTGAGAAGTGACCTCGATGTTCATTGTGCTCTATCAGCTGACTTTAGCCCTTAACCCAAATACTCCACTGGTGCAGAGCACCTTAGCCCAGACAAATCGTAAGTGGTAACTCCCCGGTCAACTGCACGGTCATGGTCCTGTATCCCAACATCCACTACAATCAGGGCCTGCCAGAGAAGCCTAATTTTCCTCGTGGGTTATTTATAACCAAATCACAGTGGGGATCATTGTGTAAAGAGAGCTGTTTGCCTCCCCTCCCCCAAGGCCGTCAATCTCTCCGTTTCGTGTAAGGCTTCTGGCTGCAGTGATAAGACTTAATGAACAGGCTTGTGAATTGGCAAGTGCGAACAGCAAAGGAGTTTCATGACTCTCATCTTTGAGACACAAAGAACCCCAGAGATAAAAGGCCCCTTAGAGGTTTTCTAGTCGGACTACCCCATGTTACAGAGGAAAAAACTAGAAGATCAAAAAACTTCACTAAGTTATTCAAGTCAGATAGTTAGGAAGAAGGTGGGGGGTTTGGAAATCTGAGTCTCCGGTCCTAATTCAGGCTTAGTCACTTATAATGGGTATGCTTTTGAGTTAGTTACCAGTGTTTCTGGGCTTAAGTTTGCTTTTCTGGAAAGAAGGGAGAGTAATATCTGTTCGGTGATGGTTAGAGACGAATGTATAAGTCGATGGCTTATGGGAGTTGCTCCAGTGATGCTGGAGTAAAAGAGTTTGTGCCAGAGTGACTGTCCTCTTCCCATCACCGCACATTGCTTCAACTAGCTTCACGCTGCTGCAGAATAACAGACTTCCACGTTCCCTGCTTCTCAGTGTGACTCATTTTGGTTTTTTGTGGACACAGAACAGGCAGCATCATATGGGAGCCCCTGTTCCTCTAGGGACAGAAGATGCTGGCGGGAGGGGTCAAGGACTGAGGGAAAGGTAGATTCACCCCATGATCTCCAGGACACCCGTGCTTTGGTGGGTTCTCAGTCTTCAGTGAATTGCTCTGCAGAGATGCTTTCTGCGCTCCTTCCCACAGAAGTCTGCTGCCCCTAAGCTCCCCTGAGTGGCGGCTCCGGTGAACTCTCAAAAGGCAGCCCTCCACAAGCCAAGGAGAGAGTCCTCAAGAAGAAACCAACCCTGCTGATACCTTGATGTTGGGCTTACAGCCTCCAGAACTGTCAGACAACAAACTCCTGCTGTTGGAGCCGCCCAGCACACCTAGAAAACTCTACAGTCATGGCACTTTTTGTAGTTGGAGGTCTGTGGGCCTCATTCTCATGGCGCTACAATAAAAAAACACAGCTCCTCCTCCTGTCACAGACGCAAACACTCACACATTCCAAGGAGGAGCTGATGAAAAACAACAACAGAACTAGGGGACAGTGGGACCTCATTCAGCACCAGTCTGTGTGCCCAACTTAGGGATCACTGGGAATGCGTCCTCAGATGTGACACAGACAGAGGCTTGGGAGGCACTTGCTAACTGGGGTGTGCCTTCCTGAGCGTGTTCGGGGACAGCCAGCGCCACACCTGGGAGAGAAGGGCTCTGAGGGAGGCACGTGCGTGGAGGATGGGAGAGGACTTTCTCCTCTTGGGGCAGTTGTGATGCTCTGCAGCAATGCGTCTCCCCCAGTGGGTGGGCAGTAAGAGGAGCTCCCTGGTCTGGCCTCACTCAGGTTTCCCAGAGGAGGTCGATCACAGGACCTTTTATGGAGGAGCTCAAACAACTTCTTCAGGAATCCCTGTAGACACCAGGCTGCAGGAACATGTCACAAAGCCATTTCAGGTATGTGGAGCCAGAGGAGATGAGACTTGCTTAGAGTGTATGATGGAAAGAGGGAAGGAGACCTGGACCCTGGGCCTGGCTTGGCGCTGTCTTGCTGTTTGATCTGGAGAACCACTGATCCTCTGTATGTTTCAATCCCTCCAATTCTGTCTGTTTATAAGGTGAGATTAATAGTAGTTGGGTTATTTGAGGATTAAATACAAGTTCACGGAAAGTGCTTAGAGTAGGCTGGCACACTCTGTGAGCTACTGGGATTGCGATGACAGCACGGCGATGACGACGGCGTCCTGGGCTTTGTGTTTGTGATTTTGCTACATCGTCTAGTAATATTGCTGTTGACTGATTGAGGCTCTGCCAAGAAATATGCTAAGCACTTTCTATACAGAATCTACTGTAACCTTCAAAACAACCATGAAAATAGGCAACATTCTCCTCATTTTACAGATGAGAAAACTAAGGCTCAAAAAATTTCTGCCCCTTTCCCACGACCCCATAGCCAATAAACAGCAAAGTCAGGATCCAGTCCCAGCCTGAGATCTCATTATCACTAAAAGAGCAATTCACTGTCCATCAAGAGACACTGGGGAAGTCATTGCCTGCCTGCCTGCCTGCCTGCCAGCCTGCCAGAGACGCTCTCCATCGCCCTCGGAACCCTCACTCTCATCAGATACTTTTAGTAGCGCTTGTTACTACTTGACATTAAATTACACATCTGCAGTCTGCCTGGCCCACAGGACGTCAGTGCGGGGAGGGCAGCGCTCTTGACTCTGCTTTACCTGTGGTGTCCTTAGTGCCCAGAACCCAGCTGACAGCTGGAGCAGGCAGGCTCCCAATAAATACTTGTTTGATAAATGAATGAATGATACACTTATTAGACACCTCCTATGTGCTGGTGAATGTTAGATCCTGTGGCTACAATAGTCACCAGCACAGAATGCTTCTGGGTTGGGACAAAGCTTTGAAGAAGTTACGATGTAGTGGGCTTAGCCTCACAGTGACCTGGGAGAACGGGCTTTCTCGTCCCTTCATGATACTTCTCTTGAAAGATGGAAAAATGGCACTTTGCCACCTGGATCCCAGGGCAGGTGAGAGCCACTGAAGAGGATGCACTTGATTCAAAATAGCCTTTTGGGAGATGCTTGTAGTGGCCAGAGAAGCATCTGATGGGCTTTTAAGACTCTTAAAAACTGGAAGAGACCAAGTTCATTGATTTCTTCCTGAGCCGCCTTCCCAGGACGCACCTTTACCTGATGACGTCCACCTGCCTAGTTTGGGCAGGTGTTTATGTGCAGTCTGGGCTTCAGAGCTGGGGTCTGGGCTCCAAAAAAGTGACCCTGTTTCATAGAATAATCCCAGCTCTAATTGGCACCCAGCCTTTTGGTGTGTGGACAGAGCGGAGAAATATCATGACTCTGGAAAAAAGGAGGCGGCTCCTTCACAAGGGACAAGTTCAGGTGAGGTCCTCTCCCCGATGCCTTTGGCCCCTGTAGCCCTCTGGCCTTGGTCACCTGCCACTCCTGCTCTCCTCGGGGCTGCAGCTGTATTGAAGCGAGAAGGACACACCATGCTGTTTCACATTCCCACGCCTCTGCCGATCCTACTTCCAGAATGCTCGTTCTCCTTTCTCCACCTTACAGATTCCTGTACTCCTTCAAGGTTTAGCTGAGGTGTCTTCTCCTCCAGGAAGCCATCCCTGACTCCATCACCTTCCCTGCTAATACTGGGTCAGCTGCCCCACATTACAGTCCACATCCTGTCCTGACATTTGTCACACGCCCTCCTTGTCTACTCAGCTTTCTCCCCCACTGGACTAGCTCTTCAACAGCAGGCACAGGGCCCCTTGCTGCCTTGCAATCTGGGCAGAGCGTCTGTGCGTGATGGCTGCCTCCCAAAGACTCCACAAGCTCAAATAACCAGCATTGACCTGGAGGAATCATGCTGGCATCGCTGGGGTGCAGGTGCCAGGTTGCCCCAAATCAACCTGAGGTTTGATGGAAGATTTGGCCAGAATCCAACATCAATCACCCAAATCCAAGGCCAGCTGCCAGCGGCCAGGGCAGTTTCTCTAAGGAGATCTGCAGAAAGGCTGGTCATGTGTGTGTTTCTTGTTATTCTCTAGGCTCTGGGCTGAAATCATTACAGCGCACCCTTACCCCGTGAGCGAGGTTGGATGCTGTGGGTCTCTGTGAGCCCCTCAATTAGTCTGCTCCAGGCCTCACTCCTTTCCTCTCCCATCCCGCTACACCCTGCCCTCTGGCAGCCGGGTCAGCTCCAAGCCATGGTGGATGTCTCTGGGATGTGCCCTGGCTTCGTGGCTCTGTCTTCGGCCAGGAGGAAGCTGCCCATCAGTGTCTGGGCTGGACTTTTGGGCCTCTGCTCACTCCTCTTCTGGCAGCTCTGCACAGCTTCCCTCTACTGCAGGCCAGATTTTTCTCCGAAAACCTATTTCCATTTTGATGAGGTTTTTGGCACCCTGGGGCCAGCGCCAGTCCACCCTGGTGTCTTGGCAGTTGGCATATTACACGCTTGTCTTTCAGGAGCCTTTGATCACATTCAAACTTTACAGCACAGGTTTGGGGCCTTTGGTGGTGCTTTGCCTGTATCAGCCACAGTGGGAGCCATGCAGCCTTCAGGGCGACGGGTGGTGCCCTGCTGAGGGACGGGGCTCGGTCAGCTCGAGAGGGGATCACGGCAGCCACTCTGGGGCATGGGGCAGAACTCTTTTGACACCTAAGGCACTTAATGAGTTGATGGCTGCTGTGGGGATTGTGGTTTTGCACGTGAGGAGACTGAGGCTCAGCAGGGCTATGGGGTCTGGAAGAAAGAGCCTCCAGTCTGCCCCGGGGGTGGTGGGCTGCCAAGGACAGGTGGCCCTTGAGGTGAGACTTGGAGGAGAGCTAGGAGTTTTTCAGGGTAAAGTAGATGGACAGGCATCCAAGGCAGAGGGAACAGCATCTGCAAAATCTGAGAGTGGGAAAGGAATGAAGCGGGGGCAGGAACGGCGAGCGGGACTAGAACAGAGCATTCACGGAGGTGAGCGTGGGGGAAGCAGGCCCAGGCCACAGGGTGAGGCCCCTGTGAGTCACACAACGGGGCAGGAATGAGGATTCACGGAAGTTTTGAGAGGGATGTTACAGGACACATCTGTGCTTTAGAATGGTCCTGCTGCAGAGGGGACAGTGGTGTGAGAGGGAGCAGTTCTGGAGCTGTTGTAATGATGCAGAAGGGTGATGACCAGGCTCCAGGTGGCAGGACAGCGTGCAAGGCGGGGAGGAAAGAGAAGCACACTTTCAGCGTCCTCAGGACCCGGATGCTGAGTGCGGGGGGAAGAGAGCTCAGTCCGCGTGGCTCTCGGGTTGCAGCCTGGGCAGGCGGGCGGATGCCGTGGTTCTCCGAGTCAGGGCGGCTGCAGGAGGAACAGGTGTGATACAGAAGGAAGGGACACGCTGATCTGCAGCACCTGAGGGGTGTCTGGGGGCGCTGTCCGGCAGGTACTTGAACTACATCTGCCGCTGGGAAGGGGTTCTGGCAGGAGACAGTCATCTGTCAGTCCTTGATTGGTTGGGTTGTCGAAACCATGGACATGAGAGATACTGTCCAGGGATGGCATTTGAATGTGAGATGGGATGAAGGCTGAAGGTGGGCCCTCAGGAAGGGCAGGAAGAGCAGGAGTCAGCAAAGAAAGCTGAGCAGGAACGTTCAGAGAGGAAGGAGGCCCCAGGCACCCCTTGTCGGACAATTCACCGGGCTACGAGTCACACTGGGGACCATCAAACCTCCCCGGGTGGGTCAGAGGAAGCAACCTGGAGGGGGAGACCCCCAAATTGAGCCTTGAAGAGTGACTCTGCACCTGGTGAGGAAGGAGGGACATGGGGAGGACAAAGAGGATGCGCTGAGGACTAACATGTTTCAATAACTGACATTCTGGGGAAAATCTGGAAGCAGGCTAGTGAAGGGGCAATTCCTTCGCTCTGGACATCTTTCTAATACACAAGCCTGACCTGGTCATTCTTGGGCTTCAAAGAGCATCCGAAGTCCCCCCAGAGTCTCCGGCAGATTCCCCTAGTGTCCCGTGGAACTGTTACAGGCGTTCTGTTCCCCCGGCTAGATGTGGTTGGGAAAGGATGGGTTAGACGAGGTTAAACAGGGGATAACAGAAGGGACTCCCCAAACTCCTGTGGCTATGGAACCCCTCTTTCTTGGGGGCCCCAGGGCCTGGGATTTCATGAAACACAGTTCAGAAATGCTGGTCTTCTGCACAAAGTACTTATTCCTCCAAATGGCATGTTTGCTTCTTGAGTTTAGAAGCTCACTGCACCTTCATAACCTCCTAGAACACGCTGCACTCTCGCCACACCAGCTGCACGCACGCTCCCCACTTGCTGTGTTGTCACACGTTGTTGGGGCCCTTCCCCTTTTGCTGGCAAGGTCCATTCTCTTATCTGTGGCTCCCTCCAGTGAGAGGCCCCCTCCTCCAGGAAGTCTTCTCTGGTTCTCTAAGTCAGGTTAGGTGCCCTCCCGTAATGCCCCCTCTTGCCCTTCAAGCCTGTGCTCACCCGTGGTGCTGAAATCGTGCTCCTGCTGCCTTTCTCGTCAGACTTTGCTCCCTTCAGTGACAGGGTTGCATTGGACTTATCTTTGTGTTCCCAGGGTTGACCGCATGCTGAGTGCTTCTAATCATAGTTTTTGAGTTAATGGAAAGATGGAGAAAGGCAGAGACAGAGCTTGTGGTGTAAAATTTCTGCCGGAGCAATCTTTGGCCAGCTGTCTCCAACCTACCAGCAATTCCTTATGTTCCAGAGCCCGTCTGGTATACAAGGCACTTTCTCATATGCTCTCTCACTTCCTGACATAAATATGGTTTCACATTTAAGAAGAGATTTTGTAATGCTCCTGCCAGTGGCTCATACCCACAAATAAAGATCGCCCACATGAGGGATGAAGCCAGAAAAGCTGTCCTCTCCCCCCACTTTTTTTAAATTGAGTTATAGTGAGTTTACAATGTTGTGTCAATTTCCAGCGTGGAGCCCTTTTAAAACACATTTATAAGGTGAACAGCAGTGTGAGCCCTGGAGGAAACACTGTCTCTTGGCTTGGGAGCCTCTCCCTTCGGTCTTATTTGGACTTGGGGTCAAGGCTGCCCTGCACAGCCCCAGGGGTGCCATTCACACAAAAGAAGGGGCCACAGGATGGCCCTGGCTTGGAAGAGCCCTGGCCGGCACTGCTTCCTTCTTGTATTAGACACTGGGCTCTCACTGAAGCCCTGGAGGTGGAAGCATTTATGTTTGGGCCAACTGTTCTTTCTTGGAAGGCCTGTGATGTAACTGAGAAGAAAAGAGGCCGGGTCTGTGTGCGTCATTTTGAAGATGATTCTAATTTACCCTATTTGGGAAAATCCATTCGTTTTTCTGATATGATGTGGCATGGTAAAATGAACATTAGTCTAGGATTTAGCGTATTTAGGCTCAAATACAACTTCTTTGCTCATCATCTGGGAAATCTTGGGCAGGTGTCCCAGACGTCAGACTAATTTTCTATCAAATAGTATAGAGTGGTGAGGGCAGGGTGGGTGGGTCAGAAGTCCCTGGGCATCACATCCTGCCTTCCCCAGGCTCAGATGCTGAGGTTTGTGGGAGCACTGGTGCTGGGCTCAGAGGCTGGGGAGCATCTGGGGGTTGGAGGGATTAAGGTTGGCAGTGGGCAGCCAGATGCCTCTCCCACGCAAACAGAAAACACTCTACTGACCACTGGGAAGAGATGGTGCCGAGCAGGGAGGGTCTCCTGTGCGCACTGCGACAGAGAGAAGGGAGCAGAGTGGGCATGGCAGAGGAGGAAGAATTGGGGGAGGGCTGCAGAGAGGCAGCAGGCAGCAGAGAAAATTCCAAACCACCCTTCAGCCTGGCCTGCAGGGCTCTCCGTGACCTGACCTCTTCCAACCTCTGCTGGGATAAATTCTTCAACCTTGGTGGTTAAATGTTGAGACAAATATCTGAACTGGCAGGGCTGTCATGAAGATTAGAGAGAAATCATCCCAGGCATCCAGCACGGCTCAGTACATTAATGGATCCTGCTACTGGTGCCGATGACTTTCCCTGAGCCCGACCTCCCCAGCACTACCATGTCCACCCCACCATGCCCTTCATCCACGTGATGTGTTGCTAAACCAGTTCTCCCCATCTTAGACTTGTGCATGGTGGCACTCTAGAGGGAACTGTGTCCAGCCTACCCATTTTAATTTTTAATTTTTTATTGAAGTTTAGTTGATATACAATTTTGTGTTAGTTTCTGGTGTACAGCACAGTGATTCAGTTATATATATATATATATATATATATATATATATTCTTTTTCATTATAGGTTATTACAAGATATTGATTGTAGTTCCTTGTATTATGCAATAGAACCTTGTTGTTTATGTATTTTATATATAGTAGTTTGTATCTGCTAATTCCAAACTCCTAATTTAGCCCTCCTCTGCCTTACCCTTTGATAACTATAAGTTTGTTTTCTATGTCTGTGAGTCTCTTTCTGTTTTGTAAACAAGTTCATTTGTATCAATTTTAAGATTCCACATGTAAGTGATATCATATGAAATTTGTCTTTCTCTGAATGATTTACTTCACTTACTGTGATAATCTCTAGGTCCATCCATGTTGCTGACAATGTCATTATTTTATTCTTTTTTATGGCCGAGTAGTATTCCACTGTATTTATACACCACATCTTCTTTATCCAGTTATCTGTCGATAGACATTTAGGTGGCTTCCATGTCTTGGCTATTGTAAATGGTATTGCTATGAACATTGGGATGCATATATCTTTTTGAATTAGAGTTTTCTCCAGATATATGCCCATAAGTGGGATTGCTGGATCATATGGTAAGTCTATTTTTAGTTTTTTAAGGAATCGCCACTATTTCTATAGTCAGCCAACCTATTTTACAGGTGGGCACTAGAGATCCATGAGTAAGTTCGATGCTGTTCTTGTGTTCTCATTCTCTAGCCATCCAATCTGAAGTCATAACCCAGGCACCTCCTAGCACATCACCATCTTCTAATTATTTGCACTGTATTTATTAACATTTGATTAGTTTTTATGGCCTATGTGTTTATTTTCCATCTCCCTCTTCTTGAGTGTCAGCTTCATTATAGCTGGAAATTGTTTTTTTACCCTCATATCCCCAGCATCTGGAACACAGCCAGACACATAGTAGGGGGCACAGTAAGAGTGGTGAGGAGTCATCTTATGGGTGATGGTGGCAAGCTTTGTGACCTTGGACAAGTTGCTTTTCTAAGCCTAATTTTCTTCTGTGCTAAAGTGGGGACAATAATACCTGGAGATACAGGCTGAAGTCAGGCATTTCCAAGGAGGCTTCAGGGAGATGCATCAAAGGATAAAATTTTTGCAAACTCACCATGATCTGGCTTTTAGCCTTAAAGATGAAATCTTCTTGTAGCTGAGAAGTTGAACTGGGGGATGACTCATTCCTACTAGTCTCACAAGAGACTAATATATAAACCAGCCATGATAATTTACTAATTTTTGCTGTGAAAAAGAAGATTTTTTGGAAAACCCTGAGCTCAAATTGGTTTCACCAGTTTGCTGGAAGCCAAATTGTAATGAGAAGCCTACCAGGGCATTGTGGAATGAGAAAAAGGGGCATGAGTTAATTGATATAAATGTTTGTCATTTCTGGCATCTGGCTTTGAGAGCTATGCATTCATTGCCAGAATCAGGAGCGATTGGACAGGTTGCATCTATAAGTCAGGGCATCCTCGTCTTTGAGGAGACCAGTGGCCTCTCCCTGTTATACTGCAAGCTTTGTTTTCAGGCTTGCACAGGTGATCATCATCCCCGCGTGATGGACAGAACCTGCCTTGGACTCTGCCAGCCTTAGTTTTGTCTTCTGAACACAATTTCCCATCTCCTTCTCGTTTTCTTGATTCTCCCTCCTTGATCTTAACTGGTTCTGGGAGAGTTGTCAATTAGACTGGCCCTCTGCCCTGCCCACCACTTTTGGGTTGAGTGTATGAGCAACTCAACCTGCCCTGGCCACAGTGATTGACTCAGGCACATATATGTGACCTGAATAGGGGAATCAGAATCTTCATGAGGTTGATGCCTGGATATTGGGGGAAGGGAGACTGAAAAGCTGGCCACGATAACCCCTCCCATCCTACACGCTCCTTTGCAATGTGACTTTAGGTACCTATCATTGGGTGGTGGAGTCTATTTCCCCTCCCTTTGAATCTGGGCTGGTCCCACGACTTGGTGTGATCAGTTGAAGAGATGTTGCCTGAGCTCTGAGCCTCAGCTTCTAGAGGCTTTGCAGATTCTGTTCTCACTCTGAGAATTCTGCTGCCTTGTGAGCAAGCCAGGCTGGAGCTTCTTTGAGATTGAAACACTCCATGTAGAAAGAGAGAAGCCCACACCTCCTAGGTTTTCTAGCTCCTCCCAGTTGAGTTCCCAGACATGTGAATCAGGCCATCTGAGACCAACCAGCCTCCTGATGACACTGCCTGACCACAGATGACTGATTGGATCCAGAAGATACCATATGGAGCCAAAGAATTGCCCAGCTGAGCCTTGCCTGAACTGCTGACCCACAGAATTGTGAGCAGAAAAATGGTTGTTCTTTTAAGCCACAAAGTTTTGGGGGTATCTTTTTCCACAGCAATAGATAACTGATACACTGGGAGAGAGAAGTTCTCCACTGGGGGGCCAATCTGAGAAGGTGCACTGCTGGGTCTACAGGAGGCTGCTATACTGAGAATCTCAAGAAGAGAAAGCCAAGTAGAGATGAGCAGAACTGAGAGATGACAGAGACAGAGTCGAAACCGTAAATGATAATATTTGAGCTTCTGAATCCAGCCAAAACTTAAACTGGCTGCCTTATCAGACTTCCTAATTAAGCAAATAAAGAAGTTCTTTTAATTTGTAAGTTAGTATGAGTTAGGATTCTGTCACCTGCATCTTAACGAGTGCTAACTGATACGCAGTCATTGGCTGGGTGTGTTAATCTATGCAGTTAGTTTTCAGCCAAATTTTATTGGCTTAATGACTTCCAGTTCCTTAAAGTTAGTTCCCGTGTCAGTCAAAATTCCCTGATTTTAAAAAATGATCTCGTTCACAATTAGTGTATTCATTTGCCAGCTCTCTATATTTTGTTTACTATGCTCAAGGGACTGTGATTCCTGCTGGAGATTTAGCAGGTAATGTGACGTATCTAGTGCCCTAATCTCCACTTCAGGCTAGTTAATTAGAATTGCCTTAAATTCCAAGGAGAAAAAGAAATGGCCATTCTGAGCACACACAATCTGCCCCCTAGTCTTGTGGGGAGACCCGGGGGGCCGTGTGTGGAAACACCTAACATCGTTCCAGCATAAAAACATTTATTTTTTAACGGGATGAAATTACAAGCCCATTTCTGAAGTATCTGAGCCCATCACTGAAATTTCCTCCTCTTAGACTTTCTTTTTTCACTTCTAAATCTTCCTTGGAATGCAACATTCTCAGTTTGCCAAATAGTGGGGCAGTGAGTAGCTGAGACAAGCCTGCTCTAAATTCAAGAGGCATGTAGTCGTGGAACTGCTGGAGGCTTGGGATTCCAACACACTTCTGAAATACTGCCTCTGTCTTCAGCACCCGCACTTCCTGCTGAGAATACAGGGTTTTTTTTTTTTTTTTTTTTTCCCTTTGCCTTTATTACTTCCAAGCTCTAGTTCTTGGCTAAGATAAACTGCAGTCCCAAATGCCGTGATTTAATAAGAGGAAATTTACTTGATTTAACGTACAAATGTGGCAGGGGAAGTGATTCTGATAAGGATAATTACATCCACATCTTAGTGTAAATTACAGCAAATGTCTGAAACTGTGAGCAGCCACTGAGTCCCTATCACGCAACCCGACCTCCGTCCTTTGGGTGCACAACCAGCTAAGGAATGTTTAGTGGAAGCAGAATGAGAAGTCTGATTATAACCATCTGACATCCCTGAGTCCCATCATTTATTCACGCAAGAAGTAGTATCAGAATAAGGTGTTTTCGGAGGAGGGTTTAGCTCAGTGGTAGAGCGCATGCTCAGCATGCTCGAGGTCATGGGTTCAATCCCTACTACCTCCATTAAATAAACAAACAAACTTAATTACCTCCCACACCCCCAAAATAAAGAAAGAAACGTATTCTTAAAAAAAAAATAGGGTGTTTTCTGCATAGCCCTAGGTCCAGCCAGAGGTGGAAGCTGTGGGAGGGCTGGTCCCAGGCATATGTAGGAAGTGGTGTTGGTTCCACACTCATGATTTTTCAATCCAGACCAAAACCACGGACCAGCTTTATCTCCCAATTTTACCCTGATAGGAACCATATTTGGCCACACCAGTAGTTCACTATTCTTTGAATATGGCATTTACTTGTTACTTGTTATTTCCATGCCTTTTGGTCTCATATTCCTCCCCTGTCTCTTCTCAATCTGATGGAATCCTAATCCTCATCTGAGATGCAGCTCATTTGTAACCACTTGATGCTAAAACGTCTGTCCTAATCACCCCGAGCCACAGTCACTCTGTCCTCAGGGCTCCCATCACATCCTCTTTATATCTACGTCACGGCATTTATTTGTTCAGTCAATATGTAGTGAACACTTACCAAGAATATGGGGTCCTGAGGTGAATCAGTCATTTTCTTGTAGGACCTCAGAGTCTAGTAGGGGAGACATTCAAGTAGTAAAAGATCACCCCAATTCTCATGGAGTGATATATTCCTCAATAAAGATGAACACAGGCCTCTGTGGGAATCAAAGGGACAGAACCCAGCCAAGACTGGGGAATCATAGATGGAGTTCTAGAGGAAGGATGGTGTGGTATTCTCTAAAATTTTCTCAATATTTTGAAGGTAGAGATTGATTTTTGTATCCCCATTACCTAGGACAGATGTATAGGTAATGTTTTGGGGGGCAGGGGAGAATGAATGAGACATTACTCCAGAAAATGTTAATTCTTGTATTTTGGGGGGGGGGGGTCTGGAACCTAATCAGTACTAAATAACTAAGTGAATAATAAGAAGATGTAACCAAAAATAATGGATCTGTACCAGCTATCTATTGCTGTTTGACAAACCATGCCAAAACTGGCAGCTTAAAGCAACAGTAATTTGTTATTTCTTGTGATTCTGTGCTTGGTTTGGTGATTTTCTACTGCTGTTTTCTCTTGGACTCATTCATACAGCTACATTCAGCTGGGGGGTCACTGGATCTGGGCTTAGCCGGGACAGCGGGGACAGCTGGGCCTCTCTCTTTATATGGTCTTTCATCCTCAAGAAGGCTAGACTGGGCTTCCACACATGATGACATTAGCACTCTAAGAGGGAAAGCCCTTGAGCACAAGTGCTTATCAAGTCTCTGTTTTGTGTCATATTTTTGGATGTCTCAGTGGCCAAAGAAAATTGCATGGCCAAGTTCAGACTCAATGCAGTAGAAGATTATGTAAGAGCATGCATACCAGGAAGTATTCATCGGAGCTGTTAATGAAACATCCACTATAGGTCAGTAGGCATCAGGTTGTCACAGTGGGGGGGATCAACACATAGGTATGGTACACAAGGGTAGGAACACATATCAGAGTCATCGTTCCCAGGACAAGGAGCTGGGGCCACATTTCTGAGGGCCTGTAGTGCTGTGATAGGAACACTAAATTTGGCTGGATTTGGAGCTGGAAGAACAGGGTTTGGATCAAATGAAGTGAGTCCAATAATATTTACCTCACAAGTTATCTCTAGCATCATAAGCAATAATGTGAAAGTATTTTGCAAACTTGAAAAGAAGCGAAATTAGTATTAGTAGGCAGAAAACCCAGGTCAGCACCACAGACAGCTCCAAGACGACCGCAAAGCTGCTGTAACTAGATAGCATGAATATGAATCCAAGCTCCCTGAACCCAGAGGCACCTGTGCCCTAGAGAAGCGACTTGCTGAGTGTCTAAATAATTGGTTTTGCTTCATATAGTCTTATTTGCCTTGGGCTCTTTCCTGTCACGACCCGTATGAATTGAGTTTAGGTTTAGTCATGAGGAAGAGAAAACCCAAACAAAATAAGAGTAGCTTTGACTCTCACAAGAAAAGGATATTGCTAGGCAGCTCAGGGCTGTTATAGCAGCTCTGCTTCATGAAGTCCAGACCTGGGCTCCTTACTGCTCACTGCCCTGTATCCTCAGGGTGTGACCTTCAACATCATGGTCTAAGGTGGGTGGCCAGGTCTCCTTTATGGCTGCATCTATACTTTTTATTTGCTACTCCTTCTAATAAAGACAGTCTTTCTGGTGCCTACTGTGTACCAAAAATAGACTAAATGGTGTTATAAATGTGAGCTTGAAAGTCAGGAATCTCGAATTTTTGAGAAGAGGGAGAGAGAAGTTCTTCAAAACATTTGTGAGGAGAGCAGTCAAGATGCACAATCTAAGTAATGGCCAGTCTGGGTCTGGGATGGTGTTTGAATCATGTAAAGTAAGTCCAGTAACATCTACTTCAAAATAGAAGGTGAATATAAAGGCTTTTTAATGTTTTCTTCTCAGATCCCAAAGGATCATCTTGTGCTGTGCTTATCTCATTGTAGAGACAACTGCTCTCAGTGATCTGTATTAGGTTCCTATTGCTGCTGTAAAAATTTGCTGCAAAATCAGTGCCTTAAAACAACATGAATTTATTATCTTGTTGTTCTGGAGGTCAGAAATCATAAAATCATTATGTTGGCGGGGGCACATTCCTTTGCGTCTGTAGGAGAGAATCAGTTTCCTTTCCTTTTCTAACTTCTAGAGGCACCTGGACTCCTTCCTCCATCTTCAAAGCCAATAGTGTAGCATTTTCAAGTCTCTTGCTCTCTCTCTTTTCTCTCTCTCTCTTTCTCCCTGTCTCTCTCCACTCTCTGCTTTCACCATCACATCTCTTTTCTCACTCTGACGCTCCTGCCTCCCTTTTATAAGGACCACCGTGATCACACTGGATCTGCCTGTACAATCTATGCTAATCTCCCCACCTCAACCCCCCTGACTTAACCACACCATAAGCAATAATGTGAAAGCATATGCCAGCGAAGCCTCTTTTGCCTGCAAGGTAACATATTCACAGGTTCTGGGGATTAGACCCTGCGTGTCCTTAGGGGTTATTTTTCTGCCTATTACGCTACCCATTCATTCATTTATTCATTCAACCTATACTTATTGTGCCCTTGCTGTGTGTCAGATACTATGTCAGCTGCAAACAGTGTAGAGTCAAACAGACAGGGCCCCTTCTCTCCTGGAGCAGTTCGAATATGTTTAAAACACAGACACAAGCATACTCACTCACATAGTCACTTTAGTACAAGTACCCTTGTGCCTGTGAACATTTAGGATGGGATGCCCACCCTGTGACCTCTTTCTGAATGAGTGAACCCTCACTGTAAGGAAAATACCCCTAATGCTCAGTGCAAATATCTTGACCTCAGTCTCACTAGTCAATAAAAAGCAGGGAGATTTTTTTGTTCCACTAAGTCCTGTGCTTCTTGATAATTTCAGCTCCCTCATCTCTCAAGGGCCCATGGGTGACTCTAGCCAGGCTGTAAGAGCAGAGTCAGTCCCTGCTGCGGAGAACCAAGCCTGGCCAATCACTGGCTTTGCCTCGCCTTCCTTGCTTGCTGGTGATTGGCAGGTGGACTGACCAGTGAATACCTGGCTGCAGACTTTCTTTGGGTGGCAGCCTTCCAGTGCTGTGTTACTTATGAAGTTTCCCAAGCTTTAGGGCCACCTCATAATCCAGAGGCCCAGCACCTTGCATTCCCCTTCCGGTCTGCACTCCAGAGGAGGAAGCTGGACTATGAATGGCTCTAGCTGTACTGAGAAGGTATCCTTTGCAGGACTTTCATTTCCACCTGACACTGTATGTGGGGCCAGTCATTATCTTTTTCTTCCTGAGTCTCTTAAATAGGAACTTCTATCACCCACTCCTTCCCAAAGGGAGGAGAACTGGTTTTCTTTGACTGAGGAGATGAGGAATCTGACAGTCACTGGTTCAACTTTTCTAACTGAATTAAACATATGGGTTTAAAGCTGTGAGTCTTGTTAAAGGAAAATTGCGCCAGATGGAGTTTAGCAGACAAGGAAAACATTATTTAAGACTATTGCAGTAGCGGTTAAGACTATTGAATAGAGGCGAGAGATTGAGCTCAGCTTGAATAAAATAGGGGCAGCTGGAGATTTACAGCCAGTGGGCAGGGTGAGGGAGTCAGTAGATGGAAATTTCCAAGAGCAGGGGAGACAGGAGCTTGATTGGATATCAAGGGTAGAGGAAGAGGACCTTGATTAGATGTCACAGTTTGGGGGTATTCTCACTAAACTGGCTTAGCAGGATTGTTGCTAAAAGCTGGGTCAGCAGGCCAAGGACAAGGTCTAGTCCAGAAGAGAGCTCAGAGGAGGAAGTTTGTCTGAGGAGGAATCCTTATCAGCGTCACTATGTTCTCTGTCTCGGGAATTGACCTGCCCCATGCCCTACACACTCTCAGTCCCTCAGGTGTGAATGCCCTGACCCCGTAAGTATGCTTGAGAGAGGATGTGTGAGTGTGTGTGGGGGTGGAGGGTGGTGAGAAGCCCGCAGGGCTTGGTGCACAGGTACAACTCAGGGACTCACTATTAGGAAATGTGCCTTAGACGTTTTCTCCAGTAGAGCCACGGTCAGTGACAGAGATGGTAATTTGATGGCCATTCCAGAGTGACTGTTCCTGTGTGTTCATTCCCACTAGTGATGTGTGGGAGTTTTGACTTGCCAATACTTGATGTTGTTCATGTTTTCACTCTTTCCCCTCTGTTGTTTGGATTGAGTAACTTCTATTGATCTTTCTGTAAGTTCGCTGTTCCTTCCCTCTGTCATCTCAACCCTGATGCTCATGCTGTAAAGTTAATTTTAAATTTGTTATTGCATTATTCAGTTCTGAATTTTCAATTTTAGATACCGTTTTGATTTTTTCTGCTGAGAACTATCTTTCCATTCATTTCAAGAGTGTTTTCCCTTACCTCACAGAGCATGACTCTGACAGTTACTTTAAAGGAGCTGTAACCTCTAGATCATTTTGAGGTTGGCGTCTGTTGACTTATTTCCCTGAGAGTTGTTGAGGTTTTCTAGTTCTTCATATATCAAGTAATTCTGAATTATATCTTGGATATTTTGAATATGCTATGAGGCTGTGTGTCCTATTAAATCTTTCTGGACACTTTTTTTTTTAAAGCAGGCAATCAAGCTAGTTATGTGCATCCTGCAAATCCTGATCTACGTTCTGAGGACAGTCTCCAATTTCAGCTTAATTTCAAAGGCTTTGCGGTGTTGTTTGGGTCCACCCTGTGTGTGCACAACCCAGGGGCTATCCGAACCCATGTGGTGATCCATCTTGGAGTTCAATTCTCAAAGTTTTTCTATATTGCTTCCTGTTTTGGAGCTGATCAGGAGTCAGTTTCCTGATATGGAGTTCAGGGGTGAGCCCAGGACTTCACACATAGATTCAGGGCACCCCTTTCTTCAGCTGGCTCTTCACTATGATTTCCCCTGCAATCTTCAGTTTCCAGTTGTCACTTCTGGTATTCTGGCTAGAAATGCAATGATTTAGCTTCCTCATTGTGTTAAATCTTCACAACTGGGTTTGCATCTGGGGCAAAACATTGATTAAAAAAAAAGAAAGAAAACATAACAGGCATCCCCCACAATCTTCAGCCCACAGAGGCCCATTTTACCAGCTCTTCTTATCAGAGAGAAAAATATTTCTTAGATTTTTGGTGTCTATGTGGCTACCATTTTCTGCCACCTTCCTAGGAGTTCAGCTTCATGGCTGGGGCTTGTCTCAGTGCAAAAACAAGGCGGGTGTGTGTGTGTGTGCGTGTGTGTGTGTTACTCTTTTAAAGGCAACTCTTTCACACTGCATTCTTGTCCCCACATGGTCACCACTTCTGTCCCTCTGGCCAGATTGGGAAGGTGTCCCATGGAGCTTTTCCTGTCGGTGCTCATTGGGCAGTTCTGGGAATTGTCTGTCCTGGAGTCTATGCCAGGGGATATGAGAGGAGAAACTGCAAAAATCTCACTGCCATATTGGTTATCCTTCAAGTTTTGATTTCTCTCATCAGTTTGCTGCTGTAGTTTATTTTCAGAGCTCTTGTATGTTTGTATTATGCACCCTGTTCAGGGCTGTTAGTTATAATCAGCGGCAGAAGTAGGGAGGAGTGTGGTTATTTCATCTTAACCAGGACCAGAAGCTGGATGAGTTCCTTTTCTTTCCGTGAACTTGAAAAGAGAAAATGTCAGTCTCCACGTCTTGGAGATGAAAGAAGAGGTAAATAGTAAGACTAGGGCCTCACCCCTAAGACCTCAACAAGAATTAGGGCAGGCGGTCTGTTAACTGGAGTAGATTTCTTCAGGGTCCATGATGGATGCAGGGTGCTGTAAACGGTTGGCACCTTGGAGCAAAATGCTAGAGCTTGTGTCTCTGGGCTCTTGGAAATATCTGTCTCTCTGACTCACCACTCCCCATTATCCTCCAGTATCTGAAATGCAGAACAGCTCTGCACATGCGTTCAGTGGATACTAGATTATGAGCAAAAGGCTTTGAAATTGAGGTGATGCATTTGATTTAACATAAAGTGGAAAACACAGAAGAGACAAGATAGTTATAAATTGTGTTTTATGTATTCTGTGATTACAGCAGGATAAATAATAGAACAGAGAAGGACAGAGATGTATAAAAATTAAAACAACAGTGCTGGAGAGAATGAAGCATATGAGATTATGGGCATCATTGTTCTATTTCAGAAATTTACTTAATGTTGTTCTACTAATTTTTCAAATATCATAACATATAAGAATGATTCCTGGCCTGTTGCCTGCTGATCTTGTTGTTTCCCATTCCATCTCTGTCATTATTTGGGGAAGGCTTTCCTGATACCCATCTCTCAGACCAACCCCAGATGAGCTGGTCCTCTTGCATGTTCCTATATCACTGTGTGCTCCTTCTCCAAGTGCCGATGACACTTTACTGTTTATGTGTCCATCATTTTCAGCCTCCTGTGGAGACATGAGCTAATGCAGGCAAGGCTTTGCTCACTGATGTATCCTCAGCACCTAGCTGGTGCCTGGTCCATGACAGGTACCCAATAAATATGTAGTAACTAAATACTCAAGTCTACAAATGAAAGGAAGCACCCAAAGCTAATATTTCTTTTTATGCTTTATTGGGCTTTTTTTTTTTTTTTTGGTCTCAGGTACTTTTTGTACCCTCATATCATTTTCTTCCCATATGGCAACACGATCCAAAATTTTCAGCCAAACCACAGCTGGATGGTATGGTGCATTGAGTTGGCAATCAACCGAAGGAGAGGCCCAGTGATGAAAGAATATTCTGTAGAAAAGGAAAATCAGAACTCCAGTTTTGGCTAAGGCAGCCTTTATCAAGCATGATCAGAAAGACTGAAGGGGTTATGGCTGATATGGGGTTCCAGTGCGGTTGCTAGGTCCAGAGCCTTTCTTCTCTGGCCCCACTCCTGCTACTGTGACATACAAATTTCAAATACACTGAAGCTAATTCAAGTGCACTATCATTTACTGATGAGCACTTTGAATTTGTTTCACTCTCGAGGCAAATGCAGGCAAACACCCAAAGCACAAGGCATGCAGTATAACAGCAGGCTGCAAGTGTTTCCACCCAAACAATGCTAGCATATAAGAGTTGGAAGAACTTCTTTCCAAATTGACACTTAAAAATTTTTTAACAACAGTCAAAACAAGTAATCACCCAACCTTTGGTTGTGACTTTGAGTAGTGAAGAACTCACTATCTGTGATAGTTAATTTCATGTGTTAAGAATTATTGGTCATGGGTGCCCAGATATTCGCTTAAATGTTATTTCTGGATGAGATTAGCATCTGAACTGGGAGGCTGTAAAGCAGATTGCCCTCCTCATGTGGATGGGCATCATTCAGCCTGCTGAAGGCCTGAATGGAACAAAAGGACAGAAGAGGTGAGAATTCACTCAACCTGACTGATTAAGTTGAGACATAGGTCTTCTTCTGCCCTCAGACTGAAACTTACACCATTGTTATTCCTGGTTCACAGCTCTTCGGACTTGGGCTGGAATTAAAACACCAGCTTTCTTGGGTCTCTATCTTGAGAGAGCAGTTTGTGGGGTTTCTCAGCCTCCATAAGCATGTGAGCCAATTCCTCATAATATAAATCTCTATATTTATACCATTGGTTCTGCTCCTCCAGGGAACCCTGATGAGCATAGATTTTGAGTGGTTCTAGAGAAACAGCATTTTAAGGGTGAGTTTTCTGAATTGGTTCTGGTGTTTCTGGAATTGGCTGTCTAATTTGATTAGATTTAAAGATGCTGAAGACTCTATCTCCAGTAGTAAAGAGAGCACTGGTCATCCATGGCATGATCTGGATTCTCCTGGTCAACCACTTATAAGAAGCAAAGAGTTGGTGACTGTGTATATACCTTTGAACATTTTTAAAAAACCAGTATGATGAGATTGGCTGGCATGAAAGAAAAGGATGAGTTTAGGGACTTGAATTCCCAGCTCTAGCACTACATAAATGACCTAAAACCTTCTGTGTGTGCCCTGGTTTTTCAGTAGCATATTTAGTCTCCATGCAATCTTTTTTTTTTTTGGTCTCATTTCTCTTCACGTGGTTGATTTCTAGTTTCATGTCATTGTGGTCATAAAAAGATGCCTGAAATAATTTCTATCCTCTTAAATTTGTTGAGGCTTCTTTTGTGTCCAAGTATGTGGTCTATCTTAGAGAATGTTCCATGTGCCCTTGAAAAGAATGTATATTCTGTTTTTTTTTTTTTTTTTGATGTAATGTATGTGTGCCTTGAAAGAAACCTTTACCTCCTGTAGCTGGTGGACTGAGACTGTTGAAAATAAAACACAGAATCTCATCCTGTGACCAGCTGGATTATAACGCACATTGAACTCCAAACCTCACTGTTAAATAAAGGCAATGATTGTGATCCTGTAAGTTGGGATGGGGAACGCATGGGAAGACCTTGATAAATCTGGGGCCATCAAGCCCCTAAATTCTGAGTCTTCTGTGCCTGTGGAAGAGGTCGCCCTACCCCCAGCAGAATTGACCTTCCTACCTCAAGTAGAAGTGGCCTCCCCACCCCTAATGGTAACAGCCTCTCCATCTACAGTGGTATTGGCCTTTGCATTTCTGTCTGAGGAAATTAACCCTGCACTGCCTGAGAAACTGTAACGGCCTCTCCTGAGCAAGACAATGCTGCTTCTCCTCAGGACCCACCCCTACCACTCCTCTTCTAGATTCGAGTCCCCGCAGGCCCCTAAAAGAGAGCTACAAGTGTGGCTCATGGAGGTGTGCTATGCTCTAAAGAACAGCTTGCATTTTCTAATTTATGCAGACATAAGTGTGGGGACCATGTGTGGGAATGGATATTAAGGCTGTGGGATAAATGTGGGAGGACCATAAAGTTGGATCAGGCTGAACTAACTGATGTGGGCTCACTAAGCAGAGATCCTGCACTTAATGTTGTAGTTAGAAAGGGCTCGAACAGTTAATCTGGTTGGTTGGCTAAAACATGGACATGAAAATGTGGCCCATGGTGGGAAAAAGAGAAATGCTGGCCTTTCTTTAATTTAATGTATATGAAGGGATTCAAAGCTTAGGGACACTGGCGTGTTGGAGTGGGTTTTCTATTTGAGACCTGCTCTCCCACACTGGGAGGGTCTAGAAGACAGACCTTGACCAATACTTTGAAAAATAAACTTGGGGAGGGGGGCCTAGTGCGTTTGAGGAGCTCAATGATTGTTCTCTGTAGACAAGACCCTACAGTGGAAACTGCAATCACAGAATTGGGAAACCTAAATGCAAAGGAAATAATTGGATCCTAGGGTGTCAGGGGCCAAGTGGTGGCACTCAGTTGCCAAAGTCGAGGTGGGCTGGGTCACCATGATGGGCAACAGAGGCAAAGCAACAATCAGAATAGTCTGACTAGCACAGACATTTGGGCATTGGCTAGCTGATCACAGTGTTTATACACATGAAATATATAGGAAGCCTGGAAAATTCTTACTTGATCTGTGTAAGCAGAAAAGTTCTAGGCCAAGTGAACAAAAGTCTGACTTGAATGATAAAAACAGTCACAGCCCCTTGCTGAAGTCCCAGAATTCCTCGAATGAAGGGGAGGCTGGTTCCCCTTGAGGAAGAACCCCGAGACCCTAATCAAAATTTATCCTGTTAATCTTTCTTCTAGCCTTCCCCAAAGTGACCTACAACCTTTACCAAGGTGACTGTGCATTGGAAAAGAGAACAATCAGAGTTTGGGAATTACTACACTGGCTCCAAACTGATGCTAATTTGAGACGACCCAAAACATCACTGTGGTCCACTAGTCAGAGTGGGAGCTTACGGACCTCAGGAGATCAATGGAGTTTTAGCTCAGATCCATCTCACAAATGGGCCTGGTGGGTCTCCTAACCCATCCTGTGGTTATTTTCCAAGCTCTGAGTGCACAATTGGGATGGGTTAAAAACCAACAGAATCCCCAAATTGATTCCATAACCTGTGAAGTGAAGACGATTGTTGTGGGAAGAGGAAGCCATTAGAACTGCCTCTACCTGGGGAAACAGTAAACCAAAAGCAATACCAAATTCCTGGAGGATTACCAAATTCCTGCAGATATTAATGCCACCAAGAAGGACTTGAAAGGTGCAGGGGTGGTGATTCCCACCACATTCCCACTCAAGCTCCTTATCTGGTCTGTGCAGAAGACAGATGGATCTTGGAGAATAACGGTGGATTATTGGGTGACTCCAATTGCAGCTGCTGTACCAGATGTGGATTCATTGCTTGAGCAATTGAACACATCCCCTGGTAACTTGTATGCAGTTACTGATCTGGAAAACGCTGTTGATCAATACCTGTTAGTAAGGACCACCAGAAGCAGTTTGCTTTCCGCGGGCAAGGCCATCAATACAACTTCATTATCTTTTCTCAGGGGTTTATTATTTCTCCAGCCCTGGGTCATAATTCAGTTCACAGGGATCGTGGGTGTCTTTCTCTTCCATGAGACATCCCACTGGTCCCTTAGGCCAGAGCTGGGACTAGAACCTCAGTCTGTGATTCCCAGTCCGTTGAGTCCTCTGTCAGACCAGACGGCTGTCTTTTGAGAAAGCATTCAAATGCTATTCCCCCAATTTCATTTTGAAACCATGGGCTAAGTCATGAAGAAGGCAGGCCATGGATCTCTAAAGAAGAATGAGGGGTCCATTGAAACATAGGGTGATTCTTTCTAGCTGTGAATAAATCCCCAATGGTTGTGATGTTAGATTAGCAAAGGTTTATTTTTAAATATTTGATAATGTTGAACTTGCAGGGGGATCTCTGGCTTCCTAAAATGGTGGGAGTATCCATTCAGACAGGCCTGCTTTGGACACAATTCTCCAGCGTGGAGGAGGAGTCTGGTTCGGGCTTTCTGTTCATTTTATCATCAGTTATAGCTGAATCCGTTTTCTCCTCTGGTTGGCACGTCTTGTTCCTTTTGGCAAATGCCTGGCTGATTTCTGCATGGGTTCTGTTTTTGGTCTCAGGCAGGACAAAATATAAACAAACAGCACCTATGAAGCAGATTGCAGCAAAGACCACGAAACAGTAGGTGTGCAGACTCTTCTGTGGACAGGCAGGGATAAAAAGCATGAGGAAGACAGCTGCCAAGCTGGCTGTGAGTACCTCTCTGAGCAGATTTTTAAAAATAGTTTCCTGTTCATATACCAATACTCCTGGATAAAACACAGCATGAGTGAGGCTGGCTCTACAGGCAAATGTGTTTTATAAGAGTCTACAGGAGATGTTCTCACACGAGGCACGAATAAATCAGCTTCAAACCCTGGTAGAGATGAAGAAACGGCAGGCAGTCTTTATTTATTTTGAAAACTAGGCATGTAGAAATTAACCGTCACAAAAGCAAAACGTGATACTTACTAAATGTTGTCTAAGTTCATATTTACCATTAGCCACATTCTCCTTCCCCTACTCCCCAAGAGATGCATGAGAAAAGTGTGTTGTCAAAAGGGAAGTGTAATTCCCAAGTTAGTAAGAAAAATACGGAGACGAGGTCAAGCTAACACCATCTTTTCTAATATGCAAAATGTGTAACTCACTGATGCTCTGATACAGCTTCCTACAAATAAGAGAGACTAGAAAAAGGAGAACAGTTGAATGCAATCACTCTATTTTATGTGTCTTGATTATAGCACCCCTAGTGCTTGGACTAGAGTGACCCTGATGACAGCACTTGACCTTGAGCTTCTCAGTGACTCGGTCATCTCTGCAGCTCCTGTGCCTGCACAGTGCCTGGCTCACAGTAATTTCCTAATAAATATTTGTTAGATGAGAGGCTTTATATATTCCAGGGGGGAGTGGACAGCTCAATGGTAGAGCACGTGCTTTGCATGCAGGAGGTCCTGGGTTCAATCCCCAGTCCCTCCTCTAAAAATAAATAAACCTAATTATCTCCCCCCACACACAATAATTAAATAATACAATAATAAATAAATCAAATATTTAAAAAAGGCTTTATAGGTTCCAGTTGTCAGAGCCATGACTTTTTCATTCAACAAATGTCTACAGATTGACAGATAAGGTGACATTGTCTACGAATGATACTTCACAAGAAGCAATATCTTGATTTTAGTCAATTGCAGGCTGTTCTTTGATTTGACAAACATTTATCTTTAAAGCATAGCCAGTGCTTAAAAACTGGATCTCTAGATCACATCCCAGATCCACCATTTACTGAATCTGAGGCTATCCGTGCCTCAGTTTTCACAGCTGTGAAATGCGGGTAATAATGGTACTCACTGGCTGTTGTAAGGATTAAAAGAGCTATTTCCTGTTAAGGTCAGAGGGCGGCTGTGGAGGTAGCAAACATTCCACACCAGGGAGGCTTGTCTCTGAGGGCGTGTGCCTTCCACTTGCCCACGCAGATTCCACGAGCAGAACAGAGAAGAGAGAGCTGTGCTCACAGCTTAGAAAGCAAGGACCGGGGAGAAGACAGGAGAGACCTGGCTAAAGGGTCAACAGGAAAAAGAAGCCTCAGGGCCTGCCAAGCCCAGAGGTTCCAACAGAAGGTATGGGCCAGCGCTGGAGAAGGGCTGCCTGGGCTCGCCCCGTCCCGCCCGCCACGTGGGAGCCTGCATGAGCAGTGCGACCTCCCTGTGCTTTGGTTTCCTCAACTGTAAGGAGGGACCAATAGGGTCCCCCTCACCGCCCCCCTGAGCAGTGCATAGAGCATTGCATGGATGGAAGGACCAGAAACCTGGGAGCTGGAGTTCACCCTGTCCTGGCAGCAGAAGGACCTTCGTCGGCATCTGCCCCAAATAATTCCATGCCAGCCATCATGTGGCAACCTGTCACTCCTGCAAGTATGTGATTGCATTTAATCTGGGCAGAGAAATGCACTTATTAAGCCCCTCCTGGGTGCCAGCAACATCACAGACATTGTCTAGTCTGATGCCCACAGCCCACACTGTGATGCAGCCATTTGTCCTTCCCTTTGACAAAAGATGAAATTGAGGATTCGAGAGGTTTTGTAACACGTCCAGGGCCACGTAGGGCCTGACTAGCAGCTCGCACCTTCTCCATTATTTATCATGACTCTCACTGTCGTGTGTGTGTGTGTGTGTGTGTGTGTGTGTGTGTGTGTGTGTGTATGTGCAGGGGGAATAAAATGCTACTAGGATCCTACAGTGATTCACCAACTCACTTGTGAAGTCGATCTTCTTAACCTTCTCTTACAGGTGAGAAAATGGAGATCAGAGAGGGTGAGTGACTAAACAAGATGGTACTGTGTAGCACAGGGAAATATGTACAGGATCTTGTGGTGGCTCACAGCAAAAGAGAATGTGGCAATGAATGTATGTATGTTCACGTATAACTGAAAAATTGTGCTCTATACTGGAATTTGACACAACATTGTAGAATGACTATAACTCAATAAAAAAAAAAAATGTTTAAAAAAAAAAAAGAGAGGGCGAGTGACTTGCCTGCAGTTACCCAGTTGGTAAGGGCTGCATCTGGGTCTGATCCCGGCTGGCCTGATCTGGAGGCCACTGTCTCGCTTCTGTACCTGCCCCTTTTGGGCAAATTCATTCAGTGCAGTTGGTCTGGTGAAGCACCTGGCGTGGAGGATGTATGTGTCACTTTTTCCCTCTTTCCTCTTTTACTTCAAAACAACTCAGAAATTGACTTTCTGCCCAGCTGGCTGCTCCTGAGAAGTTTTTCAGTCCCTCCCGAGTATGGTTGGCGTGGGAAGGTCCGTCCAGTGTCCCCCGAGCAAAGAGATTTCAGGCGTCTGTAGCAGGAGGGACCCTGCCCGAGAAGCAACAGGGCTCGGTTCCAGATCTGACTCCACCAAACACCCAGCTCGTTACGTGACGCTGGCAAGTGCGCCCAACCCGTCGGGGCCTCACTCTCCCCACGAATAAAATAGACACAATCATATCAGAGGTTTTCTGTAAAACACTGTCACATTCATGAGGCTTAGTTCATAAATTAAGGCAAACAAACCAACCTCTGGCTACTTTAAAATTAAGAGCATCTGTTCATCTGAAAGCACCACAGGGTGCAGGAGCCACAGACGGGCAGGAGGTATCATACACAGCGAACAGAGAATTTGTGTCCCAGCTTTTAAAAACCCAACTCTTATGAGTCAATCAGAAAAAGGTGACGTAACAGGGAAAAGGACAGAATGCGTGAACAGGTGTTTCACAGAAGAGGAAATACAAATGGCAACTAAGCCTGTGAAAAGGTGCTCACTGTCCTTAGTGATTCAGGATAATACGAGATAAAACCATAATTTTATATCATCCCGCACTACCAGGTCGGTAAAAGTTGGAAAAGTCCGACAACGCCAATGCCAAGTGTTGAGGAGCAACAGAAACTTTCATCCTGGAAACGGCCGTGCCGACCTTGGAGCACGACTGGGCTTTACCGCGTCAAGGCGAGTTGCGCGTGTCCTGCGACCCAGCAGTGACACGCAGGGTGCGTCTGTTCTGGAGAGGCACTATTTGAATTTAAATTAACGAAAAGCCCAGCGCTTTGGCCACCCCAGCCACATTCAGGTGCTCAGCGGTCACGTGGCTGGCGGGGGCTCCCGCATTGCGTTAGCGGGCAGCCAGCGTTCCCATCAGCACAGAACACTGGTGCGCCGTACCTGGAAATTCAGAGCAATACTGCTCACAGAGCGAGCAAACGGGAGACGGCTCTGATGCTCTGGGGAAAGGGAAGGGGCTAATAATTAGGATGCATTCATACAAAGGATTCTATAGAGCAGTAAAAGACGGTGGCCTGTGGTCGGGCATGTGACATGGATGGCACCTGAAGACACGCTGCGTATAAGAATGAGGCACAGCAAGCACCTCCAGGATGGCGGTTCTCTTTATATAAACACAAAAATCAGGCAAAGCACAACACTAGATTTTTAGGGGACACTTTCATACGGGGGTCAAACCATAAAAAAAGAAAAAAACAAAAGCATGATGAGTGCAAAATCCCAGCCAGGGACCAGGGAGAGGCATCCAGGGCATTGACATGGCTTACGCTGGCTGAGTGCGCTGATTTTTCCCTGCTACTTTTCCGTATAATGCTACTTTTTCCATATTATAATTCTATAATAACAGTAATCAAATTACTCTCTTTGTCTAGGTGATGCATTTCATCCTCCTTTGAGTATGACGTGTTTCATAATTATAATTAAAAATATATACTCTGTATATTATATACTTACAGAGAAATTGATTTATTATGTACACTTTCTATAGAAATATATATACATATAATAGTATGAGTGAAAGAACCCAAACCCAAGCGGTAATTCACTCACGGTGAACAAGTTTCAAAAGGAACTTAACCAAAAGAAAATTCTATAGCTAGAGTTAGATACAAGAATTTGGTAAAAAAAAGAAAAAAAAAAATTCTCCCAGGACACGGGACTCAGCCTGCCAGGTGGCTCAGCTGAGGACCAGTCTGGAGGCAGGGACAGGTAGCTGGCCCTGAGGTCCTGGTGATCTCCTGGAAGCCCCAAAGGGAACAGAAGTAGTAGCGACAGGAGACCCTTGTGTAGGTGCTTGGTCCTGTCATCCGGGGAAACTCCCTTCTCCAACCCACATAAACGCTATGAGCTGCAGTTACATCCTTTCTCTAACACATCTTTTGTGCTATTACAAACGATCATGAAAATGTTCCATAGTCTTTAAAATGGAGAAACAATTTTTCTTTTGAGAGTATGCTATACCACCAAATTATGCTAAAAAAAATAAAGCAATTATGGCAAAGGGCCACTTTTAGGAAAAGATCCTGATATTAAAGAGAAATCTCACCTTTCTTCTGCTCCAGTTTATCAGAATTTTGTGAAAACACAGCAGCTCTTTGAAGCTGCCAGCTTCCCTGAACAAAGGAAAGCTTTAGATGCGAAGTACAGAGCTGGGAAGGGAGCTGCGAGCCCTGACAGAGTAGTCCCGGGTCCCTTCGCACATCAGCCTTGTCGGGGTGGAGGAGGGGCACGGGCACTGCCTAGAAATCTGGTCACAAAGCCACGTGCTCTAGAGGTAACACAGTTAGAACCCCGTGTAACTCTGGGTTATATTTATCAAAAGCAACAACTGTTAGAAAGGAAAAAAAAAGAGTTAGAATGAATAATTCCTGCAATAGTGACTACATTCCCCAGAACAGACCAGAGATTCTCTTCCAAACTTTACTTAGAAGCCGTCCCTGCGTCTTTCACACTAGGTCCAAGCGTGTCTCCTCTGAGAGACTTTTACACGCACAGACCTCTACTGAGCATGTCCCGCTGTTAGCGAGTCGGTGGCATCCCTGCTGTCATCTCTCTGAGGACGGGACACAAGTCACCCCTCTCTGGGTCCCAAGAACTCACCACAGCATCTGGTGTAGACTGTTTGCCAAATTGAGTTAATCACAGCGTGTTGAGGACAGCGCCTGGACTCTAGTGTGATGTGAATGGCAGCCCTCCTCCCTCCCCGTGGGGCCCGGCACAATGAGGATGAGGGTGCCTGAGGTTGGACAACACCAGCTGGAGACCTGAAAGTCATTCATGATGCTTCCTGTCCCCTGGGCAGCCATGTGAGGTCCTCCCACTAAATCATGCTGTATTGCCTTCCTTAAATAGCCCCCCAGTCTAGCCACCCCACCTTGGCAGCTCCACTCTGGAAGTCTAGCCCAGGGACTGGCAACATTTGCCTGTAAAGTGACATTGGGTCTCTGTCAGGACCTCTCAGCTCTGCTTTTGCGGGAAGGCAATGGGAGACGATGAAACACACAGGGACGCGCTTGGCTGCATCCCGATAAAACTTTATTTACCGAAAAAAGGGGTGGGCTGGAGCTTATCAGCCCTGCCTCACCCAAGGAGCCATAGCTTCTCGCCTTCTTGACTGGTGTCCTCCGTCTGTGTTCCCTCCCCAGTCTGTTCTGCACAGCAAAGCCCGAGGAGACTTTCAGAAAAATACCTTGGTCACGTGAGTCCCTACTGAAACCACTTCCGTGCCCCTGCTCTGGGATGAAGACCAGCCTCCTCGGCCTGCCCCGAAGAGGCGTGCGGTGTCCCCTCCGCCTCCCTCTCTCGGTGCTTCCCCCACGTTGGCTCTGGGTCGCTCCCGCCTCCCACCGTGCCTCTGCGGGCTCCGAGCCTCTGCGCTTGCTGTTCCCTCTCTCCCTGAATTGTCACCTCGTGTCCAAGCTTGGGTTGTAAGTTCCATGATGGCAGAATCCATGTCACCTGCTCTCCACAGGACCCCCAACCTGAGATAGCGCTTGGCTCAGTGTAAGCGTTTTCTTAGTATTGTTGAACGAGTTGATAAATTAACGAAATGAGAGGACTTTTATGGAGATGCAGGAAAGTACAAAAAAGCTTCCAAGTTAGATTTTCATGATGTGACGAAAATATAATTCTTCTGCTCAGTGTCCGCCCTGCTCCCGCTCCCGGAGCTGGAACGCTGGCCGGTTGGTGATTCACACTGAGCTCCTGGATGCGTCAGCGCACAGACCGCCATTTAAGAATTGATGGGAAGCCAGGTGCCTTACACTTGTGACTCCAATTCTGCGAAGAGCTTTAAAAGGCCAGGCTGTTCTGCTTTGTGAGCAGAGCGGACCGGAAACATCAGGACGCTTCTCGGGATGCTGGAAGGGGGCGGGGACCTCAGTGATGACGTGCATCTCTGGTGTGTGTTGTGGCTCCCAAGTTGCTGTCCCATGTGCACTGAAGGTCTCGTTGGAGTTGCCCAGGAACCTCTGAGGTAGGCACGGCCCTGGGGCTGCCTGATGGATGGCGTTTCAGCTCCACACGCCCTGCTGGAAGCCACATTAACAGCCCTGCCGACGTCTCCCCCTCGCAGCCTCCCTCCCTCCCTGCAAGCCTGCTCTTCCTCCAGCTGCCTGCAGAAATGGCCCTGCCGTCCTCCCTCCTGCCCGAGACCGACACCTGATATCACCTTTGACGACTCCTTCCCTCTCTGTCTTTGCTGCTAAGTCCTGATGACTTTACCCTGAAACATCTTTTTTTAAAAAATACTAATTTTTACCAATATATAGTATGCATATAATAACTTGCAAAGAACTCTAGTGTAGAGTTCAGTGCATTCAGAGGAAAGTATACCCCTGCGTAACCAATACCTCTACTAAGATGTGGAACATTTCCACCACTCCAGAAAGTTCCTTGTGCCATTTTCTAGTCAATGTCCCTCATCCCGCCCCCAGCACACACAGAGTTAACCGCTGTGCTGGCTTCTATCACCTTAGCTTCCATTTTTCCTTCCTCTGCCCTGAATCTAGTTCCCACCAGGCAGATAAAGAAAAGTCTCTTAGAAGCACAAAACGGATCATGTCTTAAAATCTTGCAGTGGCTTCCACCGTCCTTCGGATAAGCCCCAAGTCCCTAAGTGCCTCAATGCCTTGAGGGATTTGGCCCCAGCTTCCTGTCCTCCCTCAGAAGGACCTGAAATCCTCTCCTTCCCTCGGAAGCCTGCTCTATGCCTGCTCAGGGCTTCTGCCAGCATCTTCCATCCCCTTGCCAGGCATCGCCTCCCTCCCCTACCCCAAGCAGGTGCTTCTTCAATCTCAGCTTGAAAGGTCCCTGCACTGATCAGTCCAGTTAAGTGACCCCCCCACCCCGTTTTACCTCATCCCGTGAAACACAAACTACACTTGTCCCACGAGAGTCATATCTGTTCTTTATAAAATGTTGGGGCAGGTTGTGCCCCACTGTTCACTGCCCTCCCTGCCTCTGGCACAATGCTGGTACCTGCAGGGACTGAGTGGGTAGAAGACTGTCTTCCTTGGAGGACCACTTGGCCCATCCAGAGAGGCTGGGGGCACTTTTCCTTGATTTTAGCTCCCATTTTCCCAGATCTGTGTCAGTTTTCCCCCTCACTTTGCATAGGTATTTGGGATAAGACCCTATTTTTCAAGTTGAAGAGCATCATTTTCTCCCTTCCAGATTTTATTGAACTCAGGTGGAATTTTGTAACTCCAGTGGAATCAAGCAGGCACACATTTGCATGCACTTTTCTCCAAACCAGAAAATATTGATGTTTACAGAAAAGTCCGAGTAATCTGTAGGCTTTTATAACCAGTGTCCCAAGGGACCCAATGATGCTGACCACAGCGAAGGCCTAGAGGAGAAGACAGGCTATGGCTGTTTCTCCAGAGAGTGATATTAATCTTCCCAGGGGTCAAGACAGCCCAGCCCAGCCCAGCCCATCTAGAGCATCTTGCGGGAAGAGGGCAGGGTGGGTGGAAGAGAAGGAGCAGGGAGGGGAGAGGCAAGCCTTGAGAGGCTGTTTGTCCCATATGGCTCAGCTAGTGATGGGTGGGGCAGGTTTCTGGCATTCACCACGATTGCCCTTTCTGCCCTGTCTCCTCTCTCCAGGTGACCCTGAAATCACATGGCAGGAAACAGCCTTCTCAATACATATGAGGAGCAGGGAGCTGGGGTATTTATCCTCCAACAGATGAGAAAACTGAGAAAACTGAGGCTTAGAGAGGCAGCCCAGGGCCCCTTTGCTAATGGACGGGCTACAATACAGATTGGATTCATGCCTTTGTCCAGAGTCATGCTGGCACAGATATTTCTTCTTTCTGAAGAAGTTCAGGCTCCTTGCAGGCCTCTGTTGGGGGTTGGGAGACATTTGCCCCTGACACATTTTGTAATAAGTGAAAGGACCAAAATGCTTGAACAGCAGTGCTTGGTGGCTACTGTGGGCGGACTTGTGTCCCCTCAAGCTTCATGCTGAAATCCTAACCCCCAGTATCTCAGATGGACTGTATTTGGAGGTGGGGTCTCTAAAGAGGTGATAAGGTAAAACGAGGTCATATGGGTGGGCCCTAATCCAGGTGACTTGTTTTCTCACAAGAAGAGGAGATTAGGAGCAGACGCACACAGATGGAAGAACACGCGAGGACACAGGGAGAAGACGGCCGTCTGCACGCCGAGGAGAGAGGCCTCAGAAGAAACCAACATTGCCAAGGCCTCCGTCCTGGACTTTCAGCCTCCAGAATTGTGAGGCAGCAGATTTCTGCTGTTTAAGCCCCCTAGCCTGTGACACTTGGTTATGGTAGCCGTGGGAAAGGAACACAGTGGCTCTCGCTTGTGGCTGAGATGGCTTTGAGAAGGGCTGTGGAATGGGGATGGTTCGTTTACAGAGTCTACAGCAAGCAGAGCTGATCCCACCGGAGGGTCTGGGCAAGGGGAGGGATGTGACTCAGAACTTGTAAGTCCTATGTGTCCCCAATGCCTTCATCATTTCCAGCAGTGGCCCCTGGAGCCTGGCCCTCTGCCTTGGCAAGTTCCCGTCCAGAAAGGACATTTAACCAACATTGTCCTCCCCAGCTTGATCAGGAGGCCGAAATTTCCCCAAATCTAAACGTGGCCACTTGACCGGTGTCTCTATCAGCGCGTCCAGCAGGGCCATTCAACTCTAGTCAGCAGCAGACCTCCAGCATGTCCTGAACAATCCCTGAAAACCCAGAGACCCAGGAGATGCCCCAGGAACTCTGCTTCCAGAGGGAAGTTGCCATAAAAAAATGCCCACGGGCATAAGGAAAGGCTCATAAAATCATGCCGGATGAGAAAAGCCAAAAACAAAAGAAAACAAAAATCAATTTCAATTTTTTATAAATATAAGAAATTACATACATTTGGCAGAAAGGAAGGAAGCAGCATCAGTAACCCGTGACACAGGTGCTTTCACTTGCTTTTCTTTGTATTTTCTTAGTTGCTACAAGAGATCCTGAGCCATTTATAACTAGACTTCCCTCGGAATTCTCCCAGGAAACTTCACAGGGAAAAAGGAAGAGGAGGAGGAGGAGGAGGACACAGCAAGGTGAGTCAATCACACTCCCCGTTTCTTGACTTTCTATCATTACTGGACTGGGTACCATTCCTCTCTTATTTATATTGATTTGTTTTTCCTCTTTTTCCCCTCAGTCTCTGTGCTCATTCCTTTTGCCCTTCCATGCGCTTCCCTCAACCCTAGACAAACTCATGTGCAAGTGTTTGATGGATGTTCTTGAAATCAACCAGTTCTTTCTATCTGTCTGTCTATCTATTATCTATCTATCCATCCATCCATCCGTCATCACCATCATCATCCATCTATCTTTTTACCAGTCAACTTTCTGTCATTTTCTTCCTGAAAATCTGTATTGTTGCTTTATATATGTGTGTTTTAAAAATAATAACTCTTCTTTACTATAATTAATTTGGGTTAAACAAATGCCAGGTGAAGTACTTTTACTGTCTTTATTCTGAGCACAGTATTTACTTCATTTTAGCTTTATTTCACTTTCCCTACTATCTTCAATGTGGCAATTATTTAATAATTAGATGTTGCATGGCCTAAAGAGAAATGAAAAGGCTATTAAATAAGTGCCAAGAACTATTGTTGTGAGATCAAAATCGCCATGACCCTCAGCGTTCACAGGAATCTAAACACTTACAGAATACACTGTACGTTTCTCTAAAGGCAAACATTTCCCACCGGCTGTGTGTGCCCTTGCAGCGTCTTTAAGTCGCCTGCATTATATGTGTGTTTTAAATTTACATAAACGACACACATGGTATCGGGCTTCAGACTCCCCTGCTCTGCTCTCAGCACTGGGGTCGGATCTGTGCACTTGCGGGTCAAGATCGGGTTCACTGCTTTTCACGGCAGCGTAACTATTTGGTAGTGTGTTTCTCCTATGCTTTATTTATACTTTCCCCAAGGGATGGCAACTCAGGTTACCTTTAACCCCTCATTGCCACAAACAAGGCTGTAGTTAATATTCCTATACAGTCTATCCTACGGACCTACGTGAAAATCTCTGGGATATGTAACTAGGGGTGGAGTCTGGGGTCATTGGGAATACGGATGCTTAATTTTGAATAACTAGTAACAGATTGTTCGATCTGTGCTTGAGGGCTCCCATTTCCCTAGGTCTTTGTCAACACCTGGTATTCTCCACATTTCTAATTTGACAACTGGGCAAGTACACAGAGGCATGTTCTCGGTGTAGTCTGTCTGTCTGATTTAAACAAGTTCAAGGCCTCTCTTCCCTCGCATGTTACCACTTCGGCATCTAGTTCTGGGAACGGCCCTTTCTACTTCCCCTTCCCTGTAGGACTCAGGTCTTTTTACTGTTGACCCACAGGAGGTCCTCACTGTTGCAGGTGTTGCTCCCTGATCAGTTTTAGAGGCTACACAGGGCTTCTCTTGCCCCATCGTCTGCCGCAGCCTTGACCCTGCCGTTCCTTGTTGGGCAGAAACCCACCATTTTGATGTAGTTGAATCTACCCTTTCTCTCCCCATTGTTTGTGCTTTGAGGGGTCTTGTCCTTCCCCAGCCCGGGTCACGGTGATACCTTCCTACTTTGTCTTCCGTTTGGTTTTTAGTTTTGCGTGCACATTTTGGTCCTGAATACATCTAGAATCATTTTATACTGTTCTATCTGTTTAGTCCCTGTTCCTTCTTTTTAAGTTCGAAAGGTTTCGCTTCCACAGAGGGTTCACCGGGCAGACCTACTAAACCGATGCTGACGTATAAACTGTGCTCTCCGTAAACAGGAAGGAAGACGGGACTACTTTTGAAGGCGCTGTGCCGTCGAACTTCTGAACTGTGAAGCCAGTGTCACATTCATGGACGTCTTTCCTGGGAACAAACCGACAGTCACCTAGCACAACACTAACTGGGCACCTGGGAAAGAGGAGGCACGAGCCAGGCTGAAAGGTCAGGGCTAAGGAGGGAAGAAGGCCCCCTTTCCCCTCCTGATGATGCCCACTGCCTTGTTTAGATCGTGGGGGTCTTCCTGTGGACCAGTTCAGACGTAGCTGTGCCGTGAGTTCAACCGGGAAGGCAGCGCTGCTGACTGGCTGACGCTGGACTGTAAACACGGGTGATGAAGACAGGGGTGGGGGTTGTGCGCTGCCCTGACAGCAAGGTGACTGCCACCAGCTTGGCTGTCGGCCCAGCCCGGGCTGCCTCGCGCATGCCCCCCCCCCGCCACCCCCCCCACCCCCGGCTCTGCAGAGCGGATCTACTCCGCTCCTGACTGATCCCTCCCTTGGCCGGCACCCTATCCAACCCAACACCATTCCTCTTCCAGGTGACAGACAATCCCAGCCACCAGGTCCCCTGCCCACAGCCTGTCCCCTCCATCAAGCCGGTGGAAGGGTCTTCCCGAAACACAAACGCAATCACTAGTCCCATGGTGTAGTATCCTCACTGTTTCCTAAATGTCTGCTCTGGAGGGTCTCAACCACCGCTATGCATTAGAACCATCTGGAGCACTTAAAACAGTGCCACCCTGCCCCTCCCCCGCTGCTCCAAGTAGCTCTGAATCTTGGTGATGGTGGTGGCAGGTCCCAAGCATTAATTATTTCTTTCACTCACCCTTCTGGATCTCACGTGCTTCCAGGGCTGAGAACCTCTGGCCCACAGGATCAAGCGTGAGCTCCCTACCAGAGCATACAAGGTCTAGTGGGGTCGACCCCACATCACTGATGAAATAGCAAATGCCTGAAGCAAAGGCCAGGCATGCAATTACTGTTTGTGGTTAGTGTATGAGCGTCCAGTCTGTCTCCTGCTACCAGGCACATCCAGGCCCTTTTGGAATCTACCAGGAGCCCTCCCACCCCAGAACTGGCACCTGATGACTCCTCCAGGGGGTCTCAGGACCACCCTGTGCTCAACCAGAGGGGAAGTAGTCAGGGACTCAGCAGCACATCTGCCCGGCTCCTGGGCGGCCTCCGACCAGGTGTCCAGGCCAGGCTTCCAAAACCCACCCGTACTTCCTGTAGTCGGCTGTGGAATGGCCCCAAATCCCAGGACCCGACATCCTGTGAATGTTGCCTGCCTTACACGGCAAAAAGAGACTTTGCACATGTGATTAGGTTTGGATCTTGAGATGGAAATTCTATCCTGTGTTATTTGGGTCGACCCTAACTGCCATCACAACTGCCCTTATAAAAGGGAGGCTGAGGGAGTTGTGACATGGAAGGTGAGACCACGTGATCGTTGAAGCAAAATGCTTCACTGCTGGCTTTGAAGATGGGGAGGGGCCGGGAGCCGAGGCACTCCAGAAAGCAGCCTAGAAGGTGAGAAAGGCAAGAAACTGGATTCTGCTCTGGAGCCTGTGGTGGGGATGCGGCCCTGCCAACACCTTGGCTTCAGCTCAGGGAGACTGATTTTGGACCTTCGGGCTTCCAGAGCTGTAAGATAGTAGATTTCTATTAAGCCACACATTTTGTGCTAATTTGTTGGAGCGGCCCCAGGAAGGGCGTACACTCCCAGGGCCGCGCCTCTGGGGTTCACCTTGCTGTCTCATTTGCAAGGCTGGATTAGCACCTCTCACCCTCCGTGTAGGAGACACTGGTCAAGATTTGTGACTCCTGGGGGGACACTGTATAGTGTAGTGGTCAGGAAGGCACAGCCTGGAGCTGCATGGGTTTCAATCCCACTTCTACCCCTCATTAGCTGGGCAACCCTGGGTAAATTACTTAACCTTTCTGTGCATCAGGTTCTCCATGTGTGAAATGGGGCCATAATGGCATCTACCTCACAGGGCTGTTGCGGGAGTAAATGAATTACATTTGTAAATGAATTAAATATGTACAATGCTTGGACCAGAAGCAGGTGCACAGTAATTCTCAATCAGTGTCGGCTCTGATTGTCCATCTTGGTGGCTTCTTCCCGTGACACCTGTGCTCTGACATGTCTGACAGGAAGCAGCTGTTCTGGATGTTCTAAGATGGGCACGCAGATGTGTGTCATTTGCGCCTGGTGGGACCTCAGATCTGTGGGTGGGTGGCACCCCTCCTGGCCCTGAGCTCCTAGCCCAGGCCGAGCCCTCCCGGGCCACAGTCCCCTGCTCAGGCCAGGCTCTCAGCATCCCTGGGACTGATGTATCTCTGAGATCACCCTGACAATGCAAATGGATGTGTTTTTACACGTGGTGACAGCCTCAGCATGCGGCTCCTGCAGGAGAGACACTAACCCTCAGAGTCCTGAGTCCTGGTCCCACTCTGTCCTCAGACACTCCAGCTCCTTATGGCAGGGTGACTCAGCATGAGTGGTGACCCAGCACGAGCGGTGGCCCCAGAAACCTCTCAGGCTCCCCAGGGCCTCCAGCCAGGTGAGTGCCTGGCGGGAAGCGAGCCAGTTGGGATGAATGTGGTGAGCCCCCCAGCATGTTGCCAAGGCCGTCAGAAAGCAGGTTATCCTGAAAGGAGAGTGAAACCCATAAAAGCCGTGTGGGTAGAGGAAGTCGCCAGTCCACGGCCGTGACTGTGCGCTTCCGCTCCCTAGCCTCGGGCAGGTCTCCCAGGCCTGCTGAACCCAACCTTCTTCCGAAAAGCGGGCTAGGGTCCTCATCAGGGGAGGGCACAAACTTTCTGCCTCTTCCCCTTGGAAGGCAGCTTGCTTTTCCGCTCAGGTAGGATGTGGCCATGTGAATTTCACTCACAGGAATTTGTGCATCAGGGTCTTAATGAGCAGGTGTGGAACCTACCATATTCTCCCCACCTGCCCCGGGGGCAGCTGTTACGGAAGGAAGGGGTCCTGCCAGCCAGCATCCTAGTCAGAAAGCTCTGGGACAGAATCTCTAGCCGCCCCACAGTGATTATCTAGCACGAGTGACATAACCCCAGGTGGTCGGACACCACTGAGACTTGGGGGCTGTTTCTTCCTGCAGCAAATCGCAGCCCATCCTGACTGGTATGTGGGGGTAGTAAGACCTTCCATGAAGCGGAGTGACTGCACGTGTAACCTGACACCTAGGAAATGCCCCGTTGTGTCGCTGGCTTCTCCCCTACCCTTTCCCTGACCTGCACTCCAGCTCAGTACCCTGAACTGGTGTGCACTTTATGGAACTGAGCATAAAACTGGGCCCCAGACTCACCCGACTCAGAAAGTGTCTCAAGGTAAACGCAGTCCTGCATTTCTGTTTGGGAGAAGCTGCGGGTGGGCTAGGATCTGCCAAACGAACAACGTGAAATACAGGCCAGATGGATCGATTTTAGCTGGAGATCTCTCTGAGGGTGTGTGTGTGTGTGTGTGTGTGTGTGTGTATGTGTATGTATTTAATGATTAGCAACTCAACCCCAGTTCAAATGGACTTTTAGGACAGGGTCATCTGCTTATAACCAAGGGGTCCATCTCCCTGTCTTACAGGTGAGGGTGAGAGCAGGGTTCAAGTCAGACTCTGTCATTTTTCTGAGCATCTTTCTGAGCTCCAGTCTCTGATCTGTCGAGGCAGAAAAAGAGGCGCTCCCTGGCCCGCGGCAAGCGCTCAGTAAACACTAGCATTAGTGGCATGTCAGTGCTGTAACTCCCAGGCTGCAGCGGGAAAGCCAGCTGGTGCTTTGGGTCTGGGAGTTCAGTGAGAGCTTTCATGCCCCCTCCTCCAAACCACTCAGAAGACAGCGGCCGTCGTCGAGGATGTGTAAAACTTAGTTGTGGGCTGTGTGAAGGCTCTAGAATTTCTCCACTTAATTTGTAAGGGTGTTGGGGAGATCTGTGTTGACAGAGAAGCGATTTGAAGTGAATTTTCCCCACAATAATGAATATTTTACTAACCCCTGGCTCTGCTGGCTTTGAACCAAACTGGAAAAAGCCATTTAAGGTTTGAAGTCAATTGAAAAGACAATTTGTTATGTTCTGAGCGCAGCCAGGCGAAGGGGCCCTGAGGATGGAGTAAATGGGTGCAGAGGCGTCTCTAACTCCCTGGCTCCTGGCCTCCCCTGACATGCAATGGCTGTAGCTAAGTCAGGATGTTTTAAAAGTTGCAGAGTGCCTCAACCCCTGACTCTGAGACTGAGGAGATGGGGAGGCTGATGGAGACTGTTGGTGAGGAAGCCGTGATGGGGCAGAGCCACCGGCTTTGACTGTGACTCAGGCTCTCGGGCTGATCACGTCTGCTCCCTGAGCCTCACTTCTCTGCAAGATGGAAAGGCTGAGAAACCCCAGCTGGGGGCTGCATGAGGGTGACATGAACACATAAAGCCTCGTGCAGGGGGCCTGGTGCAGAGTAATTGCTTTCTAGCTGTGGATGCAGGAGTAGCCATCACGTGGGTCTGCAGCCGGGTGCTGACCTCGACTCAGCCCAGCTTCTAGCAGAGAATCCAGAATGTGCTGGGCTTAGCGCCAGCTAATTAACAGACAGACTATTAATAGAGAGGCAGGGGAGGGTTGAAATAGGCCCCGAGAATGGATGGTGGGTTCTTTCTCAGAGGCATCTGATAGATTCTCACCTTCACCAGTGGTGTCACCTGCTCTCTGGGCAGCAGGGAGCCCTGGTGGGCATTAAAGCAGGGAAGCCTGACCCTCCCTCCTGGAATGCAGCTGGGTCCCTTGCTCTGTGCAGAACATCTTTTGTGTTCCTGGCCCTGGAGAACTCTCTGATCTCATTTCCTGCCTCTCTGGTCTTCCCTGCTCCTTCTGTTCCAGCGACACTGGCCTCTTTGCTGTTCCTTACACAGGTCAAGCATGGCCCTGCCTCAGGGCCTTTGCACTTGCTGTTTCTCTGCCTGGATGTCTCCATTCCCAGGCTGCTCCCTCCCTTCACTCAGGTCTCCGCTCTGATGTCACCAGCTTCAAGAAGCCTTCTCTGACCTCCTCACGTCCACCTTGGTTGCCTGCCTCCTTTTTCACTCCAGGACCATTGAACACAAGTTTTTGTCCCCTCCTCCATCTCTATTGCAGGAAATCATGCCAGGTACAAGGCAAGGGCTCAATAAATATGTGTTGAATGAACGAGCGAGTGAATGAATAGAGTCTAACACAAAAAGAACCTGTGTCTGTTCCCTGAGTTATCGATTCCCTGTCGATTGTGATCATTCTTGGGACAATGACCACAGAAGCCGTGGGGATGTGGATGACAATCTGGAGGCTACATGCAGGGCAGGGTGGCCGTGTGCACGGGAACAAGGACACGGACTTGTCTCACACTGGGGCCAGCGCGTTGCAAAAATGCTGGTTTAAGATGATCACTGAGGTTTCCCTGCAGACCCTCAGCAGACCTACTCCCTGAGCATTTAGGGGCAGCTTCCGGAAGGTGTGGGAGAGAGGGAGAGGATTAAGGCTTTGGACCAAAGCACATCTCCCCTTTCCTCAGACCAAGAGTATGAATCTCCCGTAGAGAGGGGACCAGCCTCTGCTTTCTGAATCATCCATCACTCTGAGGGAATCTCGTGAGCAAAAGACCCCTTGTCGGTCATACCTGAACGAACGGGAAGAGGAGCCCCAGAGCGAAGCTGGAGAGCCAGCTGGTGGTTCCTGCCGCGGTGAAGGCAGCCGGCCGCTGTGATCGCTGGAAGAGCTCACTGGTCAGGATGAAGGGGATGCCACCTGCAACCACAGCCAGGGCACGGACTAGTCACCCTGCAGAGGTCAGGCTGCCAGCACCCATCTCCATGTGGTGGAGGAGCCCCTCCTGGCAAGAGCTGGCTCTGCCTGGGAGAGCCGAGCCTGCAGAAGGGGGTGCTGGAGTTACAGCCTTTGACCCTTAACAGTACCTAAACCTTTCCTCTGACCTGCCCATCCCAACGAGATGAGCCTCCTGGCTCTCCAAATGCCCTCTGTATCAAGCTGTGCTCCACCATAAACTGAGTACGATATGTGGCAATTTGATTTAAAAGGCAACTGGCATTTACTGAATATATTGTGTTAGGAATGCTTATAATTTATCTTTGGAATAACTGAGTCAGGCAGGTATTGGCTGCCATATTCCCTGGATGAGAAAACTGAAGCTCAGAGAGGTTACTTGACTTAGCCAAGGTAACCCAGCTCCTGAGTAGCAGAGCCAGGGCTCAGGCTTGGGACTCTGACCTCCAAATCTCAGGGGTTTTCTGCTGATCCTTGCTTAAGAAGAGGGAAGTCCCTGCCTGATCTCCCCTTGATTGGATGGGTGGTGGGCCCCCGTTCCTGAGGTGCCCAAGCATTAGAGTGTTAGCAGAAACATCATCGACATGGGGCGGAACAATTCTTTATTTTGAGAGACTGAACTTGTGCAATTGCAGAATGTTTTCCACCCTTTGCCTCCTGAAGCCAGGAGTGCCCCTCTTCGCCATGGCAACCCAAACTGCTTCCACCCATTTCCAAATGCCCTCTGGGCACCATACCTGGCCTAGATTCCCTGAGGTCTGCACCCCTCCCTTCCCAACTGTCCTGCTCAGTGAGACACAGGATTGGGCTCTGTGCCCACGCGCTGTACCTGGGGCTCAGTATGACCATGAAGGTCTGGTTTGCAGCCTCCCTTCCTCAACAGAAGTCCTCACTCTCATCAGACCTAGACCTTGGAGGTCCACGGACAAGACAGGATGGATGGTAGAGGGGAAAACCCTTAGGGACCTTTGCCGACCTCAGTTTGGAAACCACTGGTCTGGGGTCACTCATTCCATCAAGATTCAGTGATTACTGGCTGTGCTGGGCTGGCCCCTCATTCCTGGAGGACAGCGGCAATGCCCCTGCTCTCATGACATTCCCTCATCTGGCTGGGGAGAAAAGATGACTTGTTTATTTGTCCTTGTTTAAAGGATGAGAGTGAAGGAATGAATAATCACAGTGTGTGATAGGCACTGGAGGAAACATTCAGAGCAATGGGAGAGGGTCTATTTAGTAGTACTGGGGGAGATGATGGTGGAGATGTGGCTTAAAGGAGGAGTTGCAGCTTGTGAAGATCTGAGGGAGAACCTGCCGGGGGAGGGATGGGAGGGTAGAGAGGCGAAAAGGGTTGGGTCAAGGTCTAGAACACAGGCCAGCCTGTCTGGACACCTGAGGGAGGGTAGGGAGGAATGGGGTGAGGTGGCAAAGGTGAGCAGGGCCGATTAAGCAGCCTCTGTAGGTGAAGGAGAGGGGTTGCCGTTGAAGAGAACTCCCGTGGGCCTTTAAGTAGATGTGATTAAGCTGCACTTTGTGGAGATCACTGCTGTCTGGAGAAAGGACTGAGGGATAAAAGATGGGTACAGGAGGCTATTGGGCAGTGCAGGTGAGGCAGGAGGGCAAGGGGCAGGGCACAGCCATGAAAAGAATGACACAGCAATTAGCACCAAGGTGGCAGAAGATTCAACTCCCAGTAGACCTTGAGCTTCAGTATCTGCTCACTGTAACATATTAGCATACTAAGTGGCACTCCCACAGGGGCCATGACAGTTGCAAGGCTGACCATTAAAGGTCAAAAAGTGGGAAGTGGTCCAGTTCCTGGGAATCCCAGCTCCTTCTCCAAAGTACGTGGAATAATCCTCCCACTTGTTAGCATATGAAGTTACCGCCCATCAAAACTAGCAACCCCGCCCCTCGCGGTAGCTCTTTTGCCTTTGGAGATGGCCTGCACTCTGTATGGAGAGTACTTTTACTTTGAACCCTCCCCCCACACATACCTTGTGGCCTCTCTGGCCTTCTGTGATGGTCTATACTCAGTCTATGGAGTGTGCATTTCTCTGCATAAATCTACTTTCACTCAACTACAGCTCACTCTTGAATTCTTTCCCGCAAGAAGCCAAGGACCCTCACTTGGTGGGATGCATCCCAGGGACTCACCAAAGACCTGGGACACGACTGACCATCCTCCCACACCTCATTCTCCTGTACCACAGGAAGGAGGCAATGTTGCCTAGGGGGTTTGGATGGTGGCAGTGGGGGTGGATGGAAGGGAGGGGCTGAATTCTGGGATTCTCCATCCCATGGAGCTCAGTGTGAGCACTGCACACAACCACAACACTCATCAAGTTCAACCAGGCAACCCAAGGTCACAGAGCCTGGACCAACTCAAGCCTGTGTCTCTCCAGAGCTTTCACAATTACCACTCCAGCACGCTGCCACCAAGCCTGGGACTTCGCACTTCAAAACTGACCCAGAATGCATGCACCATTCCCTGACCCCTCTACTAGACTGTGAGCCCTCCGGGGCAGGCAGCATCTCCAATTGCCTGGCATCTCTGACACAGTAGACATGCGAATAATATTTATTTACTTGAATTAAATGCCCTAAGTTTGATTTTGAAAAGATTTGATATGCTGTTTACTACAAAAAAGTGGACTCTCTTTACCTTAAAGGTATCTATCAAAATGTACAAGATCAACGGTTGCATATTGAAAGTTAATGTGCTGAAACCAGCCTTGGGTCTGTAGGGCACATGATGTTGCATTGTCCGAAAGAGTTTGTATCACACACCCAGCTGGTCCTGCAGCGAACGCGCTGTGAGCCTTGCAGCATACCCCAGGGGGCAGTTCACAGCTCTTCTGAAGCCTGAACAGGCTTGAGAGCTGGTGTTTCACCTTCCCTGACTTCCCTAGGTGTGTTTTGGGAGCACCTGCGGGTAACTCAGTTAACACTTCATGATGACGGTGCATCAGCTTGAGATGGAGCAGAACACTGACAAACCCACCTCTCTGCACTTTCTTTGTTGCTTCAGGGCTGGGGCCATGATTTATTTATTGGCTATGGACCCTCCTCTTAGGATACACATGCAAAGCGCTCTGTAAAGATTTTTAGGATCAGTGAAGGAATGATAAAGACACCCTGGAGTCCAAAGGACATCTACATCAGGCCTCTTCTTTCTTTCCTTCGTCAGGTCTTCAGGCCACCCCCGCAGGACAAACACAAGCAACCACGAGGATCCTGCATGGCCCCTGTAATCATGGGCTTTCACTTCCGTCATTTCGTTTGAACCTCACAACCAGAGAAGGTGGTGAGGCACAGTGGGCTGGGGCTTGGGTGCCGGTGTCGGTGAGAACAAGTTGAAGTCCGGACCCCGCCAGATTCCTCTGGAATCCAGGTCTCTCACATGTGAAGTATGATGGCAGGGACTTAGTACTGGGGATGTTTGCGAGGATACATGAACTGCTGTGTGTAAGCACTTAGTCTAAGTCTTCCACCTGAAAGATACTCAATAATTAAATGTTAGCTACTATAATTACAATTTAAAACTCCTCTGCATTATTTTTCCCCATTGTATGAGTTAGCTGAAGCTCAGAGAAGGGGAGTTACATGCCCAAGGTCTCTTAGCAAGGAGTGATGATGGTGATGATGATGGTGGTGGTGGTGGTGGTGGTGGTGGTGATAATGATGCTGGTGATGATAATGGTGATGATTGTGATGATGATGGTGATGGTGATGCTGGTGGTGGGGTTGATAATGATGCTAGCTAGCAAGGACAGTGATAATAATAATGATGATGATATAGAAATGAAGATGATGGCAGTAATGGTGATAATAGAGATGATGGTGCTGCTTCATGATGGTGGTGGTAACCATGTGGCAGATGTTATGAAAAGCACTTGACATACTATTTCATTCAGTTATCACTACTATGTGATAGTTTCTACTATTATTTTTCCCACTTAGCATACAAAGGAACCTACACTTAAGAAAGTAAAGTAACTTCCTTAAATCACATCACTAGTGGGACCCAAACTCAAGGCTGGGTCACTCCCGAGTATGAGTCTTAATTATCCATTGTGACGCAAGCAAGTCCAAGACACTAACAGTCTTAAAAGTATGCAAAAGGAACTTAACAGTCTTCATGCTTTTATTTGAATGTTCTTCCAAGTCCTGGAATTCACTTGTTTCTCTTTTGCCTCTGGGCATTGGTGGCCTGATTTCCTAAGAGTCTCTCCTGGTCTGTTTCTTTAAATCAAGGGTAAAATGACAAAGAGTGAGTTTTGATATGGGAACAGAATGAGTTTCTGTCTAGGTCCTTTATTTTTGTTTTGCTTTTCAAAGTGAAAATATTTTTTTTTTTAGATTATCATAAGTAATATTTGCCCATTTTAAACAAGTAAAGGAAGCATGCAATATAAAAAAGCTTAAAAAGGAAACAAGGTCGCCCTTAACCCTTCCACCCGGGGATGATCCCCATTTGTCTTTTGGTGCTTGGAGAATCGATTGTTGCTATAAAGAAGCCTAGACCTAGTCTGGAATTTCTGCTTCAGTGATTGGCTTTTTCTACCTGAAGCCCTAAAGGAATCTTTCTTTATCCGTGAAGTTCATTAACTTAACTTTGATGGGGCTGGTGTTGACTTCCCTGCAACAATCTTTCTTAGAACACCGTGTGTCCCTCTGAGCTACAGATCCACTCTTTACTCACTTTCTATGTTGTACTTTTGAAGACTTCTGTTCTCTGTGTTGGATTCTTTACTTTGGAGACACTATTATCCCTATGTTGGATCAGCTTTATCTCTCTTCTGCATCCATGGTCTCTCGAGTCACTTCACTCTCTTATTTCCTGCCTGGACTCCGCACGCTCTGGGCGATCTCTCCCTTCTTTCTTTTCTCCCTTCCCTTCCTTTCTTTTTTCTTCCAGTCCCACCTTCACTTTTTATCTTCTTCTGGGTTGTCTGTCTTTCACACTGTGGTTAGATCATGGGGTGGGGTGTTACAACACAGCTCCTCCGTCTCTGGCTCAGCTGTTGTAACAACCAAGCTGTATCAGACAACAGCACCCCTGGTGTCCACCATGAGGGGCCATCTGACACCACATTCCTTCTCACAACCTCCTTTCTTTCTCCTCCAGGAGATATACCTGATTTAAATTCCCACATCTACTACTGACTATGTGACCACAGCTAAGGACATCTATGGCTCTCAGTTTTCTTACCCATGAAATGAAGATAACACGAGTTCCTTTCTTGTAGTGTTGTTTTGAGGATCAGCACGCTCAGCAATGTGCGTCTGCTGTATTCTAGCAAACACAGCCCTCGTATTTCCGCCCCCAGCAAGCTTCTCTGCATATTTAACTCCCTTCCTCCTCTGGTAATTTCTAACACTTGGGTACCTGAGAGAAATCGCAATTTGTTTATTTGTTTGTTTATTTGTGTATTTGTTTGTTTGTTTATTTATTTTAGAGGAGGTACTGGGACCCAGGACCTCGCGCATGTTAAGCATGTGCTCTAGCACTTGAGCTGGACTCTTCCCTCCAATATCAACTTGTATATAAGAGAAATGAAGGGCACCTGTCCAAACTTTTCTACAATTCATATTTATTAAAATTCTTTAGTGGAACCCCTATCATCAGTTTCAAAAGCCCTTTAAAATGCTTGGAAATCCCTTTAAAAACCTCGACAAGTGTGTCCATATGCCACATAAGCCTTTAAACAATTTTTCCTCTGAGGTGCCAGCTTTGAAAAATTGCTTATTAAATTTAAAAAATCACATATAGCCATTTTGAAGATTCTTCATGGATAGTTAGCTGTGTATCTTTCACTATACTTAGTCTTATTTGTCCATTCATTCACCCATTTTCATCCAACATGTATGTGCTGAGTCCTGTGCTGGGCATTTTAGAGTCTACTTGTCCACACGATGAACTGCCTTAGGAGGTAGGTATTCTGATCCCCACTGGACAGGGGAGGAAATCAGGGCACAGAGGAGCAGAATGACTTGCTCAAGGCCGCACGAGCTGTAAATGATAGATCTGGTCCTGAAACCGAGAGCTTCTGGTCTGGGAAAAGACTCACTCCCCTGCCCTTTCCCTGGGAGACAGTAGAAAGAAGGCGAAGGCAAGATTTCCCAACAGGTTTGTCTTATGATGGTAGCTGGGAGTGTGTCGGCAGTCAGAGAGCATGGCTCCCAGCCTGGGATGGTGGTGGGGAGCTGGCTGTGGAACTTGGTGCAGGGAGGGGAATAGTGCCCAAGGGAGCTGTCCACTCAGGCAGCCCTGCCCCTTGGAGGAGGTCTGCTCAGCCAAGCAGAAAAGCAGGTCTGTCCTCCTGTTTCTGAGCAGCTCAGATGCCCACCTCCTTGGAGCCCTTGCAGAGGCTTGTCCCATTCTGACAGGGGGCACCTCTGGCTCCGCAGACAAGGTGGGAGGCTTTGGTCCTTCCCCAAGCCTCAGTTTTCCCACCTATAACCTGGGCACTTGATGAACTATTTGAAATCTCAGTACAGCTGGCTTACTTGGCACATGTAAATTATGACCATGCCCGGGGCAGCCAGGCTAGTGGCCAAGAGCACTGGCTTTGGTGTTAGATGAACTCTCCATCCACAGGCTGTGTGACCACAGGCAAGTCACGTGGACAGCTCTCAACTTTCTCATCTATAAAATGAGGATAGAGCCATAGCTCCTACCTCTTAGAGTTGCTTGGGGATTAAATGCAACAGTGCTTAGCACTGTGATCAGCATGCAGCAAAGGCTCAATCCTATCGACTGCTGAAGTCTTCTCATCGTTCATTCATTTAATACATGTCCGTTGAGTACGGACTTTGAGCCAGGCCCTCTGCTGGGATGTTGATGCCGAGCAAGAAGCAGACGCAATTTCTGCCTTCAAGTAGCCTCCAGCGTCTGGGGAGCCACTGAGGCAAGAAAGCCAAACCCATCACAAGATTAATGTTTTCCTGGACCACATCTCTTCTGGGCAATTGTAACAGTAAAAACAGTCAGTGCGCTGAGTACTTCCTGTGTGCCAGGCTCTGGGAAAGCTTTCCCTTTATGGAGTTCTAAATTATTTCAAAAAGGGAGCGATAAACTTCCCTTTACCACAGGGACGCAGCATCAGACATCGTTGATCGTGGATAAGGGAGAGTCACACGTCAGCAGGAGGCGTTGTCTGGGCCTAAAGAGCAAAGGCAGTGCGTCTCCTTTTGCATCCAGAGACGCTCCAGGATCGGGTGCCACCTGTCCAGCCCCAACCCCATCTTCTGGGTGGGGAGACTGAGGGCAGAGAGGTGAAGTGAGATTCCCTAGGTTACAGGGTTTCCAAACTGGCCTGTCTGCTCTGTGCAGTGTCTTTTTTGGGAATTCCTAGCTCCTGCCCAAGCTCAGACTGTTCCCACTGCTGGGAGTGCCCCCTGGCTTCGGACACGCTGCAGGGCACAAGGGACATGGGCGATTTACTCAGCGTGGGCTTGGCTCCCAGCAGGTGATGGTATAGAAGCGACGGCACCTTTCTCCCCTTCCTCCCAGTCTAACCACAGCCCAAGCTGGGAACCAGAAAGGTCCTGATCCCAGCCTGTGGTCTCACCTGCAGGATGCATGTCTAAGGAAATGGAAGGGAGGCTTCTTTGGGAAATGAAATGAGGTTCGGGAGTGAATTTATCTAGACAGAAGGAGGAGGTCCCGTCACCACCACCTATTCCTTCCATGGGTGGTATCATTATCTTTTTATTCCTTTATTCTTTGTTTGTTTATTGTGTTCTTTCAGGGAAGGTATGTGGTTTCTTTTGCTCACTGTTCCTTCCCCTGGAGCAAACTGTGTCCCTTAATAGACGTTTGGGCTCAACAGATGTCCATTGAATGGACGAATGAATAGGAAATGATGACAGAGAGTTACCCAGGTCTTTTAAGAGTGAGTGGAAATTCACTACGTGGCCAGTGGATGGTGGGCTAACCAGACCCCAGGGCCAGCCTAGGGGAGAAGACAAGAGCAGGTCTAGAGGGTGCTGTTTGGTGGAAACCAGGCTGGAGACGGAGGAGGTGGGACGGCAGAGGTATTGTCTGCAGAGTCTGTGGTGGACCCTGGTGTTCAGATTGCTGGGCTAGGGGGCTAGGAGTTTGCAGGGAGGAGATGCAGCAGGCTCCTTTAGCAGGAGAGAGCCACAGTCAGATCTGTGATTTGGAAAGTAGTCCTAGACACAGAGTGGAGTGTGTCTCAGTGGAGGGAGAGTGTGGAGGCAGATAAGGATGCTGGTTAGGACACAGTAATTGAGAACTTGAGAAGAAAGATGGAAAAATGTTTGCGTAACAGCACCTCCTGCCTCTCAGCATCATTAACAACCACGCTTCGTGCCTGGAAGCATCAGCCATGAGACTCGGTTAGACTCCTTCCTGAACCGTGCTCCACTGAACATAAAGTGAGTCCTCCTCTTGTCTGCCAATTAGTGTGTTTCGACAAAGACTTTATTCCAGTGGAATTTCTTTAATCTGGACTTTTAAGTCAAATTCTTCTTAGGTTTGAAGGTCTCCATACTGGAATTTCTGGGGGGAGAGGATGCTTTTGAAGAGTCTCTGGAGCAAGTGGGCCACGTAAGGCCAACCTGACTCTGCTGATTCTAATTAAAACTGAGGAGCCGCCACATTTCAATGAGTGCAGATGGCTCATTAGCAGGTAGGAAAACACAGCTCTGATCTGTCAGGACAAACCCCCCGGTGATGTGTTTGGTGGGTTCACGGCCCTCAGATGATCTGTTACTAAGCTTAATCAGGAGTCTACATTTAGATAAAGCCAGAGGTCAGAGTTCTCAGTAGTCAGTTCCCATGGGTACACTTTAATATTCTTCCTTTTTTGGATGAGCACTAGGGGGGCTGTTGAAATAGACACGCGAGGGTGACTGGACGAGGAAGGTCTTTGGCACAGCGAGCCGCAGTATAAGGCAGCCTGGAATATAGTCAAGGATCTGGGGACACAGCCTGGGACCTGCAACTCTGGGCAATCACACCGTCAGCCTGGGTCTCGGAAGAACGGATTTGTATATTCATTCAGTGAACACAAGTTACTGAGTTCCTGCTGTGGGCTGCTGCTATGCTGGGCCCTGGGGATACAGCTCTGACGGAGCCACGGTTCCTGGGCTGGATGGCATCTTCGATCCTGTGGGTTCATGGTGTTGTCTGGCTCGAGACCTCAGCAATACTGAAGCAGATGTGACCCACCCTTATCCCAGTTCCTCCCCCTCTCAGAGCAGCTGGCCCCACACTGGGACCATCACTCAAATAAACTGCCTTCCTTGAGTCCTTGTCTTGGGTATCTTTCTGGGGAAAGCCATCCTAGTTTTTCAAAGTTCTGCATTGCCCAGGACTGAAACCCACACACCTGCCCTTTTCTGAACACCTACTGATTTATCACCTAGATGGCTGGGGCACCTAGGGTGACCAGCTTGTCCTGGCTTTACAAACCGAACGTCAAGTGTCTCAGAAACCCCTGAGATGGCTGGTCACCCCAGTGGTATCTCAACTCATCTCCTGATTGCTCAGCAGGGTTCATTGGGTTTCTGAGATGGGGAGAAAGAGAAAATACCATGTTGTAAATATTTCTGGAGAGACTGAACTGACCTACATAGGGAAGGACTGAGCAGAAGGAGGAGCAGAGACACAGTGGAAAGCCCAGGGCTTGAGATGTGAGCTCAGCGGCGGCAGAAGCCGGGCTTCACGGCAGCTCAGTACGCTACCGCTATCGAGGCTGAGATGGAGAGAGATGGAGAATGAAGTTCTCAGCAAATCCTGCCGCCTGTTGTGGATGGTGCTCTCATGACTGGCCGTGGTAGAATTTAAATCGCTTCTTCTTTTTGGGTATCAGACTGATGTTTCTGTAAATGCAACTCAGCCGAGGTCAGCTTGTGGCTGGGGGGCACTTTCAGCTTCATCAGGAGTTTTCCTTTGTTCATCCTCCCAGGAGTCCTTGCGGGTGGCAGGTCGATGGGTGGGGAGACCATATGATTTGTCTTCAGAGACTCAGGGGCTGATATCGATAATCACGTCAGGATATCCGCTACAAGCTGAGACTGTCCCAGGCAAACTACCGATGGGGGAGTCAGGCCCGGGGTAAAAGCTCTCAGCTGAGGTCCCGCAGCGGGTAAGGCAGGGGCAGAGGCGGGATGCGAACCAGGTCTCCCGGGCCTTCCGTGGAATCCTCTCAGGCACGGCAAACAGCTGAAATAAGACTACACCCTCCTTGTGCTCCCCACCCACGGGGTGGCCTCCTGTGCAGTTACAGTCATTAAATTTAATTGCCTACGAGTCTCTCTAGGCCAGGGTATTATCCCCAACTTACAGATGAGGAAACCGAGCCACAGAAGCATGAGGTGACTTGCTCGAGGTCATTCACCGCCTGGCAGAGGTAGGACCCGTGGTCTTCCTGCCACGCCAGCTACGAGGCCGAGTCCGGGAGCGCAGAGGAAGAAGCCCACGCTTAGGCGATTAAGACGGGAGACCCGGGGATGCCGGGAGACAGCCCGTGCAGTAAGTTGAAGTGCTCCGTGTGCTGTGACCTCGTCAGACCTTGGGGCTCTTCCTGACCTTCTTTGGGAGTTTCCCTCACTGGGGAGGTGAACTTACTCTTTTCCAGGGGTCACCCAAAAATCCACGTGGCCCACAGCTCCTGCTGCAGCGGCAGATGTGAAGGCTGAGGTAAAGCCACCCCTGGAAGTCAGGGAGCACTGTCTCTGCACAACCAGCCGCCCCAGCTGTGCTTTCACTGGGTTGGCTGTGACACACCAGCCTCGATACAGCTGAACCATTTCTAGATCAAAAGGCTGAACCTCTCCATGGGGATCTGCTCAGCCCCGGCTCCTGAAGGTTGGGGAGCAGAAACCCTCCTGCTGGGCGGGACCACAGATGCTCAGCTGGCCCGTTTCCACAGCCTAGCTTCTCCCTGCCAGTGAAGCTGCAGCCTTGTCAGAAAGGACAGCAGCCGGCGAGGACAGGCTGCGGCTTCAGATGGTACCCAGCTGGCACCTGCTGGTCTCCTCGTGGGCATCCCCTTCCCCTTCCTCCTCCTTCCACCTATCTGCCTGAAAACTCTTTCTCACCTTTTAAAATTCACCACTGGTACTTTCCTCTGTATGCCCACAGCCTCCTGCACAGTGGGGACACCACCTGCCATCCCCTTGGACCTGTGAGGGATGAAGGGATAAACCAGACCTAGACAGGGTGCTTGGTGAGGGGGTGTTGAACGAAGGTGGGGATGATGAGTAAATCAGTGACTTTCTCATCCAGGGCCAGACTCCAGGTGAGCCTAGCTCCTTTCCATGGAGTCCCATCAATGTGGTTCCTTGTATACCTCAAGTGATGGGGAACTCACTCCCTATGAAAGAAAGAGTCCAGCTTTTCAGTGGAGCCCAAATCTGAGTCTTGATCATCTCTCAAGCCCCGCCTTAGGCATTCCTCCTTCCCAGGACGTCCTCCCTGAGGCTGGCTTGCGAGAAGACGTGTCACTGGTGCATCTCAGTACCTAGGTCAGCACCTTGGGCACTTCCCTCTCGAGCACGGAATTACACGCAGGGCCTGCACACTGGCTGTTCCCTCTGCCCAGACTGCTCGCCTCCAGATACCTGCACGGCTGCCTCCCTCTTTTCCCTCCTATCTCTGCTCCATTATCACCTCCCCAGAGAGGCCTTTCCTGGCCCTTCCCCATCTCGAAGAGTGCCTCCTCCACCATTCCCCTTCCTCTCATTTTGAACGACGTTTCTTTACAGCACTCATCACTACCTTACGTTATATTTTTAATGTGTTTTCTATAAGCCTCCCCCAACAGAGTGGCAGCTCTTTGAGGGCTGATATGCTGTCTGTTTTGTTCCATGCTGTGCCCTAATTTCTAGAACAGTCTCAGGCACAGAGTATAAGAGCAAAGTAAATATTGGTAAATGGATGAATAAATGAATGAATGAATGAATGAAACTGGTGATTTCTCCACTAGGTGAGTCATTCATAACTGCATCCCCTGGGCCAAGGGTGGAGCCAGACACATAGCAGGTGATTAATGACTACTTGCTGAATAAATGATTGAAAATATGGCCACGTTGCTCACATTTTGAGGCTGGATCAAGTTCCTCCTCTGCTTCAAACTTCTGACAGCTTCCCACTGCGGTGAGAAGGAAATCCTAACTCCTCCCCCAGGAGTTATGCGCTCCTCCATCACTAGGCCTTGCTACCCCTCCGACTCCATCGCCAACGTCGTCTCTTTCCCTTGCTGACAACATTGCAGCCTCCCCTGAACTTTCAAGCAAGTTTCTGCCTCAGGACCTTTGCATGTTCTTTCCCTAGATCCTTACAGGGCTGCTTCCTTCTTAGCATCCAAGTCTTGCCCTCAGTGCTCACAGGGGCCCTTCCTGTCCACCCTCTTACCACTCTTGCCCTTACTCTATTTATTCCTTCTTAGTTCATGTCACTATCATAAAATATTTATTAGTTTTACAGGTCAGGGTTCTATAAATATGCACAGCTTGGGGTCTGAGCATTCATTGCCGAGATGTAAGGTCCAAGAGCAAAGACCACGTCCCTGTGTCATTCACCAGGGTGTTTCTGGTGCCGGGTCAACAGCAGCAAGTGCCTGATCAATACTTTCAAGTTAACGAACACACTTACCTCTCAGCCTTACCCATCCCTCCTCCCTGTAGTACTTGACAGTCAAGCCCATGGAATTTGCACTTCCCAGGTTATTTTTTCAGTTTATTTTTTAGTTCTTTCAAGTTATAATTATTCACAACCTAATTTACACTTATTTATAATTATTTTATAATTTATAATTACTTATCAATCTTTTAGGCTATCATTAGCACGTCTATCTTAATTAAATAGAACCCCACTCTGACTCTGTTTCTGCACCCTCTGTATGGATTGCAGCACCTGGCACACAGTCTTTGTTCAAAATATTTTGTTGAATGAATCAATTGGGAACATACCCGAGAATAGATTAAAAGTGCACAAAAGGTATTATAAACAGCCAACATAGGTTTCATAAAAATCCGTGCACTAAAGCACATGCACTTGTTTCCTTATAAAGAAAGCTGCCTATAGGTTTTTGGAAGACCTAATTCTCACAAGCTTGATTTTTTTTTTTTTTTTTAATGGAGGTACTGGGGATTGAACCTAGGACCTCGTGCATGCTAAGCATGCGCTCTACCACTGAGCTACACCCTCCCCTGCTTGCTTTTCTACTTTTACTCATATTTTATTTAAATAAAGAAGCTGGATGTGCTCAGGGCTCAGGGGTGAGGCAGTTGCACTGACACGCACCAGCTCTTCCCCTGACTGCATCTGAAAAATGAGACTTCGTGGTGGGTGAGACTTGCCACCAGAGATGCTACTGTCTTAGAAAAATAACCCCGAAAATGTGCATTGGACATCCTCTCAGAGCCAGTTCTCTTCCCAGAGGCTTGTTTGATTTAGTGAAGACTCTTAGGTCTCGAAAGTTCCCTCCAGAATTGCAGAGTGCTGGAGTGGCCCGGCTTTTGCTGATAAGATGCAACCCACCAGGGGTGGTTTTCTTAAGTGCAGGAAGCTGGATTTATGGCTTCGGAAACCTGTGTAACAGCCCCCCTTTCTTGAAAGCTCTTTGTGAGTTGGAATTTTATTAGCCACTTGGCAGGGATTTCTTTTACATCTCCTACCACAGCCTTCTAAGATACAATCTCCTCATATTACAGATGGGACCTGATCAGAGAGCTGAGCTAATCTGCCCAAGGTCACACAGCTGATAAGTGGGGTCCTGGCTTTCGAGCCCCAGGCTGGAAGCTTATGAAGCCAGCCCATAGTTTCTCGACTACATCAAGCTGATTGCTGGAAACATAAAATAGAGGAAATGCTATTTCTTATTCCCTGTTTTTTCCTCCCCTTGTGCAAACTTAGAGCACAGAGTATGCTGGGATAGACAGAATGTTCCCCCAAAGTCCATGTCCGAACCACCGGAACCTATGAAAATGTCACCTTACATGGCCAAGGAACTTTGCAGATGGAACTGTAAGAATCTTGAGATGGGAAAATTAGCTTGCCTTGTCCAGGTTGGCTCAATGTCCTTAAAATAAGGGTCCTTAAAAGAGGGAGGCAAGAGGGTTAAAGTCAGAAAAAGAGGTGTTATGACAGAAGCAGAAGGTTGAAGATGGAAGAAGAGACCATGAGGAAAGGGATTCAGGCTGCCTCGAGAGGCTGAAAATGGCAAGAAATAAATTCCTAGAGCTTCTGGAAGGAATGCAGCCCTACTGACTCAGTTTAGATTTTTGGGCTCTGTAAGCTCTGTAAGGTGATAAATACATCAGCATTACTTTCATTCACTAAGTTTGTGATACTTTGTTACAACAGTGACAGGAAACTAATGCAGAGTCTAAAAGATACACCATTCATGCAGCCGGGGAGCCTCAGAAAGATTTCAGTTTGAAGCCAGGAGATGGTTTGAAGCCTGACTGCTCCTGCCTCTTCTGAGGATGCAGGCATTTGAGACGTCTCCTGTGGCTTTCCCCTTCCTGCCTGAGTCAAACTCCTCCAGGCGTAATAAAACCTAAGAAACAATCACCGGAGATTCTTAGCTTCTTTTCTATTCCAATGCAAACACTTTGAGATACAACCGTGGAATGAGGGACCCAAAGGATCTTCTGGGTTGAAATCAGCTTGGTGAGGAGGGAACTAGCATTTATTGAGCATTGACTCTGTGCCAAGCCTGATTCTAGATGTATGGGGTAGTTCCTCCCATTGACATCTGCCGCCCACCCCCCTGCACTGTCCCTTGCGCATTTCAGAGGCGGGAGCATCATATTAAGAAGAGCGTTGGGCTATGAGGCTGCACTGCTCCAATTTGAAACCTGGCTTCCTTGTTACTGGCTGTGTGGCCCTGGAGGAGCACCTTGTCTCTCTGAACCTCAGTTCCTTCATCTGTAAAATGGAAAATAGTCACGTAGGTGAGAATCAGAGTGGGGAAACGAGGAGAGAGAAAGAGAAGGGGGGGGGTTGCCGCAGATCGCACAGCAAGTAAGAGATGGAGACAAGTAGATTTGTCTTGAGTTGGTGCTTTTTTCCAAACACCAAGTTATGACAGTGCTTCTTAACCAAGGGCGATTCTGCCCAGGGGACTTTTTTTTTTTTTTTTTTTTAATGTTTGGAGACATTTTTGGTGATCACAACCAAAACAAGATACTACTGGCAGCTGGCAAGGAGAGGCCAGGGCTGCTTCTCAACACTGTGCAATGCACAGGACGGCCCCACAACAGAGGGTTACCTGGCTCCAAATGTCAGTAGTGCTGAGGTGGAGAAACCCTGTTCTGGAATCTTCTTCAGCAAGTTACGTAATGGCATCATTAAATGAGCATGTGTTTGTCAGCTTGGGGAGGCGGGTGCCTGTGAACACACCAGATTTCCATCAGACCATTTCTTATTTCTTCCTAGAACTCTGAATCTATAATTTGTGTTGCTGCAGAATGTATTTAAATCTGCCTTAACAAAGGGAGGGAGGAGAGGAAGGAATTGAAGGCTCACTAGGCACCTTCCGTGTGCCAGGCCCCATGCGGATCCCAAACAGTCCTTACCGCACAGCAAGGGGGAGGCTGCTAGTGTCATTTTGCAGACGAGGAAATGCAGCTTAGGGAAGCTAGGTGACTTCCCAAGGATGTCACAGCTGTTGGAAGGGTGATCTGACCTCCAGCCCATGTCTCTCTCTTGGCGCCATGGGCCAGCGGCTAGTTGGTTACACTTTCCTGGACAGAATAGAGGGGAACGAGGTGGGGCTGGTTCCATGCTTGAAGGTCTTTGAAGATCTGCCACCGCTGGATGGATGAGACAGCCCAAGCTCCCTGCAGTAGCGCTGGTTTGCGGGAATCTGGCCCCCGGACCCATGATTTGCCACTTTAGCAAACAGAGCATTTCAAAGCACATGGCTCCCAGATGAAGGAATGTAATGCAGAGAAATGAGGCATGGCCACTGCCCCTGCCCCCAGCTAGTGATTATCAGTGCTGTGTTACTATGACCACAACTGAGACAGGAGGGAAGGGGGCGGGGCACAACCACTGAAGGACTGACACAGGAATTGAGGACAGGACACACTGGTTAGAACCAAGATGGCAGAAGATTCAACTTCCAGTAGACCTGGAGCCTCACGGTGCACCCACCGGCAGGCGCCATGGCAGTTCTGAGGCTGACAACAGTCAAAAAGTGGGCGGAGCCCGACTCCTGGACATCCCCGCCCCTTTCCCAAAGTAGCTGGAATAATCCTCCTACTCATTAGCACATGAAATTACCAAGCGCATAAAAACTAACAACCCGCGCCTCGTGGTGGCGCTCTCCGGCCTTCTGAGACGGCCCGCACTCTGTAGAGTGTGCCTCTACTTTCGCTTTGAACTAACCCCCCCACCGCTCAGCCTCTCCCTCTCGCCTTTTGAGACGGCCCGCATTCTGCCTGTGGAGTGTGTATCTCCTAAGCTGTTGTCCCTTCTGAGACGGACCCCACTGTCTCTGGAGTGTGTATCTCTCTAAATAAACTTGCTTTCATTTCTCTGTGCCTCGCTCTTGAATTCTTTCCTGCACGAGACAAGAACCCATCCTCCAGCAACACAACGACTACCATGGCTGCTACTCTTAGGACTGAAAGCCCCTCTTCAAGCGGCTCTCTGAGGATACCTGGGGCACCTCCTCCAATCTGTGCTCCACACAGAAGCCAAAGTGAGCATTTGAAACAGGAGGCAGATTAAGGCAGCCCTCTGAGCAAAACCCCACTGCCCTTGGAATCCAGCAGCTAAACCAAGTACCGCTGTGGGGCTGGATCTCCCCCCACCCCGCCTTCCTGTCTCCTCACCTCGACCCTGTTTATTCCACGCCAGGCGCACACCCCTCCCTGCTCTTTCTAGAACGGTCCGACATGGTGGCCCTCAGCCCCACGTGGTTACTGGGGACCTGAGACGCAGCTGGTCTGATCTGAGATGTGCAGTGAGTGTAAAACACACGCTGACAATTCCAGAGACTGTGTGGGAAAAAAAAGACATTTAAAATACCCTATTAACACATTTTCTATAATGATTACATGCTGAACTGATGTTTTGAATATATGGGGTGGAATACAATACGTCATTAAGAGAAATTTTGCCTGTTTCCTTTTTACTTTTTCAATGTGGCTACTAGAAAATTCAAAATTACACGTGTGGTTTGAATTGTATTTTGGGGGGCAGCACTGTCCTAGAATGAGCAAGGCAGGTTCTTGCCTCAGTTACTGCCCCTGCCTGGGAGAGTTTCCCTCTAGGTGCCTGCAAGGCTCAATTCCTGACTTTGTATAGATCTTTGTTCAAACTTCACCTGTTCAGAGAGGTCTTTCCTGACGACCTTAGTTAAATTGCACCCCTGATTGTCTGTCACCCTTCATTCCCTTATCCTGCCGCCCCCCCCCCCCCCCCAGGACTTGACATGTCCTTTGGCTGCGCCTAACTCCCTTCTGAGGAGCGCACGCTCCCTGGGGTTGCTCTGCATGCTTATCCCAGCATCTGGGACACAGCTGGGTGCAGAGGAAACCCTCGTTTATTTGTTGTGTTATTCAATTATTCTATTTTAGGGGGGAGGTAATTAGGTTTTATTTATTTTTAGAGGACGTACTGGGGATTGAACCCAGTACCTCATGCATGCTAAGGATGCCCTCTACCACTTGAGCTGTACCCTCCCCAGCCCCCGCCGAGTCCCTCATTTATAGATGCTGCGAATACAGAAATGAACAGAACAGATAAAAGTCTTAAAAAAAAAAAGGGCCAAACTATTTTGTCCCTTCCCTGTTCTCAGCCGTGGAGGGAGGTGGAGGGACCCTCATGCTCCCTGGCTCAGGTCAGTGAGAGGCAGAGAACGGGGAAAGGAAGCCAGAGCTGAGACCCGGGTTCAGGCAACAAGGTGCATCTGGGAACATGGTGATGACGCCGACCACCGTTATGGTCCTAAGGCAGGTGCTGTTGGAAGGGAGTGGCAGCCAGCATGGACTAGACACCCTTCGTGCTCTGGTACACGCCTAGTGGATGTGCTCCGCCTGCTGGCTCACGGGCCCCATCTACACTTGTTCCATGTATGTTGTTGAATTTACTCCTCACAACACCCAAGACCCACTTTAAGTGTGGGCAAACTGATGGAGAGAGGGCGAGGGGAGGCCAAGGCCACGCTGCCGGTTGCACGGGGATTCAAACCGAGGAAGGAGGGAGGCAGCCCAGGGTCCCCTCCCCTGCATGTGGCCTCTCTGGGAAACATCATCTTTTGCTTCTTACGAGACAATTCTTGACCCTGAACGCCGGCCATACTGCTGCTACGGTGGGGAACTGAACAGAGATCCTTCAGGTACTTTCACCAGCGTGAATCTCGCCTTTCCTTAAGTTAACAGAAAACAGTGGACGATGTGTGGATGTGAGGGGCCACTTTTCCATTTTAGCTGTTTCTTTTTGACACCTCGGAGAAGTGAATCATTATCATATAATTGTATCTCCTTTGGAAAAATACAAATTAAACCAAGGTTAATGCCAATAGCCTGGGCCCTCACAAGAGTTTAGTCATTAAAATCGTGAAAGAAAAATGAAGGTGGAAGTGCTATTTCCTCACGACCGTTTCCGCCACCCGTCCCCAGCTGCAGTCCCTGCATCACACACGTTTCTGAGGTCAGCAGAGGCAAGTGAAGCAGAGCGCCTCACCTTCATTCTCAGCTGACTCTTGAGTTTCTTATTAAAGGAGGTAACATGGATAATGTACTTAGCACTGTGCTTGGCCCATAATAAGTGCTCAATAATTGGTATCAGTGATGATGATAATGGTGGTAGTGGTGGTGTCATGGTGATCATGGTGATGATGATGATAGTGGTGGTGAAGATGGTGGTGGTGGTGATGGTGGTGGGCTGGTGATGATGATGGTGGGGGTAATGGTGGTGGCCATTGGTGATCATGGTGATGATGATGGTGATGGTGGTGATGGTGGTAGGCTGGTGATGACAATGATGATGGTGGTAGTAATGGTGGTCATGGTGATCATGGTGATGATGATGGTGGTGGTGATGGTGGTGGTTATGATGGCGGTGGTGATGGTGGTGGTGGTGATGATGATGGTGGGGGTAATGGTGGTGGCCATTGGTGATCATGGTGATGATGATGGTGGTGGTGGTGATGGTGGTGGGCTGGTGATGATGATAGTGGGGGTAATGGTGGTGGCCATTGGTGATCATGGTGATGATGATGGTGGTGGTGGTGATGGTGGGGGGCTGATGATGATGATGATGATGATGGTGGTAGTAATGGTGGTCATGTTGATCATGGTGATAATAGTGGTGATGATGCTAGGAAAGGTGGTCTCTTGTATGCAGTCTTTCAACCTCTACTAGGCTGCATAAGAGTGGGCCTTGGGCCTGGAACACTTCCTACCAAGAGACAGAGTCCACACGGCCCACGCTGGGCTGGTCACCTTGTGGAGGCACATCTTCTCCTGTTTCTGACTCAGCATGTGCTCCTTCGTTCTGCTTACGCATGTGCAGCACACGGCACCTGGCCAGCTGCACTGCTGTGTTTCTCCCCTGCTGCAGCTCAGAGGGGCGCGTGCAGGCCAGTGGAAGCTAGTATTGCTCTATCTCTTTTCTACGTGAGTAGAGTGTTCCATCCAGTGCTTAACTGCGTTGTGTTTCCTTGGTGACTCTGATACTGTGAGGCAGTGGTCAGAAGTGCTCAGACTTCTGCTCCTGGTAACGGGCAAAGATGCCACTTGATGGACAGATGCTGATTATGGTGATGATAATGGTGATGCTGATGCTGATACGATGCTGGTGTTGGTGATGAAGATAACTGGCAAACTTCAGTCCTCTGCTGAGCTATGTTGAGCACTGAGAATGATGTTTTGAGACTTCCTCAAAACCAGTGCCTGTGTGAAGGTAGAGAATGAGGGGCATGGAGAGTCTAGGATAACCTCAAGGTCATCAGTGGTGGCTCCACTCATTGAAATAAGGGGATACAGGAGGAGGAGCAGATTTAGGGAGAAAAATGATGACTTCTGATTGGGCATGTTGAGTTTTTAGGAGCCTATAGCAATCCACGTGGCCTTGTTCTGTAGGGAAGGAGACACCTGGGTCTGGAACTTAGGGAGGAGTGCAGATGGAGACCTGGAGTGGGGATCAGCAGAGAAGAGTGGACATGATGCTACTGTGAAAAAAGCCAGCCTGGGAGATGCATTGCAGTGAGACATGCGTGGACTGAGGACAGAGCCTGGGGAGGGTAACAGCATCCACCCCAGACAGACAGGGGCCAAGGGGGAGGGGACGGAGGCGGGGCAACCAGGGAGGTAGGGGGAAAAGCAGGAGCAAGGAAGAAGTGAGCTCGGAGGAGAGAATTACCAAGGATCTTAGTAAGTGGGACAAAAAATGGTGACAAAAAGGCTCCCAGCTGCTCCAGTCAGTCTTAGTGCCACAGGACTGCAGCATTACTGACTTTCCCAAGCTTTTTGGATTTTGGAATTGTGGATAAGGGAGCATGGGTGTGGTGGGCATGGAGTTGCCCCATCCAGATTGGCCTTCAGGGAAAGAGTTCTGCTCAGCTGGGTGGTGGTGGGGTGCTGTCAGCAGACACCTCTGGCCACAGCCCCTTCAGGGTCGGCCTCAGCGGCAGAGCTCCCGTGGGGATGGCTGAAGCTGCCCTGGGGCCCACGTGGGAGCTCAGCATCTCCCTCTGCCCACCGCTGCTTCCTCTCTTCCCTTCCATGGCGGGTGGGGGGATCCCTGACAAACATCTCTCATCCCAAACTGCATCCTAGCATAGAACTCCAGGAAGCCCACTCTGTGACTTTACACATCGCAGCTCACCTGCCCTGGGAAGCTTACGGCCACGCCCACTCTAACATGTCTAACGCAGACCCCGGATCTGCCCTCTCAATTAACGGCGGCACCACGCTTGGAATCATCCTGACTTCACAGCCACAGCCAACCTGCCGAGGCATTCTGCCCATTAAAAAGTTTAAATATTGCCACATTTAGAATCCACCATTTCTCCTTACCTCCTCCGCTCCCACCCTGGTCCTGGGGGCCATTCTTGCCTGTGTGATTTTAAGAACCTCCCAACTGGTTTCCCAACTTCTACCCTTGGCCTTCTGCAGGCTGCTTAAACACAGCATCATCAAAGGATCCTTTAAAAATGGAGCTCAAACCCCGTCACTCCGCAACCCAATCCCCAGAGTGTTGCAATCTACCCCAAAGAAAAAGCCTGAGGCCCTTAGAATGGCCTGTGGAGTCCACGATCTGCTGCTCCCTCGTCTTCTGTCCTTAGCCCTTCATCTCATCTCCTGCTGCTCTCCCTTCACGCACTCCCTGGCCTCAGTGGCCACCTTGCTGCTCCTCAAGCAGATCAGACATGTTCCTGCCCCAGGGCCTTTGCACTGGCTGTTCCCTCTGCTTAGTGTGCCCTTCCTCCAGCTCTCTGGATGTCTTGTTCCCTCAAGCTTTCACATCTTTGCCTTATAATCAACTTACCACCAAAACCTTCCCTGACCACCACCCTATGTCAAGTTGCAATACCTTCCCATAGGTGCTTCCTGTCCACCTCCCCTGCTCTAAATTTCTCCACAGTGCTTATTCTAGTCCAACATACTTTATAAGTGAATCTTCATATTGCTCTATATTGTTTCCCTGTATAACGTATAATGTCTCACTATAATGAACATTCCATGGTGACTCATGTTATGTCTCTTTTGTTTGTTTCTGTATCCCCAGCACTTATGGGGCGCTCAGCACCTGGTTGCCATCAGGAACTACCTGCCAAATGAATGGATGGATTTAATCCAGTGAGGTATTATCATCTTTAGCTTTCAGATGAGGCCCAGAGAGGTTAAGCAACTTGCCCAAAGCCACATGGTTATTAACAGGAAGAATCAGTACCTGAACCATGGAGGCTTCTTGTTCTAGAACCTTCACTTTTAATGCCTGTCATAGGTTGAATTGTGTCCCTCTAAAATTCGTGTGTTGAAGTCACATGAATTCATGTGTTTTAACCTACAGCACCTCCGAATGTGACTGCATTTGGAGATCGGGCCTTTCAGGCTAAACAAGGTTATACGGGTGAGTCCTAAACCAGTCTGACTGGTGTTCTTATGAGACAAGGAGATTAAGGCACAGACACGCACAGAGGGATGACCACGTGAGGACACAGTGAGAAGGGGCCGTCTACACGCCAAGGAGAGAGGCGGCAGAGATTAACCCTACTGACACCTTGATCTTGGACTTCCCGCCTCCAGAATTGTGAGACAATACATTTCTGTTGTTAAAGCCGCCTGGTCTGTAGGACTTGGTTATGGAGGCCCCAGAGAACCAATACACTCACTGTGCAAACTGAGCATGCGAGGCAGCGCCTCATGTGGTCCTGCTGCCCTCTGAGCCCCGCCGCTAACACCACAGCTGCCCCGACACCACCAGCCACCTGGACTAGCTGCTGCTTTCCAAACATGCCCTGCTCTCTTGTGTGTTACTAGGGAGCATCCCATCCCATTCCATCTCATCTCACCTCACCTCACCTCACCCCATCCCATCGCATCGCATCCCATCGCATCAAATCAACATATAACAGCAACTTAGGAAGTGCTGTTACCACCTGGAATGTTGCTTACCACCTCCTTGCAAAGATGTCAAAATCTTAATCCCTAGAACCTGAGAATGTTACCTTATATGACAGGAGTCCTTGCAGATGTGCTTAAGGATCTTGAGATGGAAAGATTATTCTGGATCCAATCCAGACGGGCCCAATCACAGGGTCCTTGTAAAAAGGAGGCAGGAGGTCAGGGAATAGAGAAGCTGTTCCCCTGTTGGCTTTGAAGACTGATAAAGGGGCCACCAGCCAAGGAATGTGGGCCGTCTCTAAGTGGGCAAAGGCTGGAGAACAAATTCCCCCAGAGCAGAAGGAACCAGCCCTGCAGACACCTTGAGTCTGCTCCAGGGAGGCTGGTTTCAGACTTCTGGCTTCCAGAACCATAGAAGAAGAGATGTACGTTGTTCTAAGCTGCCAGGTTAGTGGTGATCTGTAACAGCAGTCACAGGACATCAGCACAGTCCCTGCCCCATCCCGACTGGCCCCCAAGAACCACTGCCTATTAACTCCTCAAGACATAGACACTGAATACGCTTTTATGCCTCCCCGATCCTCTTTATTGGAGGTGACAGTTCCTTGCCTTGGACTCACATTGTGTTTAGGGAATATTTACATTGTATGGGCAATGGGAGGACAGAATAGAACCAAGACATGATGGAGGTGGAAACTGCAGAGTCAGGTCACTGTGTGCACAAGTAGGGCCGACAGGTTGTTCAGAGCTCTCGAGTCCCCCCACCCACTGTGCGATCAGAATGGGTGAGCCAGGAGAGAAGGAGGAGGACTTGTGTGGGGATGGGGGGCGGTGCTACTGCAGAGCTGTGAGCCCTTCCCCCACCACAGGAGCGGGATGGGACCCTCCACTTACTCCTAACCCCTGGAGCGTGTGCATATTCTTATAGGACAAAGGAGATGGTTCCGTTACGGGTCTTGAGAGGAGGTGCTTATCCTGGATTATTTGGGTGGGTTCTAAATGCAGAGTCACGTATTCTCACAAGAGAGGTGGGGGGATTTGAGGGACAGACACATAGAGGAGGAGGCAACGGGAAGGTGGGGCAGAGACTGGAGAATGTGGCTACAAGTCAAGGAATGCTGGCAGCCACCAGGAGGCAGCAGAGAGGCGGGAACAGATTCTCCCCGAGCTTCTGGAGGAGCTCAGCCTTCCCAACAGTCTGATCTCAGACGTCTGGGCTCCAGAACTGTGAGGGACTAGCTAGCTGGTGTTAGAGCCACCAGCTTGGGGTACTTGACACCGCAGCCCCAGGACACTAATCACCCAAAGAATCACGCTTTCACCATCTCAGTGGCTGCAAGGAGCGACTAGCGGCACATTCCTCTGCTTGGTCGAGATTACTCCATCCCAGCCAGGAGGATGGCGGCTGATGAGGACCACAGGGATGCCCTAGAAGCCAGGCAGATGTCACCGACTCTGGGGCTGCATAACCAGTTTTCAGAACGTTCCACATTTCTTTTTTTTTTAAATTTTATTTTACTGAATTGTAGTCATTTTACAATGTTGTGTCAATTTCCTGTGGAGAGCAATTTTTCAGTTATACATGAACATACATATATTCATTGTCACATTCTTTTTCACTGTGAGCAACCACCAGATCTTGTAGGATTGTGAGCATATTTCCCTGTGCTATACAGTATAATCTTGTTTATCTATTCTGCATATGCCTGTCAGTATCTACAAACTCCCAGTCTATCCCTTCCCACCCCCTCCCCACTGGGAACCACAAGTTTGTTTTCTATGTCTATGAATCTGTTTCTGTTTTGTATTTGTGTTCTTTTTTTTTTTAAGATTCCACATATGAGCAATCTCATATGGTATTTTTCTTTCTCTTTCTGGCTTACTTCACTTAGAATGACATTCTCCAGGGACATCCATGTTGCTGCAAATGGCGTTATGTTGTTATTTTTATGGCTGTATAGTATTCCATTGTATAAATATATCACTTCTTCCTTATCCAGTGATCTGTTGATGGACATTTAGGCTGTTTCCACGTCTTGGCTATTGTAAATAGTGCTGCTATGAACATTGGGGTGCAGGTGTCTTTTTGAAATAGGGTTTCTTCTGGATATATGCCCAGGAGTGGGATTACTGGGTCATATGGTAAGTCTATTCCTAGTTTTTGAGGAATCTCCATACTGTTTTCCACAGTGGCTGCACTAAACTGCATTCCCACCAGCAGTGTAGGAGGGTTCCCTTTTCTCCACAGCCTCTCCAGCATTTGTCATTTGTGGACTTCTGAATGATGGCCATTCTGGCTGGTGTGAGGTGATACCTCATTGTAGTTTTGATTTGCATTTCTCTGATAATTAGTGATTCTGAGCATCTTTTCTTGTGCCTATTGATCATTTGTATATCTTCCTTGGAGAATTGCTTGTTTAGGTCTTCAGCTGATTTTTGGATTGGGTTGTTTGTTTTTTTCTTATTTAGTCATATGAGCTGCTTATATATTCTGGAGATCAAGCCTTTGTCAGTTTCATCTTTTGCAAAAATTTTCTCCCATTCTGTAGGTTGTCATTTTATTTTGCTTATGGTTTCCTTTGCTGTGCAAAAGCTTGTAAGTTTCATTAGGTCCCATTTGTTTATTCTTGCTTTTATTTCTATTGCTTGGGTAGACTGCCCTAGGAGAATATTTTTGAGATGTATGTGAGATAATGTTTTGCCTGTTTTCTTCTGGGGGTTTATTGTATCTTGTCTTCTATTTAAGTCTTTGATCCATTTTGAGTTTATTTTTGTTCATGGTGTAAGGGAGTGTTCTAGCTTCATTGATTTACATGCTGCTGTCCAGTTTTCCCAACACCATTTGCTGAAGAGACTCTTTATTCCATGGTATGTTCTTGCCTCCTTTGTCGAAGATCAGTTGACCAAAAGTTTGTAGATTCATTTCTGGTCTGTTTCTGTACTAATACCATGCTGTTTTGATTACTGTAGCTCTATAGTGTTGTCTGAAGTCTGGGAGGGTTATTCATCCAGCCTCTTTCTTTTTCTTCAGTGATGCTTTGGCAATTTTAGGTCTGTTGTGGTTCCATATAAATTTTATTATGATTTGTTTTAGTCTGTGAAATATGTCCTGGGTAATCTGATAGGGATTGCATTAAATCTGTAGATTGCTTTGGGCAGTATGACCATTTTAACAATATTGATTCTTCCAATCCAGGGGCATGGGATATCTTTCCATTTTTAAAGTCTTCTTTAATTTCCTTCACCAGTGGTTTATAGTTCTCCATGTATAAGTCTTTCACCTCCTTGGTTAGATTTATTCCTAGGTATTTTATTACTTTGGGTGCTATTTTAAAGGGGATTGTTTCTTTCCTTTCCTTTCCTGTTGATTCATCATTAGTGTAAAGAAATGCAACTGATTTTTGAATGTTAATCTTGTAGTCTGCTACTTTGCTGAATTCTTCAATTAGTTCTAGTAGTTTTTGTGTGGACCTTTTAGGGTTTTCTATATATAGTATCATGTCATCTGCATATAGTGACAATTTTACCTCTTCTTTTCCAATTTGGATCCCTTTTATTTCTCTCTCTTGCCTGATTGCTGTGGCTAGCACTTCTAAGATTATGCTGAATAGGAGTGGTGAGAGTGGACAGCCTTGTCTTGTCCCAGATTTTAGTAGGAAGCTTTTGAGTTTTTCACCATTGAGTACTACGCTGGCTGTAGGTTTGTCATATATAGCTTTTATTATGTTGAGATATGTTCCTTCTATACCCACTTTGGTGAGAGTTTTTATCATAAATGGGTGTTGAATTTTATCAAGTGCTTTTTCTGCATCTATTGAGATGATCATGTGGTTTCTGTCCTTTCTCTTGTTGATGTGATGTATTATATTGACTGATTTGCGTATGTTGAACCACCCATGTGTCCCTGGGATGAACCCCACTTGATCATGGTGTATAATCTTGTTTATGTGCTGTTGCATTCTATTTGCTAATAATCTGGTAAGGATTTTTGCATCTGTGTTCATCAGTGATATTGGTCTGTAATTCTCTTTTTTGGTAGTGTCTTTGCCTGGTTTTGGTATCAGGGTGATTGTGGCTTCATAGAATGAGTTTGTGAGTATTCCCTCCTTTCAATCTTCTGGAAGAGTTTGAGAAGGACTGGTATGAGTTCTTCATTGTATGTTTGGTAGAATTCCCCAGTGAAGCCGTCTGGTTGGACTTTTATTTGTAGGGAGGTTTTTTATTGCTAATTCGATTTCATTTCTAGTGATCGGTTTGTTCAAGTGGTCAGTTTCTTCTTGATTCAGTCTTGGTGGACTATATGTTTCCAGAAACTTGTCCATCTCCTCTAGGTTATCCATTTTGTTTCCATATAGTTGTTCATAAAAAACGTTCCACATTTCTGTTGCAAATCCAGCCTTCTGCGTGGAACCCTTGGAGGGCTCAAGTTCTCTCTCAGGACATGTTTTCTTGGGATTGCATCTGAGGGACCATCCTATCTGGAGACAATTTAGCCAGAAATCAGAGCACAGCCACATTTCCAAGTTCACACTGCCTTAGGAGATAAGCTCGCTAATTAACTCTGTCTTAGGCTGTGGGAAAGAGATAAGCAGGGAAACTAGGTGTTTGGAAAAACAGGAGAGAGAATGGCAGGAAAGGTGACATCAAAGTCAGGAAGAAATGGGTGCCAATCCTGGGCCAGCCACGTGCCCTGGGATGCGGGTAAAGCAGGCTCCCGGAGCCCAGGTGTCCTCGTCAGGAGTAGGGTGTTTCATTGGCAGGATGCAGTGAAGATCAGGGTGAATGTGGCAGAGTACCTACCTCTGAACAGGTGCTCTGCTTAAGGAAGATGATATTAATTGAGAAAATTCTCTCTGGTCTTCTTGGATAAGCAGAATGCCCACCGTGGACTTGGTGAGCAGCTGGCCCCCATCTGTGCGGTTAACGATGATGGGGATGAGGATGGTTAGATGATGGAAAGCTGTCATTCCCAAAGCCCACAGGCCCTGCATCGACAGCTGCCTGGATGCGAGGAAGTATCTTCCTGCCAACTGTGTGGCTCTATTAGTTTCCTGTGGCTGCTCTAACAAATCATCATAAACCTGGTGACTTAACACAGTAGATATTTATTCTCTCTCAGGTCTGGAGTCTAGACATCTGAAATCGAGGTGTTGGCAGGCTTGGTTTTCTCTGGATTCTGTGAGGGAGGAACCATCCTGTGCCTCTTAACTTGCAGTGTCGCCGGCCAACCATGGTGTTCTTTGGATGGTAGCCACATCACCCCAACCTCTGCCATCTTCACCTTGCCCTCTGTGTGTCTTTCTGTGTCCTCTCCATGTCTTATAAGGACACTAGTCATTGGATTTGAGGCCCACCCTGAATCTAGGGTGATTTCCTCTTGAGACCCATAACCAATGACATTGGCAAAGACCTTATTTCTAAACAAGGTCACATTCTGAGATCCTGAATGGACGTGAGTCTTAGGGGGTCAATATTCCCCCCACTACAGGAGTAAAGAGCACAAACATTGCCAGCCCTCTGATGCCAGGGCACCTGCACACGTGACCCATAAGAGTCATAACCACTTGGAGTCTCAGCCTCCTCGTGGTCAAAGTAGGAACAAGACGTTCTGCCCAGCACGCTGGTGTGAGGGCTGGGTGAGACTGCTGGGGAGAAATACTCAGCACAGAACCCGGAATGCTGGCTAAACACACGATTGTTCACACTGTCACCATTGTCGTACGACCTTTACTATTGCCCTGAGGGTCCGTATGGGAGAAGTGAGTGGCCAGTGCACAGTTTGGCCAGTTCACCTGGGTGTGGGTCTCCAGGCAGCCAGAGTTGGTCCTTAACCCTGGAAACTTCCACGAACAGGAAAGTGGTTTGGGCTGGACTGGATGCTCAGGGATCTTCCAGAAAACATGTTAAAATGCCATTCCTGTTGCCTACCCAGTGGCCTGGATGGGGGGCGGGTGGGCCACCTGACCATAGAAGAAGGTTCTGAAGCACAGCTATGCAGCTGCAGAACCCCTAAATCTGGTTCAGCCCCTCATTTCATTGATGGGGAACCCAAGACCCAGAAAGGAACAAGGACTTGCCAAGATCGATGCAGATTTTGTTAAAGTTCTGGTGAGATTCCAAGAGCATCCACTAAGCATCCTCTTTCTTGAGCCTCACAGCCCCCCTGGGGGTCACCTGGGGCACGGGGCTCACCTGGGGCATGCGGGTCTGGTGTCTCCTCGTTCTGGCCAAGAATTAGGGCTCGGAAAAGTGACTGATGAAGGGTACATGGTCGGCTCAAGGTCATTTCACCAAAAGACAACAATGTAAAATCCATTTGTGAATAAGAGTAAGAATAAGGTAAAAAGAGAAACCCCGTCTACGGCTGTGTGGGGATCCCTTGCTCTCTGCACCTTTGTTCTCCAAACTCTTGCTTCCCAAACACAGGAATCTAATAAATTAAGATAAATGTGTTGATGCATCTCTTGCTATCCCAAAACCCTGTTGCTTGTGTGTATGAGTCTCTGAAACGAAACGGATTCCGAGAGGAAGGAAGACAACTGTCCTACCATGGGTACCGATATATTTTATGCTGCTCAGCTGTGTTTCCTCTTGCCCCAGTAGCCTTCAGCTGTAACAACAGGGAATTAAATTTAAAAACAGAGGGAAAATGTTCAAAATTCACCTATGCAGGCAAAATGAAGCATAAGACAGAAATCAATTAAAGGCGTTAAAACCATTCTATTCCACACCGAATTCTGTACATTCTTGATAGATGAGTTAAAAGAGATAAGATAAATTCAGCAAATTATTTTTCTCTGTGACTTGGCTTTCAGCCATCTGACCATTCAGGGAGTTGACTTTTGATGAATTAACTTTCAGTAATGGCTTTGCCTCCTACATGGCCAGTTGGCGGAGGGACGGATGTTTGGGTCGTATGCTGAGACCTTCAAATTAATTAAGGTCTTTGACATTTCCCAGTAGTCTGCCTTCACCATTGCAATTTGTCTTCTCATCAAACTCTCTTCAAATTACCCCGGTGGAGTGTGTCATACATTCTCAGCAGGGACCCTTGTAATCGGGGAGAACAAATCTGACTCCATGTTGGATTTGTTTCTTTTACTCTAACCTTTGTCTTCTATTGCTCTTGCTACAAGTTCATCCCTAAAGGGATGTTGCCTATGAGCTAAACTTATACATAATGGCCCATCTCTGGGAACCCTGGCTCCCAGGTAATGAGCATTAAGCTAAAATACCTTTGTGTAGCTCACAGGAAACACCCTGAGCAGGCCCACCTGTGACTGACCGCAGGAAGGAAGGAATTAACATCCCCTCTGGAGGCTGATGGGAACCAGGAAATGTTTGATTTTACTCCTTCTGCTTTTAGTATAAAAGAAGCCTGGATTCTAACTCTGCCTTATCTTGGTAGCCTGTTGTAGATCTTAAGAACTCAGGCTTTGGAGTCACACTAACCTGAACTGGAATCTTAGCTCCCCTGCTCATCAGCTGTGTGACTCTTGGTAAACACTTAACCTCTCTGAGCCTCAACTTCTCACCCAGACTCCTTCCCCGATGATGATAGATTACGTCCTCTTTTTCTTTGCTTAGAAACTGCCTCTAATCCTGGGCTCTGAGCTCCTAGTTGGGACGTTTCTTATTCCTGTTTGCCCTCCTGGGACGAAGGAACCCCTTGTACTAATTTAACGAACTTATGTCTTTATCTACATTATTCTCAACTGGGATGAAAATTAGTCCTTGGGGGTGGGTCTGGTGACAGAACATCTTAACTATGACAGTGGTTTGTGGTGCTTCAAAGCTCAGTCTTACCTGGCCCAATCATTTCTTAGTATATAATTTCTCTTATTAGGGAGAAATTAATTGCAGTTAAAATTAGTCTATCCTGTGCCTGTTCAGGCTTGCATGGGTGGCGGCCCCTGCTGCTCTTTTATGCTTCAGGCATGTCCGTGGGGGCAGGGACACCGTCTGTCTCGCTCTCTGTTATCTCCAATCCTGGCCCAGAGCCTGGCAAGGGAACTACAATAAGAATACACATTTGGTCTCTCTCCATGGTTCCTGGCAGAGGGCATGGAGCGCCTCAAACCCTTGGAAGTTCCTGAGTGATAGGAGCGTCTCCTTGTTCCTACGGAGCCCCTAACACCACGCCAGAGTTTATGCTGAGAAGGTGACTCACGTGGCCCTTAGACAGTTTCCAAGGAGAAGCTGGCCTTGCTGACAAGGCTGGAGATTTCAGCTCAACCCTCCTACCTCCACAGAGGCAGAGTTCAGTCCCCTCTGGCCAGTGGCTGAGTCGATCATGCCTGTGTGACGAAACCTCTGCAGAAGTTCCTACATGGAGTCGGGGTGCTTGCAGGCTGGTGAGCGCTGCTAGGGGCTGGGAAGGTGGGGGCCCGGGACGGGGCCCGGAAGCGCCACACTCACTCCCAGTACCTCGCCCTGGGCGTCTCTCCCATTTCCTGAGTTGTGTCCTTTATATAAGCTGTAGTCGTAGGTAGAGCATGTTCCAGAGTTCTGGGAGGCATTCTAGCAAAGCACTGAACCCGAGGGGGCGGGTCTTGGGAAGCCCTGCGCTGCAGTCAGTCAGGAGGAGATGCGGTCACCCGGGGACCCCGGCTGCAGCTGGCGTGCGAAGCCGGGGAGTCCTGCGGGACTGAGCCCTGGTCTTGAGGGTCTGTGCTCGCTCTGGGCAGATAGCGTGAGGACTGAATCGAATGGCTGGACGCCCAGCTGGTGTGAGAGACGTGGAGAATTGGTGTGGGGAAAAATGACACAGAAAACACCACACGTCACACCGTAGGGACTTGCTGAGTGAGTGTCGAATAAATACGTGAGAAATACAATCACTTCCTGAGTGCTAGCCAGTTGCCAGGCTCTGTGTCTGGTGCCTGGAGCACAGAAGGGATGGAGACGAGGTCCCTGCTTTTGCAACACCCCCGATGTTAGATGGGACTGAGCAGCCACGGCCTCTGCAGTACGGGGTGAAGAGAATGAGACCAGCAGCAAATCTCGGGGCGGAGGGAGCACGGAGGAGGGGCTGTCTGGTTCTAAGAAAGGTTCAAGGGTCAGTGTGCGCTGACTTTTTAAAGCTGAGAAGCCATTCCTCAAATGGATAAGGTGGGGGAACAGATGTGCAAAGGCTGGACTTCTGCAAGCATGGGTGGCCAGTGGGGCAGCTGCAGGCACCTCCGTGTGGCCGGGAAGCAGGGAGAATGTGTGGTGTGGGGAGAGGGTCAGGGTGGGCAAGAGGGGCAGGCGGGGCAGAGATCCTGATGGTCCCCGCAGAGGTCAGTACATGTGGGCAGTCTTTCCAGATAAGTCCATGTGACAGATAGAGGTGTCCCGTTCTGCTCCCTGGGCACTTGGCATCTCCTCCCTCAGTACTGCGCGAGCCCCTGGAGCGTTCAGATCCCAGTGTGCACCTTCATAAGAGCTGAGATCAAACTCCACCCTGTTGCGTGGACCAGGGTGCGTCCGTCCTTCCCAGCCACTCGTAAACTGCGCTTACAGGGCTTAACTTCGTGCCGGGCACAGAGTCAGCCGTCATAAGCTTTTTCAGACTGTAACTGACAGGCTTCGGGACAATCTCCTTTCCCTTGAAGTTAAGTTCTTTCATCTGCCTCATTCATTAGGCTTCTCCGCCACTGCCTGGGGGTTATGCCCACGAATAAAATATGTGGCAGGAAACTGCCTTTCTGGTTTTCTTTCTTTGCCTTCACCTAATTCCAGCTCCCTGTCAAGTCTCCTTGAGTTGATCTGCTCGCCACAGAAGCTGCCTCAGGCTAACTTAAAGCTTCTCTCCTGGGAGGTTGAGCCTTTTCATTCAATCCTGGAGGGGCGGCCCCCACCAGGAAACCCTCGGCCATTTATCTCCTAGTGTCTCCCAGCCAGTCTCCTAGGGTGGCTCCTCTTGGGATCTGCTCCTTCCTGTCCACTTAGGAAGATGCAAGGTGCTCTCACAACCCAAATGGCAGCTCCCCTCGGACAGGTCATTGTCCTGGGGGCTTAAGCTGTGTGCCGTCAGTGTGAGTCCAAGCGAAGCTTCTAAGCCCTGGTTGATCTCATGGCCACAGTAGCTGGAGGGGGCGGGGCCCAGCTGCGGGGTGAACACAGGGGGTCTGGGGAGCAGAGGGTAAGGACGGACAGCTGATTTTGTTAGAGCAGGCAGACAGCTAGATATAAGCAAAGAAAGGAGGACAAAGGCCAAATGGCAGGAACTGGGTAGAAAGGAGGGGCACGGGCTTAATGCAGGAAACCCTTTATCATGTAAAAACAGGGGTCGCTGGGCAGAGAAAGAAAAGCAGGAACCTCTGGGCTGATAAGTGGTCACACATTTTGGAGTGACAAGTGCCCTGGAGGCCGACAAAGAAAGGTGGAAAGGGCAAGAATCTCCAGTGTCCGAAGTAACCTTTTGCTCATTATGCCCTCATTTCAATAAAATTAGCCTTGCAGATTGGAAGTACCCATCATGCACCGACACCAAGACACTTCAGATCCAGACTAAATAACAAACCCCTTCGGGAAGGTGGAGTTAGGATGAAAATCAGGGAATATGACCCCAGACCCTTTCCTCCCCAATGACTATCCCACCCATTCATTTTCACACCCTAAGTAACCAACTTGCCAAAGAAACTCAGGGCAGATGCTCACCTGAATCCACCCGGTCTCTCCTTGAGAGTGTACTGTCTACCCTTTAATAAATCTTCACTTTACTTTAACCTCCTCTTCTCATCTCTGAATTCTTTCTGCAGCAAGACAAGAACCGAGTCCACGGCAATAATCTGAGCCTGGGGGCCAGGTGGACCTCCCTTGGGGACCCTCTCAGACACTGATGGAGAGCTGGGTCTGAAGTGCCAGGCACTCAGCACACAGCGTGGTTATGAGACAGCAGCGCTTGCAAACACCGGGAGGGAAACAAGATCATCACGAGGAGAGTGAGGGTTTGAGGAAAAGCACAGAAGGCAGAGCTTTGTGGTTTTGGTCAGGGAAGCACTTCTGGTGGGTTTGTGGATGAGCCCAATTTGCATTCTTTGTGTAACTGGTTTGTACCCTCCCATCCGCTTCCCAGATCCACTCTTCTCACTGCAAATCTGCCCCGTGAAGTTCATGCTTAAGATTTCCCCCAGCAGACCTCTCTGGAGCTCAGGATAAAATCGCGAATCTTAGTGTGATGCCCCAGGCTCCCTGGACTGGCTCCAGACTCGTCCTCTGTGCCGTGTCCCACCCGAGCTCGCCGGCGCCACCCCAGAGGTGCCATTGAGCTGGCGTCTGCTGAGGCCTGAATCAGCGTTCACTGTCAGTCTCTAAGCCACCCGGGGGATTGTAAAGTGTTCAGCCAAGGCTGAAAAACAAGGCTCTAGCCCAGGGATTTCCAAATTTGGCTGCAGGGTGGAATCACGCGTGAGTGTTAGAAACTGTGGGACCAGGTCCCACCCCGAGACCAGGGTTTGGTTGGCTGTGGAGGCAGCCCGGGCATTCGGACTTTTAGAAGCTCCCCAGGTGATTCAGCACTGTTTGGGGACCACTGCTCTGGTCCAGCTGGGTCACTGGTGTTTCCTTTGCCATTAACTTCCTTTTACATTCTGGCATTTTTGCTGGCTGGTCCTGCTGTGTGGAAATTCATCTTTCTTTCCCTCTTAAACTAGCTCACTCTCCTTCTTCCAAATGTCAGAATGGAGGGACTCTAGAGAGGGTGGCGAACTTTTTCTGAAAAAGCTCAGAAAGGAAATAGATCAGGGTTATTTTTGGCCACCACGTCTGGTCTCTGTCACACATTCTTCCTGTTTTCCTTTTAAATTGTAAAAGCCATTCGTTGCTCGTGGGTCATACATGAAAGGCCATGGGCCAGAATTGGCTTACAGGCCCTAGTTTGCTGATGTTGAACTTTTTGTCAGCTAGTGAGTTCCCCATCAATGGAAGCAATCAAGTCATGGTTGGAGGACTTCCTGGCAGGGAAATCTTCAATGAGACTTAAGTGTCCAATGAATAACTGGACTGAAAACCTTTCTGTTCTTTTATGAACTTGGGATGTCTTAGTTCTAATTCGTCCCAGCTCCCGGGCATAATTCCTCATCTGCCAAAGGGTCTCGGATGTCCCCCACCAGCTTTGAAATTGTTCCCATGTGCTGCTCTGCCCCAGTTCATTGTGAAGCTCCGTGCGTGTCAGCTCAGCCTTTGCGTCAATACCGAGTGCTATGATTTAGAAAGTATCTGAGTTTAAGAGACGAAGAAGGACCCATCCTGACCTCGGTGTGCAGATAGTATCTGAAGCAGGAACAGCTGGAAACCATGAAAATCAAACTGCTCTAAATTGACCTTCAGCCCTGGAGATCTGACAACTAGACACGAATGGCAGAATTCTACCTTTCTGTGTAGACACACACAGGACTGATTCACATCGACCCAGAGTAGACGCAGCCTAAGCAGATAAAGACAGAAGCTTCCCCTCTTAACCCCAATTCTCTGTGTCGGCCCTGCAGGTCAATTCAAAAGGGGCTAATTGCACCACCTTTTAGCAAACAGCCGATGAGTTTTGACCACGTGCACAGATCAGAGTGAAGACGGCAGGCTAAGATGGTGTAGGTTCAAATCCAGCCCTTGCCTCTTAGCTGCGTGATTTGGGGAAAATTACTTAATGTGTTCTTTGGGTTTTTTCATTTATAAAATGGGAATAAAATTAGTTTGGGAAGGAAAGCTATCACAGCTTACCTATAATGCATCTTTTATCACCTGGGATAGGGAGGGAGGAAAAAAAAATAACCCAGTCCATTCTGTTCGTAAGCTTGCTAAACCATCCTTGTAATGGTATTTTCTGGCAGAAAGATAAGAGAGAGTCCTTATGTGCAAAATGCTTCTTAGTAGGCTATCCCTGGTCTATTTAGAATGGAATGTGTAGCTACGGGGACAGTCCACTGGAAAATGCCAGTGTCAGCTGTGTAATTATCCAAGTATGAAATGAAGATGCTTTATGAGTAAAATAGTTCCTGTGTATAAGTGTATTCCCTGCATGTTTTATTTAGAGGCCTTATAAGTTTAACCTGGACCGGAAGGCCCTCTAACGTGCAGGGAAGAATCTGGGGAGTTGCACTGATGGTTTTAGACTTCACCTGTGCTTTATCATGAGTGGTGTCCTGAGAATTATCAGTAAAGTTTGATTCCGAAAACGTGTCTGCTTATTGTGATTTTATTTTGACAACTGGACTCTGGGGTGTGTTCATGTAGTTATTTTTACAAGAATTAAAGCACTTGGAACACGACCTGGTACATAGGAAGTGCTCAATAACTGTTATTATCAGAAACTGGTGTGAAGACTAGATCAGGGGCCAGGGGGAATGTGTTGAAAAAATTCAGAGCTGTGCATGGATGTGAATTCTCATCCTCTGCAATGGGTAAAAAAGCACAGGGTTTTAAAGAATCTGGGTTCAAATCTTGACTCCAACACTTACCAGCAGTTTTATGTTGGGGACTTTGTAACCTCTCTGGCCTTCAGTTTCCTCATTTGTCAATGAGGGTGGTTAATTCTAGTTTCAAGACTAATGTGCAGAGTAGGGGTGATGTGTAAGGCACCCAGCACGGGCACAACCAAGAAAGGTTAATGCCCGAACGCCATTACTGGTGTGGCAAGGGCAGGGCAAAGGGCAGGATGGGGCCAGAGAGGACCCTAGTCACTGCCTCTGGGTTTAATCAAATCACTTGTGGTAACCTGCCCTGCCTCCCTCTTAGAACAGCCCAGCAGTGACAGCGCCTGTCCTGGGCCCTTCTGAGCTCTCTGGTCATTATGAGCACCCACAAGTCCTTCTAGGTCTCAGGCCAGAACTGGCACTTTGGGGGAACTGGTGTTTCAGGTACAGGCCATGCTCACAGCAGAGATTCCTGGCTGCCCGAATTATCTGTGATGCACCTTTCACAGCACAAAGCTCTTGCTGGTGAGCAGCTGCTCAGCAGGGCCTCCATTTCCCAGCCCCTATGCCTCTAAGTCTGGCCCTGTGACTTGTCCTCACCACTGGAATATGAATGGAAGAGATGGGGTTACTCTGGGTCAAGGCTCTTAAGAAGCTTCCTCCATGTGCATTTCCCTCTCCTGCCTACTGGATGCAATGGACAGTGCATCCCCAGGACTGGTAGAGCCACAGCACCGACGGAGCCTGGGTCCAAGCCACCCACCTAAAAGGGACACTGGCTGTGGATGGTTACACGGATGAGGAGGTGAGTTTTACTGTGGGAGCTGTGGCCATTGGGGACCTATTTGTTAGGCAGCTAGCATTATGCTGACCAATACACCGATGTTAACATGACTCAGAATTCCGACCCGATCCGTCAGGCAGTTGAAGTGCACTGCTCAAGAATGCATTATTAAGGATCATTTTGCTAAGTCAGTGACCTCAGGACCGTTTTTTAAGTTAGTAAGGCTGGGTTAAAAGCAATGAGACCATTCTTTTTGTCTGCGGTTAAGGTGTTGTTGGGCCCTATAGCAGGTGTGCCGTCTATTTGTTGCAGAGATGAGAAAGTGATTGGACGTTTCCAACAACAGTACATACTCTTCAGTTCGGACTTCGAGATTTAAAAATCTAGTTCTATTTTATCTTTGCCTCCACCTCCAGTTTAGCACAGAGCAGGTGCTCAATAAATGCTTGTGTAATTGATTTGAATAGAATTAAACCTACGTCTGTTCTTTCTCTAATAAAGAATTTTGGTATCAGCTTAGCTAATCCTTTTAGTACATGCAGTTGGCTAATGCCTCCTCCATATTTCCACTGACATCATGAAACCCAGCTGCCTCTTCCTAAGGAACTTCAGGGATATGGCAGAACTGGGGGCCTGTGGCCTCCACCAGCTAGAAAGCCACTGTCACACCTGCTCCCAAAGCCTGCATCCCTCCTTCCTGGCTCCTTACTCACTTCTGTCACCCATCCCTTAACGTGTCTGGAATACTTGCTAGGTTCTCAGGGGAAGATAAGGAACCACATACAAGGTCCTTTCGTGGGGCTTATATTCTAGTCAGGGGGAGACACATGAAACCCGGCCTCCGCGGACCACCACCCACAGGCCACATCTGGCCCTCCACCTGCTCATGTAGGTAAAGTTTTATTGGGACACAGCCATGTACCCTTCCTCTGCACTGCCTGGGGCTGCACTTGCACTGCAGAGCTGCATCGTTGCGACTGAGGCTGCGTGGCCTGTAAAATATTTACTATTGTGCCCTTTACAGAAAACAGTCTGTCAATCCCTGTGTTAAACAAATGAGCAGACCGTGAGCTGACGAGGCCAGGAAAGATGCTGGGAAGGAAGTGAACCGGGATGATGTGATGGAGAGTATGCGTGCATGTAGGGCATGTGGGTGCACGGGTGTGGTGTGCATACCTGTGTGTCTGTGAGTGTTTGTGTCCAGTGGTGTGTGTGTGCCCGTGTATCTCACTGGGCAGGTGTCATCTCAGCCTAGAAGCCCTGTGAGCACAGAGACTGCCCCTCTGGGTCTGCACCCCAGTGTCCCCAGGCCTCGCCCAGAGCCACTGGCCGCCCAGCTCCAGGGGCACCGCTGTGAATGCTGCCCATGGTGGGGGGACACGTGGAGGCTGCGTGGGGCTGAACACCTCCCCTCCTTGAACCTCCTTCACCTGCAACGTGTGCTCCTCACTCATCCTCCTGTTAATTAGCCACCCCGCCTGGAAGGTGCCTTCCCCTTCCTCCAGCCGTCTCATCATGGCAGCGCAGTGTGTGTGTGTGTGTGTGTGTGTGTATGTGCGTGTGCATGCGCGCACACGTGTGAGTGCCTGGTGCCTCCCCCCAGTCATTCTACAGCCCATTCCACCATCTCATTATAACATTCTGTGGTCCCAGGTAGGGATGGGACATGAAACACGGTGGCCCCTGAAAATCAGCAGCACAAAAGGAGAGAGAGAAATTCAGCTCCATTTGTTCTCATAGAAACTTAGTGTTGTTTTCATCAACATAGGAACCAGGGCAGAGACGCAGCGCGGCAGCCCCTCCCGGAGAGGTCTGTACAACAGACCTCCCTGAACCACCTTCCTGGTCCCACCCTGGCCTGTGATGGGCCCCGGTGGGATCCAGACCCAGAGCCAGGGGAGGGCAGGGCCCTCGGTCCCACCCACCCTGGCCATTTGACAGATGAGGAGACTGAGGCCCCAGGAGAGGAGAGGATGTTCCTACTAGGAAAGCGGCAGAGCTGGGACTGAAGATGGGTCCTGGGTAAACTGAGGCTCTGAAGACTTCACATCTACACAGGTGTAAGTGGGTGATGAGGGACCTGGGAGTCGACAAGTCCATCACTCCTTGCTCTGTGCAAGGAGGTGCCCATCTCTGCCTCTTCCTGAGCTACCAGGAGCCCTAAAGTAGTGAGCACACATCAAGTGCTTGGCACACACCAGGACGCGTGTACACACGTGTACACACAAGTACAGCACACAGGCAATGACCACTGCGTCTCGGACATCGTCATCGTCTCATCCCTGTATCTTCCACACTAAGCTGGAGCTTCTCTGTGGGCACAGACTGTAACCGAGTAGCTTTGATTCACCCCAAACCAGTGTATCCGGCTCACAGCTCTCGCAGCGGCTCCCAGCTGCTGGGCTGTCGTACGCTATTGTCTATGCATCTTTGGGGAGCCCGTTACCCATCCATCGGTGGGATGGAAATGAAGGCAGTCGCTGCATTTAAACAGGTGGACTCTCTTCCCCCTCCATCCTCAGTGGCCCTCGCCCCTCCCTGGACCCCAAGGAGTCATCTGTACTGAGACACCCCACCCTGGTGGCGCCGTGAGTCCCTGGGCCAGCCAGTGAGGAAGGAGGGACGCCTTACCTGGCCTGCTGCAGAAGGAGGCGATGATGGCCAGAATGCACATGATACTCAGGTAGTGGATCTAGGGAGCTTGGTCCTGCGAGAGAGCAGCCGTTGGGCAGGGAAGGAGCTCCTCCTCGATCCAGCTGTGTGACCTGGGGCAGGTCACTTTCTATCTCTGAGCCCCAGTTTCAGCGTCTGTAAAATTGGGACAAGGATGACCCCTAAGCTATCCCATCGCCGATTTTACAGATGAGGGAGTGAAATGGGATGTTGCCTTTGAAGAGGTTAGCACAGTCCTGGCACACAGTAGGTGGTCAATAAATGAATAACTAACATGTATTGAGGGCTTAGATGGAAGCAGGCAATATGAGACATTTTTACAGGCATTATCACATTTCAAAAATGCTCTTAGTCAATCCCTATTATTATGTAAAACACTGTATTTCTACACCTGCTGTCCTGACGAGGTGTAAGATGACTTAACTCCTGTCATTAAATGTGCCTGGAGGGGCTGTCACTTGTCTAGCACGTGGGGGTGGCTTCACGCTGGGTGTGGAAGGACGTTTAGGAAATTGCCGCCGCTCTAGCAGACCGGATGGTTGATGAGAACATGGTGTCACTGGCGCTGGGACATGATGAGTGTGGGAACAGGTGCTGGGGCACCTGAGCCCAGTCTGGAGAGACTCAGGGTGGGAGGAGTCTGTGCTCACCTCGAAGGCTGAGCTGAAGTCAGCCGGGGGAAAAGGAAAGGAAAGGAGTTCCCGGAGAGGGTTCTGCGTGGGCAAGGGCATGGAGGCACAAGAGAGACAGGCAGGGGTGAGCGGCAAATGTCCAGAACAGAGGGCGGGGGGAGAGGGAGGCCCCTCCGTGCCAAGTCCTCCAGCTCCTGCTGCAGGGGGGTCTAGGGTTGGGAGGAGCCTTGCAAGCTCTTGTATGGCTCTCTGCTAGGTCATTCATCCACCTATCCATCCACCCATCCACCCATCCGTTGGTCAATCCATCCATCCATCCATCCACCCACACATCCATCCATCCACCCATCCAGCCATCCATTTGCAGATCGTTCCAAGTTCCTCCTGGGCACCATGCACTGGGCTGGGAGGTGGGAATGTGGAAATGATAGAGGCGTGGTCCTCACCCCCACAACTCACTGTCCATCGGGAGAGAGAGATGTGTCAACAGTGAAAGCCACTGCTATGTGATGAGGTTGCAGAATTGCCTCTGGGGTCCCTGGGAACACAGAGGAGGGTGTCTCCCTCAGATGTGGGGTGAGGGAAGCCTTCCTGGAGGAGGAGGTATCCAAGAGGCAGAAGGGCTTCCTGAGTCAGAAAAGCAAGAGAAGCCAGTTGAGGAGGGAGCCCTGGGAGGAGGAAGGGGCCAGGCTCTTTGGGGGACTCCCCAGGCCAAAGGCCTAAAAGCACTGGGGCTGAAGCCAGGCCCACACAGACCTCGCTTGGGGAGTGACAGACACGTGTCCTCACCTGCAGCGTCAGTGTGATGGTGAGGATCCCAAAGAGCGTCATCAGCCCAAAGCCGCCAATGAGGAGGGGTCTCCGTCCCACGTGCTCGATGGCCAAGCCCTAGGTCAGGGTCAGAGAGAGACAGTTATGACTCCACTTTTGGCAGCAAGCGAAGGGGACCATGGTGCTGGGAACCACACTGGGGTCATGGCTAAAGGGCTCTCAGCTGGAGACTCTTGGCCACTTCCTCCGCTGCCACAACCAGGAGGAAACATCTCTTTGAGAAAGGAGGAAAGGCAGGGAGGATAAAGTGACAGATCATGGGCACTGGCTGTGTCCACACACTCACATTTCCCCTAATCTTCCTCATTGGGGACGGTGGGCTTATCTGCTGGGAGTCTGGAAAAGCTACAGAACGTATGTGGTTCCCAGCCCTTCCCCCACCTTTGGCTCCAGTGGGCGGGAGGCAAGCATTCTCCATCCCTCCGTGTCATGTCGTGTCGTGGGTGCTCTAGGGGCAACTCCCAGGGCAGAGGTCCAGGGGTGGGAGTGGGCAGAGAAGGCTCCGCTGTTTTTCACTCTGCCTGTGCCCGGGCAGGTCAGCTTCATTCTGGAGTGTGAGATCCGTAACCCGAGGTGACTGCAGCCCCTGAAACCATGTCCCCAACCCAGCTTCCCGCAGCTGTAGGGCTGTCACCAGCCTCCGTCCAGCTGTCCCTGTGTTTCCATCTCAGGCGGGTAAGCACAGACTCTTCACTGAGCTCCTTCAAATGCCAACGGCCCAAAAACATCCTGATGGAAGTTTCAGAGACAGGCAGCCTGGGGCTCATATCCTGGGTCTGCCGCTTTCCAGCTGTGTGGACTCCGGTGCACGACTCCCCCTCCCAGAGCTCCAGGGCCTTTATCTGTGACAGAAGGACCAAGTACCCTCCAACAAGGCTGTCTGCAGGGTGGGGAGGGTTAATAAGAGGCTGTGTTCAAAACACAAATAAATCTTCTGATTATGTCCAGTGCCATCCTCTCCTCTTTCCTCCTGCTGCAATTTCACAGAAAGAGGACGCTGAGGATCAGAGGGATGAAGTAACTCAGGGACCATCACACGACCATCAAGAGGTCCATCAATAAGTGAATTGCTTAAATAAACACTGGAATATCCAGATGATAATTACGTAGGAATTCATATTTTTAAAAGAACTTAAAATAATATAGAAAAATCCTCAGGATATGATTTTAAGTGAAAAGAGCTGGGCATAAAGGTATACCAACTTATGTACAGTTCTATAAATTACAGTTATGTGAAACTAACACACTCTAGAAAAATATAAACAAAAATAGTTTATAACGGCTACCTCCGCTTGGGGGATAACATTGGCTTCTTAGTTCACTTGTTATTTTTCAGTCTTTTCCAAATCTTTTATACAACATTTTTGCTTAAAAAAAAAAAGACTAGCTAAAACTTGGAGATGCAAATCCCTAGCTCCTGAGTCACAAATCTTTACTTTTTCCTGGTCTTCAATGATTTTCAATACTCACACTGGCAAATTTTCATCACTGCATAGAATGTGTTTTTGCTACAATTAAGGATGTCAGAGCCATTCTTATGGTTAAAGGTCTAAGAGTCTAAAGTTACACTGGCACTGGAGGCCATGGCCACTCATAACTGGACCGTGTGGGGGCTTCACCTCATAAGCATCTTGGGGGCTTTGGCTAGTGTCCCCAGTGACAGGGCACTAAAATGACTGGAGAAATTACCAAGACAACTGCACCAGCCATCGGGAGACACTGAGCACCGAGGCTGTTACACTGAGATTGACATGTGCTGCACTGTCACATTGAACTTGTTACTGACTTCAGTGTTTTTAGTATTTTTCATTGTTTCGGGGTTTTTTTGTTTGTTTGTTTTAGTTTCTTCAAAGGCACCACCATCAATTTCAGAGTCAGAAAGTGTACCCCAAACACAAACCAGTTGATAATCACTGTCTCACACCATGATGCCAGCATTTGAGTACTTGGTTGGGGGCAGGAATTTGGCCGTTTCGTGTCACTGAAGCCTCTGCGTGAACCAGTAATGTGAGCCAAAGTAAAGCTGGAAATATTGTCCTTGATTTGGAAACACTCTGTAAATGTGGTCTAGGAAGACGCCAAGGAAATGGCTGTGAAAGAGGAAGAAGAGATGGAAACAACCCTCTCCATCCTAGTGGATGGAAGGTCAAGTTTGCAGGGCTCCTTTCTTCCCCCTTTAAATAGCACTGAAGCGCAGTCCATCGAAAGGCATTACAGTAAACATGGTATTTCCACTCAACATTGAAATCATTAGAGAAGACATTAACTCAACGTCAACAGCAGCCTCTGAAGGTTACTGGCGTTAGCTGGGGATGACCTGTCTGTCTCCTGATGCTCCCAAGAAAGTCCCTCTGGGGACTCCTGAGCCAGGGTCATTCAGCAGCCATGTACATGCACCTTCTGCCCACCCCACAGTGCTAGGACCAAATGTGGAATAATAATGGTATTTTAAAATCAACTTCATTGATGGATATGTAGTTAGATTCAGTAAAAATGTACCCATTTTAATCATCGTACAGTTTGGTATGTTTTGACAGATTTATACACCCATAAAACCCTGGCCACATCAAAATACAGAACATTTCTGTCATTTCAAAGTTCCTTTGTGTGCCCTCCCCTGGCCCCAGGCAACCACTAATATGCTTTTCATCAGTCTAGATTAGTCTAGATTAGTCTAGATCAGATGAGAGTTCCACACTGGTTATTGAAATGCTTTTGAGATTCATCCGTGTTGTATATGTATCAATAGTTGATTCCTTTTTAGTGCTCAGTAGTATTTCATTGACTGGATATACCACATTTATTTCTCCACTCATCGGTTGATGGAGACTTGGGCTTTTTCCAGTTTGGGCTCTTATGCCCTTGGGGAATGTTATGAGTCGAAATGTGTCCTCTCCAAAAAAGACAGGTTGAAGTCCTAATCCCTGGTACATCAAAATGTGACTTTATTTGGAAATAGGATCTTTACAGAAGTAATCAAGTTGAAATGAGGTCACTAGGGTAGGCCCTAATCCAGGATGACTGGTATCCTTATAAAGAGGGGGAAATGCGGACACAGACACGCACACAGGGAGAACACCATGTGAACATGAAGGCAGAGGTCAGGTGATGCTTCTACAAGGAATGCCAAGGATTGTCAGCAAATCTCCAGGTGCTAGGGCAGAAGCCTAGAACAGAGTCTTCCTCAGCCTCAGAAGGAATCTACCCTCCAACACCTGGTTTCCAGCTTCTGACCTCCAGAATGCAAGACGATAAATTTCTGTGTTGAAGCTGCTCGTTTGTGATACTTTGTTATGCACCGCTAGCAAACCAATACAGGCAGCACAAGTCTGATGGAGAGCAGGGCTTGGCTCCTTGTCTGTTAAATGATTAAACACATGAAGAAAGAAGAAAGGGATGGAGGGAGGAAAACATGTATTTCATGTATTTCAAATATGACTCAATCTAAGCCTCCAAATTTGACTTAATGTGCCTTTAAAGTCTTTTACATACATCACTTCTTGTGAATTTTATAGGTCGATCTCTGTCTATGTTGCATTCTGTGTATACAGCTGAGCATAAAGTGTCTGACTTGCTCAGCACTTGGCAGAATCCCTGACATCTTAGGGATGGCGGGGTCCTGGGAGAGCTCCTTCCTCTACAAGATCATGGAAGTTACCCTTTCATTCTGTCCTATTCCAGGCCGGCCCTTTTCTGATTCTGCTGGTTCCCGCTGAACTCAGCCTTCACCTGGCTTGATTTGCTGCTCATGAGCACACGGGCCACATGGGCTGACAGTGTGCAGGGCTCCAGAAAAAGAAGGTTCTGCTGGTGGGAGCTCAGCCTCCCTCAGAACATCCGAGCTGACTGCTTGGGGCAGAGGGCGTGGACCCCAGCCAGAGGCAGAGCGCTCCGTCTAGTTAGCGGATGCTTCTTTCCTCCAATGGCTTTAACCGAGTCTCACTCAGTTAAGCAACTATGCACTGTGTGCTTCTGCAATTATGGGCCGGCCCCTCGCCTAGCAGAACGCGTGCAGAGCAGGGCAGACGAGGTTTGCAGAAATACGGTGGGATAACTACCATCGCCATTTCTTCAAACCTACTGTGTCTCACACACACACACACACACACACACACACACACACACACACGCAGTCGGAACACTGGAGCAAGATGCCTCCCAGACTGGGGACAGCCCCCACGTATCCCAAATGGTTGCCCTTGACCCTGACACTTTGGGGCTGGCGGGATCCCTGAGGAGCTCTTGCCACACCAGCAGTGAGTGACGCCCCAGGCAGAAACTGGATTATTGCTAAAGCTTCAGTTATGGAAGGATGGGGGAAAGGAACAGGGAATGGCTTCATTATCACCAGCTCAGCTCTGCCACCAAGGCAGAGTGCCTGAGGAAACCGTCAAGCTTCAGTGTTACTCTGAACGCCTAGTGCTTCTGTTTTAAATATGCCAGCGCTCATCTTTGCTTTCACAAATCTCGGTCTGAAAAGAAGCAGAGGCCATGGAAAGCTGTGGTTATCTGCCAGTTAATGGAGTTTTTCAGTCTGTGTTCAGAAGACGGGGTCTCAGAAGTCATTTTCGACTTGGAACAGGCTCTCTCTAAAGTGAAAGCTGAAAATAATTCACTGAAACATAAACTTTGTTTGGAAATTTCTGTTTAAAAGATGAATGTGTGTGAGACATGTGTATCTGTTTGGGTCAAAGGTTGAAGAATGAAAAAAGTAACTGTTTAAATGATTGTTATTCCAGGGTGGTCTGTGATCCCCAAGTATAATAGATTAAAATGGTCTTGAGACATTTCAACCAAAGGGCACAGTCAGACATGGATTGAAGCCCACGGGGAGAGCAGGAGAGGCGGCCCGCAGACCAGGCCCCTCCAGGTTCCCAAGTCCTGGGAGAATCTTTTCCTTTCCAGTCACTTGAGAAGTGGCTTGAGGCCAGAGCTGCCGTAACTTCTAAGGGGAACACATCTCACCCTCCTGCCCATCTCGAGAAAGGAAAAGGTAGACCTTGAGAGGCTTATGATCATAGTTTAAACTGTTCTCAACTCTGGGCAAATGGAAAAAAATTGGTCCTTAATGAATAGGAATTGAGAAAGAGACACTGAGTGGCCAGCTGGCTTCAGAATCAGTGTGCTCACATCAGGAGCCTGGAGCCCCGAGGCATGTCTCCACCTTCCTTTGATGCAGGAAGCTGTAGGGCAGCCCAGACACAGGGGAGCCGAAGGAGGCTACCGGAGAGATCGGGAGGAGATCAGAAGATGTTTGGTGGAAAAATGAAGCATCAGGCACATATCCTGGGAGTCAGGGAATGTCCTTGGCCAAACTCAGAAACAGAACCACCTGACGGAAGCTATTATCAGTGTTGGGAGTGGGTGGGAGCAGTGACGGCGGGGAGATGGCTCCCAGGGAGAAACTGCCTGTCCTGACTCTGCACGCCGTCTTCCTCACTCCCCTTCTAACCCCCCTCCCGTGAGGAGGAGCCCTCAGAACCAGGAGAGTCCCCATGCCCACATGCAGACTTCCCACCGAGGCCACAGATGGCCTGAGTGCTTCTTGAATGATGATGTGAGCGCAGGATCCAAAAAGCTGCTCAGCCTGAATTTTAGTTCCTCAGCTCTGGTGGGTGTTGCCTGGCTGGATGGAGCCTCTGACAGCCACCACGCCTTCCAGGGAGTTTGGGGGCCAAGGGAGAACTCTGGTTCTGCTTTTGTTTGCTGTGGCACCCACCTCTGCTAAGTTCCTGTAACCTTTGTTCGATAAACTGGGGACTTAATCTCTCAGTGGAGGCTGTGGGGGGGAAGTTTCTTCCTGCCACGTTGTGACCCATAGAAATGCCGCAGAGTCGTCGTTCAGCGGTGGAAGGGTTTCCTCCGCAGAGGAAGATGAACTGAACTCAGTTTTGGTGCCAGCTTTAGAGCGTGTTCAGTCTGATGATTCACTGGGCAAAGCAGCCTCTTTTCAAGCCTCCTAACAGTCTCCCCGCTTCCGTCCTCCCCACACCCCTCCCCTACACCTACTTCTTTACAGTGGCCGGAGGGATCCTTTCCTAACGCAACATGGCATTCTGCTTTTGATCCCCTGGGTTGAGTCCCTCCAGATCCCCAGCCCCCCTGCCATCCTTCAAACCTGCAGGCGTGTTCCTACTCCCATGTAAAGCCTCTTCTAGACACCGTCTGCCTCTCCAGATGCCCTGTGTCCTGGATAAGGATCCACAGGACCAGATCAACAGGCCCCCTAGCCCGCTGCCTCCAGAGGGTGTCCGCCAACAAGGCAGCAGTAAGAAATCAGAAGGAGGGAAGGGAACCTGGGGATGGTCCCCCGGTCCCCTTCCTACAGGTGAAGTTTGGTTGGCTGTGTCCCTCTACTGAAGGTCACGGCTCCTGATGCGTGGCCCACCCACCCTACAGACCCGCCAACCCCGAGTTCGTCTGTCCTCTGACCCCTCCGGTCACTGGGCCGACTCCTGCTGGGGTCTGACTGATGCAAGCCTTCCTTCTGGCTACTCCCTCTGCCTGGAACGTTCTTCCCCGGGTGTCTGGGTGACAGACAGCTCCCTCAGCCCTGGATCCCGACCATGGTATTTAATACAGCAACCCGCCCCACCTCTCCATCCCGCTGCTCTGCTCTACTGTCCTCACAGCCTCCCACACCTTCTAACCACCCTGCAGGTGCCCGCTCGCTCGTGCCATTGTTTTGGTTGGTCCCCCCGCTGGGAGCTCGCCTCCTCCTGGGCAAGGACCTGTGTCTCTTTCAGCCACTGGTGCATCCTGCGAACCTGGGCCATGCCTGGCACAGGGCAGGGGCCCACCTGGCACCTGCTGAATGTTGAAAGAATGACGCTCTGGCTCCGTTTCATCTCCCAGGATTTTAGGAGGCAGCAGGGCATGCTCACGTCTTTCTGTAACATACGTTTGGTTCTCTTCAGGAATGCTAATAACCAACAATGACTGGGCTCGTTTGCCAGGGGTTGCTGTCATAACGAATCGCAAACTGAGTGGCTTAAGCAGCAGAAATTTCTTCTCCAGAAGGCCTGGAGGCTACAAGTCCAAGATCAAGGCAGTGGCAGGGCCGTCTCCCTCTGAAGGTGTGGGGAAGGGTCTGTCCCAGGCCTCTCTCCCAGCTTCTCGCAGCTCCTTGGCTTTTGCGGCCTAACGTCAGCATTCACGTGGTGCTCCCTGTGTGAGCCTGTGTCCAAACTCCCCCTTTTATAAAGACACCAGTCATGTTGGATCAGGGCTCCAGGGGGGTCTCATCTTAGCTAATGACATCTGCGGTGACCCTATTTCCAAGTCAGGTCATGTTCTAAGATACTAGGGGCTAGAGTGTCAACATACGGATTTTCAGGGGCCACCATTCAACCCACAGCAACAGTTAACATTTATTAAGTGCCTGCCCTGTGCCAAGCGCTGCGAATCGCTGTAGGATTCTCGTGATAGTACCTGCTGAGGGAGAGATTTGCTCTTACTCCACGTCCCCTAAGAGAAAACAGGGGCTCAGAGAGGCTGAATAACTGGCCCATGGGCACCCAGCTGGTGAGCGCAGCGCCGCGGTGAAGGAGCAGGAGACAGACAAACTTGCTTCCCTGAGGCTAAAACTGCTTGCTGATTCATTACTAGCTTTAACGCAGAGGCTAAGCTCCAGGAAGGAGGTAACAGGCTATAATCGCAGAAGGACAGACAGACCCGCTGGAGTTCCTCCTGACGCCAGGAAGATTTACCGAGGCTGAGAGGATTGCAGCAGCACCCTGCAAAGCGCCCTGACTGTTACCACCTTTTCTGTTCCGTTCAGTTTTTCTGTAAATACCTCAAGACCCCACCCCAAGATGGATTCACAGCCCCTAAGGCATGAGCCTGGTATGACTCCCCTTCCCCTGGCAAAGCAGCAAAGTTCTGCTCTTTCTGGATTCTCCCAAAACTCTGCCCCCGAGTCTCAGTCGTCTTCTGGGGTTACAGAGGCTGGTTTTGCGGCAACAAGGGCACCTCGCCGTTCTGCATCATCCCCTCCACCTGCTCTCTCCTCCAGCGTGCGCTGGATCCAGTGGCCAGGGATGCAGCAGGGAACACGGGAGGTTTTGATGGTGAAATCGTGGAATTTGTTGGGAAGCCGAGTGACTGGTGGAAACCAGTAGTTTTTGTTTGTTTGTTAATTTGTTTGTTTTACTTAGTCTCTATGGTGTAGTCTGTTTCAGACGATGGCAGAAATTTCCTGCCATGACTAAAGAGTAAGAGTGACATGTGAATTCCGTCTCCCCTGATTTAAAAGAGGACAGCCTCCCTGCTTCTCAATGGAATGAGCCTTGTGCCTCACCAGCTGCCGCCTCACGTGGCAGTGGACCCTTGGGTCCTGCGCCCTGAGCGACACTCTGCGGATGCTCACTCATCAGAGACCCAATGCTGCACCTTGAGAAGCTATTTGGAAAACCAGCTGTTTCTGCAAGGCGGCAATTATTTACAGCTGCCCCCGCTGATGAGCGAAGCCAGGAGCCAAAATTAATTGCAGATCAAAAGAACAAAAATGTCTTTCTCTGTGTTATCAGGTCCTGGAGCCATTTGAAGAGAATGTCAAAATCTCAAGAAGAAGAAAAAAAACTTGGAAAGTCCTTTCAGGCAGGCCATTTCCCCCCGGGGCTGGATGAAACAGCACGCAGACATTTGGAAACAAGGTCACACAGGCTTTGGAAGGGTCAAGGGATGCCCTGAATCTCGACCCCGCCAGGACCGTCCAGCGGGCCTCCACGTGCTCTGAGTTTCGTTTCCATGACGTGTTCTGGAAGCTTGTGCATCCGTTTCCTGTGGCTGCTGTAACAAGTTACCACCAACTTTGTGGCTTTTTGGAACCTACATTTATTCTCTCACAGTTCCCGAGGTCACAAGTCTGAACCAGGTCTCGTGGAGCAAAGATCGGTTGCTGGCAGGGCTCTGTCCCTCCGGGAGGCTCTCAGGGAGGACCTGTCCCCCGCCTTTTCCGGCTTCTCACGGCTGCCCTCACTCCTTGGCTTGCGGCCTGGCCCTCCATCATCAGAGCCAACAGCTGCACCACCTCTGCTTTGGGCTTCACATCTCCTTCTCTGACGGACCCTCCTGCCTCTCTCGTAAGGGCCCTTGCAATTCTATCGAACCCACCCAGACAATCCAGGATGACCTCCCCATCCCCCAACCGTTAACTCAATCATGCCCGCAAAGCCTCTTTTGCCCTGTCAAGTAACATATTCTTTTCCTAGCAATTAGGACATGGACATTTGGGCAGTATTCTGCCTCCCACAGGTGGACGTGGTTAGGTATCCATTTTAAAGATGAACAAATCATTTCAGAGATGTTGGGCACTTTTCCCAAAACCACAGTTGGTAAAAGGATGATTAGGATTTGAATTCAGAGCCACCAGGCACTAAAGCCTGAACTGTCTCTCTGCCAGAACATTGTTCCATCCCAGACTCCCAGCCTCGTGCTGAATTTAACCTCATGGTTTTCCAGGGATTGGAGTAAATGCTACTATTTCTACAACTGTTTTCAATGGACAGTTCTGCATTTTCAGCTCCTTAAGAAGGTAAACTAGGAGGGAGCACACACTGGGGGCTGCACACAGGGCCACGGGCAGGCTGCCCTCCACCTGGCTAACTCCCGCTGGCCCTTCAGCACTCAGCCTCCTGGGCCCCTCCTCCAGGAAGACCTCTTGGATCCCCTCACAGGAGAACCCATCCCACACACGGCACACATCTGTTTCTGGGTCCTTTTCCTTAGATCACGATAACTTCACTAGTGACCTCCCAGCAGGAACATGATATGGGTGCCCCATAGCTGCCTGGCATGGGTGAATGCGTGGATGGATGAATCCACCACCAGAACTATGAAGCTGTCATTCCCATTCTGGGCCCACACGGGGGTGCCCATGCCTCTAAAATGCACATAATCCAAATGACCATGGCCCGTCATGATCCAAACTTGAGGAGAGCAGCGGGCAGACTCTCCAGAGGCTGTGACTCCCTGTTCTGATTTGAGAAAGGTCCCCTCTTTCTCTCCCAGGAGGGTGAAGTCATTTACCTCCTTCCTGGGATTAGTCCTTGCAAGAGGTACTTCATCAAACATTGTCAGCTTTTAATGAGGGTGATCGGCCAGCTAGAGCATGGGGACCAGAAGGAGGGGCTTCTGGAATTAGAGGGACTGAGGTTGCAAGCATCACCACTCCCTCTGTTCGGTCCCCTTTCAAATGGGGGCAGTAACCAGACCTTCAGGAGTGATGTGCACATTCGTGAGATCCCACATAAAGTCTCAGGGTCTTGGGGAGCAATAGGGTCCTAGATGTGAGTGCTACCCACTCCCTCAGGTTCTGACCTGTTGGCTGTGTGATCCCGGGTAAGTCGTTTCTTCTGGTCTTGGTTTCCGCAACTGCAGAAAGACTGCGAGAGTCCCTGTAAAGTCCTGCTCTCCTGGAGGATATCCACCATAGCCTTATTAAAAAAGACAAATAGTGGGACCCTACCTAAACAGAACAAGAAGAGCTACCCCTCCCTGAGTCACATCACGTGCCATGTGTCCACTTGTTTAATTCTCACTCCGTCCCTATGAGGCAGGGATGGTGTCATTACAGAAAAGGCGAATCGAGTCACAGAGCTGTTGAATAACTTCCTGGGGTCACGCAGTTCAAAGGGGATAAATCTGGGATTCCAGGCAGTGTGGCTCTGTCGTCTGGGCTCCGAGTAGAGACACTCAAGAACCCTGCCCCACAGACAACGGTCACGGAAATTGCTGCATAGCTTCTTTTTGGAGAATGATACGCTCTCACAACTGGTGTTAACTCAGAGGGGATGATGCTCTACCTGCTTTTCTGTACATGTGTTATACTTCAATTAAAAATTTACTCAAACAATAAATAATAAAATGGAAAGTCATTCTGACATAAGTTTATGTGGACAAAAGCAGAATTAAAATTAGTCTATAGATAGGATTATACTGAGTAAGGTCAGCACAGTCATCTATGTACAGAGAGCACCAGGGGAGAGTTTGCCCAACTTACTTGGGTGGTATGATCACAGGTGATGGATCCTTTGCTTCTATTTTCTGTATTTTACAAATTTATCCTAATGAGCTCATGCTGATTTCTTATAACAACAAAATACTTTACCAAAAAAACCCCCAAAACAAACCCTGTAATTTTCCCATCACTTTCATTCCAGGCTGACTGTGCTCTCCTGCTGATCGATGTGAAAATTAATGACAATTGGTTGGGGTCTATAATGTGAGACAAGAACTCTGGGAAACTTACAGATTGTGAAATATCAAGATACTTTCTCTCTAACAAAAAGACTGCCAGTGGAAGGGGAAGGAGATGGAACATCAGTCCTCAACACTTTTATAACATCCACTTTTAAAAGCATCTTGTTAGAATGCCCCATTAAAAGCAAGGGGCAAAATAAAGTGTTCTTTTGAAAATGCGCCAGAAATACAGTTGGAAACCTCTGCCTGTTGCACTGGCATCAATCTTGTCAGTGTAAATCAGTAAGCAAGAGTAGAAATAAGGTCATCAAAGTCAAGGTTGAAGAGACAGAAGTAGCTCCTAAAGGGGGAAACTGAAGATCAGAGAGGTTGAGTGCGTTGTGACATCACAAAGACAGTAAGTTTCAGAGCCAGGACTCAAATTTCATTCGGTCTGATTGCAAAACCTCTGCAATTTCTGCTAGATTCAGAAATCTCTAAAGATTCATTTTCCCCCAATGTTTACTCTATACATTGGAGGTTGAGAAGGAGTGATGAGATCTGTGCCCCTCTTCTTCTGGACACTGTTGCTTATTATAAAAGTATCCTTTCTCCTTTCCTTTGCCTTGAAAACTCCCACATGTTTGGGACAGTCATGGTTTAAAGTCAGCTAATGGTTTTAAACTTAGGCTCCCCTGGACTCTGATCTGGACTCCCAGGGAGACATGGCTCTCTCCACTCAGTGCTCATCATAATGTGTCATTCAAAGAAAGAAGCTATTTATTAACAGGGAGACAACAGGGAAACAAAATGTAGACAAGAATACTCTTTAGATGGGCGAAATGTCAGTGATAAACTGCATGATAAACTCCCCAAATTCAGACATCTGTGGAGTGACAAAGGGTATGCTCTCTTAAAGGCATGTCAGTTTGTTACCAGGGGGTCCCCACAGCGCTGTTTACCATCCCCCCAGCCCCGCATGATGTTCTCAAGAATAACCCTCAATTTACTTACAGAGAAGATGGAAGCCAAAATCTCGATGCCACCTGTGCTCAAGGTGATGTAGGGGATCTTTTCTGGAGGGATTCCAGCATTTCCAAAGATACTGTTGGTGTAGAACCAATCTTTAGAGCAGGAAAAAAAAAAGAAAAAAGAAGGCAGGAAAGTCAGTGAGAGGTATGTATTTCCCAAATTAAATTCAGGTACTTGGTAGTCTCTGAGATTTGCTACTAAATCCAGAGTCACAAGGTGGAGGTATGCGGTGTAGCCAATCACTTATTTTCTGCCTTCTCCCACATTTCCGCCTCTCCATCACTAACCGAACTCCTATGTTACTAGGAGCAACATGTGCTCAGCTAAGTGTGGCAATGAGATATGAACAGAAATGTTGGTGGGGCTTCTAGTAATCCTCCTTAAAAGGAGATTTTCTTCAAGGAGTTGTGATCCCATTTTTGCTCTTCTGCCTTTCTGCTGTCAGGATGGTGAATGTGATGGCTGGAGCTTCAGCAGCCCTGTTGGGACACTAGGTGACCTCAGGACAGCATTGCTTTTAGTTTTCACAGTAACTTTGTGAGAATTAGAAATGGTCCCTGATCCAAAGACACTTTACTGTCATCCATCGGAAAAATTGTCATAATAAATCTGTAATGGGTACAATGTGAATGAAGCTCCTGAGAGTTGTGCAACACACAAGCTGCATAACTATATATAGAACCCTTATGAGATGGAAGCCACCTGTTCAGATGCTGGAGCAGGAAGTTAGAAGGAACCTCTGTCCTTATTCACTAGAGTGATTTTATAATTCATTACCCAAACCTGGGTACTTTGGAGAGTGTAAATAATTATTCCAGGACAGCAGGCATAAATCGGGCCTCCCCTCAGCAAACCAGAGTATGTGGTCCTAGGGCTGCTGTGCCAGCCCTCCCAATTTCCTTCATGTGAGAGAAGGCCTATATTGTTTATGCTCACAGGGCATCAGACAATCACTGATTTGAAGTTTGGAGACCTGGCTCCATCTTGAATTACCTGTGTGACCTCAGGTAATTCTCTCTGCCCCACTGAGATTCCTTCTCCTCCGAGATCAAAAGAGGATAGTCACACCCTTCCTGGGAGATGTCAGGAATTGGGGAAGGATTGTCACTGTTCGTTATTTACTTCAAGTTTTGGATCAGAAAGCTAGACAGAAATCATCTGTGTTCTCCCAACCCCAGCCATTTCATTGAAAAGCAAGAGTTTGCTGAATGACAGAAAATCATGCCATCCTGATACGTGAAATCTGATGAGGACACCTGCTTCCTCGAAGGGCCTTGGAAACACCTGTAAACTGATCATCGTTAAGCAGAAACATCAGAGCTTATTGCTTGTGACTCGTCAGGCTCGACTCTACTGAGCATGCTCTCTGCATTTGGCTCTTTGTTTTTGGAGAAAGCTCATGTTTCTACAGATTTGTCTTTTTACCAGACTTTGTTTGGCAAAACTTTTTCACACACTAGGGGAGAAGATATAATTTAGGACCTACTCATATCTACAGACAGTTCTGCCAACTAAGATCACTCGCCATCCACACAAGGTCATTAGCCACTGCAGTCACTGACCTTTAACAGACCCTGAAAGGAGCTCAGGGCGGAGGTCAGGAATGAGGCCCTCTGCACTCTGCGAAAAACTGGAAGAACAGTCCTTCAGACAGTTAAGATGTTTTCAAGAGATTTTATGAACTCAATTTCTTGCATCTTCTCATATCTAGAAAAGCACTAAAACCATTAACAGATACATCTGTCCTTGTGACTAGCAGCAACCTCCTATGGAGATGTGTTTGATTGCACGTGCCTCATTCACCAAAATCGCATAGATACTGACCTCCCCTGCTCCCTCTTTGGAGCAGTTCCTCAGAGGTATCTGAGAGGCTGTCTCCCAGGCTATAGTCCTCAGTAAGTCCCCGTCAGACTGAACTCACAGCTCCCGTGCTGTGCATTTTTTTTCCAGTTTGTTTTTGAGTGAATTAGTAATCCTTCCTAAAATTATAGGCACACCTGAAGACTTCAGTAAAAACCACTGCACAAATTTCTCTGAGCTTGTGGGCACTGATGCATCTGGTGGCAAAAATGGGTTTTAATGTTCACGTAAATAAAGACCCTCCTGCTTGTGTCTGCCTGTCACTTGCGTGAGCTGATCAATTAGAATTTTAGTCTCTATCTTTGCTGTCACATCCATAGAGTGCAGAAGTAGTTCCTGATAAATCCGTTTATTACTATGGCTCTCAGGGCTGTGACAGAAGCTATAATTATTCCCCAAAGCCTCAATCTCTACTGAATTTGCTTAGATGACCTCCTCTACTTTTGAAGGTAGCTGTGGTCCCCAGCACATCTTCAGGGTCAGATCAGAGGAGTTTAAATGCCTTTCTTAATCTTTGCCCACATTTGTTGATTTTCAACAGCCAACAGTCTCTGTGGCCCTTTTCACCCCACACACAGGGGGCCTGACATTTGTGTTATTCTCAGCCTGGGCTCTGAACCCCACACCCTGACTTTTTCATCTTCTAGGGGCTTTCAGCCTCTGGTCCCTGCGATATGGGTTCTCTGTGCAAGCTACGTGCTGTCCTCCCACGCAGTGCTCCTTCCTGCTCCTCATCCCCTCTCCGGGCCCCTTTCTTCCCTGCTTCCCTGGGTTTAAATGCTAGCAAGGAGAGTCACTGAGCATAACACCACGTGCTCAGAGGGACAGTTATAAGTGGATCTCCACTCATATTGCACTTAATGCATTTCTGCATCGATAGGCAGAAACTGGCCCTTTGGACCCTCTTTCCCATCCGGGGCCTGCAGGGAGGACCTGGTGAACTGGCCCTGTCCCCGGGGGAAGGCCTGCATGTCACAGAAGCTGCCGGTCTCATTCTGCTGGTCCCACGAGTCCCTCTCCCCTCTCTCCCTGCATCATCTTACAGAGCAGGAAGGTAACTGCCTCTGCTCCCACTGAGGCTTATTTGATCGGGCAGTTTGAGGGCATCATACAACATGGAGTCAAGTCCCCAAGGAGTGGGAAGCGTGTCTTGAAGTGGACCCTCCTGTAGACTATGATTTGTGTTGACCTCATCCCAACAAGATCGTGCTCTTTCTGGCCGCCTGACAGTCTCTGCCTACTGAGGCAGACCCTGGAGCGGATGGAGCAGCAATTCTGGGAGGCCCGCAAGCTGGGATTTCAGTCCCAGCGCTGCCTCTCTTGACCTGTGGGTCTGGAGGCAAGTGATTTCATGTCTCTGAATCTCTGTCTCTGAAAGAAGGTAATCATGCTCTGTCTTTCAGGGTTGTTATGAAAGTTTTTTAAATGATGAAGTGAAGCATCTTTTCTCTAATTGATGCATAACAAATAGTGGGTATGGTTCTGGAGGATTCCTGTCTCTGTCGAGATGTGACTGCTCCTTGGCAAAGGAGAACGTGGGACAGTCGTGGGCACACCGAGGGAGGATGCACTCCGCACCTGCCTCAGCCGGGCCTCCTCCCCATGGGACGGACCTTCGAGGGACTTTACAGGGGCTGGTGGGAGGGGGGCACATGGAAAGGATTTGGGCTCCTTGACTCCTTGACTCCTTTCCTCTAATGCCCTAAGCCCTCGTTCTTAACTCAGCACATGTGTTCTAGAGACAAAGTGCAGCACGCATAATCATTTTCACCTCTCAACAGCGTGGGAAGCATGTTGCCTGAGGATCAGAGAGACTACACACAGCGCAGAATGCAAGAACAGGGCTGACACCCAGGCCTGTTTGCTTCCCGCACCGCGTTCTTCCCGCTGCGCGGGCTGTGCTGGGCTCTGAGCCCAGCTTACTGACTTGAGATTCTCCTCTAGCCACTGTTACTCCCCGACTCCTGTATATACCCGTGGCCTTGACTGCACCACGGGAAAGGATAACTACGGGCCGGGAGGGAACAGAGTGCATCATGGGAAAGGATAACGGGGCTGCAGCAGAGAAAAGCAAGCCCTCCTCCACTAGGCAGGGGCTTCACTTTCTGACAGTCCCTGAAAGCCCGGACCCTGTTCCCTGGCAGAGCTGCTTCATCCAGAGCCCTGCGCCAACGTCACTCCTCACTCTCATCAGGCCTTGATTCAGCCTGACAGTGGAGGTGGAGGACTGGGCTGGTTGTCCCTGCCGCTCTCCGTGAGGCCAGCTGAGGCCTGGCCTCGGCAGCCTACCTCCTGTTTGCAAAACAGGACCCACAAACCATTGCAGGCCTCCTCCAGGGCAAGCGGGCCTGTGACTGAGCCCCCAGAGGGGCTGAACTCCAGGGTCAGGGCAACTTAAAATTGGAAGTCCCTTCCTCATGAACTTTGGAAACAGGGGAGGCCGTGAGTGGACACGCTGGCTTGATTCCCAGCAGTAGCTACCAGCGGAGTGAATGTGGCGGGGCCTCAGCCTCCCGGCCCCGCTTTGCATCCTTCAAGTGCTGTGAGCACTAAGTCATATGAGGCATCTGTAGCGCCCGGCTCTCTGTGCTCAGTGAAGGGTAGCTCCCTTCTCTGCCCCTCTTTTTCTCCATGAAAATATAGAAAGATACAAAGTAAGGAATCAAATGTTAATACTGGCCAGAAAATTCTAGCTTTTAAAAGATTTTCTAAGTGGTTGAGTTACCTGGTCTTGCCCTTCCTCTTACATAAGGACATTACCTCACCCTGCCAGCCCTTATCCAGCTGGAACCACCTTTCTCGTCTCCTTTGAGTCATGTCCCCATTTTTCATGTCAGGGATTGAGATCAAATAGTTAAATGTTCCCCAGGGTTACACAGCTAGGAGGTCGTAGGAGGTGGGCTGGAACCAGGCATCCGGTGGTCTCAGGGCAGGGCTCCTAAAACAAGATACTGCCTTTGTCTTATGCCTAGTAATAGGATTATTTGGTACCAACTATGCAGCTGGCCCTGTGGTGAGGGATTTATACACATCCTTTCTCTGACTTCACAACCATTTCCCCTTTACAGCTGGGGAAACTGAGGCACGGAGCAGTTATGCAACTTGTCCTCTAAACCGAAAGTTCAATGCTGGGAGTTGAACATAGACAGTGGCCTCCAGGACTTCTGCTTTTAACCACACGCTACGGTGGCCACACAGAGGCTCCCCATTTTAGCATTCTCTCCACTCATGGGGACAGAGCAAGTTCATTCAGTGAGATGGTCTCAGTTATTAGGGTAACAAAACATTTGATTCTCCTAATTTGGGTCAGGAAGCTATTTGGGAAGGAAATTCAAAATGAATGCTATTTATAGTGCTTCTGAACTTCTGATGAGAAGTTTTGTGCAGAACATGATTTAGGCTTCAGAATTCCCAGTGATCCTTAGACAAAGGAGATGGACCCTCATATGGTTCCAGGCTGGCCAAGGGGGAAGGTGCCATATTTTCACTACAAACCTACCTGAGGCTTTCCTGTCTCCCACACTCCCTCCCTTCTGCCAGCCTTGTTCCTTTTCCGTTTGATTGATTGTTTACAGAAAATGCAGGATGTCTGGTGCTCTGCTAGGCACGGGGGTTACAGCAGGGATCACCACACACATCCTCGCCCTCCCAGATCTAGTCCAGGAGGAGGTAAAGAGTTCGAGGACCATACCAGCTCCGTGGGAACGTGATGCTTGGACCCCCACTGAGTGAACAAACATGGCAGCAGTAAAAGGCCTCCGAGTGTCTAGAATGGGGTCACCAGGCCCCTGCGGCTTGTGCTCAGCCTGCGCTCTGAGCGTCTCCACTCTTGGTTTACAACTATCTTTGACAAGCTTGGCTATCATCTTTCCCAGCCAAGGTGCCTATCGGAAGCAGTAAAGTTTGAAAGCGTGTGGCATCGAGGGAGAAGAAAACAATGCTAGGAACAGGCTTGCTGAGAGCAGCCGGGAGGAAGGGAGACCTCACAGAAGCTCAGAAGTTACCATCTGAGATGGTCCACGTACACAAGCCCAGATGGCACAAGCTCATGGCAGCTCTACTGAAAAAGGAGTATGATCATCCCTGTTTTTCTTTCTTTCTTTCTTTCTTTTTTAAATTTGGCGGGGCAGTAATTAGGTTTTATTTATTTATTTTATTTAAATGGAGGCACTGGGGATTGAACCCAGGATCTGCATGCTAAGCACGTGCTCTACCACTGAGCTATGCCTTCCCCACATCTCTGTTTTTCATAACAGGAAGCTGAGGTCCGGAGAAGTTGGTATGATTGGCCTCCTTTGTTCAAGAGGGAAGGACTGCAGAAGAAGGAAGGGCGTCCCGTGGTAGATGAGAGTACCACCATCATCCTTGACATTCCAGAAGATTCAAGAAGGTTCAAGGAAACTAGGGCTTCCTTGCATCAGTTTTGGCAGTTGGTCCAGTTTTCAACCCAGGGACTTGGTAGAAACAGCGCCCTCCCTGCCCCCTATTCTCACCTCCTACTCCTTTCTGCCCCAAACATTCCGGCGCCTGCCCTGTGTCAGGGGCTGCTGGAGACCCAGGGACCATGAGAGGGGCCTCCGTCCTTGAGGATGGTTAGGATGAGGAAGCAGCCTAGGAGAGACAACATTTGCACAAAGTCTGGTTTTTATGCAAAGGACAAATTGCTCAGGAGGAAGGCAGCTGCATAAAATAAGCAATTTTAAGTGACAGGTCTAATTTTAGAGAAGAGAATTTGAAAGCTATTGTGAGAAGAAGGGGAAAAAACAATCCGACACTGAAAAGGAATTGAGAAATAACTCAATGTTGTTAAATCCAACTTTCTAAAGTGTGCGAAAGCCATTCATCGACTCTTAAGGCAAAAATGTTCTGAACAAGATATAAGGCGTGTTTAATATAGCAGTTCTCAACTGGGGGCAATTTTGACCCCAGCTGACATTTGATAATGTCTGGAGACATTTTGGTTGTTATATTTAGTGTCATCTAGTGGCTAGAGGCCAGGTAAGCTGCAAAACATCCTACAGTGCATAGGACAGCTCCCACGACAATATATTTTTCTAGCCCCAAATGTGCATAGTGCCAAGGCTGAGAAGCGCTGATTCAGTACAAGATAGATGGTCTTAGAGATGGGCTGGCCAATCTGGCAGGGCACCTGGTGCCAGGACATGTGAGTCTGACAGCACTGGCACTGCCCACTGTGACCTTGAGCAAGTCCTTGGCCCTCTGTAAGCCAGTTTCTTTATCTAGAAAAGGCGGACGATACCACCTACCCTGCAGGACACCTGGGGCCAGAATAAGATGATGAATGGAGATGCCGAGCAGTATTTACAACTGCCTTAACCCCAGGCTATGTCCCCCAATAATTTCTGCTAAAACTAAGGTGACAAAGGAAGTTTTAAAGGGCATTTCAAGTTTTTCATCTGTGAAAGATAGTGCTTTTCTTCGGTCTCATGAATCATTTGGATTAAAAGGTAGCGGGGTCAGGGAGGGGGCGTGGACTGCAGCACAGCACAACTGAGCTCTGATGCTGGGATTTGCTGCTAACCTGTGTTTGTCCTTTTGTATGTAAGATGGAAGTAAGATTTGTCCCCTTGGCTGTCTCAGGGTGACCTGGGGAACTCAGCCCAGTGACACAAATGAGGATGCTCTGAGGGGTCCCTGGAGACCCACCCTGCTCAGAGCTTAAGCACCCAGATCTTGTGGCCAAATGGCTGGGGCTAGAATCCCCTTTCGACCTTTCCTAGCTGTGTGACCTAGGGAAAGCCTCTCAATGTCTCTGTGCCTATCAGTGGTGCCGAGCTCACAGGGCCACGGTGGAGGCAGCTCTTGGCTCATATGAAGTGCTAAATAAGCGTGCACTTGATTATTATCACAGCTGAACAGACAGAGGCTGGGTGAGGGAAAGTAACTGACCCCGTTTTCAAGTGCAGGTTTGTGGTCGCAGTGAGACAGAAAGCCAGGTCTCCAGATCTTGGTCCTAAGGGCTTTACTCTATGCCATGTCAAGTGCCATGCCAAGCTGAAAGTATTACTCCTGACTTAAAGATTAAAAACAATCGTCAACAAACTAAGGATAGAAGGAAATTGCCTCAGTGTAATAAAGGGCATACATGATAAGCTCACATCACACTCAACAGTGAAAAACTGAAAGCTTTCCCTCTAAGGTCAGGAACAAGGCAAGAATGCCCACTCTTGCCATTTTTAGAAGTCCTAGCCAGAGCGATCAGGCAAGAAAAAGAAAGAAAAGACATCCAAATCAGAAAGGAACAGTAAAGTTAGCACTCTTTGCAAATAATATGCTCTTATAGGTAGAAGACCTTAAGACACCCCCACCACATACACACACACACACACACACACACACACACACAGAATGTAAGAACTAATAAAGACATTCAGTGAAGTTTCAGGATACAACATCAACATACAAAAATCAGTTGCATTTCTATGTACTAACAATAAATCATCCAAAAAGGAAATTAAGAAAACAATCTTATTTTCAATAATATCAAAAATAATAAAATACTTGGGAATAAAGTTAACTATCCAGGTGAAAGACTTTTACACCAAAACTACAAAACACTGATGAAAGAAATTAAAGACAAAAATAAATGGAAAGATGTCCCATGTTCATGTATTAGAAGACAATATATTTAAGGTCCATACTACCCAAAGTAATCTACACATTCAATGCAATCCCTATAAAAATCCCAATGGCATGCTTTATACAAATAGAAAAAAAATCCTACAATTTATATGGAACCACAGAAGACCATGAAGACCAAACCAATCTTGAGAAAAGAAAAACTAGAGGCATCACACTTCCTGATTTCAAATATACTGCAAAGCCACAGTAATTAAAACAGTATGGCGCTGGCATAAAGGCAGACAGATAGGCCAATGGAACAGAAGAGAGAGCCCAGAAATAACCCATGCATATATGGTCACTCGGTCACTGACAAGGGTGCCAAGAATATTCAATAAGGAAAGGATAGTCTTTTTGACAAACAGCAGTGGAAGAACTGGACATCCAAACACAACAGAGTGAAATTGGACCCCTGTCTTCTTTCAAAATGGATTAAAGACTTAAACATAACACCTGGAGCAGTAAAACCTCTAGAAGAAAATACAGGGGGAAAACTTCATAACGCTGGTCTTGGCAATGATTTTTTGGGTATGACACCAAAAGCAAAATTAGACAGGTAGGACTATATCAAACAGAAAGCTTTTGCACAGCAAAGGAAATCATCAACAGAGTGCAAATGCAACCTAGAATGGGAGAAAGTATTAGTAAACCATGTATATCCAGTAAGGGGTTAATACCCAAAATATATAAGGAAATCCTACATGTCAACAGCAAACAAATAAAATAAACAAAAATAAAACAACAACAAAATCCACTCCCTCTCCCCAAAATCCTCCAAATAGCCCTGTTAGCAAAAGGGCAATGGACTTGAATAGACATTTCCCTAAAGAAAACACACATAACTCCAACAGGCACGTGAAAACAGGCTCCGCAGCATCAGTCATCAGAGCAATGCGGGTCACAAGCACGAGGTGTGGCCTCCCACCTGCTGGGATGGTATTACTATGACTACTGGTGCTACTGCTGCCCCTTCCGCTACTACTAACAGTAAGTGCTGGTGAGGCTGTGGGGAGCCGGCAGCCCAGCCTAGCGCACTGCTGGTGGGAACGTGAACTTGCGCAGCCACGTGGAAAACAGTACGGAGGTTCTTCAAAAAGCTAAAAATAGAACTACCATATGAGCCAGCAAGTCCACTCCTGGGTATTTATTCTAAAGAGTTGAAAGCAGGATCTTGAAGACATATTAGCACCCCCATGTTCAGTGCGGCACTATTCACAGCCAAGATGTAGAAATAACCTAAACGTTCACTGATGGATGGTTGGATAAAGAAAATGTGGTATATACATATCATGGAATATTATTCAGCCTTAAAAAAGAGAAGGAAATCTTGCGTCATGTGACAACATGGCGGAACCTGGAAGACCTTATGCCTCATGAACTAAGCTGGTCACAGGGGACAAATACTGCACAATTCCCATTATATGGTGTGTCTAAAATAGTCAAACTTGTAGAAGCAGAGAGCTGGATGGTGGTTGCCAGGGGCTGGGGGAGGGGAAAAGGGGTGTTGTTAACCAAGACGTAAAGTTTCAGTTAAGCAGGATGAACAAGCTCTAGAGATGCACACAGTACGGTGCCTACAGTTAACAATACTGACTTGTGCCTGTACACGTTTGTTAGAAGGGTACATCTCATGTGACATGTTCTCAGGACGGTAAGACAAGGGATGGAAAGCAGTCAGTGTGAGGAGGGGGGAATGCTCCGGGGCTGAGATGTCAGCGCTGCTGGCTCTGGGAGGAGTTTTTTTTTTTTCGGTCTATGCTTATGCAGTGGGGCTTACAGATATTCCCCAGTGGAATTTATAAAGTTATACAGCATGTGCAAATCAGAAAATTATGTCCCAGCGGAGGAGAGAATTCTGTTTAGAAATGTCATGGTTCTCAATCGAAATGTCTCATTAAATACAGATTCCATATGTGGTTTTATAATTCCAAGTGTTAACTTTAAGAAACGGATACATTCTTCCTCTGCTTTCTCAGAACAGGGAAGGTGGATTGTCTAGCACGATCTTGGTCTTGTAACGAGGAGGAAACAAGAAGACTAGTCCAAGGTCACGCTGTTAACCAGACCAAGGAAAAGGTTACACGAATAAGTAGCGAGATGATTTCATTTCATCTCAATGTTTCCAAAAAGAGAATCAGGAGTTGTTGAAACGAGGCAGACATTGTGGTTGTCACTTTCTGTGCTGTTGTCTTTCTCGCTCCAGACAGGAGCTACTCCCCTTTCACGTCATCACCCCTCTACAACCACAGACCCTCCCTGTCAACTTTTGGGGGACCCCAGGCTCATAAACGTGGAGGAGCTATTTTATCTGGGCCCCTTCAGAAGTTCCCTTCTCCCTCCTTCTGGGTCCAGGCACACGTGTCCTGGGCTACATAAGTGACTCAGTGTTTGCGCGCATGTGTGTGTGGATGCTTCAGTCCAACAGCCTCCCTGCTAAGTGGCTGGCCAGCTGGCTTGCACACTTTCATGAGTGGGGAACCTACCGCCCCTGGAGGCAATCCACTGCTTTCCAGACCCAACAATAACAATAGAGATCCGAGTCCGCCTCCTCAGTCCTTGAAGTCCTGGAGTCTGCCCTCTGGAGCCCCCGGAAGAGAAGGGCGGCTGTTTCCATCAAAGAGTTAGGGACCTCACTGCACACCCCTCTTCTGGTTTCCCTGCCCACATCAACTCAGGCCCCAGGAAACTTTTCCTTTAAAGCCTTGAGATTTTCTCAGGCCAGATCGTGCGCTGAAGCCAGCCCAGCCAAGAGTACTTTAACTGAGATCATCTCAGTGTTGCTCACTATGACTTCCTAATATCCATTTTATTGAGAAATATGACTTGTAAATATTTCTGGGGATAAGTAATTATAATGAAAGGCGGCATTTATTAAGGGGCAGTTCTGGGCTGGCTGTTTCATGGAACACCTTGCACGGATCATTTCTTTCAATATTACGTTACCCCACTTTACAGGCACAGAAACTGAAGATCAGGCTGTGTTTCCCCAAAGTCACGGAGCCACTGGAGGTGGCAGAGCTGGGACTGGAGCCCAGGCGTCCAGGGCCCAAGCCCCAAATCAGCCCCCTCCCTCCGGTTCCTCCGTTGGTGTGGGGATGCTCACCGCATTGAGGCAGCAGAGCTGGTAGCAGGCCATGGTGGTGACCACGGTGATGACCTGCCAGCGGACGAAGGGACTCCTGAGCAGCTCCAGCGCGGCACCAGGCGGATGCTCCTCTGCATGTGGCTCTCCGCCAGGACCTCCTCCGCCCCGCGGGAGGTGTCCTTTTGGCCCAGGACCGTCTGGAAGGCTGCCAGCAGGGATGGGCATGGATCGGCGGGGATTGGGCTGCCTGCTGTGTGTGATGCCGGGCCCTGCAGGGATGGTTGGCCCCAGACACACTCCCCGTCAGGGATGGAGCTGGCAGGGACCTTTGAACCATAAAGTACCAAGCCTTTGTGTAAAAGTGGGAAAACAGAGGCCCTGAGAGATGCAATGTCTTGCCCAAGGTCACCGAGTTGGCTGGGAAAAGAGGCAGTCGAGCACGAGGGTCTCCTGAACCCAAAGCAGAGCACACCCAGTGTTCAAATCCCATCTCCACCACTGGGTAGATGAACAGTGCCCCGTGCCTCACGTGGCTGCTGTAACACACACTAAACCCTGGCTCGATGAATATTTATTGAGCACCTCCTGTTTACCCAGCCTATACTTCATCCTCATTGGAGGCATCCAGACGAAGGTCAGATCACCACTTGGCCAGGATGCCTGGGAGCCGATTCTAACATCGAGGGAGGATTGAACTAAATGACCTCCAGAGCCACATGCCGCCCTGAAACACAGAAACCTTGGCTGGAAATCGTGTCAAAGAGCTAATCTTCCTAGGATTCAAGCTTACCCATGTGACAGGCCTTTTACAGGCTGAACACTGCAATTTTCCAGCCTCAGCAAACCCGTCATTTTTTTTTTTTTAACCAAGCCTTAAATTGTGTAACCCTACATGGATATATGCGCAAAGGTGGGCTGACTGATTAGGACCCTGAGATCACAACAATCAGACCATGGCAGACACTTCTAGCCCGTGGATTTAAATACTCAGCACTCCGACGTACATCTTCCTATAGGCAAGGCGGCTCTGGGATGGCTCCTGCAGACAGTCCTTTCCAGACACAGTGGGCATCGTCCTAAAAACACTGCTCTGCACCGCAGGCCACATAAAAGTGCTCTTCTTACGTAGCACGAGGAAAAGAAAAAAGCTGTTAAACTTCTCCAGATTCTCCAAGAAGCAAGCCCACAAAGGTTCTACGGTGTTATTTCCGGTAGCATCTTAAAAACTGCTTCGGAAGGTCTCTTTTGTAAGCTGTTACTTAATACGTTTCCTAGCACTTATTAAGAATGAGTGGAAGAAGCAGCTGAATGAGTAATGCTTCTGTATCATGCACTAAACCATAGTATTTCTCACTATGCAACATTCTCAGACTTTCTCAACATTTCATTTCTCAAACTGCAACATTCATGTGATAAAGTAATCTTCGCATTCTTAGGGCAGGAAAATATTTCTCTCTCCTCCCTGACATATATGCTTTCCATATAAAACAAAGAGAACTTTAGCATCTTCTTTTTTTTTTTCCCTTTTCACCCTGGCTGCTAGGAAGTTCTCATTTAAAATCAGTGGTCAGCTCTTAGAGTTTCCTGAAACAAAAATTTCTCTTCTTCCTCTTAAAAGTTCTAATCTCCTTCTTCTTTTAAGGCATCTATTTAATTTTCCTGCTGTATATGTGTTCATAAAAATAGTTTGTTTTCACTTGTCCCATACCCCTTCTTCTATGGTTCCCATGACTGGATGAGATGGAGTGTCTTTTGTGACTGGTGTGGCAGACATGGAGAGGCACCACTCAGCTCCCCTTCAGTAAAGTACTTGGCCGCTGGGCTGTGAGGAGTGTGGTTAGCTGACAGCCTCCAGCTCTTAGCTTCGTGGGCGTCCACCTCAACTTTGAAGCCCAGGAGGTGCTGTTCTCATAGTGGCCCCAGTCTATGCCTGAGCAGGGCGGTGGCACAGAGACCCAGTCACTCCTGCCCGTGGGGACCCTTGTAATGTGCAAGCATTGCTCCAGGGCTCTGGTGGGGCTTGCAGAGAACTTGGGCTCTGATGCTTCCCCTGCTCAATCTGCTTCCGCCCTTTCCTCGCCCAGGTGTTACTCCTCAGTGAAACTTCTGCACTCTGAACTCCTCCTCAGACTCTGCTTCCTGGAGAAGCCAGCCTGCAACAACTAATTACTTGACAGAGAGAAATAATCAATCAGTTTCGCTCTATTTCCAACTTCGGAAGTGCCAAGACGCTCTGATCCTCATACCTTTTCCTGAACTATTTCAATAGCTGCTAACCACTCTCCCGGGTCCAGTCTTCTCACGCCCTGTGGAGCTCCTACCATAAACCTCATCTCCACGCTGCTGCATCAGCACAGTCTCACCACTGTGTTTGCTTGTAAAAGGCTACGCGGCTGGTACATTCTGCACAGAGGGAAGTCCAGGCTCCCTGGCCCTGCCCACGGCCCTTCCCGCTGCCTCCATCTTTGCACACATCTCTCTCAGACTTGCAACCTGCTCCTCCTTCCCACACATGCTCTGCTTTCTTGGCACTCTGCACTCAGCCACGCCCGTCCGCCTGCCGGGAATGCTCTTCTGCCTCTCCTCGCCTGGCTAACTTCTCCTCCCTCCCCGATGCCCTGGCCGCCCAGGGCTCGCACAGTCCCCTGTGCTTTCCCATCTCAGCACTTTCTCCCCATATCATCACTGGCACCTCCTTTCCACTTGTTGTGAGCACCTGAGGCTCCCTTCCTGGTGCCTGGTGATGAACTGGTGCCAAGTCCGTGTGTGCTGAACCAACCCAGCTGGTAAACCCACTCCCTTCCTTTAAAGCAGCATGTCTCCACCTTGGCAGCAAGGACACCTGGAGCCGGGAAACTCCTCACACTGGAGCCGTCCTGTGCATTGTAAGATGCTTAGTAGCACCCCTGCCCTCTACCCACTAGACACTAGGAGAACCCTCTCAGTTGTGATGAATGAATGGATACAGAAAATATACACACACACAAAACGGAATATTATTAAGCCTTTAAAAAGGAGGAAATCCTGCCATCTGCAACAACATGGATGGACCTTAGGAGTCCGTTCATTATGTTAAGTGACATAAGTCAGAGAAAGACAAATACTGTATGATCTCCCTTGCATGTGGACTCTGACTGCCCCCACCCCACACCGAGCTCATAGGTACAGAGCACAGACTGGTGGTTGCCAGAGGAAGGAGGTGGTGGGTGGGGGAGTTGGGGGAGGTGGTTAAAAGGTACAAACGTCTTGTTATAAAAGACGTAAGTCCTGGGGACATAATATACAGCGCAGTGCCTATAGTTAATAACACTGTATTGGATACTTGAAAATTGCTAAGAGAGAGGCTCTTAAAAGTTCTTATCACAAGAAAAAAATCCTGCAATGTGTGAGGTGATAGACGCTAACCAGACCATTTCACAACACAGTGATCATTGTACAATACAGGCATCCCTCGCTTTTTGAAAATTTGCTTTACGACACTCAGCTTTTACAAAAGGCCTACATTAATACTTGTTTTCAGCAACCTAAAGAAATCCGAAGATGATTTTCCCTTTTACGAAAAAAAGACAAAAATCAAAACTAGCCTTCGGCATGTGTTTTGCAGCGAGCTGTTGAGCACCCAAGCGGCACGGGGAGAACAGCGCCGCCAAGCTCCTTCCCCTGGAACTACACTCAGCATTTCGGCATCAAGTCTCCACAGCTCTGAACGTGTCTGTGAGCTTCTGTGCCCTGTCTGGATTTACTTTTTGCATCTCATCCATTAGCAAGAAGTGTCCTAAGCTAACTTTTCTTTGCTTTGCACCACTCGGCTTAGGAAAGGTTTCGTAGGAACACTCGACGTTCAGAGGGCGGAGAATACCTGTACGTACAGCTATCAGATTGTTATGTCGTACGCCTGAAACTAATGCAGTGTTGTATGTCTATGACGGCTCAATAAAGAAATGAACAGATTCAAAAATGTCTCCAGACACTGCCAATTGTCTCCTGGGGCAAAGTCATGACCCTGTTCCCAACCACTGCCTCGAACTGTTGTAGGCGCCTGGCTCCTCCCAGGACGTGCGGCACCATCCAACACCAGCTCACGAGCTCTCAGCACAGCACTGGCTCTTCATGAGCCCTGAGCACCATAAGCCCGCAACTATTACAGAAGGTACTCGCTACATCCTCCTGTCCCTTCCTTCTTTTTTACCTTCCTTTTATCTTAAACTGACAATGGGTGCAGAACACTCTCACCTGCTGTGGGTTGAACTGTGTCCTCATAAACATATATTCAAGCCCTAACCTCTACCTGTGAACGTGACTTTATTTGGAAATAGGATCTTTGCAGATGTAATTATGATGTCAGTTAAGAGGAGTTCACACTGGAGGAAGGCAGGCCCTTAGTCGAATATGACTCTTGTCCTCATAAGGAGAGGAGACACAGAGACAGACCCACACAGGGAAGATGGTCATGTGACGATGGAGGCAGAGATTGGGGGGATGCAGCTGGAGGCAGAGGACCGCCAAGGACTGCCGGCAGCACCAGAGGCGGGAGAGAAGGCAGGTCCCGCCGACACCCTGACTTTGGACCTCTGGTCTCCAGAACTGTGAGAGAAACAATTTCTGCTGTCCTACAGCCATCCGACTGTGGTGCTTCGTTACAGCAAAAGCCACACTTCATCACCTCAGTTAGCATTTATCACCTTGCGCTACAGCAAAGCACCGAACCACCTGGAGACTTATTCTCGTGACCTGGAGGGGCCCCGGTACCAGCGGGCCAAGGGATTTTAGGGGGAGCACAGGGCGACGGCTCTTTGCAGTCACGTGTCAAAAATAGCCCTGAACTCAGCACCGCGCAGGCCTCAGCGCTCCTAAAAACAGGCTCCATCCAAGCATTTGTTTTCACCTGCTATTGGTGTTTAAGTGGAGGAGGAAGTCACGGGGTTTTTAATTTAGGTTTGGCTTCTTTGTATAACCGACAGCAGTGCGATCCTCAGTAGAATATGTGAGAGTCGGGCAGCAAAAGATATTGGGACTCATGTTTGTGGTTTCATGACATTTCATGATGGGCCAACCCCAGAGCCTTCACCTGGCCCGTGTGAGGGGCGTGGGGCTCCACCGTGCACAGGGGCTGACAGCGAGCCCTTAAACTCTCTTTGCTTTTGGCGTAGAGTGAGCTAGTGCCGTTCCTTGTGCAGTTTACTGGGTGGCGGAATTGGGGATGGTGCTGCTAGGGTTTAATGGAATCAACTCTAACAAATGTACACGCAGCTAATAAAGAATGCGGCAAGATACCACAGATTAAAGACAAAACGAAAAGCCCCGGTACAAGGACGGAACAGCAAACTGCCACCTGTATGCCAGGAACACGCCTGTCGTCAGCTCCAGGCTGGGACGGGAGGCGGCCTCGCAGAGGTTTTAAAAGTTAAGACATAAGCAATCTATCTCTTCAAGGTAAGGTGACCTATTAACAAGAGTGAGACAGTAGCAAGCTTTTGACAGAAATTGTTCCATGAAGAAAAGATGTTTGGAAATGTTTTTGTCACCACGTGAATTGGACACCAAAGTAATGTACACAGGTCACCGATTCAAACTCTCATGTCTGCACATAAAAAAAATTGCAAACGGTGCTAAAATAATTCCTATTTAAAAATATTCCAAAAGAAGAGTTTCAGTGGGTTTTGCTAAATTTTGTTTGTTGAAATGTAAGAAAGGCAACAGGCAACACCTTCTGATTAGTTTGCAAGAACAAGTGACTGATGACGGGAAGATGGAACTTTGCTAGCTGCTCATCCTCCTTCCCTGGGTGGTTCATCCCTGGTGGTGGGGTTGCACGATGAGTTCAGCCCGCCTTGCCGCCTTCTCCCATTTGGATCCACATCATTTGGTGAGGCTCCCTTTCAGCTGTCATCACCATCGAGGCCAATATTGAAATAATACTGTTAATGACTTGCTGAGGGTTCCTCTCGGCCGGCCACCATTCTACAGGCTGCATGTGCCTGTGCTTACTTAACTCTCATGTCACCATCCTCTGAAGTGACACTGTTAGTGCCCATCTTGCAGATGAAAAGCAGGAAGAAACTTGCCCACAGTCAGGAGACCTGGGGTTCCCGAGAGCAGAGCCTGAGACTAGGATCGGGTGCGGGAGGCTGACACAAATGATGACTGCAGACAGCAGGTGGGAGCAGGCGGGGAGCGTGGGGCAGGGAAGGAGGAGGCCGTTCAAGGCTCATCTTGAGGAGGGAGGCTTCTGTGGACAAAGGGGGTCAATTCCACTGGACTTCTGAGCAGCCCATGGGAACATCTCCCAAAACTGTCCCACAGGGGTGGCTGCCCAGGGGATTAACTCCCTCAGGTCCACACAGCACTGCAGACAGGCTGAGCGGCATTCCAGCCATGGAAGAGGCCTGAGTGTGCTGGAGGTGGGGGACTGTCACCTTACACCTGCACTCCCACGGGACTAAAGCCAGGGTGGGCCTTGGGAGGACGTGACCCAAGGATGCCACTCACTACTGTCACCAGCTGGTGTTGGAGTAGCTGGGATTAGAACCAAGCAGGGGCTCCTAAAACTTGTTGAATATTAATTGGCCATAAGTGTGTGGGTTTGTTTCTGGGCTCTCTATTCTGTTCTGTTGATCTATGTGCCTGTTTTTATGCCACTACCATGCCGTTTTGATTACTGCAGCTCTGTAGTATTGTCTGAAGTCTGGGAGGGTTATTCCTCCAGCTTCGTTCTTTGGCAATTCTGGGTCTTTTGTGATTCCATACAAATTTTAGGACTGTTTGTTCTAGTTCTGTGAAAAATGTTCTAGGTAATTTGATAGGGATCGCATTAAATCTGTAGATTGCTTTGGGTAGCGTGGCCAAACCCAGGCATTAAACAGAAGATGGACGAACCCTGGGAGTGTTGCAGGTCCTGTGGAGACTGGGAGAAGAGGAGGCACAGCACCTACGGGGCAGGGAGAGGAGAGCAGGGGCCAGGCACATGCTGCTGTAACTGGCTGTCCGTGGAGAGAGAGGAAAGGGCTTTAAAAACTTGTAGTCTGTGAGCCCATTTCAAAAAGACACCTGCTGTGGAAGATGACTTTCCCAGAGGAATCCGTTCTCTTGAATTTCCAAGCCATTTAAATAGTTTATCCGATCTACCCCGGGTCCTCCCCTCCTGGCTCAGACTCCCACCCTCGCCCTGCAGCTCACACCTCATTCATATTCCTGGCCATGTTCTAATCACTAACTCCAAAGGACTTGAAAAAGGAGTGAGAATTTGCAGGAAAGAAACCCCTCTGGGCAGCATGTTCAACTCTCGGGCTGGGAAGGGGAGTCATTCTGTAACCAGGTCTTGTTCCAGTTTAAGACTCGCCTTTATTCAAGGGGACTCAGGCCAGCAAGCAAGGGCGAGGAGGCTAACATTTATTGTGTGCCTAGTGTGTGCCAGACCCCGGGCTGGGCGTCTTACGGACTTCGCTGTGATTCCTAGTGTTGTTTCGTCCACTGAGCCCCAGGGAAATTAGGACGATTCCAGGTAGAAAGGGAGGGAGTCAATGTTCCAACCTGGTTCTATCTGATCTTTCTTTCCACGCACCTCAAAGGATGATGAAAAGAAATTGCGGGGCTGAGAAGCTAACGGAACCAAATTCAGTTCATTTCCATTAACCTGCAGCTTCTGAGAGCCTGCTATACGCCAGCAGCTGGGAAGGCCTACTGCATTAAGGAAAAAATAAGGCATGGATTCTGTTTGAAGGAGTTCTCTCAGGTTGGAGCCAGAACACAGCTCACAGCCACTCCAGGTGGACGGTGATGGATGCGGAACCTGCAGGAGCCTCACAAAACCCCTGCAAGCTCGGTGGTCTCACTGCCGTTTAACAGATGCGGAAACCAAGGTTCAGCAGGATGAAGGGGTGTGCCCAAGTCACAGGAGAGCTGGCACTTCCACTCCTGCGCTGCCTCTGTCCCCAGGTATGACACAAGCCGGGCTCAGAGGATGCCGCTGATGGGAGGTGGTCACAGACAGCAGGCCTCCTTGTATCGTACAAGCTTGTTCATCTTGCATAATTGAAACTTTATATCCACTGGTGGCAACTTTCCATTTCCCCCTTCCCCCACCTCAGTCCCTAGCAGTCACTGTTCCGCAGTTTGATTCTATGAATTTGACTATTCCAGATACCTCATGCAGTACTTGCCTTCTGTGACTGGTTTATTTCACTTTGTGTAATGTCCTTCAGGTCCATCCATGCTGTCTCATGCTGCAAGATTTGCCTTTTTTTTGGTCAGGCTGAGTAATATTCCACTGTATGTATACACCATGTTTTCTTGATCCATTCATCCAATGATGAACATTTCGGTTGTTTCCACATCTTGGCTGTTGTAAATAACGCTGCAATGCTCATAGGAAGAGGAATGCTAATATCGCTTAGAAATCGGGGTTTCAATTTTTGGATAAAATCCCAGAATTGGGCTTGCTGGGTTGTGTGTGGTTCTATTTTTCATTTTCTGAGGAGTCTCCAAACTGTCTTCTCTAGCAAACATACCATTTTGCATACCAACCATGTGCATGGTGTAAGTTTTCCAATTTCTCCACATCCTTGCCAACACTGTCTTTTGTGTTTTGGTAACAGCCATTTGACAGGTATAAGATGACATCTCATTGTGGTTTTGATTTGTATTTCCCCGATGATTTGTGTGTCTTCTTTGGAGAAATGTCTATGAATTCAATGTCTTTGCCTGTTTTAAAAATTAGGTTATTAATTTCCTTTGTTTTTTGCTGTGGAGATGTACAAGTTTCCTATATATTTTTCAGATTAGCCCCTTACCAGGTAGATGGTTTGCTAATCTTTTCTCTCATTCTTTAGGCTGCTTTTGCACTCTCTTGATAATTTCCTTCGCTGTGCAGAAGCTTTTTACTTTGATATAGTTCCACTTGTCTATTTTTGCATTTGTTTTCTGTGCTTTTGGTGTCAAATTCAAAAAAGCCATTACCAAGACCAATGTGATGAGATTCTCCCCGTTTTCTTCTGGGAGTTTGATATTTGCAGGCCTTACATTTAAGTGTTTCATTAGTTTTGTGCTGACTTTTGTGTATGGTGTACATTAAGGGTCCAACTTCATTCTTCTGCATACAGATACCCAGTTTTCCCAACACTACTTGTTGAAGCTACTATAGCCCACAGCTAACATTCATACTCAATGGTGAAAAACCAAAGTTTTTCCTCCAAGGTTAGAAATAAGGCAAGAATACTATTCTTGCCACTTCTATTCAGAAGCCCTAGCCAGAGCAATTAAGTGAAAAAAAGAAATAAAATTATCCAAGTCAGAAAGGAAGTAGCAAAATTGTCCTTCTTCACAGACAACATGATCTTGTGTATAGGAAGTCCTAAAGACTTCACCAAAAACTGTTAGAACTAAAAAATGGATTCAGTAAAGTTGCAGGATACAAAATCAACATACACATATCAGCTGTGTTTCAGTATGCTAACAATGAATTATTTAAAAAGGAAATTAGGAAAATAATCCCATTTGCAAACATCAAAAAGAATAAAATATTTAGGAATAAACGAAGAAGGTGAAAGTCTTTTGCACTGAAAAAACATTTATGAAAGACACAAATAAATGGAAAGATATCCCATGTTCATGGATTAGAAGAGTTAATATTGTTAAAATGTCCATACAACCCAAAGTGATCTACAGATTCAATGAAATCTCTATCAAATTCTCTGACTGCCTGGTCTTCCCTTCCACTCTGAGTGACTGCAAGGAGGCCAGAAATGGGATGACTCCACTTTGACCTGGGAAATCTTTACCGAGGGAGACCCCTTGGATACAGAGGTAGAAACTTACAAAACAAAGACATCAGAAGGTCCCAAGTAATTATCTGAAACATCTCACTGGAAAAACAGCTGATCTGCATTATATGCTCCCTCACTCCTGTCTCCTAGCTTCTTTGTGCCCTCAGGGCAAGTCAGTCTCTCTCTGATTGCCATGAAAACCCCCAAGCAGGAAGCACAGAGCTTTGAGAAGCAGTGTGCTCCAGAGACCAGAGCACCAACTCTGGTGTAAGATGCCTGTACTCTGGTTTTGTTCACTCTTTCAACAGCTATTTAGTGAGCACCTATTACATGCCGGGTCCTGCTCTGGGTGCTGGAGTTTCTGCAACGAACAAAACAGGAAAATTCCCTGTCCTCAGGGAGCTTCCATTTGAGTGGAGGAAAGATATGAAACAAATTAACATAGAACTGTGTAAGTCTTGGTGCTTGAAAAGTGCTAAGAAGAAAGCTGGTGAGCACCAGTGAAGAGGTGCTGTTTGAACTACTGTGATTGGGAAGATGTTTTTGAGAAGACACCACAGCAGCAGAGACCTCAGTGATGTGAGGGAGGTGGGGGCTGGGCAAACGTCTGGGGGAGGAGGCTTTCAGGTGGAGGAGCAGGTGCAAAGGCCCCAGGGTGGGCCTCACCCAAGCAGTTGAAGGGCCTAAGAGAAAGTGACTGAGGTCCCCCAGGAAGAGGGAGCTCGGCCAGCAGACGGCCTGCAAACTCGAGCTGCAGCATCAGCTCTTCCCTGGGTCTCCAGCTGCCCTGCAGATTGTAGACTTGCCAGCCCCCATGTTACAGGAGCCAATTCCTGAAACTACATCTCTCCCTCAATCTCTCTCTCTCCCTCTACACCCCCCCCCCCACATTGATTCTCTTTCTCTGGAGAGCCCTGACTCATACAGGGGCCGTCGTGACCCAGCCGGGGCCTCAGGGAAGGCATCCGTCCTCCTTGCTCCTTCACCGAGTGCCCTGTTCTACAGGCGCATGGCCTCTCTGAGTGTGGCAGCCAGGGGGACGTGCCCACAGACCCCCACACACAGGGCTGGACCTGACCAAGGGCCGCAGCCACTGTGCTCTGCCACCCATCAGCCTGGGTGTCCAGGCCGGGCTTTGGGGGCTGTTCCCAGCAAGTGACAGCACGGCCAGGAAATGAAGCAGGCTTGTTCCCGGGACGCGCAGCTCCTCTGGGGCTGACGCTGGCTGGAGGGTGCGTTAGGGCCTTGCTGAACCTTCCTCATACTGCATGGCACCTAAAGCCCCTCTACCCAACTCCCGTCCCTCGCTTCTCCACTGGGGGTTGGCCTGGCCCCGCGGCCTGTGGTCTCTCCATCTCCCCTGGTCCCTCTGCATTCACTCACAGGCCCTCACTTACCCCAATAAATCCCTGCCCACTAGTCCCCCTGGTGTCCACTTCTTAGAGGACCCAACTGCACAGTCAGTGGCCCAGACACCGAAGTCCAACCCCAGCAGAGATGCACTGAGGAGGAGTCGGCTGGGCTAGAAGGAAGCACACGCATTTCCAACAAGGCAGCATCTCCTGGGCCCCTCGACAGCCCTTTGAGACAGGTCCAGTATTACTGGGTGACATGGAAGGTCTTCCCAAGGCTCAGGATCTTTCTGCATGACCCTGGGTCTTGGCTGGGCCTGGGGTGCTTGGGGCCTCTATGGGCAGTTATTTCCTTCCCCTCCTTGGCAATGACCTGCTTGATGAACGATGAGTGTCTGGATTGACTGATGATTGTCATGACCACAGCCGACTTTGTACAGCATTTTTGCACATTGCAGTCTTCTCACATCCATAATCTTCTCTGATCCTTCCAGTCCCTGGAGCTAGGCATCTGTGTTACTCCCATTTTACAGGTGAGAAAACTGAGCCTCATCTGAGACGCTGAGCAACTCACCAGGGCTCCCAGGGCTCCCAGCGCTGCAGTGTTGGGAAGCGGAGGCTAGAACCCACCCACCCCGAGCCCACACGCAGGGGGCTTCCAGAGAGCCCGGGCGCCTCAACATCGTAGCAGTGACGCCCCCAGAATAGAGAAGGAAAGAAAGTGTGTACACTTAACGGCTGACACCAGAATGTCTCTCAAGGAAAGAACTGTCTTGGCTGAGAAAAATATTTTGATAAGTGTCTGGAGTAAGAGGTTTGCCAGTCAGCTGGTTCCAGCTTCAGGAGGGAGGGAAGCTGCTCCACATACGAGAAGGAGAAGAAAGTGGAGCTCAGGGGCCCTGAGGAGGCAGAGCGGAGGCCTGGAGATGAGGGGGGAAGGCAGAGGCTGGGGAGAGGCCGGAAGCCGGGCACCTTGGGTAGCGCCGGGCTTTTAAGGGGTGGCTCTGAGCTGTGTTTTCCTGCCCGCTGTGGACTCTTGCATGTTCTGCAGGAAGAGACCTGTTTCCCTGGGCTCTGCAGCCTGTCCCACCAGCAGGCTCTCTAGCCAGGGAACAAGGAGCCCTGGGAGACAGCTATTCCTGGGGGCAAAGTGGGGAGATGCTCAGAGCTCACTCATCATGGCTACATCGTAAGAGGGAAAGCAGGGCCAGGTCTCCCGAGAGCAGGTGGCCGTGGAGGCAGAGGTAAGACTTAGGAGGGACAGAGTGCCGTGTCCCTCTGCCAGGTTCAGGAGATGGTACGGTCTTTCTAGTTGACCAGTGTGAGCACAGGGCACGAAACTGTCCCTTCCTCTCTCCAGCCATCCCCAGGTGGACACGGTTGGCCAGGAGCCTCCAGGCAAGAGCAGGGCCTGAGAGGGGATGACCGCCCCCAGGGCTTCCTTCCAGGGTACCTGGCTTGGCTTTTGTGGATGCATTTAGCAGGGAGGAGGCTTCAGGAGCACCGAGTCACCTCCGGCATCCTCCCCTATCTAGAGCCCACATAGCACAAAGCACAGCTCTCGCACAAGTCTCCACCCAGGCCTGCCTCCTTCCCCTCCTGCCCTGTTTATTTCTATTATTTCCACACTTCTGTGATCACATGGATTTATTTAATGTTCTATTTTCTCCCCACTGAGCATTACTACTAAGCATGCCTTCAAAAAGCTACCATCATCTTTTAATTGTTTGTTACATAAGTGAAGCAAGTTGGCTTGGGGGTAGAATTTTTGGTTTTGAATACCGAAATGCAAGTAATTACTTAACTGTTCTTTGATGCAACAGACGCATATCTGGAGTTCAACCCTGGCTCAAATATAGAAAAATCACAATATTGCAGTGGACATTTTCTGAGCCTTAAACCTAGCAACCAATGGGGCAATGATCTCTTGCTAATATATTTGTCTGTATGTACGTAATGTGTCATAATTATAACCACACACTCAAGGCAGCGCCCTGCCCTGTAATGAACTCAGGACTGGAGTGTGGTTGGCTGACTTTAAACCTTATTTCTGTCTCCACTAGCCTCTCTGATTTTCTGTCTGAGGGCTCTGAGGTTCTGGAGATTTATGATATCGGAGATTATGAAAGCAAAGCACCTGTTGTGGAGAAGGCATTTGACACGTTATAGCAATAAAATGGTGTATTGGCAAGAGAAAGCTTTGAAGGCTTTCATGCACAGAGGCATTTCACTCCATTATTTATTATAAATAAAAATTAGAAGCAATCGGAATGTCCAACAATTTTGAGACTTCAAGTAAATAAAACAAACTATATTTAAAATGAAGGTGAAGTCCGAGTTCAACCATGACTCATTTTCCTTCCTTGACATGAGGCATGAGCTTCCTGTGCTGCTCTAATAAATCACCACGAACAAATCACCAGAGGGGCTAAAACAGTGCAGACTCACTTGGCAGTTCTGGAGGTCGGAGGTCCAAAGTGGGCCTCGCTGGGCTGACATCCAGATGTCGGCAGGGCTCTGCCCCTCCTGGAGGCTCTAAAGGGACATCCATTCCCTGGCCTTTTCCAGCTTCTAGACGCTGCCTGCGTTTCCTCGGCTCCTGGCCCCTTCCGCCGTCTTCAGAAGTTTCCCTTTTGCTTATGCTGTTTGAGTCTCTGTCTCTTACAACCCAAAGGGCCCTGACAGATGTGGCTTCTCTGCCCCTGATGTGTGAGGCGTTCCCTTATCACATTCCCTGTGCTAATACTTCACTTCCACTCAATTAAACAAACCACCGCTTCTCACAGTGGAGATTTGGGCTCTTTCCCCTTTTAGAGATGCTGGGGGCTTCTCCACTGGCAGGAGGGCACAAATAGATCAGACCCAGGGCTGGGACTTCATCCCTGGCCACTCTGAAGTGGGGGTGGGGAGGGGTGGGAGAGCGGGAAGGGGCGTGTGGTGTGGACTGACTGCGCTGACGGCCCTCATTGCGGCCTCCCCTGCGTCTTTGCCCTTCGCTCTGTAACTGCGTAGCCCCTCCCGCTCCGATCTGGGGCTTGACCCTGTGACTTACTCTAGCCTGCAGTATTTTAGCTGTTTTGAAACTTGAAGAACTGCTTTTCAGTTCCCCTCTCTGGGACCTCTGTGCTCACCAGGAGAACATGCCCGAGCTAGCCTGCTGGGGGATGAGGCACATGGAGCAGAGCTGACCACCCTGGATCAGCCGGCTGACCCCCAGGCATGTGAGAGAGCTTCTGCTGAGACCAGAAGAGCTGCAAGGGCGAGCCCTATCCAGGTTAAGAGAACTTACAGCTGACCCCTAGACTTGGGAACAATAAATGTCCCTGTCTTAAGCCAGTGAGTTCTGAGATAGTTTGTTATGCAGCATTATTATAGCAACAGCTAGCTGCTACAGGGCATGTCCACCAAATTACCAACAGACTAGGCAAGGTGTTTCTCCCACCATGCCAAACCAAGTGCTAGAGAATAAAGTGTTTTATTTATGCTCAAAGGTTCCAGAGCGAGACTGTCAGAGTTCAAATCCCAGTGCTGCCATTTGCTAACTTTGTGTCCTTGGTCAAATTATCCCATCGTCATTTTTTGGGGTCTGAAAATGGAAATAATAATGCGATCTACTTTCCATGGTTGTTGTGAAGGATTAACAATCTCATACACGTGAAGTTCTTAGGATGAAATAAATAGTTCTCAATGCAGATGAGCTATTGATGAGGAGTGTGTCCATCTGCCTTAACCAGATGCCCCCCTCAGCTCCTGGAGGGCTGGAAGGCCAGTGTTTGCTCCCCTCTCCCCATCACTGGGCAGACCACCCAGCACAGTAAATAGCCATTGTTTGCCGGATGCCTGAAGTGACATGAGCACTTTCATTAGGACAGACGCAGATTCCAATATTCTATTCCAATCTAAGGCCAACATTGTTCTTTTTATAAAGTGCACATGCAATATTTATCATTTTTTTCCCACAACTGGCCTTCTCTCTCACTCACTGCTGTGCTGTGAAATAAATCTTTTAAATCTTCTTTGCTGTCTGGTATTTGCATGCTCTGCCCATTCCAACTGTACTTAATTGGAACGTTTCCCAAGAGTTCCTCCCGAGTGGAGCCAGATGGGTGGACGGGCATCTCGCACGCCAGGAGAGATGGAGCTGGAGGAAAAGCTGTCTTCCAACAGCCCGTAAGCCAGGTGCTTTTGGGAATCAGATCCTCTCAGCTCTTTCTCAGCCGCTTTGTTTTAACTCCAGAACCTCCACCTTCTGATAATCAACCTGAAGCCTGAGTTTTGGATGGTTTGCCTCCCCATGGGCCCCAGGGGAAACCCCCCTCAAACATTACCCACTGGTGTCCCTCTACGTGTGAGGGTGGTGGGAGGAAAATCACCCTCAGGTTCCAGTCCTTCTTTCGTCACTTGTGGCTGTGAGATGGGGAAGGGGTCATTAACCAGGGTCCCCTGCGGGCTTCTGAGAGAGCAGGTTCACATTCCACCCCACCACCAAGCTCCACACGTGTTGTGTATGTGGGCCCTCTACTGAAGAAAGCTCTGCCATCTCCATCAATTTGTAAAGGCCTGTAGAAACCAAAAACCACATAACCACAGCCCTGGGGAAGGCACTTCACCCCTCTAAGCCTCCGTTTCTTCATCCAGAAAATAAAGGCAACGATACTGTTCTCTGACTTCACATTCTAGACATGCTGTAAACGAGAAAATAGATCCCAACCACGAACTGCCAGACAAACACAGGCGGCTACTAACATTTCATCATGACTTTGGTTAATTCAGAAAATACCGAGGTTGTTTGGATTTTAAAAGATGTTGCACAAATTATATTAAGGACTTCATATAATTCTCAGTTTTTTTCTTGGATGTTGACATTAGTGAAATTTAGATTAGAGGACAGGATATGGATAACAGGGAAATGGACAGAGTCTTCAGTAATAATGACAGCAGATAGTACTATGAACCGCATATATATATAATCATCTAATTTAATCCTTACAACAAGCCCATGGGGGACGTTTATATCATTTCCTTTTTATAGACGAGGGTTCTGAGAATCAGAGAGGTGAAAAGAATTGGCCAAGGACAGACTGCAGAGCAGGGATGTGAAGAAAGCACTACTATTCTGAGTCCTCATGCTTAACCACGGTGCTGCTGACCGTATCTTGTTTTATAAAACTAAAAGGATGGGAATTCTGTTGTTCATTCTACATTTCTATCTCCAGGCAAAATGACTTTGCCTTTTCTGGGCTCTATAGAAATGCCTCTGATTCTTAGAGCTGTGCTTTGAACTGGCCCAGCACCTCCCCATTCAGGGAATTTAAGGAAAACTACACAAGGCGACTGCCAAGCCCCACGTGGGCCTCCTGTTCCCCTCCTGTAAAACGGGTACTTTTCTGCTTCCCTGCAGGGCTGATGGGAACATTCGGGTGGGTGTTGGTACAGTGGCCCTGTGCTGGTGTGATGTGAGTGCTTATTCTGTGCCTGTGTATCCCCTTTCCTTGCTGTTAATGTTAAGATGGGAGAGCTGGTTAGTGAGGAAGACAAGAGTGGAAAGAGGGCCCAAAAAGACCTAAACCGCTAAGAAGTCTGGGTTTGCAGCATCTCTGCGGTTGGGACCACCCGAGAGGGGGCGATGGACAGACATGAAGTGAGTGGACCTGGATCTTCTCCTGCTCTGTCCTAGCTTTTCCAGACTCCCTGTCACTAACTGTCACTTGCCATCTGGTTCTACAGGAATGAAGTCACTAGCCACTGTTGCCTCTGACCTTTAACACACCCTGAGAGGAGCTTAGGGCAGAGGTCAGGAATGAGGCCCTCTGCTCCGGGAAAACTGGCAGAGCAGTGCTTCAGGTAGCTAGAGACTTCCAGGAGGAGATTTTATGAGCCCAATGTCTTGCATCATATCTAGAAAAGCACTAGAAGCATTAATGGAGACATCTGCTCCCTGTGACTAGCAGCAAATGAGACAGGAGGGAAGGGGGCAGGCACAACTGTTAAAAGAATGACATGGCCATTGAGGATGGGACAAATACTGGTTAGAACCAGGTAGGCCCAAGATTTAACTTTCCATAGACCTGGAGCCTTATTATACACTCACTGCAATACATTAGCTGCTAAGTAGCCCTCCCACAGTTCCGAGGCTGACCATAAAACGCCAAGAAGTAGGAGGTGGCCCAGTTCCTGGAGATCCCCACCCCTTCTCCAAAATAGTTGGAATAGTCCTCCCACTCTTTAGCATATGAAATTACCTGGCCCATAAAAACTAACCACCGCCACACCGGGGGCTACTCTCCCCTTCTGAGATGGACTGCATTCTGCCACGGAACATGTACCTCTCTAAATAAACTCCCTTTGACTCTATTCTGGCTCACTCTTTGCTGCACAAAGCCAAGGACCCTCACTTGGCAGCCTGTCCCAGGGACTCACTCACCTGAGTTCTCCCTACTTCTGCAACACAACCTTCTTGTGACCAGCAGTAACCTTCTGCCAAAGTGTGTGCTTGACTGCACGTATCCCCCTTCACCAAAATCACATATATATTGACCACCTCACCCTCCTCTTTGGAGCAGTTCCTCAGTGTTATCTGAGAGGTTGTCTCCCGGGCGATAGTGCTAATTTGGCCCTAAATAAAACTTAACTCACAGCTCTCACGTTGTGCTTTTTTTTTTTTTTTTTCAGTTGATGCTGATCTTTGTCCCCTCCCAGGGCCACCCGCAGCAGGCTGCTGGGAAGATGAAATGGATCAGGGTGTCCTAGGGAACCCAGCACAGCACCTGCAGAAAGGGGTGGCCCTGGTCCCAGCACACCTTGCAGTGCTGACCCCCATGAAGAGGCTGGGGCCGCATGGGCCAGGCTAAGGGCCCCCTACCTTTCTCAGCTCCCACCCAGTCATGCTTCTCAAAGAGCAGGTAGTGTGGGCTCTTGGGGAGAAAGGGCAGGCTCACCAGCTGGACCAAGGCAGGGATGGCAATCACTCCAAACAGGTATGGCCAGGTGCTTTCCTGAGGAAGAAGAGGAGGCTAGTGAATTATGAGGCCTTTGGTCATTATCTGGGGGCTGGGCCTCTGGGCCAAGCAGCTTCTGCTCTTTGCACAAGGTCCCTCTGCCCAGTGCGAGTCCCACGAACAAAGCTGCAAGAGGGAATGGACACTGGTTTAGCACCAGGCCCCCGTGTTTGGCATTTCCACGCACAGGGCTGGTGAACCCTCAGAGCCACCTGTGAGGAGGTTACCTGCGGGGTGACTCTGAGAAGGAGGAGTTCAGGGAAGCCAAGGGCTGGCCTACTCCAAGGTCCTTGGGCTATTTCCCCTCTACTACTTCCTCTTTGTGTGGTCTTGGAAACCATTTTCACGGCCCCTCGGAATCCCTTTGTCCTCACCTGAGGGACGAGGACAGCCACAGACACCTCTCAGGCAATTGTGAGAGAGGGATCAGATAATGCTTTGACTGTGGGGCCTGGCACACAGTAGGTGCACAGAGGAAATTGAGACAGGAAGGAAGGGGGCAGGGCATAACCATTAAGAGAATGGCACAGCCATTGAGAGAAACAGGATGTGACAAAAACTGGTTAGAACCAACCAGGCCTAAGATGGCAGAAGATTTGACTTCCAATGGACCTTGACCTCATTATACACTGGTTGTGTTGTATTAGCTGCTAAATTACACGCCTTCTGGCACCAAGAGAGCCATAAGGCTGACCATAAAAGGCCAAAAAGGTGGGCAGTGACCCAATTTCTGGAAATCTAGTTGGAATAATCCTCCCACTTGTTAGCCTATGAAATTACCCAGCCCATAAAAACTAAACACCCCCACCCCCTGGGGCCACTGTCACATTTGAGATGAGCCACACTGTCTATGGAGTGTGTATCTCTCTAAAAAAACTTGCTTTCGCTTTACTGTGGTTTGCTCTTGAATTCTTTCTGCACAAAGCCAAGGACACTCACTTGGTGGGGTGCATCCCAGGGATTTGCTGGAGACCTAGGACACAACCATCCTCTCATGCACCCCATTTTCTTGCAATAAAACTACTGCTGTATTGGTGCCAATGCCCAAATGCCTCCGGGGCCCACAGCACCCGGCCCACCTTGCTCCTGTCTGTGAACATCCCGGAGGAAGTGAGGGTGATGAAGGGCGGGACGCAGCTCACCCTGGGGGGTGGGGGAACCTTTACTTTTCCCACCTGCTGTGGCTGTGAAATGCAAGGAGGGTCTACCACAGGCACCATTCCAGAAGCATTTTGAGCCACTTCAAGCAGCACCATTTGCCTATAGTGCAGCCTAAATGCACAGAGCTCGAATTATTATGCTGATTAAGCCAGCATTCGTCCCGATTTTTTTTTTAGCCCAGGTTTACAAATAAACTCTCATTGTGCTTCAGAAAGGAGAGAGGGCAACAGGGGGCAGGTCTCATGGGGAGGAAGATGAGAAACAAAGTTCTCAACGCCCAATTCTTGAATGTCTTATTTCCTAAGAAGCTACACGGAGACAGCCAAGGAGAAAAGAAGACCCATCCAGACCTGGAAAGGCTTTGCACGGGCGAAGGTTCAGCTGGGCTCAGGACAGGAGCCTGCGGGCATGCGCCCTTTGTGATGTGGAGACCACAGGGCCCTCAGCCCTCCTTTGTCTCTCACAGCTGCAGGGTTTCCCTGTGGTGTCTCCCTACTGACTCCCTGTGACAGAGGTCCCAGGGCAGTGCTGGGATCACAGGAGGGTGGCGCAGCAGGGACCCCTGAAGTGCAGAGCTGGCCAAGGGGCGATGGCCAGTGCTTGGTCAGTACCATCCATTCTGCTCCCCTTTCTGTACATAATAACAATGTATATTTGCAAATTCCTCTGATCTCACCGGCCAGCACGACTCCCTGGCCTATGAGGGACCTGTCAGGCGGATGCCAGCTTTCAGTTTGGTGGGGAGCTCCCTGTATGAGGCCAGGAGAGGAGACCAAAGGCAGATGAGTGGCTACCAGCGAAACCAAGCAGGACCCTGGGGCCTTCCTGGTAATAGAACCCTCCATGTGCCCCACTTCTTGTTTGTAGGAAAAGCGTTGGCCTCTCTGAGTTTCAAAGATCAAGCTCAAGAAGTTGATAATTAAAGAAATGGGGAATGCAGAAATAAAATGTAATCATGCAAGAAAAGTAATGGTAACTTGAACAATAAGCAAGCCAATCATAAAACAGAGTCACAGGACTCATGGCTCCTCCTGGGGGATACAGAGAGCAATCTGATGCACATTCTTGAGTTGTTTCTACAGAAACCAGGACCCCACCAGATGGAAACTGCTGACCATCAGCAGGTAGCCCCCGACTGATGAATGTAGACTTCCAGGCTGGTTGGAGCCAGAAGACTGATGATTTAGATTCCTAAAATGTCACTCTATTGCCTCACCACCCACCAATCAGAGAATTGTGCACAAGATGATCAGGTACCCTGTGAACCCCTCCCTCACCCTATCTTTAAAAACCCTTCAAAAGCCATCGAGGAGTTTGAGTCAAGTCTTTTGAGCATAAGCTGCCTCTTCTCCTTGCTTGTGGCCTGCAATAAATGCTGTACTTTCCTTCACCACAATTCAGCATCCATAGATTGGCTTTGCTGTGCATTGGGCAAGTGAACCTGAGGGACTGGAGAGGGCAGAGAGGGGAGTGACTGCTGATGGGTGTGGGGTTACCTTTTGGGGTGTGAAATAAAATTCATATTTTATGGCAAGACAAGAAGAATTTATACATAAAAAATTTTCTCTGCCCCTTTGGCCTCCACTCTCCCCTCTTCTGTGTGTTGGATATCTGCATTACGCATCCACCAGACTCCCTCACGGGCAGAAATGTCTGCTCAGCTGTAAAGAGTGACATTTTTCTAGCATCAACAAGACAACTTCTTAAAAGATAACATTCCTTCTTGATCTTGTAAGGGACCATGAACATGCTTAGATCTTGATTGTGTAAACTGTCAATAATAGGTCATTTAATGTACAGCCTTCTGTCTCAAAAAACTCATGTAACTGCGTCGACTCCTAATGGGTGAAACACTTCTCAGAGCTTTCTTAGATGCTCTTCCTAAGTTATAATCCTCAAATTTGGCTCAAATAAAAATTTCCATTTCTTTCTTAGATTGACTGATTAATTTTTCATTCATGAGAATGATGAAAATATTCTGGAATTAGAAAGGAGTGATGGTTATGCAACTTTGTGATTATACTGAAAACTACTTTTAAATGATGAATTTTATGGTATGTGAATTAAAAAGATTTTTTAAAAAGATCATGGAATTGAAAAATGACACACACATAAGTGGAGTTTTCACTACAGCTCTTTGGTGTGTGTGTGTTGTTTGTTTTATCTTACAGCTTGGCTGCTATCTCAGTAAGAGCAAAGACAGAAAGCTGGGGGAAAAGGTAAGGCAACCAACCCGACTAAGCTTCTACTATGTACCAGGCCTGGTGGGAGCTCATTGCATAATTGTCTTTCAACCTCCTGGCAGCTGGTGCTGTTTGCTGTGAGGGATGTGGAGACAAAGGAAATGTCTGTGCTGACGCCTCCCAGCCAGTAGCCACACAGGGGGAATCAAACCCCAGCGTTTCCCACAGCATCAAAATAGAGAGGTACCTCCGATGGGTGGCTCCCTTGGAGCTACCATTGGTAGGAGGAGGGGGGAAGCTGGAAGGGCACTTCTGGAATGGGAACAGTGTGTACGGACGTGCAGAGACGTGATCCACCTGGGCTCATTGGGAACAACAGCTGTAGAGGAAATGTAGGGCCGGGGATGCTGGAGACATGGGATCCGGGGTGGAACCTGGGTCATGGGTGGCTTTGCTGCTATTCCATGGCACTTGTACCTGGCTCTGAGGACCTCCGAGAGCCTTTGAACTGAGTTGGACACCCTGTATTTCCTTGAATCTTCAAGTCAGCATTCCTGGAACCATGCAGTCCGTGAGTACAGTGAGTGGATTCCAGGTATTACGGAGAAGACTAGTCGGTGGTACAGACTGTGATACACGGTGTCTTAAATGCAAGGACATGTGGAATCTTCCCTAAGAGCGGCCACTTCGATGGCCGTGGTCTGGTTTCCATCTCGGATAAAAGCAGATGCTACTGATCCCTGGAGTTGGGTGCTGACGGTGCCTGGACCGGGGAAGAAAGGTGGCGGGAATGTCGAGAGTGGAGCTTGGGCAACAGTTCGCTGCCGGGGGACTGAGCTTAGCCAACAGTGGAGTACATGAACTTGGCTTTCTCCAGCGAGTGTTCAGAGATTTCCTGGAAATGTTCAGCAGCTATAGGGAGAAGTGTTGTATTTAGAAGTAATTACTACCCATCTTCTGCCAAGAAAGGTGTGAGTGGATATGTGGGTAGGTGATTTTAAATAGAATATTTCAGCCTATATGATACCATGTGACCCATTCAAATAATAAAAATAGCCACGATGCCCTGCTTATATGGAAGGCTGCATGAAGTGCTTTCCCTAAGTGTGATGATGAATGAACAGGTCCCCTCTGCCAACGACAGAGGCGATGACATAATAACCGTCATAAACACTTAAGAGCAGTGGCCTGCAGCTTGGGCAGCTCCTGAGCAGGCTGTCTGGATTTGAATTCTGCCTCTCTCCCACTCTTTGTGACCTAACTGCCCAGGCCTCATTTTTCTCAGCTGTAAACTGGGGATAATGTTAATGCCTGCTCATAGGTTGTCGGGAAGGCTAAAGGAGTTAATAGAGGTATATAATGCCCGGCATAGGACCTCACACGCTAAACATTCAACGGGAAAGAGCGGTTTTACTATCAAGCACGGTGAGAAGTTCACCACATAGATTATCTCCTTGAATTTTCACAGCAGTCCACAGACATAGAGCCCAGTATTATCATGGCTGTTTTACAGAAACATTCACTGCAGCACAGAGAAACAGCTCATTGAGGCCACAGTCCTGTCACAGAGGCCCGACTGAATGCCATGTCTCGGATCCCAGAACCTGAGTTCTGATCCATGAAGCCTGACACTGTGGTGTCTCAGTGACCAGGGAGGGGCCACAAGGCCACCAGACCCAGGGGACCCAGGGGACCTCTTCCATCAGCCTCAGGCCAGAGAATCCTCAGTGGCCCTCAACAGTGTTCCTGGGTACCTGGTCCCAGCATGAGCCGAGGTCTTGGCATTTCACAGCGCAGTCTAGACTTCTCGCCGCCTGCAGGCAGAGGTCACCCTGGCACGTAGTAGTAGTTCAGTAAACACCTACTAGAGAAATGATGGCATGTGGGAAGGGGCTTCTTATACATCACCACTGTCACAAAGACCCCTGCCATTTGCACTTCCTTCTCAGGAGCTGTTCAAACAAGAAGGCATGCTTTTAAAAACACGTGTGACCTGCCTCACACAGAATCACAAGCTACCACGGAAAGTCAGTCTTAGATGAGTGGTGCTGGGTGGAGTCTGATGTGTTCGGTAGAGCACGAGGTCTGCGTCCCCACGTTTGCTTATTTCACTCTGGAGGAAAGGAAAGTGGATAGTCTTGTCGGCTGAGATGCTTTTCAACTCCTGCTCAGGTAGGGTGAGTGGGTCTTGCAATAACTCGATTATCTTGCTCTTTAACCACAAGACTTCCTTTTTAAAAATAGACTTCTCAGTCCTTATTTCCCCCAAGTTATAGATGACCTCAGGCCTTTCCATAAATAAAACCCTCCTGGACTGCGATGAGACAGCAAAAACTGTTAAATAGAGCTGGAATCACTGATCTTACCCCAAGTCAGGTTCTAATTTAAGGACATCACAAGGTGCCCCCGCTACTGGCGCCCCTCCAACCCCTCCACCGGCAGGACAGGGTCCAGAGGCCTCCGAGGCCCATGCTGCTGGAGATGAGACTCGGGGAGGGCGGGGAGAGCACTCTCCCAAGGCTCTTAGGTGGAGGAGATGGGGCAGTTTTCTTTATATGTCTTCATACAGAGTATCTAACTAATTATAACGAAGGCTAGCATGTATCCAGCTCTCCATGGGCCAAGCTCCCTGCCCCATACTTTACAAAGGGAACTGTAGCAAGGCTGAAAGACAGACAGTTCATGATGCCATCAAAAGACAACCTTGGCTTTTGTCTCCTACAGTCCTTCAAATTTTAATCAGTGGGGGTGACTTTCCCCACCCTGCCCCATCTCAGTCCTAGGCTCACAGTTTTAAAATCATAATCAAATTGGCCTGAATGAATGACCCGCTTTCTCTCCCCCAGTCCAAGTCTGCTTCAGGCTGGGGTCTGCAGTGAAAAGAACTGTGGGGAGATGATTGCTTCTTGTTTTTCTTCCTTCCCTTCCACCGGCTTCTAACCAGTGTCTGACCGTCCAGGATGAGAGTGGTGAGGAACTAGGTCAGGTCTCTGGGGCCGGCAGACGCTTTGGCTGGAATTCTTTCCCTGTGAGCACTTTAGAGGGAGTTCCGGACAGGTCCACCCCTGGGGTGACCTCCCCTCCCCCTGAAGCTTCCCTGACCTGGGAGTTTGCAGCTCTTTTTCTCTGTCCTCAGAAGAGTCATCTCCTCTGCAGCCCCGAGGAATCCAAGGTCAAGGCTACTGTGTATCATTGTGAGTCAAGGACAAAATCCAGCCCACTCTGACCTCCCTCGGGGCTACTGTATTAACTAGGATTTTTGCTTCCTGTGTCTTATGATGATTTGCTGTCTTGAGGACTTACTGATCCTGGAGAGACTGTCCCTCCCAGGCCAGCAAATTCCTAGCAAACAACTTGCCTGGGAGCATACCTTTAACACACAAACCAACCAACCCAGAGCCCACACCAGCCACTTCCTCTGTCTAACCTCACACACCAAGCCAATATTCCCCTGCCTAAATCACCCAGGCACCGGACCACTAGAGACAGCTCCTGTAGCCCTGGGACCACCTGAAATTATTCCAACTACACCATTCTGAGCTTGCTGAAGCTTGCCTCCCCGCCTCACCCATTCCTTCCCACAGAAGCCACGATAAAGGCTCTGGACCATACTCTGCCCCCTCTCCTCCCACCTCCTGATGGACCCTAGTGCCTCCTCGTGTGGTCCTGCATGGGGTGGCATGCCCCCTCCCCTTGGGAACCGTGAATAATAAACTCTTCTTTCAAAGGCAGTGTCTGTGCCTGTCACCTTGCCATGCCTGATTAAAGCCACATCCCAGGTGCATTTTACAGCAGCTGGGTCACCCTCTCCTCCAGGCATGGGGCCACATAGGTTCTTGCTGCAGGTGACAATTTCTTTCTGGAATCACCTGCCCCTTGTCTTTCAGGACACATCTCTCCTGGTTCTCCTCCAGTTTCTTTGAGAACCTCCCCAGGGATCTGAGCCCTACTTTCTGTTCATCTCCATCTCTTCCCCCAAGGCAGTGGTTCTTAAACTTGGCTGCACACTGGAATCACTTGGGGGGTTTTGAAAATGACAGATGCCCATGGTCTCCCACACTTGCAGATTTGGGGTTAATTGGCCTGCAGGTGTGGGAGCTGGGTTGTTCAAGCTGTGCAGGTGGCTCCAGGTGGCAACCAGTTGAGCACCTAGGGCCTCCCCTCCACCTGCAGCAGACAGTGGTGCACGGCCCGGAACTGAGGGGCTCATCGTCCAACTGCCGGGAGTGTTGCTGGCTATGGGACTGCAGCTGGGTCCTCGTCCTCCCCCCGAGACATGGCCTTGAAGGATGCTTCCTCCACCAAGGCTACTCACCCCTCCTTTGGAGCAAGCTGCACCCAATGGCTGGCTGATATGTGTGCACAAAGGCCTCCCCTCCCCTCCTCTACCTGAAAATGGTACGACTCTGACAGGCTCTCCCAGGTCCAGAGCTCCCTGTGGGCTGGGACCTCCACTGTGACTGAGGGCTGCCCACCCTCTCCTGCTGAGTCCCACTTCTTTACTCCCTGGCAGGTGCTGATCTGAGATCACTCCCCAGTCAACTTCCTGCTCACAAATCTCCATCTCAGGGTCTCTTCCCTGGGAACCCAACCTAAGACACATTTATGGGCCATGACTTTAAATCTCCACGTCCAGTCCACACCTCTCATTGGGGCTCCTAACTCCCACTTCCAGTTGCCTAGTAGGCAGCTCCACTGATAACCCTTGGGTTCCACAATCTCCACACAGTGTCCCTCACCTCCCAGCTCGCCCATGCCTGTCCCTTGATCACAGCTGGGGACATCACCACCTATCCAGATACCTAATGCAGAAACTCAATGTCACCTCCACGTCCCTGTTTAACTCACAGCCTTCCCACTACCGTCCGATTTGCTGCCTCCCCTGCTGGAGTCCTGTTGGCTCTGTTTCTGAATCCACCTTGTGAGTCTCCTTCTCTTCCTCCTTGCTAGCACTTGCCTTACGGGAGGTTCTCACAGCGTTCTGCCTGGATTCTCAGAACAGCATCTTAATTGTCCCGAGAAGCTCCTGCATTCCTTTGTATTCCCCTCACAGCCTCAGGGTGATCCTTCTAGAAGGTGAATTTGATGTTCTGAGTTACTTACTTCTCTGCCTAAACCAGTCAGCGGCTCCCCACTGCCCTCAGGATACAAAGCCCTGTCTTATGAGAACCCTTCCGGGATTCCAGCCTTGCTGCTGGCTAGACACCAGCCCTCTGCTCCTCTGCTCTGGTCCTGCCCACCCGAGGTCCCTCTCTGAATCCAGCAAGCTGATTTCATCATGCTGTGCCTTTGCAGCACCTCAAGCAGGTGCTGCTTCCCCCCCAGGAGTGCCCGCCCTTATCTACACATAGATGAACCCTCCCAGTTTTAGCACTGCCCCCATGCATGGCATCTTTTCCTGGCACAGAATTCCATTAAAGCACTTGGAACCTGTGTAGCATGTATTCTTTATGAGTTTGTCTCTCCGACTAGACTGAGTTTCTCGGGGCCACCCCTGGCCATGTTCTTTTATGTTTCTGCCCCCTGCCTGGCATGACAGGTGTTTCACAAATGCCTCTTGACTGAGTTTGTGTTGGGTCAGATGAAGGGCACAGGTAACTGATGCTGCTGCTGGAGACAGAGACCCCTGAAATAGCACACAGCCCTGCTTTTAAAGGACTACGTGTGGCTTAGTGCTGAGACTTCCCTGTGGTACCCCATTAAAGGGTTAAAGTAGCATAAATCATATTCCCCGATAAGGCGTTATTACAGTTTTCAGTCTACAGAAGGGAAAACTGAGACCCAGAAAGGTCCGGTGGCTCAGGCAAGCTCACGTGGGACGCGGGGCACAGCTGACCCGGAGCCTGGCTCTTCCAATGCAAGCACGGGGCTCTTTTTGTGACATTATTCCCGATACCGTGCGGTTCTCAGAGCAAAGCAACACCTGCCGCCTGCCCCCTGGCGGCTGGCGGCTGAATAGCGAATTTGTATGCAGATTATATTGGGCTGGACCAGTCCTGCTCCTCCATAGAAAGTTCTGTACGGAGCTCACCAGAGATCACTCGAGCTCAGCTCCAATGGCTCGTCTTTGCACCAAACCGTCGTGAGGACTCCACCCAGGCGAGATGCAGGCGCGCGCGGCGGCCGTTCAGGGAGGGAGAAACAGTCGCCTTCCCCAGGGTGCTTTGTGAAGGAAAGGGATGAATGCTCCTCGCTGGTTCCTTGTCACAAGCTGGGTCTCCCAAGGGAAACAGCGCTGGTCAACGAATGTCCATGGAACTCTTGGCCTCGGCGTCCTCACAAGCACCTCCGGAGAGGGGCCCGGCAGGCCACAGCTCACAGAGCCCCGGGGTGGGGAGCGTGTGTCCGCACCACCTTACGCCGGCTCGGCCTGTCACTGTCTCCACCGCAGATCATGCAGGAGTCATCATCACCTACCCTACAGGGTGAGTCCAGATGCTGAGATGCTCAGGTCATGGCCCCACGTGTGTTGTTCCACAAGTGCTGCTTCTGGTACAAACTCATGGTCTGGTTGTTATTTCATTAACAACAGAGACCTCAAGAGCATGGCTGTATGATTCCCCTCACGCTTTCCTGTCTTACGAATAATCCTGAAATTACCCTTCAAAGGCATAACACTAACCTCTCAGAAAGTTGTCGCAAGTTCTAGACGTAAGTGAAGTCACCTGCCCAAAGGGTCCCCTTTCAAGAAACTCCAGCTTCTCCCCCCTTTCTTACAACTTGTCTCTGCTTTTCAAAGGGTTCGGATGTCCTCTGTCTCAAGCGATCTTGTGGGAAAGTAGAGTCAGAAGCTATTAGTCCCGTTTCACAGACAAGGAAACCGAGGCTGGCGAGGTGGGGAGACAGGTTGAAAGTCCTGCCGCAACATAATTTCTATGAAATCAACTTTGTACCTCCCTCATTTTAGGGAGAGAAATCCACGCAGTTTTTTAAGGTTGTTGACCTGCAGGGTCCCTCCTCTGGCCAACCTACAGGGATGGGCTGGCGCTGAGCACGTGTGAATCTGTCTTACAGAGAAACTCCATTTCACCTTCACAACACTCCAGTCTTCATTCCCATTTGACAGTTGAGAAAACTGAGGCACCAAGAAGCAGAGTAACGCATTCAGAGTCATGAATCTGCTGAATGGCAAGAGCAGCACCGCCAGCCGGCAGCGGGGCACCCGGCTCTGTGCTCTCCGCCGCTGTGCGGTCCAGCTTCCCTGACTAGGCCTTTACAGAGATCGCCCTTCTCTCTCCCGAGGGGGTTAGGTAACCAGCATTCTCTCCTAAATGATGCTCCCTGGACTTGAAGCCCATCTTTAATCCCTTTACCAGCCTTCTGTGTTCCAGCTGAACCATGCCGGTTCCCAGGGCTCATTGCTCAGACCATGGCTTCGCCTGCCACCTCCTTCAGCAAATCCTCACTGTGGGTCATCTGTGATCAGACCAGTGGCCTCCAATGGAGTCCATGAAAGGAAGGAAAAAAAAAGAAAGGAGGGAAGGCAGGCAGGCAGGCAAGGAAATGTGGTTTGTTCTAAGGTTCACACAAGCACAAGGATGCCCATATGAACTGGACTTTCCTATTGATGACCTCAATTTTGGGGATATGGGAGTCTTGATTTCCAGAGACTAGGGACCGGTCTGGTTACCAAGGAGTTCTGAACCCTGGATCACAACCTTGGGCCTTTCACAGCCTCATTCAGCTTTGCAGTTGGACCCAAGTTCAAATTCTGATCCTTCGACTTACTTAGCTCAGGGCCTTGAGCAAATTGCTTATTCTCTGGAATCACATGAGAAGAGTAATTAACATTTATTTTGCAGGGCTGCCATGAGGTTAACAGAGGTGATATCCTAGTATGGGCCTGGTACACGACTGGGAGCAAAGAGACATTGCTTCTTTTTTCCCTTTGCTGTGGCGCTGAGCCAACGTGAGTGGCCCGTCTTCACTGAAGAGTGAGTGGGTCTGTGCCCCCAGACCTGTGACTTTGTGTCTGGGTTGAGGGTATGAAACTCACCTCTCAAGACCCGAGTGGGAAGTCGAGGAGCTGAAGACCAGCAAACCTCTCTCAGGAGCCCCCATCTAACGTCATCAGCCACTGCCCTTCCTCCTTGGATGCCCTCTCCCCCTTGGGGTCTCTGTCAGCTACCCGGTGCCCCTCCCCTGCACATGGACACCCCTGGTGGATCTTTGCTGAACCCACTGACGAACGAGCACGGTACCCGTGCCTCTCGGGTGCTGCCTGGTCGTCTATACGACGCTAGGCTGCACCCAGGTGCACGCTCCCATCCCCTCCGCCTCTGAGTGCCCTGCATTCCCTGCTCACGCAGGCTATGGGGCTGGATTTTCAAAGCGATGCTAACATCTCATTTCAGTCACGTTGTCATTCATTCAGTCCGTGGACATTTCCTCAAGGACAGGGCAGGTGTGAGGACAGCAGCAGCAGGACCAGAGCAGCGGGTGTGAGTGCTGGAGGAGGGACCGTCGGCATGGAGCTCTGGGCTGCATTTAGCTTTTCCTGACAAATCTCCATCCTCAGCGTTCTCGCCTCTGACGTGCCCCCTTTCAGAAGCTGTGGAGGGCGGGGCGCGTCCCAGCCACCAGGCACCTGCCGTGCTCTCACAGGAAAAGTCATCATCAGTATCATCGTTTTTCATGAAGAAAGGGCTTTTTCAGAACCTCACCTTTTCTTTATCTTTGAAACACCTCAGATGTCAGGAGGCGACTGAAGCCAAAGAGAGGGCAGAGATTTCAAACAGAGACCATTTTCTGGCGCTGCTTCTTGTCCCCAGCCCCTCAGCACGTGGGCGTCCCTCCTTCCGGGCTGTGTGTGGTTTAGGTGAGCAGGTGCATGAGTGAGCGTGGGGTGGGGGAGCCGAGAGAAAACTCTGGCTGAGCAGGTGAAGACCCCCCCGGTGGCATCCTCATGGTCTGTGTCCAGGAGTCTGAGAAGGAGAGTCCACGTTTTGTCATGGAAAGAAATCACCAGAATAAATCTCACACTCTTCAGCTTGGCGCTCAAGATGCTCCATGTGGCCACCTGTGCAGCCTCAGCTCCTTCCCATCTGCAGTGGTTCCAGGCTCTCGGAGAACTCCTCTCTGACACCTCTGAGCCTTTGCATGTGTTGTTCCCTCTGCCTGGAAGACCTCTGACTTCCTGTGGCTTGCCTGGAAAACTATTAGCTCTTCCTTTAAAACCAGCTCAGATGTCCTCTCCCTGTGGGTCCTGCCCTGACACCCCTCGTCCATGCTCCACCGCACGTGTCTCTATTACTGCCCTTTAACATGGCATTGGGCACGTGTTCTCTTTGTGTCTGCTACACATGCTGGGGTCCAGCCGGGCCAGGAAGAGGGAGGTCACTCCTGGCCAGTGATTTATTTCAGTATTTTGCAGATTTGTTGCCAAGTGTTTAATGTTGGAGTATTTGGGAAAAAAAATCAACTGTAGGTACATAGAAAATTAAGCAAGTGAAAAGTAACAACAAAGGAATTATTAACTCCAGGAGAAACAAACAGTTGTACGAGAAAGGAAAGTAATCAGGGTACATAATCATAATACAACTGCCAGACAGTGAATTATAAGAAATTGTGCTGTAACTGTATGGGTAAGGTAGAGAAGGAGGAGGGGAGGGACAGTGGTGTAAGGGTGCTTAGACCTCAACTATTACAACAGGACATCAATGAGAATGTCCAAAGGGAGTGAATCTACAAGTAGTGTTACAGCGGATACTTTATACGTAGCTATATGGAGATAGTTTGGTTATAAGGAACAGGCTCAAATTATTTTAAAATATGGGGGAATTATCAAATAACAACTAGAAGAGTCACAAGAGGCTGGAGAGGGTGGAGGAATGGATCACTGTTCCTCATTATATCCCCTATGAGCCTCTTAGTAGGACTGAATGTTTTTGACTATTTGCATGTATTGTTTTGACTAAAATAATTTAAAATTTGTTTTAAATCAAATATACAGTTGAGACTTGAACAATTTTTGTTTGGGGCACTTTTCTGGAATTAAGTGCACTCCCTGGGGATTCTAGTGACGAATCCCCGGTCTGTATGCTCAGCACCATTTGCTGTGATTCAGCCACGCAAACGGAGCTGGTCTGGGCCTGAGAAGCCCGAAGGCTCTGGCTCTCGGGGAGGGGCTGAGTCACACCCCAGGTCTGACTGCTGGGTTTGTGTGTGCGGGATGAAGGAGATGATGTTTGTCAAATTGTCGTTCTCAACACCAAGCCCTCCTGGGCAAGGACCCAGGCTCACTGGGAGACAGTCTCCCTTCAGTGTTTCAGCACAGAAAGGAGCTGCTATTAGGGGGTACTGTTGGGGAAGCTCAGAGGTCAAGTTAACATGTGAGAGGAGGCTTATTGTTCTAAACGCTGAGACTTGAAATCCACCAGAAGCAACATCGGCCTCATGTAATTATGGAAGCACAGTGTTCTAGTCTGCATCTCCCCGGGGCCCTGCATCTTCCCAGCTCTCTCAGACTCCATTCAACCGCACTGAAAACACAAAACAGGCTCTTCTGCCTGGAAGAAAACAAGCTTTGCCTTCACTTGCCCAAGATAGCGCCTTCCATCCAATTAAGCCAATGAAAGAGGTGCTTAGCCTCCCGACGAAGTGCTTCCTCAGCCAGCCAACAACATCTACCCACTCCAGGCAGCGCAGGAAAGAGAAAGGTGAATCCTAAGGAGAGGGGTGCAGCCCCAGTGGGCACACAGGCGGGGTGAAGTCAGAGGGAGCGGGAAGAAAGGGCACATCCCAACGTTACCCTCGCAGACCGGAGACCCAGAAAGCGGCTATTATGAGAACTCAACAGAGCGAGCGAGAGCCTTTGTCGGGAGCATCAGGCCAAGCTCAAGTGATGTTCAGCTTCTTTCTATTTTCAGGAGGGATGCTAAATTTATGCTCCTTTTCTGGAGTTTAGAGTTATTTGAGGATCTTTCTTGAAGGCTGAGGGATGTGGCTTGAGAGAGGTAGAGGCAGAGTAAGTGACAGAGGACGAGGGGACGGCAGGAGGATTATGGGATGTGGGGGAGCGGAGGGTACTCAGAAATACAGGCAGCGGAGTGGTGGCTAGAGGTTAGATGGATTAGGATGGGAGACTGGACACAAATGCAGGGGGCTTGGATGCCAGACTGAGGAACCTGGGCTTCATTTGGTGGACACAGGATCCACTGCTTTACCAGATGGCCACTCTTGATAAAATTCAGTGATAAGCACTTTTACATGTAGTAGCTCATTCAGTGATTACATTAACCCCATGGAGTGTGTGTGAGTGTGTCCATTTTACAGATACAGAAACTGAGACCCAGAGAATCGCAGTAACTTGTCCACATTACACAGCTAGAGAGGAGCAGGGGCAGGAAAGCTATGACTTTCTGACTCCCACGCGGGAGCATCTTCCCCGCTGCTTCCCCACTCCCTCTGAGGGCACTGCCCGAGGAAGAGGATTGGGCAGATGTGACTGAAATGACAGACGCGTGGGGGGGTGGGGCCCCGGCTGCCCTGTCCTCTCCTCATCTCATCGTCGTTGCCTCCCTGGTCGTCTAGTTGAGCCGCTCTGTCTTCATCTGTGCCGAGCTCCCTCTCAATTATTATTTTTGCCCTGGCCGTTTGCTCTACTTGGAATGGTGTCTCCTTTTCCTCCCACCTGGTTACCTAATTGTCCCCTAGCCCTCAAGGTGGACATCATCCTCTCCAGAAAGGCTTCCCTGGCTGTCCCCTGCTGCCTTAGGGCTGCTCACGGGGTCCCTCCACCCCTGGGCTTTCTACACTACACGAGCCACCACTGCCTGTGGTCCCTTCCAGCTGCCCCTCACACAGAGAGCTCCTTGCAGGCAGGGACCTGGCCTGGCTCCTCTCTGTGAGGTCTGGTGAGTTGTGGCTGCTCCATAAATATTGGTTGATTTGAGCAAAATGAGTTGGTCAGAATGATATGGACATAGGAGGTAAAGATAACAGATGCAGGTCATATGCAGTGGTCCAGAGGAGAGGCGAGGAGAATTCAGGGGCAGTTGGCAGGGAGGAAGAGAGGGGCTGCATGAGATGGAGATGTGGAGGGAGATGGACAGGACCAGTGGGAAGGGGAAGAAACTAGGCTGGGTGAGGGCTGCCGCAGAGACATCTCTGGGGTAGGGCTAGGACTCTCCGCAGCAATCCGCCTCTGCCACTCTCATGCTTCATTCGCATCTCAGCCCTAGAGGCCTCCCCCAGCCTGCCTAAAACCTCTCTAAAATAACCTCCCTCACCATCTGACCCATCCTTCCTGCTTTGTTCTGCTTCACAGCATTCATTACTGCCTGACTTCAAATATTTATTTGTCTCTGATCTGTGTCCTCCACTAAAATGCAAGGTTCATGAGGGCAGGGATCTGTCTGTTTTGTTCACTGCTGGATAGAGCCTAGAAGAGTGCCAGGCACACAGTAGGTGCTTGATAAATGTTTGTTGAATGAATGAATGCATCACTAACGGACAAAGTCCAAATGGGGGCTTGGGCTCCTGCTGGCTACAGACACTAGAGGGCGCCTGACCACAGGCTGGATCTGGCAAAGCACCCAGGTGCCCCAAAATTTGAGCGCTGAGTCCTAGGCAGCGGCTCCCTGACAATGCCAGAGGAGAGCTTAGAACCGTTCCCGAAATAGGACGACTCCTCAGGAAAGGGCGGCGGAGCTTTCCCCCACTTACTCAACAGCATCTTCTCCCAGTCTCCTGGGTGAAGGGCACAAACTCAAAGATGACAGGTGACTTGGCTACGCCTGTCCTCACGGAGAGGAGAGGAAGGACCGAGCGCTGTGCTAGGAGTCTCACATATAATAATGCATTCGTAATGCCTACCCAGGTCCAAGATCATGTCCAAGATCACTGGCCAGAGAGCCATGGGCAAAGTTTCCCCTCTGGGTCTCTGTTTTCTAACCTGTAAAATGGGGTGATGACAGAACCTACCTCCCAGGTGGAGGCAGGATTTAAGTGAGAGGATGTGGCTGAAGCCCACTGCTTGGCACCAGGTCAGCACTGTGCAAACTCTAGTCGTCCTACTCCAGCCTCGCATCTCCTCCTCCGCTGTGGGGTGAAGGGTCATCCCCACCCCCATCTCCAAATGGGGGAACTGGAGTTCAGAGGCACTGAGTGACTTGCACAGGACAGTCAGGCAAATCAAAGATTGGGATGGGACAGAGCTGGCCATCTTGGAGCCTCCTCAGTTCTTGCCTGAAGGTCTCCCCTGTCCCAGGGTGGTGTGGGGCTTGCATGAGATGGCTCAGGGCCTATTTCTGAGAGAGAGGCCGCACGTGGGGCAGTGGAGGGGGCCGGGCCTGCTGGCCGGGGGCTGAGGGTTCAGTCCTCCTTGGCAGCTGCACAGCCCAGAGCCAGGCACCAAAGATCTCTGAGACTTGCCCTCCTCCTCATCTGAGAAATGGGTCTAGTGATGTCACTGACCCCAGGGAGGAAGAGCCATTGCACAAAGAGTCCCGGAGGCCGCAGGGGACGCAACCCCTCTGCACGTCTGCACAGCAGTGTGTAGGTCACAAGGCGTCTCAGGTGCATCTTCTTGTCTCTCCAACAGCCCCGTGAGATGAGGATGACAACAAATGGCCAGACTCCTGGACGTGATGAGGGTGCACCTTTGCTGTTCAGAAGCATTTGTTGACGAGAATGTGTTATAACCAGACCAACCAGGTGGTAAGAGCTGGCCGTGGGCGGGGAGCACTTTGTTACAAGCACTTCTGTTGAGCTGGGTTCTGCCCAAGAAAGGCCAAGGTGGGGATTCCAGCACCGTGCATTCCAACCCCAGCTCTGCGGCTTGCTACCTGTGTGTGACCTTGAGCGCATCTGTAAGTCTCTCTGTGCCTCAGCGTTCTCATCTGTGAGATGGGGATGATATTGAAGGTACCTAATTCCTAGAGGGTTGTGTGGATTCCGAGTTACCACGTGGAACCAGCCCCCAGCAAATGTCAGCTTTTGGAGCTTGGAGCCAGAGTCTGATGATGCATGACCCTGCTCTCTGCCTGACTTTTGCCGAATTGTCCTGCCAACCAGTTTTCCCTCCAGGGCATACCAGCCTGGCTGCCAGGGCCACGTGAGTCACAGGGCAGGAGCCTCAGGGCCAAGCCACCTCCAGAGCCGCCCAGCTTCCCTCCTTAGGGCTCAGGAGATTCTCTCTCCTTTCCAACACCCACACCAGGCCACCTACTCAGAGGTCAGCTGGGCTAATTGCTTTCGCCTGAAGCTGTCTTGAAGACAGGACAGCAAAGTTCAGGCAAGCTTCAAAGACTGTCTTTAAAATTCCAGATGACACGGCTTCAAGACCTATTAAATTTATCTTCGTATCCCTTCAACCTTCCTTGCTTGCAGGCTGAGATACCAGCTGAGCGGGCCAGGGGCTGAAGTGCCCCCAGCCCAGGGGCATGTGTCACCACACGACATGAGCCATCACGCAGCAGCTCGAGCAGACAGGAGCCTTGGAGCGACTTCCGTGCAGGCCCCTCCTTTTAGTGACGTGGAGCTCGAGGTCAGGAGAGGGGACCGCCCAAAGTCACAGCACGAGGCTCGGTGGCCTGACTCTTGCCCGCTCGCTCACATCACAGCAGATGAGCTGGGGGGTCCATTTGGGTTCTCAGGAGAAAGAAGCATTAGACAATTCATGAACTGGGGTATTCGTTATCATTCCGAGGTCAGGGGAGGTTTGTGCATTCCTTCCACAATTAGGGAGCATCTCAGTGCTGCAGACCCACCGTGGAATCTCTGATGATACAAAGAAGCCTCTGACTGCAGTTCCTGGGAAAGACCAGCAGGAGGATGGCCACTTGGCTCGGAAACAAAGCAAAGCGAGTCTCCAAGTGAGGAGGGTGGTTTGGGGAAGACCTAGGCGGGAACAGCTAACTCTAGTGGCTCACAGGAAAGAGGTTATGCACACGAGGTGTCCAGTACATGCCTTGCATGGAGTGAAGATAACAGAGCTGATATTTAGGGACGGAGTCCTAAAGACTCTACATGTAACGCTGCATCTAATTTGCACAACAACTCAGTGAGCTGTGCACATTTATACCCATTGTGCTAACAAAGACACACAAGAGGTTAAGTAACCTGCCCAAAGCCACAGACCTAACAGCCAGGTTCCTAATGCAGGCATTGGTCCCAAGGTCCTAGCTCTGAACCACTCTCCTGGGAGGGGAGTTCTCAAAGTTGACGAGGCATCAGATTCCCCAGGAGGGCTTGTTAAGACACAGATTGCTAAGCTATACCCCAGAATTTCAGATTCAGCAGGAATTGGTTGGGGCAGGGGTCACACTCCAAGGATCCCCGCAAGGCTGCACTCTGATTCCAGCTGTGAGTCGTCCCTAAACAAATCTTATTAATAGCAATTTTTCAGACATGAGTTCTAATACTCGACAAAAGGCAGAGCCCTTCCCACACAGAACAGAATTCTTCTTCCCATTATTGGAGAGGTGAATTATAGCCAACACAGGAAGCTGACAGGACGCCCCACTTGAAAGCCTGAATTATCTGAAAGAGAAAACTCAAGCGCTCAGAATGTCATTTGAAGGAGTCTGGACATCACCCGGTGAGGACCTCTGAAGTGGCAGGAAGAATGCAGCGATGACAGTCTCTAATTTTCTTTTTTCCTATTTCCCATCAAAGGAAATTCATCATGTGGCTGCTCCCCACCCACCAGAGCATTTTCTCTGGCTACAGAAGACATCTGAGTTGTGCCCAAAATGAGATTCTTCTTTTCAAAGAGAAAAGATGTGATTTCTAAGTCACTGGAGAATGAAGAAGATTCTCATCGGGTTAGAATGTTGTTGGGTCTGTTTGGGGCTCAAAATCACTGTAATGTGAATGAATACGTGTCTTATATTTTTATAAAAATCAAGTGCTCTTTTCTTCCCGGGCTTAAAGGAAGGACAGAGAATTCTAGATCAAAAGCTCAGAGAAAATAGATACTTTTGTTGTCGACGGGGAAGGTTCTTGTCTCATCTCAGAAAGAATTCAGAAACGAGACACCGGGGGCAAGAAAGCAAAGCAAAGATTTATTAAGGGATAGACTGTATGCTTGCAAGGAAAGAGCAGGCAGACCCAGGTGGGCAGCTGCCCCGAGTTTCTTTGGCAGGCTGGTTATCGGGTGTAAAAATGAATGGGCAGAATATTCATCGGTGGGGAGGGGCTTGGTGTCGTCTTTCCTGAGCTTCCTCCCAGCTCCACCTTCCCAGGGGGAGGAAGGGTTTTTCATGCTTATTTAGTCTTGATCGGGAAGTCGGATGAGGTCATAATACACAAAAGGTTACGTTTGGATGGAGGTCATAAGTGAAGGTTACAGTCGGATGGAGGTCATAATGAGCAAGCGATGGTGGAGCTTCTTGTCTTGTCCCACTTTTCTTTGCCTCCAGGACACCTGTCAACCCAGAGTGTATGGGTTCTTATCAGTCTGGAGGTTCCTGTTTTTCTTAGTCTGTTCAAGGACCCCTGTTGTTCACAAGATGAATGGTTTTCTGTCATTTGGCCCCGGGGTGCCCCTTTCTCTGCTCATATCTAGCTACTTGCCTGCTCTAACCCTTTTACCCACTCAGGGCCTGGGACAACATGACACTGAAAAGGACTGGCCTGCCGGCCTTCTACGCCAGGACTCTAAACTTGTGGGATGTTCCCCCACGCTCCCTATCAGCACGGCCAGCTCTGCAGGTCCTGCTGCACAGAGGTCATGGCTGCAAAGCCAGGAAGCTCCGGCTCCAGCCAGCCTCCACCGCCTTCTTGCTGTGGTCACTGGGGTGATTATTTAAGGGGTGATTATTAAACCTCTCTGGGACCGAATTTTTAATCTCTAAAATAGAAAGTCATAATATTTATTTCCAAGTATTGAATTAAATGAGCTATTGGCTGACATCTATTTAGCACCAGCTCCAGGTACTCTTTCGAGTGTTTGACATATATTTCCTTCTTCAGGTCTTACAATAGTCCCATGAAACAGGGGCCACTGTAAGCCCATCGGATAGGTGAGGAAACAGGCTAAGAGAGGTTCAGAAACTTACTCAAAGCCCCACAGCACGTGGGCAGTGGGGCTGGGAGGCAGAGCCGGGCAGTCTGGACCCAGAACCCGCACGGCCGCTACCTGACGAGCTGTGCGTCCTGCCCTTTGGACTTCATTCTTCTACTACAGAATCACACGTTCTCAACCCTTCTTCATCTTGTGTGGAGTTTTTCTGATATGAGATTCTTAGTATTTTGTAGGTTAACATTAATTATTGTAATGAAATCATGATCGTTTTGTAATGTCAGGTCTCTGTGTTACAATGCGCCAAGAAAGAGATACTGTCCTTCAGCAAACATAGACTGTTTACAAAAATTAATCCCAAACCAGTCACAGAGTAACTTCCACGTGTTCCCCAAAGCAGTAATTTATGGATTACGTTCTCTTTACACAACAAAATAAAACTGGTGATGAGTGACAACAACAGAGTCACATCTACTTGGGAATTGAAAACATTGTTCTAAATAATTGTTCTGAATATGGAATCAAGATGAAAAATTATTTAGAAGCACTAACATTGAAAAAATGTTTTTCTAAAATTTTGGGAAAGTTGGCAAATCTATGTTCAAAGGAAAAAATGTATGAATAATAAAGACAAAGCAGAAATTAATAAAACTGGAAAGCCATAAAATGGATAACAGAATTTAATCTTTCAAATAACAAAATTAGAGGCAACAATCTGGAAATTTTATTTCAAAAGAGAGAAGGCAAAATCAAATAAATAAAATTAAATCAAGAAAGAAGATGTAAAGAATAGACATGAGAACATTAAACTTTATTTAGTCATATGTATAGCTGTGTCCATATTTGAATGTTTCAATGAAATGAGTGCTTTTTTGAAAAGGCAGAAATTTAAAAAATTGACTCAAAAGAAAATAGATTAGATTAATTAAAGAAGAAACTGATGAAATTTCCTCAAAGAATGCTTTCCTGAAAAGACCAGGTTGAGATGGTTTTACTAGTGAGGATGTTTGATACTTTACTTATCAACTAATGTTATATACTATCTTTTAGAATGAGTAAAAGATGAAAGGAGATAAAAATTAAAACTCTAGACTAATCTCATCACTGGATATAGGTATATAAATCTAAACAAGATATTAATGAATCAAATTTAACAACATATAAAAAGAATATTCCACAGTGACCAATAAAGATATACCCCAGGATGTAAGGATGGTTTAATACAAGGGCATCCTAATGATATAAAATACCCAATAATTGATTGTCAGGTAACAAAAAAGCATCAATAGCTTAATAAAAATCAGAAAATATTTTCCACATTGCTTATAGTCTATAAAAACTAAGATGAGATGGATAATTCCTTACCAAGATAAATAATATCCATTTAAAATTAGTTAAGAATTAATAAACTTAATACTGAAACACAATAGGTATCCCCAATAAATCATGAAAAAACAAAGATGCCCACTACAGTCAACATTGTTAACATAACTGGCCAAAGCAATAAGACATGATTGTCAGTAAAAAGAAAGAAAAGGCATAGCTATTAGCAAGGAGGGGGCAGAATTATCACTCTTCGCAGATGTGATCAATGATCACTCATTTGAATTGCCTCAACAAACGGACAAATAAATAGAAAGCAAAAGAGAGTTCCAGATTGACGTATATAATCAATAGCTTTCCCATATTTTGTTAACAACCAAAAATGTAATGAAAAAAAAAACTCCAATAGCAGCAACAAGATGGAAAATAACTATAATTAATAAGAAAATTAGCTTTTATTGCTTAGTGAGAAATACAAAAACAGCTGAGTGATACAAAAGAAAACCTAAATGAAAAGGGAGGCACGGTATGTTTCTCAATGGAAATAATGAATTATGAACAATCTCAATTGGGTTCAAACTAATGAATCAGTTTAACACAATTCCAACTAAAACTTCAATGACATTTTTATTTGTCTTGAAAATGAGAAAATAGCTTTAAAGTTCCCACAGGAGAATACTGTTTCTGGCTCAGTTTTGAAAATGAAGACTAGGGAGGCCAGTATTAAACATATGATAAATAAAGTTACCATGAGAAAAACAGCAAGGTGTGGGCACTGGAATAGAAATGTAAAAGGAACAAAGTGGATGGCCCAGAAGCAGAAACTCAGGTATACTGTGAATTTAATGTGTGGTAAGGAAACCTCAAAAATCAACAGGGGAGGGTGGAAGGTGGAGCTCAAGTCATAGAGTGCATGCTGCGCAGGCCCGAGGTCCTGGGTTCAATACCCAGTACCTCCTCCAAGAATAGGTAAATAAATAAACCTAATTGCTTCATCCCCAAAAAAACATCAATAGGGGAGAGGTTGTTTGGGTTAAAGAAAAAGTGGTAAGTGAGGAAGGGCAGAGACGCATTTAAATGCTTTAACCATATTCTAAAATAACTCAAAAGATTTTAAGAATTAAATGTAAAAACCAGACACCACAGACCACCCACAAATAAATACAGATGAAGATTCCTGAGATGGGAAGAAGTTCCTAAGCTGAAAATCAGTGGAAGAAATCTCAAAGGAAAAGACTTTGTTAAATAAAAATGGTTTTTTATAATCCTCACATTGAAAATAAAAAGGAAATTAAAAGTAAAAAGAAGAACCATAAAAATATTTGCCACCAATATATTGAAGGGTTAATATCCTTCAAAGCAAAAGAGGTTGTAAAAATTACTAAGAGAGTCATTAACACCCCAACAGATGCATAAGCAAAGCACACGAATAGACAATTTACAGAAGAAATGCCTGGAAACGAGTGAACTTAGTGTGGTGGGCTCAGTGGTGGCCTCCTCAGACATCCACATGCTAATTCCTGGAACCTGGGAATATTAAATTATATGGCAAACATTTTGTTTTGCAATTAAAGATCTCCAGATGGGAAGAGTATCCTGGATTATCTGGGTGGGCCCTAAATGCCCAGGTGCTTTTAGAAGAGGGAGGCAAAGGAACATTTGACCAGAAAAGGAAAAAGAGGAGCCAGCGTGACCACGGGGGCAGAGCCTGGAGCAATGTGGCCACAAGCAGAGGAACACTGGCCACCACCAGCAGCCAGATGAGTTAAGGAGCAGAACCTTGGCCAGAGCCTCCAGAGGGGGCACCACCCTTCTTACACCTCGATTTCATTCCAGTGAAACTGCTTTTGAACTTCTGGTATCCAGGAATACGAGAGGATAAATTTCAGTCTCTGTTGTGGTACCTTGTTACAGCACTAACAGGAAAATAAAGCACTTATGAAATATCCAATCTTGCTAATAAGCAAAGAAACAGAAGATAATATTCTAAGGCAATACTTACTATTTTTGCCTATCAAATACCAAAGAGTCATTTAAACGCTTATGGATGACAGAGGTGTAGTGACGCTGTATGCTCCTGTACAGTGTGATGGGAAGGAAATTGAGGCTGCCTCTCTGGAGAAAAATTCCATATGTGTGAAAGTGTCAAATAAATTATATTCTTTGTCCTATTGTTTCCATTTCCAGGACCCTAAACCACAGAAATCGCAACCTGAATAATGATTTATGTAGAAGACTGTTTATTCTAAGTTGGCAAATTCAGTGTTCCAATAATAAACACGATCCAGATGTCCAGCAAATAAGAGAACAATGAAACAAATTACGGCAACTCATAAAAGAGAGTAAGGTACAGTTCTTAAAATTATCATGGCAAATAATTTTCATGACTTGCTTACAACATAGTGTTGCAAAATGATCAGCATACAGAAAGTTATAAATGTAACGAACCAAGTATGTGCGTGTGTGTACAAGTTTATATGATTAAAACATAATGATTGTGGTGGTGGTTTCATTGGTGTACACATCTATCAAAATTCATTACACTGTGCATCTGAAATACATGTAGTTTACTGTATAGGAATCATACCACAATGAAGGTGTTAAAAAATAATGGAAAGATGCTTTTAAAACCGTTAAAGTGTTTGTCCAGAAATGGTGAGATGTAGACATTTTAATGTTTTTCTTTACCAATTTCTTCCATATTGTCTACAAGGAATATGGGTATACCATGATCATGAAAATCAGACAAGTAAGTTAACAAACAGGAGGTAAGAGATTTATGAAAGATACTTGTTTCAGTATTGTTCAAGTTAGTGAAAAATCCAGGGACAGCAAAGGCATTCAACACAGACAATAATAGTTACAGGGCACCTTTGTGATGGAATATAATGTAACACTGAAAATTACTGACGCTATTTTAAAAATAGGCATCTACCTAGAATCTAGTGATATGGAGAAATGCCTTTGACGGGATGGTTAGTGCTTTTTTAAAAGCAGAACTCAAGGCACAGCGTTCTCTCTACTGCATAACAGGTGTATAGATACCTAGCAAGTCATAGACCAAAATACTCAATGTCGCTGCCTTTCCTAACATGGCAGAATTTCAAGTGACTTTACTTCCTTTTTTATATTTCCCAGCGGTTCCAAGTATTTTTATAAAGGAACAAACTGGACGTGAGTCGTGCGTGAAGTGCGTCCCCACTGGAGCAGTGATGAAGTCTGAGCTCCCACTTCTTCCTGGGCCCAACGCCTCGTGCAGAAAGGATGTCCTCCCAGGGGTGTGAAACCATTCACTTAGGATCTCAAGCTGTGTCCATGTCTTCTCACACTTCTGCCTACAGTTTTTATCCCAATTCCTTTCTTCTTTATCATTGTCAGAGAAATAGCTAATTAATACATTTTTGAAATATCCTTTGGAAAAATAAAATGTCACACCACCTCCACAGTGTTTTATGATGTGTCTTTGATTAAATTCACAGCCCCAGTGTTAATTCCTACATTTATTTCCCTCTCTTGCCTTCCGGCGGCTGTTCTAAAGCCTTCTTGCTGCTTCCTCCAGCCTCTGCATTTCAAAGCAACTGCCTGCATCGAACACAGCTTTTCTCTCTTTAATTTTTTTTTTCTTAGGAGCTCAGTTGTCTCTGTCTTTGAAGGTAAATGAAATACGATTAAAATAGAGAAAATGAAATGCTGACACTTAGCGAAATAACTGGCTCTCACTTGGCTGGAGTATCACAAATTCCTGAAGAGATGAATGAAAACTTCCCATTAGACATTCTTTCCTGGACCAGAAACCCCAAATTCATCTTCCCTGAGCTTGAATTTGAAAAAAAGACATTCACTGAGTTGCTCACATACGCTCGTAGCCAAATCCAAGACTATCCGAAAGAAATCCAATCTGATGGGAAAAGACAGTCTATGGGGACCAACAGTACTGCCTCTCAGCTGCTGGGGTCAGAGGTGGGCATTCGCACCATGCCCCTTGGCCAGTGTCATGCTTATGAGCCTGGTGGGTGCAGGGAGAGGGGACCCTCGCCTGGGAATCCAGGTACCTGGGTTCTTGAATCAGCTCTGCCCTGAAGTTGCTCTGCGACTCGGGCAGTTCATTTCAGGGACCTCGGCATCCATGCCCGCAGAGCTGCTTCTCCTCCAGGGCGCCCTGTGTTAGCACCTGCCGCTGCCACTCTAGCTGGCTGACGTGCCAGATGCTCGGCTTTATCCTTGACTCCTCCTCCCTCAGGCACCGCATCCCACCACTCACTAAGTGATTTCTCTGTGCCCATGGCCATGACTCTAATCCATCTCTCCACTAGACCAGTGCAATCTCTTAGGGCTTTACTGGGATCCAGTCCTTTCTCTGTGCTGCAGCCGACGAGTCTTTTTTAAAGCACACATCCTCTCTGTCATTGCCTTACTTCAACCTGGCAGTGACCTTCCGTGGCTCTTGGATAAAGAGAAACTCCACAGCCACACACAGTCCCTGTTGAAGTGTGTGAACAGGCTGGACCCAACCCACAGATAGGAGGCTGTTTGTTTCTTTAAAAACCAACTGGCTTCCAATATATAAAAGTCAAGAAATGGGACATAAAAATCTGGATTCTTCTCTCAAAAATTAGAAAATCAACCACCTCCAGTCGTGTACCTGTCGGGGACACAGCAGCAGCCACCCTCAGTGGAAAGGCATGCCCCCCAGCTGCCACAGCCTCCCCTGAGCCCCCTCATCTTGTCCACCCTTCACTGAACTCACTCGTGACACAGGTGTGGCCCCCCAGCCCTTACCTTTCTAGTGGCACCTCCCTCTCTGTCTTGGTGCTCCAGGCCCCCTTGGGTTTCTGCCTCTGAACAGATGACAGATGACAGGGCCTTCACTTTTACTGTTCCCTCTGTGTGGAACATGCTTCCCGCTCCTGCCTCTCTCTCTCCCCACCAGTCCTGACCTGGGCAAATCCTATGCATCCTCAAGGCATGAGTGTAAATGTCATTTCTACAGGAAGACCATCCCTGACCCCCCACTCTAGGACAGTGCCCTACCTTTCCCCCATCCCGCTGATCATTGGTGAATTGTCTTTCCTGTGAGCTCCCCAGAGCAGGGAGCAGTCTGACCTCCCCAGTACATGATCACTAGTCACCAGCCCAACACCCATCCCAGAGCAGAAGCTTCCTGAATATTTGCTGAATGAGTGAACAAACTTGTAGCTTCTGCATTTAACGTATATATGCATCAGTAAAACGTGACCTACTGCAGAGAAAAGATACAGAAGAAAGCAGAACTAACAGCATGGGACAGGTGCGTGGACAAGGTGTCCATTCGGGAGACATGCTGAACAGGATCACTGTTTGCCAGAGATGTTCCCTGGAGGAAGTCATGTTGAAGTGGAGCTTCGGATTTGGGACTTGTGAGCATGCCTGCCACCGATGGAGACACTGGCTCAGGGAGGTGACCTGTCCATGGCCACACAGTCAATGCAGTCCGTGAGCAAGATACAGGTGCAGGTTGTACCTGGCTCGGGGTCACAATCAAAGCTGCAACTCCAGCACCCAACTCACAGAATGTGCCGAGTGAGTGAATGGAGAGAGAAGACAGAGGTTCAAGAAAGACCTGGGACCTGCTGCAGACTGAATGTGTCCCCCCCCCAAATCCAAATGCTGAAATCCTGATTCCCAAGGTTAGAGTGTTAGGAAGTGGGGCTTTTGGGAGGTGCTTAGGTCATGAGGGTGGAGCCCTTATGAATGGGATCAGTGCCCTTAGAGGAAGAGACAGAAGAGAGATGACCTCGCTGTCCCCGAGGTGAGGACACAGCGAGAAGGTGGCTGTGTACAAGCAGGAAAGGGGACCCTCACCAGAACCTGACCGCGCTGCCACCTTGATCTGGGACCTCCAGTCTCCAAACCTGTGAGAAATAAGTTTCTGTTGTTTATAAGCCAGCTGGCCTGTGGTATCTGTTACAGCAGCCTCCAGAGGACCGAGACAGGACACAAGGAGCAGAAAGAAACTGACAGTGAGTTACAAAAGAGAACTTGGATGAAGGATGAGAAACTGAAAAGTATCTCAAAAGAGAAAAGCTTAGGCTCTCCTGAGGCAGATATTTATTTACTTTTTACCCAGGGAGGCCAGTTCTATTCATTGATTTTAAAATATATTTCTTATGTTTGAAGAGCTGAGGCTGTAATTGTTATGCTGGTTTATTGTCACACAGGCAATGTTTACTTTCAGAATTTTAAAATACTTTTACCAACAAAAAGCAAAATAGTCTCGTTAATGTGGACTCTCACTTCAGTAAGGAAACTGTTTTCAAAAAACATTAATTAGAGAAATTGTCATGCCTCCAACAGCCACAAATGTGTGAGTTGTTTCCAGTTTTGCAAATGAAGAAAACAAAATTGTAGCGATAATAACCCAGAAGGGTTGATGATAAACGATCAGAAGCAGATGCCTCTGAGGTGACCTGGATTAGATGAGATATACAAAGACATACATAACGCTATAGAATAACACACTTTAAAATGGTTAAAATGGTAAACCTTATGTATATTTTACCACAATAGAAATAGCAAAACATTCCTCCAAAAAAAGGTTTTTAAGTGATAAATGCCAACTAGCCCCCGTTACCCTGTCATCTGGAGCCACCCTGCCTGATTCCTGCTCATGGAACCTTTGCTGAAGGAGGCAAGAGGCTTAGGAAGACCCTGTGTCCTCCCGGCCTCAGCGCTCACCGTGCTGTTGGGGTTTATAGTAAGAAATATATACTTGGTCTTCGTCCAGAAGCACAAAGCTCCTCCTAAAACCCTTGGAATTTCCTAAGTGCTAAGACCAGTCAAGATATTTTATATTCATAACAAACCTCTTTCAACTACATCTAAGTCTAGGTTAGTGAAGTGACTTTAGGACCACACCTAAGGATGGGAGCAGGTGGCCAGGTGAATCAATCACACGATTAGAGGGCTGGAACTTTCAATCCCACCCTCTGCTGTCCGGCAAGGGGAGAGGGGCTGGAGATTGAGTTCAGCCACCAATGGCCCATGTTTAATTCATCCTGCCTATGTGACATCCTGCCTATGTGACATTTCACATCCTGCCTATGTGAAATGCAGATGGCCAACAGGCACATGAAAAGATGCTCAACAGCGCTTATCCCCAGGGAAATGCAAATCAAAACCATAAGATATCACCTCACACACCTTCAGAATGGCTATCGTCAAGAAGAACACACATAACAAATGTTAGCAAGGATGTGGAGAAAAGGGAACCCTAGATACTGTTGAAGGGAATGTAAACTGGTGCAGCCACAGGGGAAAAGAGTATGGAGGTTTCTCAAAAAACAAAAAATAGAACTACCACATGATCCAGCAATTCCACTGCTGGGCATGCATCTGAGAAAAAACAAAAATAATAATTTGAAAAGATACATGCACCCCAGTGTTCCTAGCAGCATTATTTACAATTGTCATGGTATGAAAACAGCCTAAGTGTTCATCAACAGATAAATGAACAAAGAAGGTGTGGTATGTGTGGAATATTACTCAGCAATAAAAAAAGAATGAAATTCTGCCATTTGCAGCAATATGGAAGGACCTGGAGAGCATTATGCTAGGTGAAATAAGTCAGACAAAGACAAATACTGTATGGTATCACTTATATGTGGAATCTAAAAAATACAACAAACTAGTGAATATAACAAAAAGGACACAGACTCACAGACAGAGAACAAACTAGTGGTTACCAGGACGTAAGGGGCAATACAGAAGTGGGGCGGGGGAGGTACCAACTACCGTGTCAAGACGGGCTCAAGGACGTATTACACAACACGGGGAATATAGCCAGTATTTTGTAATAGCTTTTAATGGAGTGTAACCTTTAAAAATTGTATTAAAAATAAAATTAATTAAAAGACTAAACAAAAAATCATGCTTATATAATGAAGGCTCCATTAAAACCCAAAAGGATGGGGCTTGGAGTGCCTCCCAGCTGGTGAACACGGTTTGAAGTGTGGAAGCCCCACGCCTTTCTCAGCCCTCAGCCTCTACAGCAGTTCCATCGGACAGCTCTTGAGTTACACCCTTTCACAATAAACCAGTAGTCTAGTGAGTAAACTGGTTTTCTGAGTTCTGTGAGTACTCTAGCAAATGCACTGAATCTAGGAGGGGTCCTGGGACCCTCTCATTTACAGCCCGTCGGTCAGAAGCACAGGTGACGACCTGGACTTGGATGAGCCCTGACGGTGAGGCAGTCCTGGGGGACTGAGCCCTGACGCTGCGTCCAGGGGGTGGTGTCAGAACTGAGCTGAATCGCAGGACACATTGCTCGATGCAGGGGCAGAACCCACACGTTGGAACTGTAGTCAGTCATTCTCACGTTCCCAGAGAGCCCAGAGGGCCCCGTTCCGGGCGGAGGAAGACAGCCGCACGCGTGGCTCGGCGGGCGGACTGAGCGGGTTCCGGCTGCAGCTCCAGCATTTTCCCAGTAGTGAGCCCCGCCCGGCTCTCAGCTCCCATTCCCACGCCTGCAGATACAGCTGCCCGTGACGCGGCCCCGGCCGTGGGCACTCAGCGCAAGGCCGGCGTGACAGCTGTGCTCCGCTCACGCGCCCAGAAGTGGCGGGCATTGGGCGCTGGACCCTCACTAGCGGTTTAATCTCCTCCCTCCCGGCCCTCTTGTGTCAGTGGGGAGGGGACGCCTCGTGTCCCTGGGAGGGGTCCTCGCGCTTCTCCTTCCCTCGTGCTCATCGGATACTCAGGCAGCAAGGCCCGGGGTCTCAGTCCACCCCTTCTCTCTCCTCTGGTCCACTGCCTCAGTTCCCGCCTCCGCCTACCCTCACCACGGGCACCCACAGCAAGTCTCCGTCAGGTCCCTCTCCTCCCTCCTCACCCTTCCCACCCTTGTCCACACCTGCCCCCCACGACCCCAGAGCCACCTTCTAACGCAGATGTGGCCTTGTCACTCTCCTGCTCTCGTGCCGCCTAGGGCTCCCTACTCCCCCAGGGGTAAGTCTACTGCGGCTCAGGGAACAGGTGCCTCCCCTCCCGCCCTCCCTGCACGTGCTCCTCCCTCAGCCCCCAAGCCACTCCCAGTCTTTCACAGCCCCTTTCCCATCTCAGGGCCTTTTCTTTAGCTGTCCCCTTTCCGGGCAGTGTCTTCTCTCTGAACTCCATCATTACCTGCCTAACTGCTGCTCACCCTTCAGGGTTCAATTTAGAGGCCACCCCTTCTGGGAAGCCTTCCTTGATCACATCCCTCCCCACCCCAATCTGGATGAGGCACTCCTCCTTGCCAAGGCCACACAGCAGGTATATTGTTGCACTGGGATTTAAAGTCAGACCTTCCTGCTTCCAAAACAGAAAGCCAAAAACAGAAGACTATGCATATTTATGTGGGAAGGAAAGACTCTAGAGTGAAGTAGAGCTGAAAACATCTTGGCAAGAGTCCCAAAATACATTAAATGAAGACAGCAAGTAGCAGAACAATGCATATGGCATGATTCCATTAAAAACAAAAAAAAAACCCACCTGTGTTTAAGTTTGAATAAGCAAGGGAAAAAGCCTAAATGAATTCTAATTGAGCTGTTAGCAAGAGCTATTGAATGGGTGGATTCAAACGCTCTATGAGCTTTGAATTTGTTGTATATTCTTTATTTTCTAAAAAAAAAAAAAAATCAAACTCAATCAAAGGAACTCAACAACAACTTTTCTCCAGTGATACGTGAAAGGCTTGAATGCTTGGGAATTCCAAGGCTTAGGAACGAACTTTTGGGGGGAGGGTTCACTGACTACCCTTCGTCCTGCAAGGGACATGGGGAGCTGAGATGGTGATGTGGAATGAGAACGGACGTGGTTGGCTGCGGAGCCACACTTACCTTTCCCAGCAGCTCAGGGAGGCCCAGCAGCTGCCCAGGGAACACGCCAATGCAGATGAAGATGGCAGTCGCCTGCCCCAGAGAGCCACGGATCTCCCTGGGCGAGATCTCGCTCAGGTGCATGGGGAGCGCACTGAGGGCGATGCCTGTGAAGGAAGCGTGGCAGCAGTGAGAGAGGTGGCTCCTCCAGGGAAGACTCTGGTCGTGGCACCTCCCTCTGCTTTGAGATTGACAAAACTAGCATTGTAGCCACAGTACCACTGCCAGCACTCTGCACAAACTGCCAACACTTTAACACACGCTTTATCACTTAATCCGTAAAGTATGGCTGGGATGTGGATTTCAGGAGAGGATACAGCTGATGATGGGGGAGGAGGTGATGGTGATGGTGGTGATGGTGGTGGTGATGGTGGTGATGGTGGTAGTGACAGTTGTTCACCCCTCAAGGCAAACATGCTTAAGAAGCAAAAAGACAGGAATTATCTCCAAAGTTGCAGCATAAACTGGATAATATTTGGATTTTTATCCCAAACACACATATTGAGAGCATCTGGCCTCATGTAAAAATGGGCTGGCCACAGATCAATTTGGCACAATGCTGCTTAGGGGGCAGTGGAATAGAGAGAAATGTGCAAGGATTCAAGTCCCAGAGCCCTGCCTTCCGCACGGGGTGACCTTGATCAAGTTAATTAGCTTCCTGTAGCTCCGCTTACTCACCTGTGAAAGGGTAATCATTGCTGCCTATTCCTGTTGCGGTGGGAATAAAATTACTATAAATAAAGCACCCGCCTCATGTATGGTCACTTGATGGACACTTAGAAAACTGTTAGGTCTTCACCCTCACACGCCTCCTACCCCCTGGGGATAATTATCATCATCTCACAAAAAGCTAATAAGGAAATGATAAGGCTGGCAGGAGAGAGGGGGCGTGGGTCGTGGTGAAGGACACGGAGCCCGTCTGACACAGTAAGAACCCTCCTTCACAGGGAGCCTGCACAGACTGGATACATGGAAGCGCTTAGCAGAGTGCCTGGCACACAGTAGGCTGTCAATTAATGGAGACTCTTTTTACTTGCCTGTTGTGAAATGACATGGAAAAATTAAATGCTGATGGCTAAACCAGTGGTGAATGAGGAGATGGTCTATTTGAAAGCTGGTCATAGGATGACCAACACATCCCAGTTTGCTGTGGACCATCCTGGTTTCCGCACTGAACGTTCTCTGTCCTGGGAACCCCCTGAGTGCTGGGCAAACCAGGACAGTTGGCCATCCTGGGCCCGTAGTGCTGCGCCAAGCATCCCACACACCCGAGTGGCCTCTCTCGATCTCTGACCTCATCTCTTGCCTTTCCTTCTCCCAGGTGCCCCAGCCGTAGGGTTTACTGAACACTCCAGGCTTATTCTGACCACAGGACCTCAGCCTTGGCTGTTCTGTTTCTCTGGAGCCCTCGTCCACACAGCTCCACAGGCTGACTCCCTCCTGTCCTCCTGTCTCAGCTCAGCTTCACTCCTTCCCACGAACGTGACCCAATTTGACCTAACGGGTCCTTTGCAGATGTAATCAAGTTAAGATGAGGTCACATTGGACTAGGGTGGGCCCTCAATCCAAAGGCCAGTGTCCTTATAATAAGGCCATGTGAAGATTCAGGGAGACACAGAGGCATGTGAAGATGGAGGCAGAGACGGGAGTGATGCTGTCACCAGCCAGGGAATGTTAAGACGAGATGGTGGGGTGAATTGTGATGGGAAGGGGCTGATTTCAATAGATGAAGGTCTCCGTGAGTGAGGAGGTGTGGTGGTTTCCTTTGCTGCCGTCATGAAGTGCTATGACTGGGGGGAACAGAAATTGCGTTCGCAGAGCTCTGGAGGCCAGAGGTATAATATCAAGGTACCAGCAGGGTTGGTCTCCTCTGGAGGCTCTGAAGGAGAGTCTGTTCCGTGCCCTCGCCTGGCTTCTAGTGCTGCCAGGAAGCCTCGGTGCTCCCCAGCTAAAGAACACTACTTAGCGTCTTGTACTTTTGTGCAAGTGTGCTGGTGACAAACTTTATTAGCTTTTGTTTGACTTGAAAAGGTGTCTTTGTTTCACCTTTAATTTTGAAAGACATTTTCATTGGGTGGAGAATTCTAGGTTGGCAGTTCTTTTCTGTCAGCTCTTTGAAAATAACATTTTGCTGCTTTTTCGTCTTCCTTTGTTTTTGTTGAATAGCCAGCTGTCCATTCTATTCTTACTAATTTGAAGGTAGGATATCTTTTTATCCTGTGTTTTAGAATAACTTTTTGTTTTGCCTTGGTAGTCAGAAATTTTACTAAACTGTGCATAGGTGTGGTTTTCCTTGTGTTTATCCTACTCGGGATCCATACTGCTTCTCAGGTTTGCTTGATGTTGTTCATCAGTCTTGAAAAAAGTGTTGGCCATTAGTTCACAAAAACTGCTTTTTCTCCATGCTCTGTCTCCTCTCTTTCTGATTCTCCAATTTATGCATGCTAGGCATTTTTACAATTTCCCAGACATTTATTACCATCTTTTCTGTATTTTCATGCTTCAATCCGGATACTTTCTTCTGATTTTTGATGCTTTAGTTCCCTGATTCTTGATTCAGTTGAGTGCAACCTACTGATAAAACAATCCATTAAATTCTTAACTTCAGCTTTTGCATTTTTTAGTTCCAGAATTTTGATTTGGTAAATCAAAATATAACTTTCATTTCTTTGCCAAAATTCTTGACCATATCTCTTGATCATCTGAACATATTAAACATAATTGTTTTAAAGGTTGTGTCAGATACTTTTATTTCCAGAATCACTATCAGTTTGTTTCTTATTTCTGTTATATCTCCTGATTTTCTTCTTTATGCCTGGTTATTTTTTATTTAATGCCAGAGCATATATGAAAATTGTAAAAATAGTTTGAGGTTCTGGATGAACGCATCTGGCAGGGTGACAGGCTAGAGGCATGAGCAATCCCAGTTCACCAGGATTCCATCAGTGATTGAAAGGGTCTGAAGAGCTGATATATTTATAGTTGACCCTTGCTCCTATGGTGTAGCCTTACTGTGACTAGTGATAGGAGTTCGACCCCAGTTCCTCCTCATCAGCTCCATGAATCTGCTGAGAGGTCTAATAAGCATCTCAGATTCTCAGCCATCATTGTGGAATTAGGAGATACCTCTAAGAGGAAAAGCTGCCCCCAATGTGGGCTTACCTCTCTGGGTTTTACTCCTTTCCCAGACTGTGGTCCTATAAGTCCTCCCTACCTAGGTAGCTATCTGGTATCTTTAAACAGACACTTTTTCTAATATTTCAAAAACATAATTCCTTCTATTTATCTATCTATCTATTAATTAAACCATTTCTTTATGGCAAAGGAGCCTCATTTTTCACTTATTTACCATTCAACAGACATTTACTGAGCGTATACTGAGAGGTGGTCGCTGTGGTCACTGTTAGAAGCCGAGGCAATGGCAATGAAACAGATAAAAAGCCTTGCTGTTGAGCAGTCTGTATCCTGGGCAGGGCTGGGGGGATTGTATTGGAGGGAGGCTGAGCATAAGCATGAAGAATGTGCCGTGTGGTAGGGGGTGACAAGGGCTCCAGAGAAACACAAAGTGGGGTTGGAGGGAGGAGACAGAGGATGCCTGGGTGGGAGAAGTTGCAGTTTTACATGGGGTGGCCAGCGAAGCCTCACTGTATTGGCTTCTGAGCAGTGTCCTGGGGTGGATGAGGAACTAGCTACAGGGATAGTGCAGGGAAGAGTGATCTGGGCAGGGAGAACAGTGTGTGCGAGCTCCCTGAGGCACTCGCCCCTCTTGTTGCTTGTTGGAACCACGAGAACTCCACGGCAATTCCAAGGGCACCCGAGGGTGAGAGGCCACGTGCAGCAGAGATGAGCTGGCCCTGCGGGATCCCCTGAGACCAGCCAACCTGCAGGTAACCGCATGTGAGTGAGACTATCCAAGTTTATCCAGCCACTGACCGACCTGCAGCCAGCCTCAGCCACGGGGAGAGAGCCCAGCAGAGCCCAGCAGAGCCCAGCAGGGCCGGCCCAGGTCAGAACCGCCCTGCCAACCCTCAGAACTGTAAGCTCAGCAAAATGGTTATTGCCTTAAGCCATTATGTTTTTGTTTTGTTTTGTTTTTTAATATAGCAAAGCCTGATACAGACAAGGTGATGAAATTAACCTAGGTAGGTGGCAGAACCCAGGCCATCTTAATTCATGACCCTCACCCTTAACCATTTCATTGTCTCAAGTCTCTGAGCCTCAGTGTCCTCTTACATAAAACGACAGCAAAGCCTTTCATTGAAGTACAGTTGACTTACAATATTATATTCGTTTCAGGTGCACAACACAGTGACTCGATATGTTTATACATTACAAAATGATCACCACCAAATCTCTTTACCATCTGTCACCACGCAAAGTTGCTGCAGTAGCACCGGCTGTATTTCCTGTGCTGTACATTGCATCCCCTGACTCACTTATCTTATAACTACAAGTTTGTACCTCTTAAGCTCCCTCATCTATTTCGCCCAACCCCCACCCTCCTTCCCTCTAGCAGCTGTCTGTTTGTTCCCTGAGTCTATGAGTCTGTTCTGTTTTGTTATGTTCGTTCATTTGTTTTGTTTTTTAGATTCCACGTATAAGTGAAAACATACAGTATTTGTCTTTCTCTGTCTGACTGATTTCACTGAACATAATACCCTCTGGTTCACAGGCCATAAAAAACAGACTACAGGCCAAATTCGTCCCAAGGGACAGAGTTTATCAAATCCTGTTCTTTTCTAATATAAGCATTAAAAGCCATACTTTTTTCTCTAACTGCATCCAACAAATTTTGATATGTTGTATTTTCATTATCATTCAGTCAAAAATATTTTAAATGTCCCTTGTAACTTCTTCTTTGACTCATACAATATTTAGAAGTGTGTTTTTATTATTTTCCAAATTTAGGGGGGCTTCCTAGACGCTGTTTGCAATTTCTAACTTAATCATGTTGTGGTCAGAGAATAGACTTATATGACTTCAGTCTGTTCAAACTGATTGACGCTTGTTTTCTGCCCAACATTTGGTCTATCATGGCGAAAAATCCATGACAGTTGGAAAAAAAAAAAATAACAGCCTTTCAGCATTAGTGGGAGACCAAAGGTGATGAAGATGAGTGGTCAATTAGAAAACATTACATGAGTATCAGGCATTATTCTCTGCAGTTAACCTTCTTCCTGTAGGCATCTCCCTTCTACTGAAGACCAAGATTGGGGAGCAAGAGCTTGGGTTATTAGAGAATCCTGATTAGCTCCCACCAGCAGCGCAGTGGAGGTAAGTGAAGTCTCTTTCTCCCTGACCTCCTGTCTGGCCCCTCACTGTTCGGCTCTCCCCTCCCTGCCTCGTTCACGGCACTGATAATGACGCCTGGTGCCCCCCGTTTGTAAGAGACGGACAAGGAAGGGCACTAGCCCTTAACAAGCTCTTACTGGGTTCCAGCAGCATTAGGCAGTTTATATACATACGTCTGTATATGTGTGTGTATATATCTTCATGTCAGCCTTTTAACAGCCCTTCGAAGTAGATTTGGTTGCTCCCATTTTACAATTTGGGAAACTGAGGCTCAGAACCATTCAGTAACTTATCAAAAGTCAGTAATTAGCAAATGGCAGGGCTGGGATCCAAACCCAGGGGTTTCTAACAAAAGCTGGCAATCTTTCCACAAACGCCTAAAACTAATACTCTACAGATGCATGTGTTTAGAAAGAGGGCAGGGTTGGTTTGGTGGCCCCCCTACAGCCGGAGTCAGGCCACGTATCACCGCTACCGTGTCCCACCCAGAGCCCTCTCCTCCAGACGGCTGGCTCCCTCTTTCCACTCCTGCCCTCCCCTCACCCACGCCTCTCCACATGGAAGGAGGAAGGATTCTTACTGAAACATAACCAGCTCATGTCGCATCCCTCTCAACCCTCCCCGGCTTCCGTCACACTCAGCTCACATCCTCAGTCCTCACTGTGGCCTACAAGTCCTCCGTGAGCTGACCGGCCCCTCCTCCACCTCGTCTGCACCCACTCACCCCGACTCACCAAGCTCCAGCCACACTGGCCTCCTCACTCCTCCTTGGACCTGCCAAGCACGCTCCCACCTCAGGGACATTGGATTCTTCCCACAACTCCCCCAACATGCGCTTGTTTCTCACCCTTGGGTCATGCCGGTCTCCGCCCCTGTCTCCGCCCCGCGCGGTCTCCCGGAGCCCCGTCTGCAGTCGCCCTTGCTGTCTGCCCGCCTGCGTCATTTTCCTCCCAGGGCTGCCACTGTCTACCCTGTGGGTCCCACGATGTACCCGTCCACCCTTCAGCATGTGAGCGCCGGGCACAGGGACCGGCAGTCCTGCTCGCCACCGCGTCCCCAGCGTGGAGAGGAGCGCCAGGCCCAGCGGGCGCTCGGTCAACGCCTGGGGAGTAAATGAATGAATGAGTCAGAGGCCCAGACAGGAAACATCACCAGACAGAAACTCCCTGGATACCACAGGCAACTTGGAATATGAATTTTCTGGTGAAGGTGACAAAGTAGAAGGCGTGCCATGCCCAAGACCATCCAGGTCTGTGGAGTTGGTTTGGGTCCCTCCCGGTCATCGCGTCTCCATTAGAGTGTCCCCCAGGACGTCGCTGTGAGCAAGGACACAGGGGAAATATTTGGGGGGATTTTCTGAAAAGTCAATCAGATCTAAGAGAAGGCTTCCCGTAAAAAAATAAGTGAGGAATGAAGCTCAGAGGTAAAGTGGATCTGACTGGAGAGGGCCTGGATGGAGAATTTCAATATGAAGCTTTTGATACTCACTGCAGCGGATTTGTAATGCAGAGGATTTGAAATAACCTAAATGTCTATCAATAGGGAACTGGTTAAATAGGTTCTCATCCAGTCATACAATGGAAGATTGTCTAAGCAACTGATTTTGGAAAAGCAGAACTCAAGGTACTTCCATGGAACCGTCTCTAAGACCCTGTGCTGACTGCTCTGCATTTGCCGTGGCACCCTGACCGTCTCCTCTCTCCCTGCCCTGCTCTGTGCCCTGAGGGCTGGTCCTCCCTACCAGTGAGACTCCTGGCTTTTCTGGCTTCCACTTGGGTTTAACCTGTGAGAGACCTGCAGCAGACTGGAGGGCAGGAGGAGAGAGAAGCCAGGATATTTCTTCCCAGCTCCCTCTCTGTGTGGACACTAGGGTTCTGACATAGCTCAGCGCCCCCACAACCTCAGCGCCTGCTCGTCAGCCCATCGCCCACCGATTCCCCGCTCCTGGGCTTCTGGTACCCTGTTTCCTCTCCTTGCCCTCCCAACATTAAAATCTCTCCAGTTGCACTGTATGGGTGGAACTCTGCTGCCTGCTGGGATCCTGACTCTTACACAGACATATCATGAACATGACAGAGGGGATCGCCAAACAGACGGCCCCCACTGACCTCCCAAGAACTCTTCCAATCAACTTCACCATTAGCGTCCCCATGAGTCCACTGATAGCGAATATGGACACAGTCACAGACCAGAGCAGAGTCAGACTGTCCTGGTCTATCGGATGTCCGTGCCTTCTTTCCCACGACTCACTGTAAAAGGCCTTGATGTACTGAAAACAAGCAACAGACCGTGTTATGAGGTGTTAGGAATACCTAACCAGGAGTTAGGTATAGTATTAGGAATGCCTTCTGTCTGGTCCTGTGGCTCGAAGCCAGCCAGTATATAAACAAAACAGCCTTCTTCCTGCAAGGCACTCTGCTAAGTTCTGTTTGAGCTTTAGTTCATTGAATCCTTCTAACAAATTTTGTGGCTGGACCCTATCCCTTTGCAGAAAAGGAAACCAAGGCTCGGAGAGACAGTGACTTGCTCAGTTAAGTGGCAAACCTCAGTCAAACTCAGATCTGACTCTGAGCCCGGGGAAATTGTTATTCCTGGACTTGTCCAACTTTGGTGCATAGCAGAATCACACTGGAAATGTGTTTAAAATATGCATCCCTAACATAAGAGAGAATACTTGCCACCCTGGGGTAAATAAAGGTTCAAGACACACAAAAACACTAGTCCTAAAGGAAAAGAAAATGCTCATTTAGATTTCATCAAAATTAAAGTGTTCTGATCTTTAGAAGACATCAAGAAAAATGAAGACAAGCCACAGACTGAGCTAACATGTTTGCAATACAAAGGACTTGTATCCTCAGTGTGTAAAGAATTCTAACAAGTCAATAAGAAGACAACCCAATTAGAAATGAGTGAAAGACTTGAACAGACTTCAAAAAAATTTCAAATGACCAGGAAGCTAATGACATGATGCTCACTATCATTAGTCAACAGGGACACACAAGTTAAAACCACAATGAGATGTCTACTCCACACTCACTAGACCCCCACTGCTGTCAATTCTGAGTCAGTGGGTTTGGGGTGGGACTCAGTGATTCTGATGTTCCCCAAAGCCTGAGGTCCTGGTGCACTACATTCCCCAAGAGAGTCCCATCCCCAAGATGCTCACAGTTACCCACAGCAACCCAATAAGGGCCCACAAACTTCTCCAACAACAGCCAGAGTATGACATGACAGAAGAGGCACAGGTTCAGGTCACACAGACCTGGGCTTGAATCCCAGCACCATGATTTGCTAGTTATTTAAACAAGCTGGACTTTGACTTGCTCATCTGCAAAAGGGGAATGATGATACTGATGTCTGCGGCCTGTCGTGAAGGTCGTACGAGAACTCAGAGCAGTTCCCAGTACTTGTGGGGAACTCACACAATCCCCAGGTGGGTTAAGGACCGAAAAGTCTGGTAAAAGTACGCAGTGACCAGCAGTGTGTGCTCTTGCACATTTATGGTGTGAGTTTAATTTGTACAATCATCTTGGAAAACAGTTTGCATTATCTTGTAAAGTTGAGGATGAGCCTAACCCACAACCCAGCAAATCCATTTCTAGAAACTTCCTCTTAAAAACTCCTCTTTCCCATTTGCCCTAGGATACATCTATCCAAACATCCATGGTAGCATTGCTTTTAACGGTTCCAAACAGGAAACAATCCAGATGCCAATTGACAGCAGAATGGATGAACACACTTTGGAACAGTTATAAAATGAAATGTGACAGCCACAAACATGAATGAACTATAGCTACATGCAAGCACACAAAATAAAATCTTACCAAAAATAAGATTGAAGGAAATAAGCCAGGAACAAAAGAATGCATATGGTATGATTCCATATATAAAATGCAAAAATAAGCAAAATTAAAAGGCTTTGGGGGAATTATATATAGATTATAAAACTACAAAGAGAAGCCAAGAAACAATTATTTCAAATGTCAGGTCAGGGGTCACCTCTAGGGGCTGGTGGAAGAAATGATTGGAGAGGGGCATTTGTAGGATTTTCTATTCTCTTTCATTCTTATTCTTAATCTTAGGTGGGTGCTAGACTTTAAACTATCTTTGTATGCTTTTTATATACTTTTGTAAACATACTATGTTTCACCATTTAAAAACTTCTCAAAAATGGTGGGAAAGTGTTCCAGGCAGAGGGAACAGCATGTGCCAAGACAGCTGAGGATGGCTTGGCATGTCCATGGTGACGGAAGGCGGCCTGTGGGGATGAAATGGGACTGTAAAGAAAGGAGTGGGCTGCATGGAATGGGAAGGGCTGAAAAGGGCAGGCGATGTGGGACCATAAAGGTCATAATAAGGTTGATTGTTCTTGGATTTTTGGGGGGGATAGAGTGAGAAACTGTTGGCGGGTTCTAAGCAAGGGGAGGACATGGTGTGGCTTGCATTTTCAGGAGAAGCCTCTGGCTTCAGAGTGGCAAGTGGATTAGAGGCAGGCGAGGGAGGAAGGTGGCACCCTGTTGGGAGGCTCTGCATGTCATGGTGGCCTGGACCAGGTGGCAGAGATGAAAGAAGGGGGTAAATCTGAGATATGTTTTGAATGTAGAATGGACAGGACTAACTGGGTCATTGGCTCCAAGTCTGGGGAGGGATGGTGTTGGCGATGGCAAAAGAGGAACACAGCAGACTGCCGGGTTTCTGGCGTAAGCAAACAGGCTGATGGCAGGAGGTAAGGCAGGGAGAGGTAGTACCCTCTCCCTGTGAGGTATCTCTTCTCCTCCCATTTTCTCTCTCCTTCTGGATCCATAACTACCTTGCTCATTGTATGGAGTGAGGCCAGACTATATTGTCAACAATTAGAGCTTTTTCTAACACTGATGAAGTTTCCATGTGTTAATACACAAAATGCTCTGATCTGCCATCATCCACTGATTCACTCAACAAACCCGTGCTGATATGGACACAGAAATAAACCAAACATGGCCCCAGGATCTCAAAGATCTTCTAGTCCATGGGAGCTGATAAAGCACTGTATCATTTAAGAATGCTCTTGGCTGCAAGAAACAGGATATTCCAACTTAAAATAGCTAAGCAACAGGGACATTTACTAGGACTATTGATCTTGTGGTTCCATAATGTGGTCAGGAATCCAGGTGCTTCCTCCTGCTTCATTCAGCTAGCCTAAGGCTGCACCCACTCATAATTATAGGATGACTCCTAGTAGCAATTTTGGCTACATGCTTTCCCATTCATGTTTGACTGGAGAGACTAACCCTGGTCTCTCAGAGATCTCTTGATACTAAGAAGAACTTTCTTAAAAGCCTCTAGCAAACCTCTCTTTATGTCCTGATTGGGGCACAGGCCCCTTACTAAGCTGATAGTTGGAAAGTGGGATGGGAACCATCACCTGGATCCATTCCTCTATCTTCTTCTTCCCACCTTATTAAATAGCACCACCGTTCACCAGTTGCTCAACCAAAAGTCTTGACTTTATCCTTAACTCTTGCCCTTGATCCACACCCTTCAACTAAGCCATTCGGACTCATCCCTGTCTGTTATGGGTTGAATTTTGTCCTCCCCTCCCCCAACAATTTAGATGTTAAAGTGCTAACCTCAGCACCTCAGAATGTGACCTTATTTAGAAATAGGGTCACTGCAGATGTCATTAAGATAAGGTAATATTGGAGTAGGGTGGGCCCTACTGGCCCCTTCTCCCAGTCTACCCTACTCTAATATGACTAGTTTTCTTACTAAAAGGGAAAATTTGTCATTTTAAGCAAAGTAAGCCAGAAAGAGAAAGAAAAACACCATATGATATCACTTATTTGCGGAATCTTTGAAAAAAAAAAAGACAAACGAAATTATTTACAAAACAGAAACAGACTCACAGACATAGAAAACAAACTGACGTTACTGGGGGAAGGGGGTAGAAAGGGATAAATCGGGAGTTCAAGATTTGCAGATTACTAACTAATATATACAAAATAGATAAATAATAAATTTATACTGTATAGCACAGGGGACTATATTCAATATCTCGTAGTAACTTACGGTGAAAAAGATATGAAAACAAATATATGTATGTTCATATATGCCCGAAGTATGATGCTGTACCAGAAATTGACACAACACTGCAAACTGATTATATTTCAATAAAAAAAAATATATATATATATATATATGCACACACACACAAAAAAAAAAACAGGGAAAACTTGGACGCAGAGACAAACCTTGTTATGGGTTGAACTGTGTCCCTGTGAAATTCATATGCTGAAGTCCTAGCCTCCAGCACCTCAGAACATTACTTTATTTGGAGATAGGGTCTTACAGAGGTAATCAAGTTAAAATGAGGTAATAGGGTGGGCTGTAACGCAATACTAATGTACATATTAAAAAGGTACATTTGGAAACAGAGACATGCATAGAGGGAAGGTGATGTGAAGACACAGGAAGAGAGGATGGCCATCTACAAGTCAAGGAGAGAGGCCTGGAACAGTCCTGCCCTCACAGGCCTGGGGAGCAACTGACCCTGCCCACACCTTGACCTTGGACTCCTGGCCTCCAGGACTGTGAGAGAATGAATTCCTGTTGTTCAAGCCACACAGTCTGTGGTACTTTGTTTTGGCATCCCTAGAAAATTAATACACTGTCTGATCTCCAAAATACTTCACACTTCTTTCACCACTGAAGCCAGCCCAAGCCACGTCCCTCTCACTGGGGCACCAGGCAGCTAGGTGGAGGAGAGGGAGGAGGGTCCAGAAGATGGTGTTATGCCCGCCTCCAGCACAAAGGGACTTTACTTCTTCTAAATGAGTGCCAGCAAGAAACCGGCACACCCTGGTTAAAACCCGACGGCCACAACTGCAGTAGCAGAAAGGACTTAACCAGACACGACCCAGTGTTCCCTGTATTATAATTAACATTGCGACTTAGGCTCCCCCTTTGGGCTTTTCTATGCATTACCACGGTTAAGTACAATGCAAAGGGATTAAACATGACTAAGCACTCCAGGCACAAGAGCCGTCAATCAATCAAAAGACCACCTCCAAGCGAGGGTATAAGAGAAAGGGGGACGAAGAACACCGGGACTCCTCCTTGAATCAGCCCGCCTCCAATCTTAGTGGCATACACTTTTCCTAAATCTTTTAAAATATTTTTGCTACATAACGCTTTCTGTCTCCTGTCTGTAAATCTTATCTTTTGGTTGAGACAAGGATCGCCCCGCCCCACCCAACCCCTTTCCCGTTTGGGTAACAAGCCCACCCTCTGGGACCCTCACCAAGGTGCCTGGCGCTGCTTCTCTGAGCGGGTACCTTGCTGTCGGTGGCTGGACATGAACTTTGACCCGCAGTTTTCAAGCTCTCCGGGAACCATCTGGCATCCTTTAGGCTACCCAGCGTCAGAAGCCCCCTCCTCGTTTGGGAGAACTTCGTGCCTTTTAGGAGCCCTGAGGGAAACAGAGTGCCCGCATCACCCCAGGCTGAAAATGCAGACGCGCCTCCCAGCATGCCCTGCAGTTCGGGAGGGGCCACGTGACCGAGCCAGCTCAGCCAATCAGAGGCCTGGCTTTGCGCGCGGAGCGGCTAAGAGGCGGGGCTGAGGGTTCCCCCGCCGCAGAGGGCGCTCAGGCAGGACTGGGTCCGCCGGCGGCAGCACCTGCGGTGGGAGCTGCGGTGTCATTTGCCAGCCGTGGGGGAGACGGGAGACGGCAGGGGGGGGCTGCAGCCGACCCCGCAGGACCAGCTTCGGGCGAGATCTGGGGTGTTATCCCGGCAGCGGCAGCGGAGCTTCCCCGCCCGGCTCGCCAGCGCTCCCACCAATCCTGGGAGCCGCTTCCTATTTTTTCAATGATTTCTTTTTTAGCTTCAATCAGGCAAAATTGTTGATGTTGCGTACGACTAGAACTCTATCAGAACACGTAAATAATCCCATTTCATCCTCATGATGATCCTAGTGGCAGACACCCTCATTTACAAATGAGGGAACCCAAAAAGTGGTGCAGGAGGGTTTGCGTGAGATCTGCTGGCCTCAGAGCCCGAACACAACAACCCCCAGTGACTCCTCGATCATGACTAAGGTGGAAAGTTAAGCAGCTAAGTCCAATAGGACATTTATTGATTTAAAGGTCAGTATCGGTTAGGCCCTTGTTACGGGCTAGACGCCCTATCAGGTCCTGGAGAGCATAAGGACAGCCCTCAAGCAGCAGAGTATAGCGGGAGAAACAGTGTGACAATCGCTAAGCCAGAGGGACCAAAGGGCCACAGGAAGGCAGGGGGTCCAGGATGCCACGAGGTCTAAAACGAGTACATACAGGGTCCAGACTCTCCAGAGAAGCTGGCATAATGAGTGAGCATCCAGCACTTCACAGGCATCCCTCCTGCCACCCAATAATCAGGAGACCCCCAAGCACTGAAGGTTATTCTTGGGTGTGACTTGGTCCCTACTGCAATCCTGCACTGATTCGAGGAACTGCTGCTATGTTGCAAGGAGTCCAGCTGATACCCATGGTAGAGGAATCTCTTACTGCCACACTTGCAGCATTGATCAGTTTCCAGTTAATGTGCAAAAACTAAAAAGATGCTGTTTGGGAGGAAATTTTCTCTTTTCCCTTCCAATCATTCAGGAGCCTGGTGGGAAAAGAGGCGGCTTTCACGTCACGCACTGCTAGACACTGCTTTGGAAGTCTCTGCAGAGACTTATTTCAGTTTTGGGAAACTGGGGAATGAAAGCCCCTGCAGAGGGCTGGCTAAGCCTGGGAGAGTTGCCCCCTGCAGAAACACATTTCAAATAGTCCCCAAAAGCTAGTTTCAGAGTGATGCCTTTGATGATTAAATATTTGTCTTCTCCAGGTGTGAATTCAGCAAAGGCTTACATGAAAGGCAGCCTGAAAGCTTATGTGATAGTAAAAGCCAGGTGATGAGGGTTGTTCAGCTGATTCATTGCACAGACATTCACTGGGTTTGAGATTTGTGGACCTAGTATATGTCAACACTGACTTGTAGCACATGGTACAGAACAGGTGCTTAAATAAATGTCTGTGTCTTAAACTGAGTCTCTGCCATGGGTTGGTCACCATGTAAATAAAAATAGGTAACCCATAGGTCAAATTTACAATGTGCCATGGGGACACATGTGAACTCATCCCCTCTGCAAACCCTGTGAGGCAGGTACTGTGTTTTGACTTCTCTCTGGGGCAGATGAGGAATCTGAGGCCCAGAGCCATAGGGCTTTCCTAAGGTGACACCTTTGGCAAGTGGCAGGGTCAGGACTCCAGAGCCTATCTCTGAACCACTACCCTATTCCAATCCTTAGTACAGAAAACACAAAGATGGTCCCATCCATAACTCTACTGCATGTGGAAAGACTGAGGTGGGGGAGAAAAGGAGACATGGAATGAATTTTGGCTGACTGCTAAGTGTGTATCAGACATCTGTACACCTGTCCCCAGCTGACCCTTCCAGCCATCCTATTAGGTTTCATGAGAGCCGAAAACTCTGGAGCTAGAAATGTACCTGAAAGCTACAGACTGCAGTGGAACTGCAGAGCCTGCTCATGCTCACGGCGTCTGTGCCCGCCTCCCCTTCCTGGCCCCACTGCCAGGTCACACTTCTCAGCCCCTTGCATCTGGGTAGGGCCGTATGTTCTCACCAAAGGAGTCTGATTTGGTGTATGTCTCCTTCATTGAGGATTCAGAGTTCATGTGCCTTCTCCCTACTCACTCCTTTTTCTTGTAGGCTGGTCATGCACAGAGGACCCAGCAGAGCCCTCTGAAGCCCCAAGGAAAGGTGGAGCCACTCAACAGAAGGAGCCTGGGCTCCTGAATGACTGCATGGAGCAGAGCACCCCTGCTCACCTGCTTTGGACAGCGACAGGAGTGAGAATGAACTCTCACTGTGTTAAGCCACCGAGATTTAGGACTTGCATGTCATCACAGCTAATTTATCTGAACACTGTCAACCTGACCCCCACGCCCACGCCATGACAATTACTATGACATGGGACTTTAAGAAAGAGGGAAGATTAAGGCAAGATCATGAAGAATGGGTAGGTTGGGAGAGGTGGGCCTTCAACTATAGGTTTCCTTTTACAGTTTGGGAAACTCATAAGACTCCATTAGAAAAAAGTATTCTGCAGTAAAACATAGTTTAAGCTCACTGTGCTAGCTAACCTCTAGGCCCACTTGGGGCCATCTCATTCGTGGATTCCACACTGCTTTTCCATGGAGCCTGCTTCCAAGAAACCCTTTCTTGTATCTTTCTCTCTAAGGAGTCTGCTTTTAATCCTTGGGGAGCAACTGGAGATTTGAGCATGCAGTCGAGACTCTACTTTGGGTTTCAGAACACAGGAGGTGCAGTGTGGAGTTATTTCAGAAAGTTTCATTGAGAGGTGGCTGGACCAGTGAGGAGGCTCTGCACTGGTAAAAGATGATGAGTCTAACAGAAATGTTTTATGAATTCATCGAGGAGTATTTATATTATGGTTAGTACTTACTAGAGCCCAAACAGCAAAGAAATGAGTAAGAGGCCATATGGTGAAAGGAAAGGAGACACCACAAAGAGCTGAGGGTCGTGGGTTCAAGACTTGCTTGCACCACTGAGTCCTTCTGTGACCTCTAGCAAGTGGCTATGCCTCTGAGGTCAGGGTTCTCAGCAGTTAAGGGCCCTGGAATTCATTGCATTCAACTCTCAGCTCTGCCACGTATCTGCTGGGTGATCCTGAGTAAATCACTCAACCTCTCTGTGCCTCAAGTGCCTCATTCATTCAATGGTTTTCCTCCCTAAAGAGTTACTGGAAGGAGGTAGTGTGAGGATGCACCTCCAGCCCAGTGCTGGGCCCACGAGAGGCACATGATGATCATCAGAAGCTGGAGAGGCTAGCGGTGGTGTGGACGTCATTATTTCTGTCTCGTCAAAAAAGGGTCCTAGACTTGTTTATTTCTCAGGTCTATGAATCCATGGATAATTTCCCTCTATTTCCCCTGCCAACAAGCCAGGGGCCAAGCTTCTGGCAACAAATTGAACCATGCAATTCCCAGCCGGGAGGGCTGGCAGAGAACACCTTCCAATGATGACAGGACAATGGGAGGCAAATTACCTTGTAGCCTGTGTTACGATATTAATGTTCCTTACTGATTCACACCGAGCCTGTCATGAATTCATCTCAAATTATTCTCAGGAGGGCTAGAAAAATTCTCATAAATAGAACCCTTCTATGGATGGCCCGGAGGACCCACACTGTTGCATAACAGAGCAAGTCATGCCTGGAGGTCCTTAGGGGTTTGCAGAGAAAGTCCGCACCACCGAACACACCCGCACAGGGAGGACAACGGTACAGAAGTCCTTACAAAAGTGCCCACCGCCCAGCCATGCTCTTTGAAGCAAGGACCACACAAGACAAAATTCCACAAGCCCAGCAGTGCCACCTAATGTCACTTGAGTGGCACAGCTAAGGCCTCCCGTGCAGAGAAAGTGGCCTGAGACTTCTAGCCTCTGAAAAGTTCTGCTTGCAAGGTCGGCCCTGGGCTGGGGTCGGGGAACCTGGATCGGGGGAGGGGCCCCACTCTTCCCAGAACAGAGAAGAGGGGCCCCCAGGGCCTACACTGAGCAAACAGCTTCGTTTGTGCTGCACGCCTGCTCCTCTCCGGGAGGCAGGTGTGGTGGACGTGCCCAGAGGAGGCGCCTATGTGCCCAGCCCCTAATACAAGCCCCGAGCTCCGAGCCTCTGCTCAGCTTGCCGGGAGGGCAGCACCTCACACTGCGGTCACAGCCGGCTGCCGGGGAAGCTCGGTGCACCCGCACGGCTCCGCGCGGGGAGGAGCCGGCCGCGTGTGCCTGGGCCCCTGCGCCCCCGCCCCAGGCGCCTCGCCTTTTGGCTGATCTTGCTTGTATCCTCTCGCGGTGACAAAGCACAGGCCAAGGAAGTCTGCGTGCCGACCCTGCTAGCGAATGCGCAAAACTGGGGCGGCCCTGGGGGTCCGGCGCACCTCCCAGGTCCCTAGCGAAATGTCCAGCTCCATTTGGACTTAACTTGATGTTCAGTTTGCGGGTTTGTGGTGGTTTATTTCCTTCCTACTGTGTGACTCCCCCGGAGGAGTTTGAGAAAGAGGCCTCTCCTTCTAGACACCTGAGAACAGTTTGCTCCCTTCGCTGGCTTTTAAAATGAAAACTGAACACAGTGAAAGAGGATGCTTGGGACTGCAAGCCATGGTCAGAGAGTAAGACCCTCAGAGTTTCCTGGGTTCCCCCTTCAACCACCTTTGCAATGAGGCAGCTTGACTCTTGGGTTTAATTAGATAGAACATGAGGAAAGAAACGCATTTTCTGTGTGGCCCCAGGCAGAAGCAGAGAGAAGTGTGTGTGTGCACACAGACACCCATCTTATAAAAAAAAAAAAAAAAAAAAAAAAAAAAAAGGATCCAGAGCCTCTCTCCTGCTGGAACGTTCTTTTGAGAGATGGCATAGCTGTGTTTGTGGGGGGACAGTGCATTCATGCAGGCCTGCTCTTTGCTCTGAGATAACATGAAAAGATGCTCAATATTGTTAATTATCAGAGAAATGCAAATCAAAACTACAATGAGGTATCACCTTACACCAGTCAGAATGGCCAATATTAAAAAGTTCACAAACAGGGGGGAGGGTGTAACTCAAATGGTAGAACACATGCTTACCATGTGCAAGGTTCTGAGTTCAACCTCCAGTACCTCCAGGGAAAAAGTAAATAAATCGATAAACCTAATTACCTCCTCACTGCAAAAAAAAAAAAAAAAAAAAAAAAAAAAAAATCCACAAATGATAAATGCTGGAGAGGGTGTGAAGAAAAGGGAACCCTGCTACACTGTTCGTGAGAATGTAAATTGGTACAGCCACTATGAAAAATAGTATGGAGATCCCTCAAAAAACTAAAAATAGACTTAGAGCAGTCCCACTCCTGGGCATTTATTTGGGGAAACTCTAATTTGAAAAGATGCATGCACCCCAATGTTCATAGCAGCACCATTTACAGTAGCCAAGAAATGGAAGCAACCTAAATGTCCATCAAAAGATGACTGGATAAAGAAGATGTGGCATATTTATACAATGGAATACTACTCAGCTATAAATATGAAATGCCATTTGCAGCAACATGGATGGACCTGGAGATGATCATACTAAGTGAGGTAAGTCAGACAGAGAAAGATAAATATCATATGAAATCATTTATATGTGGAATCTAAAAAAAAATGACACAAGTGAACTTATTTACAAAACAGAAAGAGACTCACAGACATAGAAAACAAATTTATGGTTGCCAAAGGAGAAAGGTAGGGGAGGGATAAATAAGGAGTTTGAGATTCGCAGATGCAAACTGCTATATATAAAATAGATAAACAACAAGGTCCTCCTGTACAGCACAGAGAGCTATATTCAATAGCCCATAATAACCTATAATGAAAAAGAATATGAGAAAGAATAGATATATATGTATAACTGAATCACTATGCTGTACACCAGAAACTGCTCAACACTGTAAATCAACTAGACTTCAGTAAAAGTTTTTGAAAAGTGGCCTCTGGGTGGGGCCAAGGTTGTGACCGTCCTCTGCAGACACAAGGGCACCATCCATTGGCTGAGTGGCTTTGGACCAGTTACTCAATCTTCCTCCTCCCAGTTTCCTTTTTTTGTAAAATGGGATTATTGTCACAATAATTTGGTATACACAGTAAGCTGGGACACAAGTGAGAGTTCCAGTTCCTGCTTCATAGACGGGGATTCACAGAGCAGTTTTATTGTTAAATTATTAACTGTGTGCCGTTTGCTTTTGCTGATAAGCAGCCTGCTTTTCTCTTACAACTACTGGGACAAAGTGAGGTAGAAGGAAGACAGAGGAAAGAGAAAGAACAACTTTGACTTTCCAAAATCAGAGTCCTGTCCCGCGCTTAAACTGTCCTGCGATACCTGTCTCATCAAAATAATGGCCAGTCGTTTCTGTAGCAACAAGATGCACTGGTTTCTCCTGTGATCTCAGCCTCTCCCACCAAGACGCCCCACTGTGCCCCTCCATCCACCCAGTGGGTGCCGATGCCTGTGACCCTCTCTGCACCCGTCATCCATCCTGGCTGTCCTGTGGTGGGCCTCAGGCCACACAGAGCTGCCCCATCACGTGCTCTCCTTCTCTGAGAGCACAGGGGCTCCCAGAAGAGTCACTAAAGTTGCAGCTCAGGGCAGCATTAACTGAAAGGACCAGGACTCGCTGTTGGTTCTCTGTCTGCTGGTTCATTGGACTCTTTCTTTTGGGCCAGCATCGAACACCTGCTGCTAATGGGGACAGCTCTCTTCTTGCAGAGAGAGGTGATGGTTTTCCTCCTCATCACCGCCTGTTTACCTGCCCTTAGGGAAGGATCCGGGAGAGGAGAATGAGTAAGTAAACTTTCTGCTGGGAGATTTATGGAATGTCAAATTAATTGTTTTGCTGAAGTGCTGGGCTTAGATACTAACACCAGGGGGGTGCGATTCTGTCTCTCCTTCTAAGAGGAGAAATGTCACCAACTTAGAAATCACTGAGTCATTCATTATATGTAAAAGCCAAAGCACTCATTGTTATTCTTGTGGACGCTGGGTTTGTTTCAAGTTTAGTCCTAGTTTATATGCCTTGGGAGCAGGGGTGATAAGTTAGACCCCCAAAGCAAAGCAAAGTTTCTTCCTTCCTTCTTTCCTTTCTTTCCTTCCTTCCTTCTTTCTTTCTTTCTCTTTCTTTCTTTCTTTCTTTCTTTCTTTCTTTCTTTCTTTCTTTCTTTCTCTCTTTCTTTCCTTCCTTCCTTCCTTTCCCACTCCTTCCTTCCCTTATTCATTAATTCATTTAACAAACTCTTTTTTCGGTATTTTTAGGTTTAGAACATATTTTGTATGAAGCACATGGTGTATGTGCAGTTGTATAATTAGGAATTTGGCTGGCTTTTCTTCCTTGTTCTTGGAAGGTAGCCTCTAAACCCTTGGATTTTCTGAATGAGAGGTGTGTCTTTGTTATTCATGGAGGGGGTCTCAGACCCCACCTGGTGCTTTATGCATGTGCAATATCTCAGGTTGGGGGCTGGCCATGCCAGGAGGACCAACCATGTGGCCAGAGGCCAGGTCATGCCCTCCCTACGTCCAAGGAGGGGAGGCGGACTGGAGACAGATTTGATCAGTCATGCCTAGGTAATGAAGCCCAAATAAAAGCTCTGGACACGGAGGTGCGGGTGAGCTTCCCTGTGGGCACTACTTGGTGTATCAGTGTGCTGGGAGGGTGATGTGTCTTGACATTCCAGGGAGAGGACACCTGAAGTTTTACATTTGGAAGCCCCCCTCCCCCATACAGTACCTCACTGTATGGGTCTCCTTTGCCTGGTTCTGATTGGTATCCTTTTTGTCATAATAAAACTTATAATTACATAAGTATGCTGCTTTCCTGAGTTCTTGGAGTTGTTCTAGCAAATTATCAAGACTGAGGGGCTAATGGGAGCCTCCCCAAATCTGTAAACAGTTGGTCAGAGTCGTAGGTGGCCCTGAAATCCCCAAGCTTGCAGCTGGTGTCTGAGGTGAGGGCAGATGTTTTAACCTGTGAACTTGGCCTGCCTGTGGGTAGTCGGCGTAATTCTTAAGGGCCCTAGGATTTCCAGGCTGGTAAATGAGCATTGGCTTCAACTTAAAGCCCAGCCGCATTAGCCCCTAACAAGAAAGCCGGCCTGTCCCCTGAAGCCAGGCCCTGACTTCTCCTCTCTAGCTGTGAAAGTCCTAGATGGCATCTCCGACACAGTGCTGTTCTGTCTGCATTGAGAATCTGTCATTTAGTGAAGTCACTTCCATGAATTCTCCGAGCTGGAGCTTCTGGAGAACCTGCTGCGGCTCGTACATCAGCACCGGCTGCTGCACCTTGCACGCTGACGTCCTGGAGACGGCATCTTTCCTTAAACCTCGTGAAGCAACCTCTGGTCGCTTCCAGCTTCTTCTGCAGCTTCCTCACCTCTCTCAGCCTTCACGAAATTGAAGACAGTAGAATCCAGCCTTGCTCTGGGTGAGGCTTTGGATTAAGGAAAGGTTGTGGCTCATTTGATCTTCTATCCAGACCACTCCAACTTTCTCCATGTCAGCAATAAGCCTGTTTTGCTTTATCATTTGTTTTTTTAAAAATTTTTTAAATATATTTTTTGAAGTATAGTCAGTTTACAGTGTTGTGCGAATTTCTGGGGTACAGCACAATGCTTCAGTCATACATGAACATACACACATTCATTTTCATATTCTCTTTCACCATAAATTACTACTGGACACTGAATATAGTTCCCTGTGCTCTACAGCACGATCATGGTGTTCATCTATTTTATATATATTACTATCTGCAAACCTCCAGCTCCCAATTTATCCCCTTGCTTTAACACTTGTGTGCTCACTGGAGTAGCACTTTTTGTTTGTTTGTTTGTTTTATGAAGGGGAGGTAATTAGGTTTCTTTAATTATTTCTATTTGGAGGAGGTACTGGGGATCGAACCTAGGACCTCATGCATGCTAGGCACGCACTCTACAACTTGAGCTATACCGCCCCCCTGGAGTAGCACTTTTAATTGCCTTCAAGAGCTTTCCCTTTGCATTCACTTGGCTATTTGGCAAAATCACTTTTAGCCTCTCTTGTCTTTCAACACACCTTCCTCACTAAGCTTAATCATTTTTAGCTTTTGATTTAAAGTGAGAGACGTGTGACTCCTTTCACTTGCACACTTAGAGGCCATCGTAGGATACTCGCTGGCCTAATTTCAATGTTGCGCTGTCTCAGGGAGCAGGGAGCCGGAGGACAAGGGGAGAGACGGGGGAACAGCAGGTGGGTGGAGCAGTCAGAACACACACAGCATTTACCTGCTAAGTTCGCTGTCTTCTCTGGGCGCGGTTGGTGGTGCCCCAAACAAGTACAACAGTAACATCAGAAATGACTGATCCCAGAGCACCATGCAGATGGAATCATGGGAAAGCTGGAAATACTGTGAGAATCACCCAAATGTGACACAGAGACAGGAAGTAAGCAAATGCTGTTGGAAAAATGACACTGATCGACTTGTTCCAGGCGGAGCTGCCACAAACCTTCAATCTGCAAAATATGCAATATTTGTGATAAAGCCAAGCACGATCAAACGAGGTGTGTCTGTGTAGAGACAGCAAAGAGACCGGCGGCTGCCAGGGTCGGGGAGGAAGGAATGAGCAGTGGGCTTTGGGTGCTGGTGTGTGTCAAGTTCGGCTCATGGATTAAACAGAGGTACCCCTGCCAGTGCAGGATGGTGACAGTGGGGGAGGCTGGGCCTGTGTGGGGACAAGAGGGTACTGGGAACTCTGGGCGTTCTGCTCAAGTTTGCTCTGAGCCTAAAACTAGTCTAAAATATTAAGTTTATTACTTAAAAACATTTTTTGAATGAATAAATGCGGGAATGACAGAATTGCTCCTTCCTCGTGTCCCCATGGTCATTGCTTGGACTATCACTTTTCCACCCACACATTCTGTTCCAGCTTCAAGTTGTACACGTCTCTTTGCCACGTAAACCATGGGTGCAAGGGTTCTCCACCCTCTGCTGGAGCCTCATGACTTTCAACATGAAGCTGGAGGGCAAATTCTCAGTCGTCTTTCAGCTGGGGAAAAAAAGCACAACCTTAAAGTTGAGAGTTATGTTTTGTTTGGCAGACTTTCTGAGGACTTGAACCTGGGAGGCCTCTCAGATCTCTCTAAGAGGTTGCTTCAAAGAGGCAGGGGAGAAGCTGGGACATAGAAGAGTTTTGCCGCAAAGACCAGGTAGTCAGAACATAAAAAGAGTATTGTTAAATAATAATAATAATATAATAATAGTAATAATAATAATAAAAACAGATACCCTAAGTTAGGGGATTTAGTGCTTTTCTATATATGGGAAGGTGCAAAGGTCTGAGCTCATTGAAATCATTCCTCTGATGTGCACCTAGCTGTCTAGGGCCAGTGTCCTGTCCTTCCACACCCTGAGTTCCCTCGGGGGCACCACTGGCGGTGGCTCAGAGGCTAGGCTGCCTGCCTGTCTCTATCCTGAGTGCCCTCCAGTCACAGTCAGGGTTGGTGGTAGTGGCTGATGACTTGATGGCCCCAGCATCCTTTGTTTACTGCTGTGGCCGGCAATATTTTTCATTCACACCTCTTTTAAAGACAAATCTGAACAAATCCGATCCCATCTCAGGATGACACCACAGTGATAAAATCAAAGCCAGTGATTGCTGCAAGCATTCAGAGAAACCATCCCGGCTCCCTGGTTTTCAAACTGTTTTTAGCATCAGAATCAATTTTTCAAACGAACTTACACAGAGCCCCCAAATATAAAAGAGTTAACAGTAAAAAAAAAAAAAAAAAAAAAAAAAAATACAAAAAACAAAAACCCAGATCTGTCCTGGCACAAAAGGAGTCTGGATCCCTGTGACACGTCTGCAAAGCCTTGGGCTGCTGGTCCAGTCTTCCACTGTGTTTTGTACACAGGATGCTGGGCCCCCAACAAGCAAAAGCCTTAAAAGCATCCAGGAAGGTCCACAGCGAGGTTTCTGTGTCTTTGGTGTCTGCCCTTGTGCTCTGCAAAACACATCCTGCACTCCGACCACATCATACCTGCATTTCCACAAATGTTTCATATCTCAGGCTTCTGTGCCTTTGCTCCACCTTCGAGGTGCAACTCAGGGTGCAACTCAGGCATCACCTCCTCCAGGAAGTCTTCCCTCATACCCCCCATTGACCCATCCACCTTACCCCAAGGTGGAGGCTGTTGAAGCAGAAGCCAGCACACCCAGGAATGGGCAGCACCTAAACCTAATAGCCTAGGTGGGTGGGAACCAAACCTCCATCTGCAAATTAGCAGAATGGTGTTAGGAGGGCCTGAGAAATTGCTCCTAATGACCTCATTCCAGATGAAAACAAAAATTAGTGATGGATCTTAACCAACAGATATCCATGTGGCCTCTAACTGTGATTTAAAGCCATAAACACAAAAGAAAGATCAGGAAAATGTTTCTGTGTCTGGATCCCTTCGTGGTTACTCAGATTGCATGCTCCTAGCCCTGGAATAAGACCTTTAGCATCCACTCCTTGGGAATCTCCGAAGACCCCTCTCTACAGTCTCCCAGGACACTCTAGAAGCAAGAAACTGACCCCAAGCGTTGTCACTATCCTGTTTCTGTATCTCTCACCTACCCCTCCAAGGCGGGGCTGTTCTCACGCTCTCTGTCCCTCCCCTCACCCAAGTGTCCATCAGGGGTCTGGCATAGACCTGGCCTGCAGAAGTTTGCAGAATGGGGTACCATCCTGGGCTAGGTGGTAACACCTGGTTTTCCGCGTTGCCGCAGCGCCCTCTGCCGGGTGCATCCCGCCACTGCAGGACACTCACCGGAGTTGGGGCGTTGACCACGGAGAGGTTGTACCCACAGAGGAAGGAGGAGCCGAAGGCGCCCACGAGAGAGGCCACGATGAGCGAGCAGGACCAATCCTGGAAAGGAGAGCAAAGCAAGTCAGACCTGACACTTGGGCGCAGAGCCAGGGACCCGCGGGAGGCACCTGGGCTGTCCCCTTAGCTAGGGAGTCCAACTCAGAGGATTCCCAGGGCAAGGATGCAAGTCTTTTTGGAGCCAGCTGGCCGGAGGGTTTCCCATCCAGGTCTGGTCCCGGTGGGTGTGGTCAACCCACGGAGCTCAGGTCGCCTCTGTTGGCAGCCACACCACTGCCCTCCTTGCCCTGCTGCATTTAGATCTGGGAAACGCCGACCTACCATCCTTGCAGGTGCTCTGACAGCAGCTACACGCTGCTATTTTAGCTGAATCTGGCCTGCCTCTGACCCACAGAGGAGCAAAAGAGCAAAGCCAGACTAAGTTGCCAGCAGCCGCAGCTGCTTCTTATTAAGAGCTATGGTCTCGTCATCTGTTCTAAGCGCCTTCTGGATTTTCTCTCCTGGAATCCTCAGATCAGTACTTTTTAGCTTGCTTTTACAGGTGAGGAAACAGAGGTGAGGAGCTGTCCCTGGTGCTGTCTGGGATGGAGACTGGAGCCCAGATGGCCTGGTTCCAGCCCTCGTGCAGTCATCACTGCACCACACTGCTTCTTCGCCTGGGAGCAGTGTCTGGGGGCCTGAAGCTGCAGAGATGCACACAAGCTCATGCAGGCCCCGCTGCAGGCTGGGCTGGCCATCTACTGGCCAGTGGGAGCACCTTGGAACAAGGACCTGCAGACAGAGAGATGTAGGGCTTGGCCTGGAGAACCAGGCATCTGCCTCCATGCGATCCTGCCCTATGGCCCCATCCACGCACGGCTGCAGCTGCACTAGGACCAGAGCAGAAACATCTGGGCCCCTTGGCAAAGGCTCGTCAGAAGGCAGGAGCTGGAGGCTGGAGGGGCTGCCATCCCAGGCTGGCCAGGAAAGTGAGGAAATTCACCAGATGGAGGGGCCCAGGTGCTCTTGGAAGTTACTTTCTCTGCCATCATTTATTGTGTGTGTGTGTGTGTGTGTGTGTGCTTGTGTGTTCTAAGTGCCAGGCCCTGACACAGCTCCAGGGACACAGCAATAGACATGACAGATGAGGTCCACAGTTTAGGGAACTGAATAGATCAAACACTGTTTGGAAGCCAGGTCCCTGCTCTCCCTGCCCCAGCGCTGCCTCTAGCTCAGGCTCCAGCACCAGAAGGCTCCACCGCTCGGCTGGGGGGCCTGTCCAGGGTCTTGACCTTTCTGGGCCTCAGTTTGCCCAGCTATAAAATGGGACCTAAACTGTAGCACCAGCTGCATAGGCGGTGGTGGATGTGCTGCTGGCCAAGGCCATGGAGGGGGGCACATGCATGTAGCCAGTGTTCAGAAAGGGTGTTTACTTATTCTGTTTTCTCTCTCCACTCCCTCTGGCCCAGCCACGCAGAATGGCCAGCACCTGAGTTACATGCTAAGGTCTCTCTTGCCCTGGCCAGTGTGGCTGCATCCCCCTGAACTCTTCCCTTCTGGAGACTTTCATATGTCAGACCGATGGAAAGCCTCCCTGGAAGCTTCACCTCCTCATTTCCACGTTTCTCTCTTTGATTCAACACTGTCTGACTCCCAGCTCGGCCACTCGTGTCTGTGCAAACTTAGACCAGTTACATAGTTGCTCTGTGACTCAATGTCCTCATCTGTGAAATGGGGGTGATAAGGGACCCGCCTCATGGGATATTCTGCAGAAGAAAGGAGTTAGAGCAGGGGAGCCCCTCACCCGTCTGGGGGCCGGGGCCGGTGAGGGACAGCAGCAGGGGCGGGGCAGAGGGTGCAGGTCTTACTTTTTGAGGGCGGGAGCCTTGCTTCCAGGCGCTGTGCCGGTCATAGAGGAGGCGCTCGGAAAATGCTGGTGATCGGATGATAGGCCAGAGGGAGGGTTGACGGGCCACGGAGATGGACACTGGCAGGTGTGGGGCCAGGATACTTTTCTGCAGTAAGAGGAGCTTGAACTGAGTGGGATTCCTTGACAGAACAGAATCATTTTGGACAAAATGCCCGTTCTCCATCGCCTTTTGTATTTAAACTCATCCTCTGGGCCTTAGTTCAGATCTCACTCCTTCTGACCCCCTGGGCTGTGCTGGTCCCCTGGGTTTCCCTCACTCCCAGCCTTGGTCATTATTCCCTTGTCTGCACCCATCAGAGAGCAGAGTGGGTGGAAGCCGTCTCCCTTGGAGCCCCCACCCCTGCATGGCCCACCTGGGCCCACCACCTCTCATACCCGCCCCAAGGGCAGAGGGTGCCCGCTGGTGGGGGCAGGAGGGAGGGGAGGACAGCACCCAGCACGAGCGGGCGGCTCTCTGCCGTGGCCGCATCACATGAGCACAGCCGCTGCCAGAAGATGCTGTCGGCCCCAGGAATCTGCAGCTCAAGAGTTGGAGCCCTACAGCCAAGGTCAATGGACCAGGACGCCAGGACTCAGGCCCTAGGGCTTTCAGAGGGGGCAGAGACAGCCCTCGTGGCAAGTACAGAGGCCGATTTCTGTGTTTACCTTTCTTCTCCTCCTGCCCGGTGTCCGGCTGCTGCTCGGGTGGGCACACTCAGGAGGCCCTGGGAGGCTCAGACCATGCGTAAGAGGAGCTAAGCTCAGTTCCCAGGAGCCCATGTCCTGTTTCCCAACGATCAGCTTGCTGGCCCTCCCTGCAGTCGGCTCAGCCCGCGGCACCTCTGCCGGGCTCCGCCGGAGCATCTCCCTGAATGAGGAGGCAGAGTCTGAGCTCCCGAACAGGAAATGTGGCAATTTAATCTTGCCTGAACGGGAAGTGGGCAGTGAATTTTTACCCTGTTCCCAAGTCATCCCAGCAACTAGAGAGCCTAAGAGGGAGACTCGTCTTCTCAGGAATCACCACCCTGAGTATGAAGTCTTCCTTTTCCCTCTTAAGGCCAGCGTGCTGGGAGGGGAGCCACTGGCATGAACCCAGGACAAGTCTCCCTAAGGACTGGGACAGATGGAAAAGTGACCGGCTGCAGGAGAAGCCTGGCAGTTCCAGCCCAGACTCCAGCACTTTCTCACTGTGTGTCCTTAGGCAAGTAGCTTTGCTTCTCTGAGCTACCATGGTTACAAGCACAAAATGGAAGATTGATCCTGCTCTGATCGTGCAGCAGAGCAATTCTGAGGCTCAGATAGAAAACACACAGTCCCAAACAGCCTGCTGGAGGTGGACACGGGCTGCCCTGCAGCTCTGGAACAAGTGGGAGGGTGCAGGGTTTGGAAGAAAAAGCACCTGTCGCTGATCATTACTCTGCCCTGCTCATTCGGCCGGCTGAGGGAACACTTCTGACGTGCCTGCCCTGGAGGCTGGCTCAGGGGAAGCATTAAGGAGCCAAGACCCCCTCCTGCACACCAGGATGTCGTGAGAATTAACTCACTGCATGGCTGGATTGCCCAGATGTCAGAGAAGTGCCTTGAATCATGTCTAGGACAGGTTGCCTTGGCCGCTTGCCCCTGGAGGCAGAGAGCAGATGCAGAGGCCAGGGAAGCAAAGGCGTGCTTGGGGATTGCAGAACCCCTGGAAGGCCACAGTGGCCTCAAGACCACAAAACAGAGATGAGAAGTCAGCCACCTGGGTTTAATGGAAAACGCATGTTGAAATAAAACTGTGGATCGCTGTAGAACTTCTGGGAGCATGGATGGTCACATGCCTTTGCAAACATCCAGCCCCGTGATGTTGGAAAGCCGCTGCTCCACGGGGAACCAAAACTTCCCAAAGGAAAAGCCAACCCTGAATAATTAGGCTGGTTATTTACCAAGCACATGAACCATTCAGGGCAACACTCACGCTGCGTATTCATCACGCAGGGATGTCAGGATGCCGCTTGGAGAATTGGCTGCTCCTGGAAACAATTTTCAGCCGGTTGGCCAGCTCCCCTCACAGAGCCTGGTCCAGAGCGGAGCTCTAACATGGGAGCTCTCGATTAAAATGTGACACGCATAGGAGGCACTGGGCCAGCCGGGAGCGGATCCCAGAAGACTTTCTGGAAGAGGTGATTCCTGAGCCGTCTCTTAGGGGATGAGTAAGCCATGGGAACACGCAGGCAAGGAAGGGCGTGGGATGAGAGGGCACTGAGCCAGGGCTGCAGGCATGGACGCCCCAGGGCACGTGGGGAAGCAAAATAACTGAGCGGGTTGGGGTCTAGTTTAGGAGGCGCGATGGAGGGGAAGGATGGCTGCACCCTGTGCCGTCCTGCCGGGGCTTCGTACTAAGCATCTTATTTCCTCCTCCACCCCCTCCCTGACTCAGGCCCTTTTATGTATCCTCCCTGGTCTCCTCATCTGTAATGGGGGGGAGGGTGTCTACCTGATCTTACTAAAACTCACATTGGATCAGGTGACCCATCCGTTTCATTTAAAATTGTTCCATGTTCTCCATTGGGGTTGAAAACTCAAAGATGCCAGGACCCAGGCAGTTCACACAAATGTGCAGCTACAGCCGGGAGGGTCCCTGGTGTCCCGGTGTTGCAGGAGTTGCCAAAGTCAGAAGGCACTAAAGGTCCTGCCAGCCAGCCCAGCACGTCCATGGGCCGCGCAGTGGACACAAAGTGTGGACTGGAGGCCCTCTCCCAGCTGTCCCTGACCATTCCTCCTGTCTCCACTTTCCTGCCCAAAGTCCTGCTGAATTTGAGCCCTGAGGGCAGAAGCCCGGGCCGGGGACAGGGAGTGGTTGTGGGGAGTGGTGTGTGGACTGGAGGCCAGGGGTGGGGGGTGGGGACAAACTGCCAGCAGCTTCCTTGGCCCTGCCCTGCGCCAGGGGCTCTCCCAGAACCTGGGACTGGACACAAGCCAGCAGAGCAGGAGAAACTTGCATGGTGTCCCTTTTGTCCTGCAGCCTGAGGGCGCGGCTTGGCCTGGAGAGCTCCTCCTCCTGGTGGAGCTGGCTGCCTGCTGATCCTCCCCAGAGCCTGCCAGCAACCAGCCCAGAGGTGAGCAGCACCTTGGCCTAAAGTCACACCCCTGAGACTAGAGCCCAGGTGTCCCCACTGAAGCTCCTGGCCGTTGGGTTAACTGTGCATTCTTCCTTCAGGGAGATGGGGGATCTCAGGTTCCCACTCGCATCCCCAGGGCTTCCCAGGGTGACAAGCCTTGGTGAGGGTGATGGGAGCTGTCCCACCACTTTGCCACAGCTCAGTGGGTTAAAACCCAGACACTGGTGCTGGACAGCCTGGGTTTGGGTCTCGGCCCAGCCACTTTTACAGCCTGTGAGCTCTGGGGCAAGTTACTCGGCCTTATCTGTAGAATGGGGTGATGATGGTGCCAGCACCTCACAGACTTGGGAAGACTTGAGTTCATACACGGAAAACATGGGAACTGTGGAACCTAAGCCAGCACCCGGCATCCAGCAAGTGCACGGTGAATACTCATCATTACTCTTCAAATCACCTTGTCCCCAGACAATGAGCTATTTCTTAACCCAGGCGCCCTCATCTTTTTTTAAACCAAAGGCACGGTGAGTGCTCTGGGTAGAAAGAATTGCCTCCTCCCTCCGGGGGGATTGGTGTCCACAGCAGAAAAGGAGAGGTCTGGGGCAGCTCAGTGTCAGTGGACAACCGCTAAGGCCCGTTCCCAGACGCGAGTTCCGTCCTTCCATGATGGACCATGACTCGGCGTTGTTCCCCAATCGCCCTCTCCCAGCACATGTCTGCACTGCTAGGCCCTCATCCAGCTGTGTGCACACCCGCGATGTCACCAACCCTCTCAGCAGTCTCAGGAGGAGCCTCTAGGCTGCCGTTTGGGGGGAAGAACAGAAGTTCAGGGGGAGCCTGGATTCACCTCCAAATCCAGTGCCAGCTCCCTACCCGCACGGGTTGTGGCCCAGGCTCTCAGGCAGATTCTAAAAGTTAGTTCTATCAAGGATGTGGTCATAAAACACACATTCCCGGGTGTGCTGGGGCCTGTTCTGACAGTCACCCCTCCACGCAGACACGTCCGCCAGTGTTTGGTAAGCGTCTCCTCTCGCCGGCTCTCCTGGCCCGGCCCGGGCTCTTCCTCTGACCACCCGTAACTTCGCTCGTCCTTCAGTGCTCAGTGCCCTCGCCACCTCCCCCGAGAAGCCTCCCTAGGCCTCTCTCTGCCGCCCCTGTGTTGCACGTGCTGCTCAGACCTGTGCTGGCTGTGACCCCCTTTCTCCCAGGGGTCTTTCCCCATGTATGCCTTCCCCTCTGGACAGGAGCTCACTGAGGGCAGGGACTTGCGTGTGCATGTTAGGGGGTAAACTGTGTCCCCCAACATTCATACGTTGAAGTCCCAACCTTAGTATCACAGAAGGTGACTGTATTTGAGACAGGGCTTTTAAAGAGGTCACCAAGGTAAAATGAGGTCGTGTGAGAGGGCCCTGATCTGACCTGACTAATGTCCTTATAGGAAGAAGAGATCAGGACACAGACACACACAGAGGGACGACCACGTGAGGACACGGAGAAGACAGCCATCTGCAGGCCGAGGAGAGAGGCCTCAGAAGGGGCCAACTCTGCTGACACCTTGATCTTGGACTTCTAGTCTCCAGACTGTGAAGAGATACAGCTCCGTTGTTTAAGCCCCCAAGACTGTGGGGCTTTGTCATGGAAGCCCTAAAAAATCTCGGTGTCCTATAAACCTTTTTGAATTCCCAGCTGGTCAGGGAAGGGGCCCGGTAGATGCTTCGGGAACTGAACTCAGACTCTCCCTTGGATGATGTCCTGACACTGTAACGCTGGCTTGGACAAGGTGAAAATTTCCTATCAGGAAGAGGTAGGGGGAAAATAAAGAATTTTCCACTGAATATCATTTGAGCAGAAGGTTTGTGATGACCACACCACCTCCTCCTTCACACCAAAGGCGTAGACGGGAGCCTTGACTCAACCTAATGGGGCGCCCAGGAAAAGGTACTGTGTCCACTTGGAGGGGGTCGCTCTCTGTTTAGCCTGGTTCTGCCGTGTCCCGGAGGACCTGAGGCAGGTGGCTTGGCCTCCCTGGACCTCCAGGTCGCACCTGGGAGATGTGGTGGTGATGCCCCATGTATCACTTCACACTTGCCAGAGTCTGGTAAATACACTCGTGTTGACCTTTGACCTGCTAAATACAGGTTAATTACAAACATGGGCATATATTCTTCTTCGCCTGGTGGCCTCCCCACTCATCACAGGAGGCGAGGCACAGATGGGCCAACATTCAAGACTGCCTGCACTGCAAACGAGCTATGTAGCCTTGGACACATGGCTTTGGCCTTCTCTGAGCCTCAGTTCCTTGCCTACAAAATGGGGATAGCAATGCCCTCACTACTGTGTGGCCAGAACTGAAGGGGAGACCTGTGTAAGGTCTGGTACAGAACAGGTGCTCTCTGGCTGTTGGTTTTGAACCTGATTTAAAGAGAGAGGCCAAGGAGTCCTGAGGAAGGAGACTTTCTAAGTGTGGAGGACTTCCTGGAGGAGGAGGCAGGTGGACTGGGCATTGTGGTGTGATGGGGGATGGGTTTCAATGTTTCCTTAAGGACTATGACATTATCACCTTCAACATCAATGCCCCCTTGTTGAGAAACGATCTCTGGAATGGAGACCCCCCAAGTCCAGATGGTCACAGCAGACAGTATCCTCACCCACCAAAGTGCAAGGCCATCAGCAGCCGGAGCCTCGCCGTATACACCGTGCCTTTCACACAGGTCCTTCCCATGTAGCTTTGCCTCCGGCCTCTGTTCACCCTTCTGTGCCTGAGCTCACCTGCACCACTTCCCCTGGCAGGAGGGAGGGGGTCAGAGGGGCTGGCCTGGGACCACCCGAACACTCACACAAGAGAGAGATTAGGAAACCAGGACTGACCAATTTCTTTTTTGCCAAATCGCTTTCTTTGTTATCTGCTGGGTCCTCTTCCTGGAGCTTCATGGTCAGTTTTCAGATTTTGGACTGGCCTATTTTTGTTCCTAAAAAAAGAAAGAACAAGGAAGAAGCCATTAGATAATTGCTGTCACAGATGAGTAACTCAGGGGAGGTGGCCCTGAGAGGACACCAGGATGCGGAGCTCCCCCACCCCCAGAGACCTGGGCGCCTCTCTGGCCTCAGTTTCTCCATTTGCCAGATGGTCGTGTTGGACAGCTTCTGCATTTCCCGCACTTGCCACATTGCTTATTAAGTACAGGCCGCTCCCTGGAACATTCTCTCTCAGCAGGTCACTCTTACGGTGGGGCATGTTTTGGAAACACCAGATTCTCTGTCCCCAAGATGTGAAAACAAAAGCAGTGCAAATTCAAAACAAACTGCCAGTGTCCCCAGTCAAGTTGGGAGCAGTCACCAAAATTGTGACCCGGATCTCCGGCACAACAAAGGAGAAAAACACACAGCTGTTCTGGAATTCCGAAATACATTTCTCGAGCCATAAAATCCTTAGGTTCCTTTGGCTCAACTATTCCATTTATAAATAGTTAATCCAAAGCAGGAATAAAAATGTGCAAAGATTTAAGCCTGATTGTCACTGCCAGCATTTTTATTGTTAGAAAAATGGTCTTCACAATCGGACAAAATAAAGTTTAAAATCCTGGTACGTTCACATGACAGAAACTCATGTAGTACTTGAAAATGTACACTGGAGAAGAATATTTAATGTCATTGGAAAATGCTTGTAATTCTTACTTGAGAAGAGGAGGAAGGTATATAAAAGAATACACACTAGTCAACATTAAAAATAGGTGTACTTATGCAAATGACAAATGCTGGAGAGGATGCGGAGAAAAGGGAACCCTCCTACACTGCTGGTGGGAATGCAGTTTGGTGCAGCCACTGTGGAAAACAGTATAGAGATTCCTCAAAAGGCTAGGAATAGACTTACCATATGACCCAGGAATCCCGCTCCTGGGCATATATCCAGAAGGAACCCTACTTCAAAATGACACCTGCACACCAATGTTCACAGCAGCACTGTTCACAATAGCCAAGACATGGAAACAGCCTAAATGTCCATCAACAGATGACTGGATAAAGAAGATGTGGTAAATTTATACAATGGAATACTATTCAGCCATAAAAACCGACAACATAATGCTATTTGCAGCAACTGGATGTTCCAGGAGAATGTCATTCTAAGTGAAGTAAGCCGGAAAGAGAAAGAAAAATACCATATGAGATCGCTCATATGTGGAATCTAAAAAAATCAAAAACAAACAAACAAAACAAAAAAACATAAATACAAAACAGAAACAGACTCATAGACATAGAATGCAAACTTGTGGTTGCCAAGGGGGCAGGGGGTGGGAAGGGACAGACTGGGATTTCAAAATGTAGAACAGATAAACAAGATTGTACTGTGTAGCACAGGGAAATATACACAAGATCTTGTGGTGGCTCACAGAGAAAAAAATGTGACAGTGAATGTATGTATGTTCATGTATAACTGAAAAATTGTGCTCTGCACTGGAATTTGACACAACATTGTAAAATGACTATAACTCAATAAAAAATGTTAAAAAAAAAAGAAAAAAGGTGTACTTACAGAGTGATACTATTAAACAATACGTGTACTTAAGCCACGTCTGTGTGATTTTTAACTTAAAATAAACCCTAAACAGTGCTGACTTCAGCAGCACGTGTACTGAAACTGGAACCACACAGAGAAGATAATCACGGCCCCTGCACAAGGATGACATGCCGCTTCGTGAAGTGTTCTGTATTTTGGGGGATGGACCTGGAGATCATCACACTAAGTGAAGTTAGCCAGAAAGAGAAAGAAAAATATCATAGGATATCACTTACATGTAGAATCTAAAAAAAATGAGACAAATGAACTTATTTACAAAACAGAAACAGACTCACAGACATAGAGAACTTATGGTTACTGGGGGAGGGGGGAAGGAGTGGGAAGGGATGAATTGGGAGTTCGGGATTTGCAGACACACACCACTGTATGTAAAATAGATAAACCACAAGGTCCTACTGTTTAGCACAGGAAACTATATTCAATACCTTGTAATAACCTTATAATAGCCTGTAATGGCCTTTGATGAAAAAGAATACAAAAAGGAATATTTATATGTGTATAACTGAATATGCTGTACACCGGAAACTAACACAACATTGTAAATCAACTATACATACTTCAATAAAAAAATTAAATGCAAAATAAAATGTTCCTACATTGAATTATTTATTCAGTAATTATTTATGAAGCCCCCATTATCTATGGGGCTTATTATTACGGGGACGCACTCTTGAGCAGGACAGACCTCGCCCTGCCCTCGGGGAGCTGACATTCTGGGAGAAGAGGCAGCTTAGGACTGGCATGTGGGCTGCTCACGGGGTACAGAAGGCGGGTGGCCCGGCCCAGAACAGGACGGGGGAGCAGCAGGAGGTGGGCTGCAGGGATGGGCAGGGGACAGTCACGTATTTCTGTGCTTAAAAAGCAGGCTTCCTGGAAGCAGCTCAATACGCTGGCGACTACCACTTGCCTGTGGTTTCGCAGCCAATTTTTATCTAACTCGTTTTCCTGCAGTTCTCCGATTCTTGGATGAGGGAAACTGTTATCTAACAGGCCCGGGGAGATGCCTGGCAAATCCTTGGTGTCCAGTGGCTGACGACTATCATTCATCGAGCTGGAGGAGTCTCAGGAAGCAGCAGATGTGGGGCTGGGAGGAAACAGAGCTCTGTCCAGGAAGCATGTGGCTTGAGGTGTTTGCGTGGCATCTGGGTGCACGCATCACGTGGGTAGTCAGAAGAGCGGCGCTCAAGACGTGATCTGGGTGGACGTAGATGGGTAATAATTAACGCCTGGGGACTAGGCAAGGTCGCCCAGGGAGAGAGGGTGAAGGAAACTCCCAAGGAACCCCAGCTAGATGGGGGACGGAAAATGGCAAAGGAGGCGTAGTCAGAGACAACAGGGAGCAGGAGGCGGTAGAGGGGACAAGACAGAGCTTGAGGAGGATGTACGTGGTCGGCAGGGCTGAATGTGGCTTGGGGCTCAAGCAACAGGAATTAGCGTGTCCAGGGCACATGGCCACAGGGAAGCTACTGGTAAGTGGAGGTGGAGGGGTGGGGGGATCCGGGGGTTTCTGGGGAGGAGCAGAGACATGGGCAGACATGGGCAGAGGACGGACTGTGGGTGAAGGACGGGCAGGACTGCAGGTTTGGTAGTGCGGGAACGGGGCCTCCTGTCCAATGGCATCTGTATTCTCGGTGACCTGCAAGGCCAAGCAACAACTGAAGGGGCAGAGAGGTTAGTGAAGCTGAGAAACTGCCATCCAGGACATCTGGGGAGCAGCTTTAAAAACCAGTGCTGGTCGGGCAGTGGGAGGGTGTGGACCATCCATTCGCTCTCAGTGCTGGGAGGGAGATGTGGGTCTCACGTGTCAGAGCTCTGGGTGTTTGGGTGAGTGACAGGTGGGACGAGGCAGTGACGGCAGGAAGTCAGCTTCCACTGGCGACTTAGATGGCAGAAAAACCAAGAGAAGGCTTGATTCAAGCTGGGGTCAGAGGGTGGATTTGGGGAGGATGTGCGTTGTCTGCCCAAAGCTGGAACCTCCTTGAACTCACAGTTAGAGCAGGTGGACAGTCACGAATGAGGAGGGAGTGAGCACAGACGTGGGGGAGAAGAGAAGGCAGTGCGTGGACGATAACCAGTCACCGTGTGTGTTACACACTTCTGTGGGCTACACCCAAGGCGAGGGGGCGTGGGCAGGGGGCAGGGGAGCATTGTGCTCAGCAGATCCAAACCGAGAGCTTGAGTAAGTCCTCCGTGTTGACAGGGGTGAGATGAGCCCTAGGCCAAGGATGCGGAGATATTGCTGTCATCTTCCCAGAAAACCTGTTTCAAACGGAGAATACGGCTGGTGCCAGGAGAGAGTGAGCGGGGTGTGGGCGGTGGCTTCCTTCAGGGTCACAGCCGGCTCTGACCTTCTGTATGAGGGACACTCAGTCCATCGGGACCCACTGCCCAGGGGACCCGTCTGCAGCAGAGGCCTGAGACTGTGTGCCTCACATGCAGAGACCACTGCAGAGCTGAGAATGACCTCATGTCCCTGAGACGTCACATCACAGGGGGGAGCTGCCACCTGTGCAGTGCAAGGCCAAGTGCAGACAGCTTGCGCTCCAGGCAATGTGGAGCTGTGGGTTCAAATCCCAGCTCTACAGCTCATTAGCTGTGTGACTTGGGGAAAGTTACTTAACCTCTCTGTACCTCCATTTCTTTGTGTCAAGTAGGGAGTAGTAATAGGACCTGCCTAATAGGGCTGTTGTGAGGATTCAATGAGTTAAGGAGTGAGAAGCACATAGTAAATGTCTGCCAACGGCCTTGGCGAAGCACAGGGAAGGCATCTCTCGTTTGTAAGGGTCTCACGGAACAGATGGTGGCTTAGAGCTGGTTAAGGGGAGAAGGAGGGGGATCCATTTGATGTTTGACTAGAGAACCTTAAACTGCCTCAGAATAATTCTCTAAGTCTTAAATAGAATAGTAAATAACATAACGTAAATATAAACCCAGCACATGAGGGTCCAAAAATGCTAGCTCCTGCCTTTTCAATCTGCGGTAACAATACGAAGATTGCTGCTATTCAAGAGTAACTAGCTCTGCTGGTGCCTGCCAGTGTGGCCTGAAAGGTCGGGTTGCTGCTGTTCCCATTGGTGAATAGCCACACCCTGAGGCCCTGGGGCCCACCTGCCACAGTCCAGCAGCTACAGGTAGTAGGACTCTGCTCAGGGCAATCTGATTGGCCCAACCTAGGCTGTACCTGGGGTTACATGTTTAGAAATTCACCTCCGCTGTACTATTGCTGCTGCTCCTTATAATACAACCTTCAGGGGCACCATACGTGGGACACTATAACCGATCCTGCTAGAAGTAAAGCAAGTGGGGCTCGGAAAAGAATCTTTTCCCACCCAACCTGTCCCAGAGGTCAGATCAGAGCCCGGTCTGCTTGAAGCTGGCTCCTCACTCATGACCCTGCACTGGGTGGAAGGACACAGGCAGAGAGAAGGCGCAAAGTGCCCGCAGAGAGCAAAGGTGGAGGTCTTCTCCCAAATCCGCTCCTGTGGGCAGAGGCCACCTCCCTGAACTGTCTGGAGTCGCAGCCTTGTGTACTGTCCACCCCAAGACGTGGCCCTGCTGAGCAAAGCCCTGAGGTCCAGCAAGTCACTGGCTGACAGCTCTGAGCAGGAAACGCTGCACACTCTCTGGTCCTGGGTCTCCCCGACCAATACTGGGTGGTGATTTTATTCTTAATTTTCAGGGTTAACTCTCCGTTGACTTTGGCATGGAGCTAAAGCTAACCTATAGCAAGATACTGAAAAAGAATGTGGAAAATAGGGCAGCTAGGAAGATACACAGAGAGAGAGAGAGGGAGACGGAGGGAGAGAGAAAGGAGGAGGGAAGGAGGAGGGGAGGGGGAGGGACAATGAGGGGCCTCTGGAATAATAACACAGCCATAATCACTCATAATCAATTTCGTTTTTATATAAACGTTTGTCAGACACCACGCTAAGCACTCCAAGCGCCTTTTCTCACTTAATCCTCACCAAGTTGATTTTCACATCGCTCAATTTTTAAATCCCTTGCTCCAGCAGCTCTGTGAGGCTCGGTAATTCCTGAAATCGTCCCCAAAGCTGATCCGAGTCTGTGAGCCTGACTTACCTGTTTCCTGGACCTCCCCCAGCCTGGTCCAGTCTAAAGAGTGAGCAGAAGATGCTTCACAAACGGGACAGCTCCCCTTACAATCAGACCGAAGCCTGTGAATTTGTGAAAGAAAGCCGTGTTAATGATCAAATGACACCCAACTGTTTCTGCAAATATTCCGTGCTGCCAGTTTTGACCGGTGATAAATGATTAACATCGAGCTATTGATGTCCAGCTCAGCTTAGTAAAAACATGCCCAGTGGCAGGTCAGCAAGTTCTGGACTGTGAGCTGAAGGCAGGAGTGCCCTGGCGAGGCCACTGCTGACCGCGGGTGTCGGCTCCCTTCTCGACAACTGTGTAGGACTAACTGACCCTGGCAGCTATGAGGAGGTCGGGTGAAATGACACGCGATCGTTGTAAAGCAAAACACAAATGAATGCAGGCTGATCGAGTCCGGAGCCCAGAGGAGCAACATGCGGGGGTAACTCCTGCTGCTTTGTTGACACAGGAGTGAAATCAGCCGTGGGGAAGTCCACGAAAGCTGTCCTTTGGGAAGCGCTCCCCATGTGGTATCAGCCACTGCTGTTACTTTATGCATGCCATGTTGTCCTCCTGAGCTCTCTCCAGTCCCGAAGTGATGCTCATGTGCTGATCCTTCTATTTTTCAGGACTCTGGGATACACAGAGGGCTGGAGTGGCAGATGAATGTGAGGGAAAGAGGGGAGGGGCCGAGAGCATTGCTGGGTAGCTGACGCGAGATCCCAGCTCAGTCAGCATCACCAAGAGCCTCCTTTTGAGCAGTTCACAGAGGGAGGTGAGGGGTGGGAAGGGAAGCGTGGTTCTGGGGTGAAGGACAGAGAGATAGGTGCCCAGGAGTCCCACCCACCTTGGGAAAGGGACGCTGTGCCTGGCACGGGCACGACTCGGGCCCTGAGAGACAGCGCTGGGGCCTGCAAAAGCCCATCCAATTCCCTTGGCGTCGATTAAGAGTAACCGGGCCACCTTCTCAGGGCTGATCCCGTTCCCCGTGCCCTAATGTTGACAAAGGTGGCCTGGAGAGGCAGAAGGAAATCACTTGATTTCTGGAAGACATCTCCCCAGGTGTCTTTATCAACTGACCTCCGATGTCAGCACAGCCCACCTGCTAGAAAGATGACATTTCTGTGCCTGGGGTGGCTTCAGCTGTGCTTTCGGACACAGACACACCAGGACAAAGTCTGTCTCTGAGCCATGGGATTGCTTTCCCAGGCTTTTCAAATCTTCCACAAGTATCTAGCTGGTGCCCACCGCCTCCTTTC